>NC_053036.3:498450930-499089936 GCF_002575655.3 Aegilops tauschii subsp. strangulata
TTTGGAGTTTTATTTTAAAAGTTATAGCTGGTCAAAGTCTGGTCAAATTCTGTTTTTAAATAAAACTAGAAAAGAAAACGACTCAGAAGAAATACGCTTTTGCAGCAGAGGAGACGCACTCGGGAGTTATGCGCCTTCACTTAAACAGAGAGAGGACGGCCGCGCGGGTCACTGACAGTGGGTCCAGAGGGCCCACTGGTCAGGTTTGACTGGTCTCCCTCTCCCTCCTTTCTCTGTGCCCGAACGGTGACGGGGCTCCGGCGATCGCCGGCGGCGAACGGCGGCTCCTCGAGGGCATCTGAGGGCAGGGATGGGTTGGCCAGACCGAGGCGGTCCTCTCGGTGGGCGTTAGGCAGGTGGGGACGGAGGAGGTCACCGGCGGCGAGCTCCGTGGCGGAGGAGGCTACGGTGGTGAAGTGACATTTGGGCTCCGGTGATCTTTGGCCGAAGCTGAGGCGCGAGGCAGCTCCGCACGACTACAGGGGAGTTCTTGGTGGCGTTGGATTGGCGGGGGAATCTCTGGTTGCGACGAATGGCACTGGATTGCGGTGGCAACCGAGCTGGCCGGAGACGAGGAGGAAAGGACTTTCCCGTCGATTGCTGGCTGTGGGGGGGCTATGGGGGTGGCCTGGGGTTGCTTGAGTGTTCGGTTGAGCTCGGGGTCCCTTTAAATAGGCGCTCGAGGCTGGCTCCCACGGTGGCCGAGGATAAGATCGTTGGCGACCACTTTTCTGTAGTTGCAGGGCATCGTGGCGGCGACGAAAGCGTGCCGACGAGCAAGAGGATAAGCACGGGCTGTTCTCTGGGGCAGCTGGCGTGCGCGGGCGGCTTGGGCGGCGCCGTCCGCGGCAGAATCCGCTGCCGACGCTGGCGTGCTGCCAAGGCGGCGCTGCCAGTGGCGCTGCAGGCGCCAGAGATGCCGTGGAGCAGGGAGCGGGCTAGTGCGTGGCTCAGTGATGCAGTAGGGACCAGGGACGGGTCGCGTCGAGTGCGGTAGTGCGGCGTGTCGGCTCAGTGCGCGCGCGTGCAAAACATGCGCTCTGGGCGCACCCAGAGCACGCACGGCACCTGCTCGACGAAATGCCAGTGTGGTCTAGAGTGCGAGGGTGGAGCTGGTACTGCACAGGATGGAGGTAGGGGTAGCAAAGCGCTCAGTGGAGATGGTTGCTGGGTCATTGGAGCAAGTTCACAGTGCAAACAAAGAACTTACGCCAAAACAGGCTGTGCACACCAGGTGTTTGACAGAATGCCAAAAGCACTTAGGCAACTCTTGGAGTGGCCAAAATCTCCAGATCAGGGTCTCTTTAGATGCAGGAGATGGTGGTAAGATCACTTGGGCAAAACCAGAAACTTGTTAATGCAGGTTTTGCAAAACTCCAGTTTTGGACAGAAAGAAAAAGGGTTTAAAGCATGCGCTTAAAAACCTCTAATGAGTCCACTCTCCTGGACTTAAGGGTTTTGAAGAGAGGGCTACAAGTAGGAAAAAAGCTCAAGGTTACTAGAGCAAGGAAAAATAAGGTTGCAGTACAAATGACCAAGTTGGACCAGAATGCAAAAGAGGTTGATCCACTCAAATTTTTCAAAGAACAACACTGGGTTTTTGCTTGAAGATGAATTTTATGCATCCATTGACATCTCCAAACACTTGGAAGAATTTTTAAAGAAATATTTAAATGGGTTGTAGTGCAAAAGTGCCTACTGGACCAGATTGGAAAAGTTGGTGTAGAGCTCAAAATCTCCAATGGCCAAAAGGTATTTTTGTATAAAAGTGATGTGGAAACATCACATGTCAACCCCAAATTTTGGTGGAAATTTTGAATGCATTTGTCAAAAGGTTGTGGTGCAAAACAGGCTCCAATTGCAAAAGAAATCATTTTAAAGGAATAAAGCTTTGAGGAAATAAATCTTGCAAAAATTTGAATCCACTGATAAATAATTGTTTTATTATAGAGGGTATTCAAGTCCAACAATACCTTTGAAGGTTTTTTTCCCACTAGAGGCAAAAATCCAAAGATCACAAAAGGTAAAACTTGACAATTGGAAAAGTTTTATTTCCTGGCAACATTTTAATAAATAAAACAAGGCCAAAATTTTGGGGTGTCACACTTTATCACTAAGTAGTTTTTATTCTCTGTTCTAAGTTGTTCTCTATCTTTAGTTATGGATAGGGAACACGAAATACCAAAAAAATTAGGTTCACTGGCTACTCATGGAGATGGGGAACCTCCTAAAACCCTCGATGCTCGTTATGTGATAGATATTATGTACTACTTTGATAATCCCGAGAAAACCACATTCAAATTTGTAATGGGAGACACGTTGGATCAACGTGAATACTTTAGGGATTATCACTTGACTCAAAAAGGGAAACTATTATGGGATCAAATTTATATGTTGAAGTGGTATGCTCGGCAAGTATGCTTGAGATATGATTATACTTGTTGCTCTAGGATGAAGGCTCCACACCTTCCCTTTTCATGCAAATTTAATGATAATAAAACCTTAGCTTCTTATGCTAATGGTATATATGATTACTATGATGTGGAACAAATAGAATAATTTGTTGCTTTTATGGGTGCTTATGAAATTGAATCTATGTTCAACGAGTGTGAAAATCTTTATGATGCTGTTTATAGACCTGAAAATTTAGCTATCCTTAAATATTGCTATGCCAATTATGAATTCAATTCCGATATTGATGAATTTATTGAGAAAGTCTCCGCTGTCCAAGAAGAGACTAATATTTTGCAGGAATCTATGGAAGAAGAAATTGATGAAATTGTGAGCTCATTGGATGAAAAAGATGAGGAGGAAGAGCGGATTGATCACCCGGGCCCACCTTCTAATGAGAGTAACTCTTCAACTCATACATTGTTTAATTTCCCTTCGTGCTTACTAAAGGATGATTGCTATGATGACTGTTATGATCCCGTTGATTCTCTTGAAATACCCCTTTTTGATGATGCTTGCTATGCTTGTGGCCAAGATGCCAATATGAATTATGCTTATGGAGATGAACTTGCTATACTCCCTTATGTTAAACATGAAATTGTTGCTATTGCACCCACACATTATAGTCCTATTATCTTTTTCAATTCTCCAAACTACACTATATCGGAGAAGTTTGCTCTTATTAAGGATTATGTTGATGGGTTGCATTTTACCGTTGCACTTGATGATCTTGATAGATATAATATGCATGTGCTTTCTTCTCCTACTTGCAATTATTATGAGAGAGGAACTATATATACACCTCTCTATGTTTCCCACACGATAAAATTGCAAGAAACTCCTTATACTATGCATTGGCCTTTACTTTGTGCATGAATTGTTCTTTTATGACATGCCAATGCATAGGAAGAGAGTTCGACTTTGTCATTGCTTGATATATGTTACTTTGTGCTCACTACTAAATTAAAAAACATTGTTAATTAAAATTGGCTTTGATATACCTTGGGATCCGGGTGGATCCATTACTTGAGCACTATATGCCTAGCTTTATGGCTTTAAAGAAAGCGCTGCCAGGGAGACAACCCGGAAGTTTTAGAGAGTCATTTATTTCTGTTGATTTCTTTTATATAGTTTAAGAAAAATAAATAAAGAGGGGAACCTAAAACCTTTTCAAAAAGGAAAGTGAAAGTGAAAGAGACAAGCATTGTTGAAGTGGGGGAGCTCCTTGAACTTTGTTCATGCTCACGGAAACTTTGTGAATCTTAATTGTAGAAACTTTTCAACAAAAATAATTATCCCCTTGTACAATTCCATTTTATTATAAAAATAATGTGCCAAGGTTTGCCTTTAGGATGTTTACAATGCTTGTTAGTTTGTGCGGTGCAGGACAGAAACTTTGGCTGTAGTGCGCGATTTTTCATTTTTTTAATGGAACGTCAAACGGTTCTGAAACTTGTTTTACTGTCTTTATATACAAATTTTTTATTTTTCCTAATTTGGGAATTGTTTGAGTACCAGAGGTATGGTGAATGTTCAGATTATCACAGACTATTTTGTTTTAGACAGATTCTGTTTTTGATGCATAGTTTGCTTGTTTTGATGAAACTATCGATTTATATCAGTGTATTAAGCCATGGAAAAGTTATATTACAGTAGCTAAAATGCAAAAACAAAATATGAATTGGTTTGGAACAGTACTTAGAGTAGTGATTTGCTTTATTATACTAATGGATCTTACCGAGTTTTCTGTTGAAGTTTTGTGTGGATGAAGTGTTCGATGATCGAGAAGGTCTCGATATGAGGAAAAGGAGGAGAGGCAAGAGCTCAAGCTTGGGGATGCCCAAGGCACCCCAAGTAAATATTCAAGGAGACTCAAGCGTCTAAGCTTGGGGATGCCCCGGAAGGCATCCCCTCTTTCTTCAACAAGTATCGGTATGTTTTCGGATTCGTTTCATTCATGCGATATGTGCAAATCTTGGAGCGTCTTTTGCATTTAGTTTTCATTTTTCTTTTATGCACCATGCTGGTATGAGATAGTCCATGGTTGATTTATAGAATGCTCTTTGCACTTCACTTATATCTTTTGAGTATGGCTTTATAGAATGCTTCATGTGCTTCACTTATATCATTTGAAGTTTGGATTGCCTGTTTCTCTTCACATAGAAAACCGCCATTTGTAGAATGCTCTTTTGCTTCACTTATATTTGTTAGAGCGTGGGCATATCTTTTGTAGAAAGAATTAAACTCTCTTGCTTCACTTATATCTACTTAGAGAGATGACAGGAATTGGTCATTCACATGGTTAGTCATAAAATCCTACATAAAACTTGTAGATCACTGAATATGATATGTTTGATTTGTTGCAATAGTTTTGCGATATAGAGATGATAATATGTGGGAGGTTCTAGTAGATGGTTGCGTTTAGTAAGGATATTGGTGTTAAGGTTTGTGATTCCCGAAGTATACACGTATGCTCTACTAACTATGTAACCAAATTGGCGCGCATTGTATTTTGATTGTTTATCTTTGCGTGAAGGTCAGGGGCGCGCGATGGTTAACTCCTACCAACCTCCCCCTTAGGGGCATGCGTAGTAGTACTTTGCTTCGAGGGCTAATAAACTTTTGCAATAAGTATATGAGTTCTTTATGACTAATGTGAGTCCATGGATTATACGCACTCTCACCCTTCCATCATTGCTAGCCTCTTCGGTAGCGTGCATTGCCCTTTCTCACCTCGAGAGTTGGTGCAAACTTCGCCGGTGCATCCAAACCACGTGATACGATACGCTCTATCACCCATAAGCCTCCTTATATCTTCCTCAAAACAGCCACCATACCTACCTATCATGGCATTTCCATAGCCATTCCGAGATATATTGCCATGCAACTTCCATCATCATCATATACACGACATGAGCATTCATTGTCATATTGCTTTGCATGATCGTAAGATAGCTAGCATGATGTTTTCATGGCTTGTCCGTTTTTTGATGTCATTGCTACGCTAGATCATTGCACATCCCGGTACACCGCCGGAGGCATTCATATAGAGTCATATCTTTGTTCTAGTATCGAGTTGTAATTAAATAAAAGTGTGATGATCATCATTATTAGAGCATTGCCCCAGTGAGGAAAGGATGATGGAGACTATGATTCCCCCACAAGTCGGGATGAGACTCCGGACTTTAAAAATAAATAAAAAAGGCCAAAGAAGCCCAAATAAAAAAGAGGCCAAAGAAGCCCACCAAGACAAAAAAAAAAGAAAAAAATGTGAGAAAAAGAGAGAAGGGGCAATGTTACTATCCTTTTACCACACTTGTGCTTCAGAGTAGCACCATGTTCTTCATATAGAGAGTCTCTTGAGTTATCACTTTCATATACTAGTGGGAATTTTCATTATAGAACTTGGCTTGTATATTCCAACAATGGGCTTCCTCAAATGCCCTAGGTCTTCATGAGCAAGCAAGTTGGGTGCACACACACTTAGTTTCAGTTTGAGCTTTCATATACTTTAGCTCTAGTGCATCCGTTGCATGGCAATCCCTACTCCTCACATTGACATCAATTGATGGGCATCTCCATAGCCCGTTTATTAGCCGCGTCGATGTGAGACTTTCTCCTTTTTTGCCTTCTCACACAAACCTCCATCATCATATTCTATACCACCCATAGTGCTATATCCATGGCTTGCGCTCATGTATTGCGTGATGGTTGAAAAGGCTAAAGCGCGTTAAAAAGTATGAACCAATTGCTCGGCTTGTCATCGGGGTTGTGCATGATTTGAATGCTTTGTGTGGTGAAGATGGAGCATAGCCAGACTATATGATTTTGTAGGAATGAGCTTTCTTTGGCTATGTTATTTTGATAAGACATAATTGCTTGGTTAGTATGCTTGATGTATTATTTTCTTAATGTCAAATGATAGACTATTGCTTTGAATCACTCGTGTCTTAATATTCATGCCACGATTAGATTACATGATCAAGATTATGCTAGGTAGCATTCCACATCAAAAATTATCTTTTTTATCATTTACCTACTCGAGGACGAGCATGAATTAAGGTTGGGGATGCTGATACGTCTTCGTCGTATCTATAATTTTGATTGTTCCATGCCAATATTCTACAACTTTCATATACTTTTGGCAACTTTTTATACTATTTTTTGGACTAACATATTGATCCAGTGCCCGGTGCTAGTTCCTGTTTGTTGCATGTTTTATGTTTCACAGAAACCCCATATCAAACGGAGTCCAAACGGGATAAAAACGGACGGAGAATATTTTCGGAATATTTGGGAAATATGGGAAGAAGAATCAACGCGAGACGGTGCCCGAGGGGGCCACGAGGCAGGGGGCGCGCCTGCCCCCTGGGCACGCCCCTGACCCTCATGGGCCCCCCGTAAGGCGGTTGCTGCTCTTCTTTGTCCGCAAGAAAGCTAATTTTTAGAGAAAAATCTGAGCGAAGGTTTCAATCCAATCGGAGTTACGGATCTCCGGATATATAAGAAACGGGGAAAGGGCAGAATACGAGAGCGCAGAAACAGAGAGAGACAGATCCAATCTCGGAGGGGCTCTCGCCCCTCCCATGCCATGGAGACGAAGGACCAGAGGGGAAACCCTTCTCCCATCTAGGGAGGAGGTCAAGGAAGAAGAAGAAGGAGGGGGGCTCTCTCTCCCTCGCTTCCGGTGGTGCCGGAGTGCCACCGGGGGCCATCATCATCACCGCAGTCTTCACAAACCACTTCACCGCCATCATCACCAACTCTTCCCCACTCTATGCAGCGGTGTAACCCCTCTTTTACCCGCTATAATCTCTACTTAAACATGGTGCTCAACGCTATATATTATTTCCCAATGATCTATGGCTATCCTATGATGTTTGAGTAGATCAGTTTTGTCCTATGGGTTAATTAATGATCGTGATTGCATGTTTTATTATTGGTGTTTTCCTATGGTGCTCTCCGTGTCGTGCAAGCGTGAGGGATTCCCACGGTAGGGTTTGCAATATGTTCATGATTTTCTTATGGTGGGTGGCGTGAGTGACAGAAGCATATACCCGAGTAAGTAGGTTGTTTGCGTATGGGAATAAAGAGGACTTGATACTTTAATGTTATGGTTGGGGTTTACCTTAATGATCTTTAGTAGTTGCGGATGCTTGCTAGAGTTCCAATCATAAGTGCATATGATCCAAGTAGAGAAATTATGTTAGCTTATGCCTCTCCCTCAAATAAAATTGCAATAATGATTACCGGTCTAGTTATCGATTGCCTAGGGACAAATAACCTTCTCGTAACAAAAAGCTCTCTACTAAAACTAATTTAGTTGTGTCTTTATCTAAACAGCCCCTACTTTTTATTTTCGTGCTCTTTATTATCTTGCAAACTTATCCAAAAACACCTACAAAGTACTTCTAGTTTCATACTTGTTCTAGTTAAAGCGAATGTTAAGCGTGCGTAGAGTTATATCGGTGGTCGATAGAACTTGAGGGAATATGTGTTCTACCTTTAGCTCCTCGTTGGGTTCGACACTCTTACTTATCGAAAGAGGCTACAATTGATCCCCTATACTTGTGGGTTATCAAGGCACCGGAAGAATCAAGGTGTTGGTTTTGAACGAAAGTTCAATGCCAATGGAGTTGAGTGGGAAGAAGATCAATACCCTAAGACGAAGTTTGTTGCTCAACAAGAGAAGTATGATCCTACTTCTTTCAAAGGAACACAAGCTCAAGATGATCTTCCACCACCAGACCACAAGCAAAAAGGCAAGGACAAGCTTCAAGAGGAGATTGATGCATTTGAAGAAGCTCCTAAGGCCTTGGTCAAGTGGGTTCCCAAGACTACATCAAGTTCCACTTCATCAAGTATGACTACAACTCCAAGGATTCCCATCAAGATGGTGTTGATCCCTAAGAAGAAGAACTAGATAGTTCTTGAGGGTGACTCCGCCAACATACTTCACTCTTATTATTTTGGCAATGACAAGTGCAAACAACTTCCATATCTTGCACTAGTTCAAGGGGTCATAAACCCTCTTGTTGGTAAGACAAGGGACAAGGTAACCTAATGCTTTCATGGACATCATCTTATGTGAACATCACTCTATGTCTATGGATATCCTTGTTTGTTCCTTGTGGGACTAACCCGTGTAGGTATTGAAAGTGCAACTCACTCCAATGGATTGCTCCGAATGATCTACGTCAACATTGAGCGTCCACATCTTCAACACCTACATGAAGTCATCATCGACAAAACCCAAGGTTAGTTCATCCCTCTTAGGGGGGATATCACATCTAGGGGGAGTTTTACTCTAATCAATTGAGCTAAAGCAACTCTAATGATGTGAACACAACAATGCTTTATGTAAAAGTGGTAACCCCACTTGTGCTTAAACGATGAGTATGACCTATGATCAAATGTTCGCATTTGACTCCTAAGTCAATATACTCATATATAGATGACCTAGTCATCGCCAAATTGCTTGATAGATGCTAGAGTGATTGTGCATGCTTTGTCACATACTTCATTTGCCATTTTATTGTGTGAGCATGTTGGTTGCATATTTTACTCATTCGAGGACATCCATTTGTTGCTTTGATTGTTTGGCTTTTTTCTTTTGCCAAATGGATGGACAAGAATACCTAAGAACTCCCTCTAGCTATCTATGCTTGCCTCGTCTCAAACTCTATTCATGCTACATCACAAAGTTTGATCAAGTCAGATTCGAACCACTCTGTGTGAGGAGCACTCGGAGTCCTCGATTCGTCATAGACTTAAAAATTCCAAAATCTCTTTGTGCATTTCGGTCTGACCGATTCACCCTTTTCGGTCATACCGAGATCACTAAGTTGATCTAGATTTTCAATCTCGGTGCAACCGATTAGAACTTTTCGGTCACACCGAGTTGCAGTAACAGCTCACAGTTTTGCATCTCGGTGCCAACGAGTTGTTCCACTCGGTCACACCGACAGATTCAGGTTATATATACTGACGGGTCAAATTTTGGAAAAAATTTCCAAAACATTTCACCCGCGCGTGACCTGCTCTGCCTCCTCGGGTCTCTGGATCGTCCTCTCGCCGCCAGTGACCTCCCGCCGCTGGTCTCTGCCGCCGTCAACGGCAATCTGCCTTGCCGCCGTAGCAAGTTCACCGCAGAATTAGGGTATGAACTTGATCTTTGTGCTATTCCTTAACTCTGATTCTTAGCACATTGCTTTGTCCTGATTCTTTCCATGTATGAAATCATCTCGTCCAGCGAAAACATCCCGTAGATTAGATTTGACTTGAAAAATTAGGGTTAGGTCTCCGCCGAACTCATCTCGGACCGACCGAGTTGTAGAAATCGGTCTCACCGATTTGGCTTAGGCCATTGCACATGCGATTTTCGGTCTGACCAAAAATGGCAAATCGGTGTGACCGAGTTCGATTCTCTGTGAAACCCTAGCAGTCTCAGTGCCACCGAACTGTGACTCGGTCTGACCGAGTTCACTAGTTTAGGTTCCAAAAGCTGCTTCGGCATCACCTTGTTTACAAATCGGTAGATCCGAAATGCTTTCTGTGAAGAACTAAAACTAAGTTTTTAAGTCATCTGTTTTGCAAAAACTCTGCACTTTGTGATGCTCATCTACTCTACCTCATCTACAACCTATTCATAGGGTCTGCTGACAGTTTGCCTGCAAGATGTCTGATCAAAGTAATAGCCAGAACAAGTCTGAAGAGCAGGTTCAAATGAGTGAGGGCACTAGTCCCACAAGCAGCTATGATGAGGGCAGCAGGAGCACACCTTAACTTGCCAAAGGCAGCTACTAGAACAAGGAAGAAGAAAACCTCAGATTCTGAAGATGAGGATTATGTGGCTATTGAGGATGAGGCCACTTCATGGAAAAAGGTGCTGAAAAAGGAGTATGGCACAGCTGCTGCAACAAAGCCTGAAATGAAAACAAAGGCTCCAGCAAGAAGACTTCCAATGTCAAAGCCAAGGAAAGTTTCTACAGGTGAAACTATGAAGTTCACTATTGAATCTGAAGAAGAAGCAGCTGGTGAGGACAAGAAGAAGAAGAGGGCAAGAACCACTACTGCCAGAGTTCTTGGCAAGCCCTCAATGAAGAGAGATTCTGAAGGAGAAGAGGAAGAGGATGCTGCACCAGCACCCAAAGCTCAGAAGCTTATGGGAGATGCAATCAAGTCAGGGGCTGCTCCATCTAAGCCTAAGTCTGCTCCCAAAGCTCCAACTCAAAAGTCTGCACCCAAGAGAAGCACCAGGAACATCCCTGCTGAGGAGAAGAACAAGGCCCCAGTGCCTGAAGCTACTGATGATGAGGAAGATGATTCACTTGTGTTGAGAAAGTTGAAGCCCAAGATCCCTGACCATAATGATGCACATCCTGTTGCAGAAGATATGAGGATCAGGAAGGATTCAAGACTGAGATTGTGGAGACAGTCTGATCCATATGCTGTCAGGAGGAGAAGTGATGTGGATTACAGGTTCCACACAAAGGAACAACAAGATTTCTATGAGACTATCCTGCTTGACAAGAAGCCCATTGTATGTGACATGAGATGGGTGGACTGGGATTTCATCAAAGAGAATGATGATCGTTTTTCAGGAGTTTATGACAGCTTCAAGGCTTGTGAGGTTGACAAGTTTGTTGGCCAGAAGCTCACCAAGTGGAATGATGAGCTGATCATGCAATTCTATTCGACTGCTCATTTCTATCCAGATGGGAGAATTGTATGGATGTCAGAGGGTACAAGGTACCAATCTACAGTTGATGAGTGGGCTAGTTTGATCAATGCTCCAGAAGCTCATGAAGATGACTTGGATGACTATGCCAAGAAAAAGAAGGATCACAACTCCATGGCGCACATGTACAAGGAGATTCCTAATGCAGACCTTGAGACTCACAAATTTGGTTCTGTTAAGCACTTGCTGTCAGGCCTGCCTACAATCAATTGGATTCTAAGGCACACATTGCTACCAAAGTCAGGTGATCACAGGATGATCAGAGGACACTCCATCAATTTGCTGCACATATTTGATGTTCCTCAAAAGTTCAAAGTGATGAGTTTGATTGTGGAAACAATCAAGAGGACAGCTGCCGATCAGAAGAGATCATGTGGGTACACTACAAAAAAAAGACACTTCCGTGATGATACGTGTTTGTCACAGTAGGTCGCGTTTTTTGTCATGCATGTACATCCATGACAAATTTATGACAGAATCAAGATAGTCATACCTGTGCTGTCATAGAAGTGTTCCATGACATTACCAAAATTATCATCACGGAAGTGTCCACTTCCATGACGATAAATCTCGGGTCACAGAAGTGCTTTTGTCAAGGGTGACTGACACGTGGCATCCACCGTAATGGAACGCCGTTAAGCTATCGGGTCGGGTTTTGGATCTGATAACCCGTTAACAGCCCCGACCAATGGGGATTTTCCACGTGTAAAATCATCATTGGCTGGAGGAGACACGTGTCAGGTCCGCGTTGGCACAGGTGTCACTCATCCAATGGGCGAGACGCGCCTATGATATGTTGACACGTGGACCGGCCCATCAAGTTTAAATGGGCCGGCCCAATTGAAGGCCCACAAGATTTTGCGGACCATAATGGGCCGGCCCAGCTAAAGGCCCACGAGATTTTGCGGACCATAATGGGCTGGCCCAGCTAAAGGCCCACAAGATTTTGCGGGCCATAATGGGCCGGCCCAAGTAAAGGCCCACAAGATTTTTGTGTGCCATAATGGGCCGGCCCAGGTAAAGGCCCACAAGATTCTTGCGGATCATAATGGGCCGGCCCAGCTAAAGGCCCACGATATTTCACCAACATTAATGGGCCGGCCCAGCTGTAGGCCCACAAGATTTTGAGGACCCTAGTAGGCCGGCCCATTAACTGGCTGCCATGTTTTGGGCCAAATGCCGGCCCATATTTGATCCGGTCCATTAATGGCCTACCACGCTCCGGGCCTAATAGTGGCCCATATGAGATCTGGCTCGTTAAAAGCCTACCACGTTCTAGGCCAAATTACGGCCCAGATCAGGTCTGGCCCTTTAAGAGGCTTTGGCTCAATTATGGCCCATATCAGATTCGACCCGTCAACTGGACACTATACTTTTGGGCCCACTTGCTAAAGGCCCACTTAGTAATTTGGCCAGATATTAGTTTTGGCCTGTTAAGGGCCCGTTTAACATTTCGGCCCTATATTAATTTCGGCATGTTAAAAGCCCGTCATATAGTTGGGCCTAACTACGGCCCGGTTTGCATCCGGCCTGCTCGCAGCCGATATCTGATTGGGCCAAACAAGGACCGAGACAATTTTGGCCTATTAAAAGCCCGTGATTTGATTCGCACAATCATGGGCCGGGGTTCATTTCGGGCTGCTGCCGGCCCGTGAGCTGTTCGGCACGTTTCAGGCCCAACCTACATCGTGATTGCATGACGGCCCGATTATGTACCGTAATTTTACGGTTTGGCCGGTTTACTGCGAAGACAGGATATATATACAGTAAAATAACTGCAGCATCGTGAATAAGAAAAAAACCTAGACTATACAATAAAGAAATTACAGCATATTACATCCACTGGGCATCAAAGTTTGCCACTATGATAATAAAGCACAAGCAGACAGCAGATTACATACACTGGGCATCAAGGATCGCCACCAGTGCAAATAAACACGCCGACAAAATAATATACAAAACCGACATCACTTCAATAGAGTTCAAGAAAGGTTAACCCTGCTGGGGAGCTGCAGCGCAAGCAGCTGAGCAAGATGACGAGACTGTGCTTGTTCAACACTTATATCTTCCTCACTCTGAAAGATAAACAAGCAGACAGATGACAGGTTTTGCACATAAAAGTATCAGTGCTGACAATTCATCACATTTCTTACTGACGAATAAAGTGACACAGTTTAAAATTGCATTAACACAATATGGTATTGTTCAGGTCAAGACATGGCAGGAAATGACATTGTGAAGGAGTTGGCAGCTTCACGACACCACTGGATTACAGATCAAGAACTCATAAGTATCAACGGTTAGTGTGCTGTCAATTTATACCATTTCAGATTGGCAAATAAAGAGACGGTTTAAATAATAGTAGAATGATATGACATTGTTCATAGTTAAGACATTGCAGAATATGAAATTGTGCTGTAGTGGGTAGGTTCACGACACCACTGGATTACGGATGAGCAATTTGATGTAGTGGGTTTGTTTATGAACTACATAATAAACTTTAAACAAGCAATTTGATGCAAACACCAAAAATAAACAGCTGTTGCAGTCATGCCTAACCAAGTATATACAACAAAGTTTGAAGGCTTGAGATGGACAAACTTACATTATTGGTGAAGACAGGCTCTATAAAGGCCTTGTCCATGCTGATGGGGGGGCAATTCAAGAAGTTTACCACAGAATCTTCTTCGAAAGCATTGCCTTTATTCTACATTTTGTTAAGAGTAAATATAGATGTGATAATATACGAAAAAATGGAGAATATTTAAGATAAGATGAAGAGTGATGCTACATAACCAAGTAGCTATAAATGTAAGTGCAGCGATACAGGCAAAAGGTACAGCCAAGAGCAATGCGCAGCTAAACTTCTTCAGTACCAACCTTATGGTAAGAGTAAATATAGATCTGATGTGTAGAAAATGGAGGGCAAAGGAAAATAAGCTGCAGAGTGATGGTACATGAACAACTACCTGTCATTATAAGTACACTAATAAAGGACAGCATGTACTTACAAGAACAATGCAGAGCTAAAAAAACATTGGCATTGGATATATTCTACACTAATGTAACCATTCATACAGATCAGCAATTTGGAGCGAACAATTGATAAGCAAGCTATCATGCATACTGGTATCACATAATGAACCAGGTATGTATGCAAGTACAGTGATACAGGACAATAGGTACTAACAAGAGCAAAGCAGTGGGCAGCATATTTGCGATATCCTGTCGTTCTTGTCAAACCGGAATTCTTCTTCGAGCAGATTTCCTGCAAAAAAGATCCGTAAGGCACATGCGGAAAAGTAGAAGTTCAAATTGTCATGTGATTTCATAGACAGTACCTCATCCTGGGAACGAGACCAGTGCATAACAAGGTTTTTCCATTCAATGTCTTCTAAATTTAGCACAAGAGACTTCACCGGAAATTCGTTTATAGACTTGCCATCAAAGTGCGATTTCCTCAGGTAACACCGATACTGCTGCAATGCTTCCTTGAAAAGCACAAGCAAGCTTTGCTCATCATGACTATCCAGATTGACCCTCGCCTAGTTACAACAATGTAATGTAAATCATTGATGTGTTCAATCAGCAGAAAACAGGAAAATAATAACCATGAATAATAGCACTTACACGTAAGTTGGACAGGAAGATGTGAAAATGGTGTTTGTCTTCACAATAATCTTCCCATGATGGGAATATATGCATGTAGTCCCTAACAACATTGAAAGCGTTGTCTTTTAAACTGGGAATAAATGGAACGGGGTTCCAATATGCAGGAATTGGCCATCTCTGCAGTTGGGATAGGTCTTCGGCCGGTGGACTTGCTGTACTTTTTGCTGGAGTGGGATTTTTCTGTGGTATAGCTGGTGCTATGGCAAATGAAATCGGTATACCTTTTGCTGGAGTGCAGGTCTTGTGTGGTGGGGCTAGTGGTGTGGCCAGTGAAGTATGGGTACAGTCTGCTGGAGTCGGTCCTACGTTTTGTGTCACTGGTTGTACATCCAATATAAGTGGGGTGCTGTCTGATTTCTCCGGCACCACCACGTTTTTCAAGGACTTTGCTGGTGCTCCTTCAGGTTTGGCAATCACCCTCTTCCTTTTTGATGTCTGATGCACAAGAACAGCATTTGAGTGAAAAAACATGGTATGATGACAGATGGAATATGTATTGATAATGGATGGGCATGGCATCTCGACATATATGATGAGTAAACTAAGCAGATGGCGGTGCAACAAAGTAGCAGAAATGCAAGACAACATATGCAAGATACCCGCAATCAATAAAACATTGCCAAATTAGAACAGGCACCTTGATGGGTGAACAGGACAGGCCATCTGCCTTTGAACCTCGAGGTTAGAATAGTCATTAGGATCATATTCTGAACAAGATTCAACAGGTGGGGAGCGTATGAGTTTCATTGCATCCAGAATGGCACTCAATGCCTTGGTGCCAATTTTGTAAGTCATTGCAGTGTTTAGCTTCAAGAGTGGACTGCTGCTAGTGCGACACAATGCAGCTACACATATCATAGTGTTGATATAACGGGAAAACCTTAAGCATTAGAGTAAAATCAGCAAAGTGGAACTTGCTGGAATATATGTGCTAGTATTGCCAGTACAGCTAGAAAGGCTTCGGATACCAGCTCTCTTCAAGTGAAGGTGCGGTACTATTAATATCAGTGTAACTCTCAAAGGCGACACAGCTCCCCGCATTTCCTTGCTATTCTTATAGGATTCAAGTGGGCAGGCCACTACAAATCCTATTCCTACGTTTACAAGATCCCACGAATCAAAGAGGCTCAAAGTTTCCATCACAACCGACCGTATAGACCTCTACACTGCAAATGTCCCTGCTCATCTTCAATACTAGGAACATACTGTACTACTATCATACTCCCTCCGTTCCAAAATATAAGTCTTGGTAGAGATTTCCACTATGGATCACATACAGATGTATCCAGATACATTTTAGAGTGTAGATTCACTCATTTTGCTCCATATGTAGTCCATGGTGGAATCTATACAAAGACTTGTATTTAGGAACGGTGTGAGTACATATTAAAGAAGAACGGAAGAGGAACATGGTAAAGAAGAGCAAGCAGATTTTGGATAATAAAATGTTGGTTGCGCAGTGCCCACACATGATGAACCAGAGCGCATTAAGAATGCAACTCCCAGCTGTCTCTCGACCATTTCAGGCGGTTGGATGAAGATCCTACGTCTCCTAACCCTTCTTCTTCCTCGTCTCTGATTCTTCCCATACAGAACACCGCACGGGCCACCGGCCGGACCACCGGCCCCAACCGCCTGTGTTCCTCCGCCACCCCACCCCACCCCCACCCCCGCCCCAACCCCCACCCGCATCGAGTTTTCTTCGTTCGGCGAGGCCCCACAACCACACGAGCCCCTTCGATCGCACCGGCGAACTCCGGCGGGCTCTGAAAAATCGACTGACCCAATTTTGAAATTTAGTCTACTGTGATTTAACTAGTGTGGAATATAAAAGGGGAAAACCATAAGCATTAGGAGTATAGTGTTGAGCGTGCCATGGCGGATCTAAAGGTGCAAACCGGACAAAGGCAACTTCACAACCAAGACAAGAAATCAGAGTAAAGCAGTGGCGATCTATTTTCTTGCTGCGATAAATAAGTTGAGCAGATACGAAAGAGTACCGCCTCTGGTGCGGCGCCGTGTACGCATCTGCTGAGAATTTGACGGTGCTGTGGTAGCGATGGCTGTCGGCGGCGTGGAAGCAGATCTAGGAGGGTAGACGGTGGCGGCAGGGTGCGGTGGACGAGACGGTCGTAGGAGCGGCGCCGGCAAGGTGGACGACGGCGGGGATGAAGCGAGAGGACGGGATGCAAGGATCCCGGTCCGAAGCCGTGGATGAGAGAGGTTGATCTCTTGTAATGGACGGCGGCGTCGGGGTATCAGCTCCGGCATGGTGGAGGAGGACGGCGGTGGATGGGGTGGCGGACGAAGGAGGGTGGGGTGGAGAGGGTGTTTTGGTGCCCACGGAGTATGAATGGGGAAAAGGGAGGTAGAGAGGAAGGGGGAACCATGTATTTAGGGCGCGCTTGTCTCAAATGTGAGGAAATTTACAAACTTAGCCCCCGTTTCAAATTTCTACTACATCACAGCAACATTAGTCGGTTGGGGATAGGACGGTAATCTCGCATACACTGAATATTTGCCGACGAGAGTTTGTTTTTGGCGCCCACCGTGTATGAATATGAATCGGGGAGGGAGTCGATTTTGGCCGAGGACACACTGTGTTATGGCGCCCACCGTGTATGAATCCGGGTGAGAGGCGGTTACGTCATGTTTGGGTGAAATTACAAACCTACCCCTATCGAAACCTATGGAAATCCAGCAGATAGGCTTTGCATGGCAGGGATAGGCAGTAGTGATTTCCATCTCGCAGATTTTGGTTTCGGGCGGTTACTGCGACTTTCCTCGCTTCGTTCAAATTTTGCAGAGTGCACGTTTACCGTGCCAACTCAATTCGAATCCTGTTTGTATTCTATTTTTTTCCGGGCGGGATCCATTTTCAATTGGAATTACATTCTATATACATCATTTTTTATATATACTTTCAAAAGAACAACAAAGAATTCTGCTCCTTTATATGTATAATATGATTTACAAATATAACGATCTCGAAATCTTAAGGTTGAATTAGAATTTTTTTAACCAAATTATGTTCTACTAAAATGTATGGATCAGTAATATCTACATATTAAATAACATAGATGTGCGTGAATTCATATGAGTATGCATGTTTGATAGATCAATTTTGGTTCGAGTATGGATTACATGTATCATCATCTCGAATTCAAATATTTGAATCCCTTTTTTGTTCACTCCTTTCACGCCCATCTCTCTTGCATGCATGCTCCTTCAGGTAGCTATCACTCTCTTTTCTCCAGCTCACCCGCACGCTCACTTCATGTTTCTCCTATCCTCGCAAACATGGTCTCTCGACGTCTCCCTTGAGAAGTGTCACACTCTCCCTATCATTATACATTACACGGTTTTGATTATCTCTCACATCTCTACTGTTCTCTGGTATCACTCGGTACCTAAGCTTTCTTTTTCACCGCCACACACACAGTCTCCACTTGTCTTTCACTTTGTCTTTCTCTCTATGGGATTCTCTCGCACACCCTATATGTCTCTACATATGACTCATACCACTAAAATTACTCTCTCTCTCTCCTGTAGACACAACATTTGTTGCGGTCTCCTTTTCGTCTCCATCCCAGACTGACATTATTCATTTGTTTACCGATCAGGCAACCCCGACTACCGTCCCTCTCTCTCTCACAAACACACACACAACTCCTGCTTCCACTCCCCTTCCCGACTACCATCTCTCTCTCACACACAAAACTCTCGCTTTCGCACCCCGACTCGTATTTCCCTCACAAACATTTATCGACTAGCTAGCCTCTACATAGGTTTATACACCCGCACACTCGTGCTTCCACCATCGCATACATGTCTCTCTCCCGCTCCTTGTATCTATGTAGATTTTTCTTCCCTTCTTGAGACACGCCCTCTCGATCGTGCACACACACACTATCACCTCATTTTAAGCTGATACCTATCGCACACACACTCCTTGTGTCTTTGTCACACATGCACTCCGTCCTCCTCCAGTCTCCCTCTCTCTCACACACACATGGGCTTTTTGCAACAACTAGCAAGATGCCCATGCATTGCACGGAACATCAAGATGCATTTGTATGAGTAGTTTATCTTGTGGGGGAAAAGGATGAACTTGGGAAGGCCTTATTTGCAAATGTGGAGAGGGGTGTGGGTATCTTTTTGCAAAATTGCCATAGTTTCCTTCCTATCCGTCAGATATAGATCGGACGGCCTATATTGCAGGATGGCAGGCACACGATCATCACCTACAATGCTTTTTATAAGAGTAGGGATAAAAAAATAGAGTTGGTGATGATGGTGGGCCTGACATCCTGCAATGTAGGTCGTCCGATTTATATCTGACCGATAGGAAGGAAAATATGGAAATTTACCCGCACTCTTCACCACATTTGCAGATAAGGCCTTCCATCGTTCATCCTTTTCTCCCACAAGATCTTGATGTTTCGTGCAACGCACGGGCATCTTGCTAGTAAGAGTAGAAATTATACATATACCACTTCTCGAATCTTGAAACCAACAACATTCCTCCCTTATCTCATCTAAACCGCCAAAGGAATATATTTTGAGTGAAACATAACATATTTTTAGTGATATACGTATTTCAAAACTAGAATTTTTTTCTGTCAAATCGGTGAATATGTATTAATCTACTTTGATCGTGTGGCAACGCATTGGCACATTGCTAGTAGTTATTATAATTTTTTGGACACCAGACAAACGGTGGAGTACATATACGAAGAGAAGAGGCGCACGCACGCAGTCGGCCTCTCGCTGTCTCGCACACATGAGTGTTACGTAAAGGCGACGTTAAAAAATAAACCCTAAAACCCTAGGTGCACGATTGCTGCATTCGCGGGTACCGGGTACGTGGTGGAGCACCTTTGTAGGAATAGTCAGCTCACGTGATAATTTGATCCATAGGAGTTGATGGTCGGGACCACAGGTGAACGACTTGGAGCGCGGTGGCTCGCCAGTTGCCACAGATCGAGTAGCCACGTTTAAAATATTGTTTTTTAGCGGGGTTAAGAGTTCCGATTTTCAATGGCGCGTTATAAGTAGTAAGTAGTTTTTAGAACGATTGGTATGGAGCGAAAATGGAATTCATAGTACTACGTACCTCCTTGGCGTATGGTTGTATGGTTTTTTTTGCGATGGAGGTTGTATGGGTTTATGTTGCGAGATGTTGAACCTGGTAGTTCTAGGGCAAATACTATGGTTTAGATTTAGATGCTGGTTTTCAGTAATGAAAATCGGAAGGGGAAACCCTTCTTTGATTAAAAAAAACTACTACCTCCATTCTGGTTTACTAGTCCCCATCGTACTTTGGGTCAAAGTTTGTCCATGAATTTTACTTATAAAATGTGAATGGAAAACGAGATTTTGTTATACCCAAACAAAAAAGGACTGGAGGGAGTGATTGCTCTGACACGGACGCGACCTCTCATAGCGCAGGCATTGAACCGGCACGCCGGCCAAGAGGGCCGCACTTGCTGCAGGACCGGCTGAGCACGCCTCTTCGCCGCGTGCAACCAGCTTAAGACTGCCCCGCCTGCCTTCATTGAATCCGAGCGTGTGCCAGCAACACGTCCTTCCGCGAGCCGACAGGCATTTTAGAACACAAAAAATGACTAAAATATAATTAATTTACGCATGGTCTTGACTTGTTGTGCTCGCACTGGTAGCAGGAACTAGTAGAAGATTTTCTTTATTTATAACTCTCCTCACATTTTTTTTGGCTTTGAAGTGAATCATGGTTGTGGACATTATGTATGAATGTGCAGATATCTGTGAACATGAGTTTGATGTGGAAGCTGAACTTGGAATGTCGGGCTTGCGCGTGAACTATACCATGTCCAATGCTTCGTCTGTTATTGTTTGGAAAGTAATTGCTGTTATTACATGACCCGAAAAAAACATTTTGTGCCACATCAGTAGATGCACGGACATCACAACAGGCATGCTGACTGGATAAACATTTGAACCTAGCTATTATGAAGGAAATTTTGTATTGACAACAGTTTTAGATAGCAGGAGACGCCTAGCCTGCTCTGCCTCTGCTAGCTTATTTCTGGCTTCTTCCATCTCTTCTTTGGCTTGGGTGAAGAGAGCATCTGATTGCTCTTTTCGCTTCTTCAGGAACTCAGCTACATTCTCAAGGGCTGCTGCACGCTTTCTTTCAGCCTTTACTAATGCCACGAGGACACGAACAACTGACGAATCCACCTGGCTTGTGTGTAATCCAGCATCATCTGGGAATTTGCACCTTGTGTCTAATCCAGCATCATTAGGGAACTGACACCTCGTGTGTAATCCAGCCTCATTTTGGAAACATGATCTCGAGGTTGACCATACTTCCCTCCTCGCAGGAACTGCATCCTGACATGAAGTTACTTCTTTTTTAGATCAATACTCGAAGCAACCTAGATCCATTTAGTAGAAGCCAGATAAACAGAACTCAGAGAAGTGAATTCAAAAGGAAAAAAATAAAAACAGACTACAAGGTCAGAACACCCACTTCCTACACCAAGCTAAAAACAAAAGCATTAGGACGATTAAGACTCTTCTTATTACACATCGAAGAACACCACGCTTAAGAGAAACAGAAACTACAACATATACACATCGAAGAACACGAGGCTACACGAAAGTAATTGAAAGGGTGTTACTTACCAAAGCTCGTTTTACAGGTTCGGTGCAGCTCCTCTTTAACTTTCCACGCTCCTTGAAGATGTCCCGAATATCCCGTGTTTGGTCTTCATTGCTCCTCTGCATGTTCGCACTCGTGGTTTTAAAATCTCAACATGGCAAGAAAAATATACTACTAGTAATACTCGCGCATCTTGTGGGCAACATTAAAGCACTCTTCTGCCATGTTAGAGCATCTCCAACAGAATCGCAACGCGCGGCGCTTTAAAAAAGCATTTACAGTGCTGAGATCGAGAAGTAGATACTAGAGAGTAGAGGATAGTTCTCAGCATAGATAGATAAAAAAAGATAATTCAACTACTCCTCGTCGTCCGACTCCTCCTCGGTGATGTCCTCCTCCGACGTCTGACTGTAGGCGTGAAGATACCGATTGTCGATGGATTCCCAGGGCGACGTTGCTCCTAGCCTCATGTTGAATTGAGCGTCCGCTTTTCGCCTACGCTTGTCCTCGCGATAGGCGGCTCGCTCCGCCCTCCGGTTGTCGCGACGATCCTCGTCGGTGCTAAGCCGCGGCAGAGGCGCGAGCTCCTGCGCGCACTCCCGCGTCGGCACGTTGGGGAAGTTCAATGTTCTATGAGGCCACCGGAGGCGCCACACCGCCACGTCATACGCGCGGGCGGCCTCGTTGGCGGTGTCGAAATTGCCGAGGCTGAGGCGCATCCCGCGGAACCGGATCTCGGGGAGAAGCCGCCGGAGGGGCGCGCGCGGACGCCACGGTATCCCCAAGTTTCCCGGCGACGCGGCGGCATGGTGGCGCGGCGGCGGCGAGGCGAAAAAGAGCGCGGCGAGAGCGGTGGCGAGGCACAG
Organism: Aegilops tauschii subsp. strangulata; assembly: GCF_002575655.3. Lineage (NCBI taxonomy): Eukaryota > Viridiplantae > Streptophyta > Magnoliopsida > Poales > Poaceae > Aegilops > Aegilops tauschii. The sequence continues at coordinate 498,473,306 of NC_053036.3, forward strand.
AGCGGGGAGAGAGCGGTGGTAAGGCACAGAGCGGTGGGAGGGCGTTGGATTTTATAAAGCGCGCGGGACGCCGCGCGCCAAAACTAGCGCACGCCCGGCTGCTTTTTCCCGCGCGCGCGCGATCCTTTCCCGACGTCTCTGCTATCTCTACCCTCTTCTCTACTGTTATATTTATTTTATATTTAATATTTATCTCTACTTCCTTTACTGTCTACTTTTTTTTCTCTATACTTTTTTTCTTGCAATATAGGCCGTCTGATTTATATCTGACAGATAGGAAGGAAACAAATGGGAATTTTGCAAAAAGATACCCATACCCCTCTCCAGATTTGCAAATAAGGCCTTCCCTCGTTCATCCTTTTCTCCCACAAGATAAATTACTCATACAAAAGCATCTTGATGCGTGCAACGCATGGGCATCTTGCTAGTTCTAAAAACCTTTCCATCATTTGCCACACTACTGGTTGCAGATGAAAAACCTACCCAAGCACAGCGCGATACAGGAGCGACGCACAATTACAAGCTGATATTACGTTGGAAAATGGAGGCTATAACCAATTACTTTTACGGGAACAATAGCACCCAGGTATGAACAAAATTGGAACTGCACATGTACTGCTAAGTGATTCAATACACACATTACCAATCGAGGAGGAGAACGATGGTCGCGCGGCCTCTGTGAGTCATGGTTGGCAACGGGAGTCAGTTCATTGTCCATGACGGTGGTACTTCTGCGCTTGGCGTCGGCTTCCGGGAAGCAGATCCGAGACCGTGGAAGACGATGCCAGGGAAGAGGCTCCGTGTACGACGACGACGGTGGACCGGCTCCAGTGCGGCGTACGAGGTCGTCGATGAGGCAGATGCGCTGCGGTGGACGAGTGCGCCGATGTAAAGGGGAGGAGCATGAAGGCTGCGGTGCCGTGGAGAATTCTATTTTGTGGTGGGGATAGAAAATGGGGAGTATTCAGGTGTACTACTCTGGGTGCCGGGGTGGGGTTGGCTGGGTAGGGTGAACCTGAAGTTACGAAAATAGCCCCCTACCAGCGTCATCCATAGGCCTGTTCCGAAGGCTATGATGGTAACTTCCCACTGCTCGAATCAGGGTCGCGGGAGATTTTCCGCCGACCTCAAAATTTTGTGACACTGGACTCCCCGTGTGGCGTGTTGAGTGATTCGGCTAAGCAACTAGCGAGTAGTAGTAGTAAACTCTGCATATTAGGTTTGACCGAAATTAAACTTCCTAAAGTTTGACCAAGTTTATAGAAAAATATAAACATTTACCATAACAAATATGTATGATGTGAAAGTACATTCAATAATGAATCTAATGGTATTTATTTGTTATTGTATATGTTAATATTTTTTGTTATAAGCTTTCTGAGAGTTTACAAAACTTGACTTTGACCAATGCTAATATGCGGACTTAAATAAAAACGGAGGGAGTACACATTTGTTTTCTTAGTTTGTAGTGAACTAATCATTTGTTGAAATTGTGAAATAAATATATTAGGCTATTGACTACAAATGTAATGGTCTATACAATTCAATAGTTACAATCATTATCGAATCCCAAGATGTATACAAGGTCTATAGTACTTCACAACATGCTCAAACTCACATAATCCCAGTCAAATGAGAATCTAAATGCATTTCATAGTTATTACTTTGTAGGATGCAACAAAAACAACCATAACTCTACATCAGCCATTATAGAAGCAACATTTTGACATATCCCAATGTGTGAATGAAACGTGCAGAGAGAGCTTTTGAAGATGGAGCAGATAGGGCGGGAAAGATTGTATGTATGTGGACGAGAGAGTATGAGACAAACCTAACGAGATAGAGAGAGAGAGATAGAGAGAGAAAGAGAGAGGAAGAAGTTAGGTCTGTGAGAAAGATGGATACATGTAATATACATGAGATGCGTGTGCATCTGGATTCTGTATACGTGGAAGGAGAAGAGACAACATGTTTGATGAGAGAGCTGGAAAAACATGGACGAGAGGGGAAGGATCTCGTGGGTTGAGGGATTGACAATTTTGTGCGGGGGAGAGAGGGATTGGTAATTTTGTGCAAGAGAGAGAGAGAGGGTGGGGGGAGGAGTCAGTCAGCCGTCGTCACATCACCCTGCTTCCAAATGACCCCGCATTCTCTAGCGCGGTGTGGTCTCCGTCTTCGATCTGCTCGATGCCCTCTTTGAAGATTGAGGTGTTGTGCATGTTGGGGTGCAAAGAAGCACAAGCAAGAGTGGTCGCCGTATAACCTTGGATGGGGATGAATTGTGTGCTCGGGGGAGTGTGTGTGTGTGTTGTGCTGCGTGTTTCTCTGTGTGTGTGTGTGTGTGTCAGATATTGAGAGAAAACAAACCTAAGGGGAGAAATGGGTATTCACGAAGAGATTGTGCGGGCCTTGAGGTGGGCAGGGGCCGGGTGAGGGTGTCAAAATGTGCGCGTTGATGCATGTGTTGCATGCGACCGTGCGAGGGACGGACGAATCGAGAGAGATGGTTGTTGTGTTACGGATGCTCCTCTCTCTGTCTCTGTGTCTCTCCTTCTCTCTCTCTCTCTCTCTCTCTCACACACACACACAAGTAAACTAGAAGACTGTTCTCTCATGTATACACAACGTATCGGCATCTGTCTATGTCTCACTCATGCATGATCATTTGCACATTCACACCTCTCTATGTCTGTATCACACGCACACCGTCTCCACATTGCCCTTCCGCCACAACACACATATGGACACATACACACGTTCTCTCTCAGTCACACACACAAAATTAGTATTAAAAAAACTAGGGCGCACCTAAAACGTCCAAATCCAAATAAACACGAACTGGAGCTAAATTTAAATATATGGAAATATTGCAGCGTCAAGAACTTTCATAGGAAAAAAAAGTTGAGTAATATTCAAGGATTGTTTTCACACACACAAAAAGGTTCGGTGGATGTCCTTCGAGCGCGACACGGTGACGCACCATTCGATCGACCGCGCGGCCGCGGTTCACGCGCTTGCACAGGATTCCGTATCGTGGCCGTGGTACTAACTAATAAAAGCGCTGCCTAAGTCTAATGTTTACGTGTACTAGTACGGTTTTCTTTTAAGTTTGACCAACCTTATATATAAAACTAAAGTAAGCTCCCACACGCGCACTCATCAATATGCCGCCACCGCCGTTGCGCATGCCGGCGCCCGCCTGCTCCGGCCAACAATTTCTCGCCCATCACCGCCATGTCGCCGCCATCCCTGTGGCATGAAGCCGAAGGCTCGCCCACTCACGTCGTCTGCAGTCCCTCCTCGCGATGCCGCCGCGCTGCCAAGCACGTGAGCAGCTAGTGGAGCCGCGTTTATGCACGCAGCGTACAAAGAGGAGGACAAGCGCGTGCTCCAGCTCGCCGGCAAGGAGGAACTAGCGTGTCATTGTCGTCTCCGACTGCGCGGAGGAGGCGTGCATGGTGGCTGTCGCGGCGGAAGCCGGTCGCGCGCGCGTCGAGCCCGCAAACCGGGTGCGGACGCGGAATCTACCTTCGAGACCTTGAATGCCACGTGGATCCTGTAATCTGAAGGAGCAATTTGGGTCAGTCGACTCATGTGAGCCGTTTGATGCAACATGGATAGCTAGAAGGGCTTCTTCCACCTCTTCTGCCGTCTTCTTCCTTCGCTCCGTCAAACTTCTTTCACAAATCGATTGACCCAAATTATACTACTAGTACGAACGTATTAAGTACAGTACGAACACGAAGATACGAGGAGTAGTACCAACTGCAAGAAGAACAGTAGTAAGACATATTACTAGTACTACTGTACGTACTAAAGAGTTCAAATAACGAGAAAGAACATAAACATAGTTCTGTTGGGGCCTCAGCACAACACACCCTTGAAAATAAATTAAGCAACTAGTCCGCTTGACACTGCAGTAGAACCAGCATGAGCGACGGCACTGCCACCTACTCGAAGTCCGACTCCACGTCCTCGACTTCGTCCTCGTCCCTCTTCCTCTTCCTCTTCGCCGACGCTTCTTTGCTTGAACCGGACACTGGGCTCTGCTTCTTCATCCAACCCTTGTAGATATTTAAACAAAGGTAGGCATCCATTGCTGCGTACAGGATGTGATCTTCATCTAATGTCTTCGACTCCCATGCATGATGAAACTCGTGATGAGGTTTCTTCAGTTTAGCGTACGAAGGATCAATCATGGCTGCTGCCAGGGTCAGCATTGAAGGTTGAGAGGACACCAGGCTTGCCTTCTGGAGCTCGAAGGGCTGGCCTACAACGAGACGTATCCGACGCAGGACATCCCTGTCGTTCTTAAAGCCTACAGTAACGAATTTCACTCTTTTGTCCTTGAGGAAGTTCTTAAAATCCTGGCACTCAACGTCGGCATGGCATATGTGGTAGACCAAGCAAACATTATGTACGCAAACCTGGATCATGGCGGGCTTCTTCCTCTCTTCGTCCTTTAGATCCTTCTCTCGTCCCAGGACTGTGGTGTACTCAACATCTAGCCCAGCGACCCACTCATCCGTTAAACTGTTGAACATGCGTAGGAAGCGAGCAAGCCATGCTTTTACCGTCTCGGATCCACATGTGTAGATGATGATGAACTGATCGCCGATGATGGCTCTAACCTGGTACTCAGCGGCGACCATGGAGATTTGGGAGGCCATGGATTTTGGAGGAGGGTTAGGAGAAGTTGAACTGTTGTACCCCGCAAAAAAAATTGGGAGCGAACTAATGTGAAAGGACGGGACGGCTGGGAGCGAACTGTTGTAAGGTAGAAACGGGTACGAGTAGGGCGTGCGAACGGCATGGTGTTGCTGGCTTGCCCGGTGGGTAAACGGCTGCAAGCCCCCAAAGAGTTCTCGAGAACTATGCATGACCCACTAGATGTCATGTCTACTAGACCCATATCGTAGGCCTGACGGTTTAGCTTCTGCCTGTTCGCACGCCATGCCGGCGCGTGGATGTAACTTCACTTAATTCCGTCAAACGTTGCGCCTCCCACGACCTTCGCCTCCCTCGCGCGGTCGCGCCCTTTGAGACTTCGACTGGCTATAAATGAGAATTTTTTTTGCCTTTTTTTAGACAAGCAATTTTTTTGCCTACTCCGCATGCATGACACTCCCTCTGGTCCATTTTACTCCCGTCAACCGTTTGCAAAGTGTTTGACCAAATTTATACTTTTTTAACACCACCTTATATTAATTAACCAGCCACACCAGTACACTCATTCGATACAATATTCACCACACAGGGCGGTATGTTATTTACAAGAATACCATCTAATCTATTGTCAAAGCTATACTTAGCGATTAAGTGTGCCACCTTATTGGCCGAACGGCTAATCTTTGACAATTGAAGATTGTTGATCAACTTCGAGATGCTCAACGCTTTCATCTTCAGGTCACACATAGCAGACCTGTCATAGTCCCCCGATGCAAGAGACGCTACCACAAAAGCGCAATCAATCTCTAAAATTACAGGATTATGAAGAGAAATACCTATGTAGAGACCGGCAATGCAAGCCCTAAGCTCCGCTTCCTCCACGCTATACCTAGCCCGGCATGCAAGATGACTTATTATGCACCGTTCCCCATACCTGCAGGAAGCCCGTTCGTCTCCAAATCTTTTCCTCTCCATGTGTGGAAACAATATGCCTGCCAAACTCTCCTTCTCCCTCCGGCGGTCCCACCACTCCACCCCATGTGAAAAAATCTGCATGCATGACTGTCCTCCCCCACGCTCGTCCAATCTGTTGTGACCAGCAATATTTCCACCCCTTTGCTCCCCCGTAATTTACTCCAACAAATATGCCCACGTAGTTGTTACTTAACTGCAGGTGCATTGGGTCACTGACATATGGGCCCAATAGGGGTCTGGCCCACATGCCAGTGACGCAACTGGACCTGCAGTTAAGTCAATGCAGCTCAGTCCATATCTTACGTAGGTGTGCCATTGCTCGCTATAAATACTGCGCCTCCCACGACATCGCTATCTCCTCCCCCTCGCGTTCACGTTCATCGCTATCTCCTCCCCCTCCCTCTCACGTCAACCACCATGGCATCGCCCCTCCCAAGCCCTAGGAGCCCCTCGCTGCACCGCGCGGACGGTCACGCGTCGCCGTTCCGTTCCTCGCCGCCACTAGTCGAGGAGGACACGTCGGTGTTCCGCTCCTCGCCGCTACGCGACGCGTCGCCGTTCCGTTCCTCGCCGCCACTAGTCGAGGAGGACGCGTCGGTGTTCCGCTCCTCGCCGCTACGCGACGCGTCGCCGTTCCGTTCCTCGCCGCCACTAGTCGAGGAGGACGCGTCGGCGTTCTACTCCTCGCCGCGACGCGATGCGTCGCCGTTCCGTTCCTCGCCGCCACTAGTCGAGGAGGACGCATCGGCGTTCCGCTCCTCGCCGCGACGCGTCGAGGTGGACGCGTCGGCGTTCCCAATCTCGCCAGCACACGCGCCGGAGGACGCGTCGGCTCCCCGCTATGAGGAGAACGCCGCGTCGCCCGCTGAGGCCCCCAGCCTTGAGGAGCTTTGGAAAGAAATGGATGTCGCCTTGTGGGAGGCTTTGCCTCCAGCAGAGCGCGCCAAAATAGAGGCGGAGAAGAAGGCCGAGGAAGAGAAGCGCACCGTGGAACAAGCTACCTGGGAGGCCTATGCCGCATCCGAGAGAGTCAGGCAATTGGCTCTTTGGCAGAAGGCTCGCGCGAGGGCCGTGAGGGTGGCGGAGGACGCCCGTGCTGACGCCCTGAGTGCAGTCGGGCCCAAGTGCCTCATCTACGCTTGGCGGTACGTGGACCGGGTGCACGCTTCCAGCAAGGAGGAGTACCTGTTGGCGCCGGATCACCACACCGGTGAGATCGCGCTCCCCGCCGGCAAGCCGCCAATCAGCACCTCGCGAGTTGCGAGGCTGAGGAAGAGGCGTTGTGTCGGCGCGCTGGGAAACGGCCGCGCACCAGGGCACTCGTGGCGCGCCGCAAGCGCTCCTGCGAGCGCTGTGGCTTTTAGGAGGAGTATAATTTTTGTTTCGTAAGGTGATCTCATTAGTTTTGGGACGCAAATGATAAATCCCGAACGTTCAGGAATTTTTAGCGTCCTTACTTAAGTATGTAAAAGGGAAAGTTTGGAAACCTCGTGTATTCGTACGCATTTTGCAAGTACGTGCATATAGCACAAACTTTACTATGTACTATCGCACTACAAGTCACTCTCTCGATATATGCTTGGAGACTGTGCTACTCCCTCCGTCCTGGTCAATAAGTCATCTTTGGTTCTGCACCGTGACCAAGAAGGAGGGAAGACTTATACACCTAGATGGAGGGAGTACTACTATTACTTATGTACGTGCAAATGCACGTTTTAACATTACGATGCGGTTTTTGTAAAAGTAGAAAAATGGCACTAGTCAAGCTTGTGAAACGATTCAATGCAAAACAAATGCAAAAATGCTCGTTTGATTGTTTACTTTTAGCTTCCTTCTCTGTGGTTATTTCTCTGTCGTACTTTGTACGGAGTATCTCACTGGTTGGAAAGGCATGCAAATTCCCAAACCGCTTCCTACACCCTGTATTGTATTTTTTGCCTAACAAGTTGTGCTGTGCAATTGGAATTCCAACTTGAGTACTACTACTAGTAGGACTACCAGGGGCCAGTTCTTTTAGGCTTCTAGATTAGTAATCCCATAACTACTACCTCCGTCCTGGTTTATTGGTCCCCATTGTAATCTGTGTCAAATTTTGATCATAAATTTAACTAATGAAATGTTAGTGCATGTCACATGCACTAATATTTTATCAGTTAAATCTTTGGTCAAAATTTAGCACAAATTACAATGGTGAGGAATAAACCAGGACAGAGGTACTACTAGTAGTAGTTTAGAAGCCCAAATAAATGAGTGAGGTGCCTTAATGTTACTCTCCACTATGACTAGTCTTATGGGAAAAGCTGGGGAAGCCGCCAAAAGAACTGGCCCTAGGAGTAGTAGCTAGGGATACTAGGAGTAGTAGCTAGGGATCGAGTGTGCGAGATTAACTGGAGAAAGTAAATGCAGAGAGATGAAATGCAAAAAATACGGAGGGATGTGATGGTTGCTTGTCCGTTTATTTTACCAGGCCACTTATTACTGGGAGTGGTTGGGTTTTGTGATATGACAGCTTTACTGCCGCGCCACGAGCGGGGCGAGACTCCCGTGCAGCGCCGCCCTCTACACTAGTACTACATCGGTCGTGGTTTATCCCCCATTGAATTTGACTGAAGATTTAACTGTCAAAATGTTAGTGCATGTCAACAAAAACAATATCGTTGGATTCGTATTTGAACATAGTTTTCAATGATATAATTTTAGGTGACATGCATCATCATTTATCGTACTATATATATAATGTTAGTTCAACTTTTGGTCGTACTAATCTATAGTAAGGTGCCCGTGCGTTGCACGGAAGAGTGAAATGCATTGATCGGGGAGTTGTTTATTTTGACAAAGGATGTGGGGGTCATCTCATGTGTAACGGGTATCGATAGGTTTGTTCGGATATTATTTCATCTCTAGAGCTCACAAACATCCGGGTGAAATAGATAAAAAAAGTATCTTTTGCAAACAAAAGCGTTCAACTATTCAACCTGCATCCAAAAACTGTGAAGAAATAACTCTTATTGTGCTTTGTAAGAAATTATCTTCAAGAATTAGTTTTTGAGTATCCATTGTTATACATGTTGGCTACAGATGACATGGCACTTTCTTATAGTCAACAGTTGGCTATACTATTTAAGTATTAACCATGCCCTTATACACCTAGACGGAGGGATTAAATCAGGATGACTTGGAAGGGGGCAGAGGATATGTAAGAAATGGTTCATCATAAGTCTTTCACCAGTACTATAGTAAAAATTCATACATGGAAGATTCTAGACTAAACCATAAATGGATACACTTTTATTCATGAGCGATACTCCAATAGAGCAAGATCATGCATGGAAGTCTCCACATGCTTAGACAGCGGGTTACATTGAGCGAAGACTAATGATCAACATTTAACTTGATAATGCAGATGTCCAGGTGAACCTCCTTGGAGTCCCCATGCACATTGTTGGGGGTCAAATAATACCATGCGTCTTCCATGTCCACATCGGCGGGAAGGTCCCAGCTCGGCAGAGTCCAAGTCAGCTTGACGTAGCCAGTGTCGCCGCCCACGTACCTCCGAGGGGTAGTAATAGTGAGCACGCATCCGTACATCGGCCTCGTGTCAGTGTCAGCGTCAACGCCCCTGACGCACACTACAGAGACGGGGCGGCGGCCTGCGCGGGCCTCGCCGGTGCCCACGATCAAGAGGAAGACGCTGCCGTCCTCCTCCGAGACTAGCAGGCGGCGGTGATCCTCCAGCGACTCTGGCACGGTGAACGGGTAGCACGTCTCGTACTTGATGTTCTTCGCCAAGGGCCAGTAGTGATCGTCGCACGCCTGCGTCAGGTGATGCACGATGTCCGCAGGCGAGCCCCAAAATGGCACTGGGCACTCATAGTAGTAGACGAAGGGCTCCTTGGAGGCATCGACCAGGCCGTCCATGAAACGGGAGTGGCTGTAGGGGACGTTCCGCCAGTTGAATATATGAGCAAGTTACTACGAGATTTAGTACGAATAAGCACACAAAAAATCATGACGGCTATAACAGAGATTAAACTAATCATGCGGACTAGCATAGTAGATGAACAGATCGAATCTAGGACACAGACTAGAAACATGAATTCTACCACGATTTCGAACAGGAAGGACAGAAACACATACGGTGCAACGGGAGCAGCACCATTGGCGTTGAGGTTGTCGCCCATGTCGTTGAAGGAAGAGGTTGCCGAGGTCAGGGAAGAAGTCATCGTCGGTGAAGTCGTCGCTGCTAGCAGTCGCGAGAGTGCGCTCCCCAAATTTCAACAACGCCCGCCGAATGGAGCGCAGGAGGGAGTGGTTGTAGGGGACGTTGCGGCCGCCGAATGGAGCGCAGGAGTAGCCCACGAAGCAGTAGTTGGTGCTCCTCCCTAGTCTCTATTCTTATCTCTATCTCTACTACTCTTCTTTGTTTTTTATAATATACTAGTTGTAGTTGTCAAATCGAATAGTACTGCGCCGTCCACTGCACGCCCGGCTGAACACGCCTCCTCGCCTCCATCAAACCCCTCCGTTAAACCCGCATGCAAACCGAGAAACCTACTCTGGCCCGCGGGAGGAAATTTGTCGGTTGCAGTTGGAGAATAATAGAGTCACGTCCAATCCATTTGAGTTAATTGCGTGTATGATTCTCCCTCTATAAAAAGTTAATTGCATCCTTAATCTTGTGTTCTAAGTACTCTGTGGGTTCCACTGTCAGTACAGTGTACATGACTTGCAGACTGGCTACAGATTCGTACAGAAAGTTAAAAAGAAACAAATCCATCCTTAATCCTGTATTCTAAGTACTCTGTGGGTTCCACCGCCAGTACAGTAGCAAAAGAAGTAGTATATATTAAAAAATATAAAAAGCTAAAGTTTAGGACAGAATTCGAACTCAGGTCATCGGGCTGCGAGCATCCGGCCCGGACCAGTAAACTAGGTGTTGGTTGCGGAGAATGCAAGAGATAAACCTTTATAACTATGAGCCCGTCCGTTGCAACAGATCCAAAGTAGAATAATACATATTCACAAATTTGAAAGAAAACAGTTTACTTTTGATATACATATCACTAAAAAAATCATATGTTTCAGTCCAAATATATTCTTTGGGCTGTTTTGATGAAGTAAGGGAGGAATGTGGTTGGTTTCAAGATACTAAGGGGTTTTGTGTAAACTAGAGCAGAGAAGTGGGAATTGTTGCAAAAGTCCACAACTTACATCACAGCCATTAGATGCAGATCTAATGGTCAGAAATGGCGGATGGCAGACACACCATCATCACCAACTGAGTCTTTTATAGGAGTAGGAGTAGAGAAAAAACCGAGTTGGTGATGATGGTGCGCCTGCCATCTTATAATATAGATTGTCCGATCTATATCTGACGGATAGAAAGCAAACTATGACAAATTTACAAAAGATACCCGCTCCTCTCTCCACATTTACAGATAAGGCCTTGCCTCGTTCATCCTTATCTCCCACAACCTCATTGCTGAGCAATTACAAAAGGAAGTCTCTGGAACAATCTAGCATGGTGGCCGCTGCCGGCGCCGTCCATCCCCATGCCTCCACCCAGTCCGACCACCAGTCACCACCACGCCCCACTCCTCCTCACCTCTATCATCTTTCTCGACATATCATTTTTTCGATGAAATGGTCGACATACTATTTTCCGGTAAAATTCTCAAGATATCATTAGTTTTTACACATGGGATTACTCCTGCCCACGATCAAGAGGAAGACGCTGCCGTCCTCCTCCGAGACTAGCAGGCGGCGGCGATCCTCCAGCGACTCCGGCATGGTGAACGGGTAGCACGTCTCGTACTTGATGTTCTCCGCCAAGGGCGAGCAGTGACCGCTGCACGCATCCGTGAGGTGATGCACCATGTCCGCCGGCGAGCCACAAAACGGCATCGGGCACTCATAGCAGTGGACAAAGGGCTCCTTGGAGGCATCGACCAGGCCGCCCATGAAATAGGAGTGGCTGTAGGGGACATTGCGCCAGTTGAATATATGAGCAAGTTACTACGAGATTTAATCCGAATAAGCACAAAATAAATCATGACGGCTATAACAGAGATGAAACTAATCGTGTGGACTAGCATAGTAGTAGGATACAGAGTAGAAACATGAATTCTACCACGATTTCGAACAGGAAGGACAGAAACACATACGGTGCAACGGGAGCAGCACCGTTGGCGTTGAGGTTGTCGCCCATGTCCAAACACCACGTAGACACGGTCTTTGAGCACGGTTCGTAGTCGTTCCACGCTCGGGCATTGAAGTTTGTAACTATTTTAGATTAGAATATACTACTCCTCCGGTGCTAGTAGTAGAGCAGAGTCCTACTCTACTACTCTACTCAAGCAAGTTAGGGCATAGCACTGTAGGGAGTACCAGTACTGTGATCACTCAAGCAAGTTCTCTGGCATCGACATGACCCTACGCTGCTGGTATGTGTCTCGTAAGTCAAGCGGCGTGCTGCAGTCATCATCACTTGTCCACTTCCCACAGCACATATTCACTTCTCCATCTTTGTCCGCACATAATCTCGTCCAATCTTCCATCCCCGCTAAGGCGCCTCCCCCCTCGTCCGAAACCCAAGCACTAACAATGGCAGAACCGAGGAGTGTCCGCCGAAAGAGTGGCTGGAATTCGCTCCCCACAGAGGTAATCAAGCTCATTGTTTCGCTTGTGGACAATCTCAGTACCATGCCGCTCGCCGCGTGCTCGTCAGGGCTGTACCATTTACTCAAAGCCCTCAGGCCGGAGCTTTTTAAGCCAGCTCCTTCCTTGCTGATGCCGCCTGATCTTCAGAAACGGCGTGTCACGCAGCATAACGATCGTAGGGTGGCGAGCATCAACCCCCTTGACTGCGATCCGATCCCCGTCAGCCTCAACTACATTCACGGTATGTACTGGGTTGGCATGAACACGTCTTGGATGGTGCTCGTCGATGGTCACGGCAGCTGGATGCTCGTGGAGGTCTACACCCGGTGATTGATCCCCCTTCCTTCGATTAACACTGCACTGCTTTGGCACCGCGGCCCAGAATACTCGGAATCTTACAGTAGCCAACATGATACCAAGTTTGATTTGCTCAAGGTTGTAATCTGCCAAGTGCCCACAAGATCTGCGAATTATAAAGACTTCAGGCTAATTGCGTTCTTCAACCGCGGTCTCGCCTATCTGACAGGTCACTGCGGTAAGTGGATAAATCTGCACGTCCATCGCAGGATCATACATCCTCCATGGTTCTCTGATGCCATTGAACACAAGGGCTTCATTTACGCTGTCGACTCCTTCTATGGCTGGATGTATTGCTGGCCTACTCCAGTCATCGCTACAAACGGCTGTTACAGCAGTATGTTACTTTCCTATGATATCATGATGGCTTGCTTATATTACTGTCAACATTTTCTGAAAAAATATTCATGCTCATAACATGCTGTTCTTAAGATTGACTAAATCAAGAGCCCTTTTTTATTTGACTCCAACTTGATATGATGTTGTAGGCCGCCTGGTGTCCCTACCCTTCCTAATCCCAGAACCTTTCAAAGAAAAGCGGCATGGCAGTTGCAGGTGGTTCCTGGCTCGATCAGACGACGGCGAAAGATTGATGATCGTTCGCACGTACCGGACGTGTTGTTTCGCGGAATACAATCACAGTCACTGCAAGGTCTTTGAGCAGGATCCCAACTTCTCTGGGCCTTCAGGAATTTTTGACTGGAGGCTGGTAAGTAGCCTTGGTACACGCTCTCTATTTGTCGGACTGAATTATCCGATTAACCAGGAGATAACCGACGACAAGGATCATGATGGCAGCGCGGTTTGGTTCATCAGGCAAAACTGTGTGTACACAGCGTACCATGCGTCTCTGCATGCACCATACCCTGATATGTGCCGCCACGCTCTGCAGCCCAAAGTAGGGGAGAGGGTCGCAAGTATCAGACTTCGACCTGCTGGCTGGAGTTTCCCCCGTCAGGCACCCATCTGGTTCAAGCCATTAGCCAATCTCCACAGCTTAATAAATAGTAACGTCTAGCTGAGCCAGTTAGTTAGATGCGTACACTTGGTGTAGTAGGATCTTTATTTAGTTTGATGCATACACTTGTTCTTTTTTGGTAGCCCTTTTGTAATGATGGCTGATGTTTGGTTTGGAAGAGAGAGCTGCGTCTTCACTCTTCTGGCCTGCTTACTGCTTCTGTTGCACCCCCAGCCCTGGTTGCTGATGCTGTTGTTTTCAATGTACAATCAGTAGTATATTTCGTCTGTTGGTTGAATAAATGTGTTGTTAGAACGACAAACACAATGTTTTGGAAGTTGTTGCACGGTTCGATCCTTTAGTGCCCCGTACCGTACGTAGCGCATACTATTTTTCGTACGGAACACATTTTCCACTTGTTGATAACATGCAGCCCACTGATGAAGGCCCAATAGAGAAGCCCATAATTAACTGGAAGGGAGGCTCTCACATGAATCCGGCCCAGGTACATGCTCATGGTCCCCTAAACATAAATAAGTAAATAAATAAATAAAGCTAAATGCTCATGCACTAGTTCTTTGGGAAAATAGGTAGCCCAGTATTTCTTTTTGAAGAATACCCAAGCTAGGCCTATTTGTTTTCTCCGAATGACTGGGCTGCAAATCTTTCAAGACGAGGAGGGATGCATTCCGGCCTGGCTTAAGAGTATGGTCAATGTCTGTTAAAAGTAATATCAAAAGGGGTTGAAAATTCCAAAAAATTTATAGTAAATGGGATATAAGTTTATTTTTTTGTTTTTGTTCTTCACTGATATCTTATACGTATTTCATTGGATTTAACATGATATAGTACTAATTTATTCTTAAATTTGTTTTAGTATGGCTATTAATTTTTGGATTAAGAATATTTCGTTCCCCAGCAAAAATTTGCGAATTTTCAAAATTTCCCACATATTTAGTTAATTTTTTGACCCTCGTACTGACCAGAAAATGGCCAGCAATTCTAAAAATGGAAAACGGGCTGCAATAAATTCCATATGAATTAGAAAATGAGTAAAAATTATAAAAATAATAGCAAATGGGCTGTACACGCCACAGATTTCGAGGCTGACTTGTTTACGCAAGGCTTTATCAGTGAACACACGATTCTAGCAGCAGTGACTGTTGGATATCCATCCAACGGCCGACGTGCTTCTTCAATCTCTGATCTTCCTGCTCCAGCCGCCTAAACTAGCGCCGGCGGGACTGCCTGCTCCCTCCTCTTGTGGCCCGCTGTGATGCCGCTCAGGCTTCCCCGGCCCACCCTACTCCCTCCGCTGGCCTGGCCGCACGCAATCAACTGCCTCCTTATTACGCGAAAAAATGATTCCTCCCACTGACATCTGGGGCGCACCGGTTGGGAGGCTGACCTGTGGGCCTACTAAGTTGACGCGTACGCAGGGCTTGTCAACTTAGTCCACAAACGATTCTAGCAGTAGTAACCGTTGGATTTGAATCGAACGGTCCTGCTGCTTCTTCAATCGCTGGTCTTCTTGCACCAGCCTCCCAAACCAGCGGCGGGGAGACCGCCTGCTCCTGCCTCCAGTGGCCGGCTATGCTGCCGTTGAGGCCTCAGCACCCCCTACTACTCCCACCGCTAGCCAGGCCCTACGGCGACGGCAGCCTCACACCGCAGCCGAACCAGTGAACCCTCGTACTCCTCTCCGTGTGGGCATCCACTGCCGTGTCTTCCCCGGCTCCGGGTCGTCCCCTTCCTAGGCCTCTCCATCGTCCACCGCCTTGGTGCTCTCGGCGCGGCGTGGTCAACGTGATCAATGACATTCCATCGGAAGAGTACTGTACGTGGAGAGGCTGACAGCTGGGTCCACGGCCACAGCCCAGTTTTTTTGTGATTTGCCAAGTAAGTCGCTTTGGCAGGCCTGTTGGGCTGCAAATCTTTCAAGACGGGGAGAGCTTTCATTCGGCTGGCCGAGAAAATGGCCCATCAGTAATGAGAAATGGGCTGTACATTTTCAAAACACATCAAACCGGCAATTAGTTTCAAATATCTTTTTTTTTCATTTCGAGATTTTAAATTACATTAATTTTTATGCGTGGAGAATTTGTTGGATTTTATATTGACATACATTTATTTTTAAAATCAGTTTGAATGTGAGTCAAAATTTCGGGATTAAAAACAGTTCGGACCGCACCGAAATATGCAAAATTTCGTATAATTTTTTAACCGTGGCCACAATATGGGCTGTAATGCTAACAAAAATAATATGGGCTCCAAAAAAACCTTAATAATTAGCAAATGGGCTGTAAATTATTAGAAATAATGGCAGATGGGCTGTATGCTGTTTTCCACAGATTTGAGGCTTTCCTAAAAAAAAGGTTGACGCACAAGCACTGACTGTTGGATGTCCATCCAACGGCCGTCGTGCTTCTTCAATCTCTGCTCTTCCTGCTCCAGCCACTGAATAAGGACTGCCTGCTCCCTCCTCCCCGCGGCCGGCTCTGCTGCCGCGCAGGCCTCACCACCCCACCGTACTCCCATCGCTGGCCTAGCCATCCCTCTACTCACCCACACCTGCTGTTGTTCTCCGGCGACGGCAGACGAACCAGTAAACCCTCGTACAGTCGTACTCCCCTCCGACTGGGAAACAACTGCCGAGTCTTCCCTGCCTTCGTGTCGTTCCCTTCCTAGGCCTCGCCGTCGTCCATCGCCCTAGTGCTCTCGGCGCGGCCTGGTCAACGTGGTCAACGACCGACATGCATCTGAAGTGGACTGTACGTGGAGAGGCCGACAGCTGGGTCCACGGCCGCACGCAAGGAAATGCCTCCTTATTACGCGCAAAATAATGATTCCTCCACCTGACATCAGGGACCCACCGAAAGGGCCTCTGTATTTCGCGAAAAAAATGTTACCACCGCTGACAGCTCGGGCCCACCAGCTATATCTTCGCACGCAAGGAAGTGCCTCCTTATTACGCACAAAAAATGAATACTCCCCCTGTTAGCTGGGACCCAGTATAGTGGCAGGCTGACTTGTGGGCCTACTAAGTTGACGGGGATGGAGGGCTTTGTCAACTTAGTCAATATGCACGATTCTAGCTCCAGTGACCGTACGATGTCCATCCAAAGGCCGTAGTGCTTCTTCAACCTCTGGTCTTCTTGCTCCAGCCGCCCAAACCAGCGCCGGTCGTGCCTCGTGCTCCTGCCTCCCGTGGCCGGCTGCGATGCAGCGGAGGCCTCACCGCCCCTACTACTCCCACCGCTGGCCAGGCCATCCCTCTACTCACCCACACCCCCTGTTATTCTACGGCAACGACAGCCTCACACCGCAGCGAACCAGTGAACCCTCGTACTCCTCTACGCGTGGGCATCCACTGCCGCGTCTTCCCCGGCTCCGCGTCGTCCCCTTCCTAGGCCTCGTCGTCGTCCACCGCCCTGGTGCTCTCGGCGCGACGTGGTCAACGTGGTCAAGGAACGGCTTCCATCGGACGTGGCCTGTACGTGGAGAGGCTGACAGCTGGGTCCACGGCCGCAGCAAGGAAGTGCCTCCTTATTATGTGCAAAATAATTATTCCTCCACCTGACAGCGGGGACCCACCGGACGGGCCACCGTATTTCACAAAAAAACATTTGCCCCTGACTGCTGGGACCCACCAGCTACATCTTCGCATGCAAGGAAGTGCGTCCGGGTAAAAAAAACGATTCGCCCCCCTAACTGCTGGGACCCACCAGCTACATCTTCACAGGCAAGGAAGTGCCTGACAGTCGGGACCCACCTGGTCGAAGCATACGTAGCGTTGTCATTCTGGCCGCGAACGTGTACGTACATATATACTGGTGGATGTAGAGGCGCGCACGTGTCGTAGTAGAGGCGCGTATGTGTTGTAGTAGAGGCGCGCACGTAGCATGTACATGTACGTACAGCGGCCAAGGTGCAAGAAATAAAATACGGGCACGTATGTGTACATACGGGCGGGGTCTCGAACGCCTACTCGCGCATACGTACGGCCAGGGCTCGTGTACATGGCTGGGTCGGAACGGAGAAACAGCGTCGTCGTCGTGTTCATGGGGAGGCAACGCAATGCGTCGTGTTC
Organism: Aegilops tauschii subsp. strangulata; assembly: GCF_002575655.3. Classification (NCBI taxonomy): domain Eukaryota; kingdom Viridiplantae; phylum Streptophyta; class Magnoliopsida; order Poales; family Poaceae; genus Aegilops; species Aegilops tauschii. The sequence continues at coordinate 498,491,014 of NC_053036.3, forward strand.
ATGGGGAGGCAATGGAATGCGTCGTGTTCATTGGGAGGCAACAGAATGCGTGGGAGCCAGCCAGCTGGGTCGGAACGGAATGCGTGGTCGTGTTCATCGGGAGGGCTTGGATGGAACAGGCAATGGAAACGAGGCCTGGCGTACCGCACAATGGAGGAACGGACCTCCTACGTTCGGAACGGGGTCCTATTGATCGGGAGGGGTGTGGCGTACCGCAAAACGGAGGAAACGGACCTCCTACGGTCGAAACAGGGGTCCTATTGATCGGGAGGGGTGTGGCGTACCGCAAAACGGACGAAACGGACCTCCTACGGTCGAAACAGGGGTCCTATTGATCGGGAGGGGTGTGGCGTACCGCAAAACGGACGAAACGGACCTCCTACGGTCGAAACAGGGGTCCTATTGCTCGGGAGGGGTGTGGCGTACCGCAAAACGGGACTCCACGGGATACTGTTCATCTCCACCGTCGACCTCCTCCAGCCTCCACGGGCTACCGTCGACCTCCTGCAGCCTCCATGGGCTCCTATTCATCCAGCCTCCACCGCGCGCTACTCCACCGGCTACTGTTCAACCACCCCTCCACGGGCACCCCTCCACCGTCTACTGTTCATCCAGCCCTCCACACCACGGGGTCCTGTTCAACCACCCCTCCACGGGCACCCCTCCACCGTCTACTGTTCATCCAGCCCTCCACACCACGGGGTCCTGTTCAACCACCCCTCCACGGGCACCCCTCCACCGTCTACTGTTCATCCAGCCCTCCACACCATGGGGTCCTGTTCAACCACCCCTCCACGGGCACCCCTCCACCGTCTACTGTTCATCCAGCCCTCCACACCACGGGGTCCTGTTCATCCAGAGGCAACGCCACCGCTCACAGTTCATCCAACCCCCCCCCCCCCCGCGTGCAACGCTCACTGTTCATCCAATCAATCGGCTTCAGTTAGCAGCAGTAGCGGAGGAATCGCTCGATCGGGTTCAGTTAACAGCCATCGATCGATCGCTCGGGTTCAGTAACGCGTAGCCTGCAGTGCAATCACTCGGGTTCAGTTAGAGCCCAACGCCTCGCTCAGGTTCAGTTAGAGCCAACACCTCGCACACACGCGCGTACGTGTACGAGAGAAACGCGCATCGCTCGGCCCCCGACCTCCCACCGTAACCGGGAACTCCCCGAAATTTTCCTCGCCCTTGCTTCTACCATGGTTTTTTCTGTCATGGATGGCCCAAAGAATGTCATGCAGCTGTGTCTTCGGCCCGCCAAGGACGAAAAGCCCATTTTCTGTCATGATTTTTTGTCATAGAAGTAGGAGCCCACCACATCTATGATGATACCGGGTTTTCTCACAATTATCGTCATAGAAGTGTCATATGTATGACAGAAAAAAATTCGTTCGGCCCAAAATGTCACGGATGTGTCTTTTTTTACTAGTGGTATGCTCCACAAATTCAAGAGCTCATCAACTCCAAAATGGGCACAGGCAAATATATATTGGACAAAGAGCATTTACCCCTCAGGCCAGACTTGGAGGATAACATTGTTGTCATGACTGAGGAAGATCCATCTTCAGTGCAAGCACATGAGAAGAGAGAGAAGGCAAGGGCAGAGAAAGCTGCAAAGATGCCAACTGCTGAAGAGGCATCTCAAGTGTTCTTGAAGAGCAAGCAAGATCGGCTTGCATATCTGATCCAGTCTACACTGAGGATTGAGAAGGGCTTGGCCACCCTGACTCAAAACCAGGAGAGCTTGGAGAGGATCATTGAGCAGAAATTCTATGATCTTGATGTCAAGGTAACTGAGATTCAGACAGCAGTTGAGCAGCTTCAGGAGGAAGCAGAGGAGAAGAAAGGCAAGGCAACTACTGATGCATTTGAGCGCGTGCCTAGAGGACAGAGGTCTGCTGCTGTGCCAGTGAGAGATTCTAGAGCTACAGCATCAGCACCAGCAACCACAGCTCCAGTGCCACCTCCAGCAGCCACTCCACCAGCTCCAACTACATCAACGGATGCCTTCGTCCTTGGAGTTCTCTCTACACCACCTCCTGAAGATCAAGCCTGAGAGACGTTTAGCACTATGCATTTTTGAACTTTTTGTTAACTTGTTGCCAAAGGGGGAGAAAAATGTATAAATCATAGGCTTCAAGAGAGAGTGTTGCTTTTTATCTCTCTTGCTATTTTGGTTGAACTTCCTGATTGTGTGCTTGTGTGAGATACTTTATGTCCTTGTGAGATACTTGTTTGATCATGTGTTTGATCATATGCTCCTTAATGCTTGTTGGATGATATTATTCCTTATATCCTTATATGATCATTCACTTGCTTGGTGATGAGCGCATGCTTTCAATTTCTATCATTTTGAGCGCTCCACCAAGATGTATGTGACATGGAAGAGTAACCCATGATCCTAATCGATTGCGCATTTGGATTCAAAGCAAATTTCTAAATAATGCACAAATTTAGGAGGAGCTCTTTCTTATCACATACTTCTCAAAGCGACGATGTTTTTTTCAATCTTATGATCATTTGTCGAAGCTTTGATCTATATGTTGTCATCAATTACCAAAAAGGGGGAGATTGAAAGTGCGACTATCCCTGGGTGGTTTTGGTAATTATTAACAACATATAGCTCATTGAGCTAATGCTATTTCAAGATAAATATTTCAGGAAAGCTCAATGATTGGCATGGCATGGATTAGAAAGTGGACCCCTCAAAATGCTAAGGACAAAAGGATTGGCTCAAGCTCAAAGCACAAGACTCTACATTTTATTTTTAGTGATCCAAGATTACATTGAGTCCATAGGAAAAGCCAATACTATTAAGAGGGGGTGAGGTGTTGCTTAATGAGGTTCTTCCTCAAAATGCGTAGTGATATGCTCCAAAACCCTCAACTACTTCTCACATCCAAATATGTCCCAAACCAAAAGTCAAACTCGCCACCACCGACTTGACCTATCCGGCGCCACCGAGTTCGATTGACATAGCCACGACCACAAACCCTAGTCTTTTCGGTCTCACCGATAGGGATCTCGGTCTCACCGAGATGAGATTGTAATCTCTCTGTTTCCCTTCGTAACGTTTTGGTCAAACCGAGATGAGCGATCGTTCCCACCGAGATTGCAATGCAAACTCTGTGTTTCCCTTTCGTAACGTTTCGGTCCAACCGAGATGAGCGAATCGGTCCCACCGAGTTTGCCTGACCAACTCTCTGGTTAGTCTATTACCAAAATCGGTCTCACCGAGTTTGTGTAATCGGTCTCACCGAGATTACGTTATGCCCTAACCCTAACAAAATCAGCCACACCGAGTTGACATGTCGGTCCCACCGAAAATCCTAACGTTCACATTTTGAACTAAATCGGTCTGACCGAGTTCTCTGAATCGGTCCCACCGAGTTTGGTAAATTGTGTGTAACGGTTAGATTTTGTGTGGAGGCTATATACACCCCTCCACCCACTCTTCATTCGTGGAGAGAGCCATCAGAACATGCCTACACTTCCAACATACGTTTTCTGAGAGAGAACCACCTACACTTGTGTTGAGGTCAAGATATTCCATTCCAACCACATAAATCTTGATTTCTAGCCTTCCCCAAGTTGCTTTCCACTCAAATCATCTTTCAACCAAATCCAATCCTATGAGAGAGAGTTGAGTGTTGGGGAGACTATCATTTGACGCACAAGAGTAAGGAGTTCATAATCAACACACCATCTATTACCTCTTCGAGAGTGGTGTCTCCTAGATTGGCTAGGTGTCACTTGGGAGCCTCCGTCAAGATTGTGGAGTTGAACCAAGGAGTTTGTACGGGCAAGGAGATTGCCTACTTAGTGAAGATCTACCCTAGTGAGGCAAGTCCTTCGTGGGCGACGGCCATAGTGGGATAGACAAGGTTGCTTCTTCGTGGACCCTTCGTGGGTGGAGCCCTCCGTGGACTCGTGCAACCATTACCCTTCATGGGTTGAAGTCTCCATCAACGTGGATATACGATAGCACCACCTATCGGAACCACAGATAAAAAATCTCTGTGTCTACATTGCGTTTGCTCCCTCAAACTCCTCCCTTTACCTTCATATGCAATTGTTTTACATTCCGCTGCTATACTCTTAGAATTGCATGTGTAGGTTGATTACTTGAATTGTGCCAAGTTGCTAAAATCTGCCAAGACTTAAAATTGGGAAAAGGCTAGATTTTTATTTGGTCAAGTAGTCTAATCACCCCCTCTGTACACATACTTTGGATCCTACAACCACACTACTGGATTACCATGTGAAAAAAACAAGCATAGATGAAGGGCAAAGACAATCATTGTATCTATTTTGGTTAATGTGCATGGCATGTTGTTCATATCATCAGCCACATCAATAAGATAAAACAGGAGATGACAAGGTGCAAACATGGGCCGCTTCACCACACACTGGATTATAGATCCACAAAAACAAGCATACATATAGGGAGTATTGAGTAATGTGCATGGTATGCATAAGGAATTTTGTTTTACAAGTAAAACTTGGAACTTACGGTTGTTGCGAACATGCATTTTGATAGAAACAGCAAACTAAATAGCAATTAACGATAGGGAGTATGAGCAAATTCAATAACAGTTGAGGATAAAGGCTTTAGAAGGACTGACTTACATTAACAGTTAACACCGGCTTTATAATGCCCTTCTCCATGTCAAAGGAAGGATAACTCAATAATTTCAGCACAGAACCTTCTTCATAAGCATTGCCTGTACTCTACATTTTCTAGAGAGAAGTTATAGATATGATAATACTGGAAGGGATAGAGGATAATGAAGATAAGATGCAGATTGATTCTACATAATCAACTACCAGTCCCTGGAAGTACAAGCGTTACAGGACAAAATGTACTGACAAGAGCAATGGGCTACACTTCTGCACTGGCATTGTCTGTGTATTCAACTTTTTGGTAAGATTAAATATAGATCTGATATTTTTAAGTAATTGGTGGGTGAGGGAGATAAGATGCAGAATGCTACAAGATGAATCAATCCCTCTTCCCATAATAAAAGAGTGTTTTGAACACTGGTGTACTATACAAAACGTTCTTATATTATGGGACGGAGGGAGTAGCTGTTAATGTAAGTACAACGACAGATGACGTTCAGTCCTTACAAGAGGACTGTAGAGCTAAACCTCTTCAAAAGCATTGGGTTGATTCTAAACTTATGTAAGAGTCCATACAGATCTTATAATGTCCACCAAATGGATGATAACGAGGCTAACATGTGTAGTGTTGCTACATGATCAACCAGCTATGAAAGTAAGTATGGTCATACAGGGCAAGAGGTACTCACAAGAGCAATGCAATGTGTAGTATAGTTGCGAGATTTTGTGGTCACTTGAGAATGAATGTTCTTCTGCAAACAGTTTTCGTACAAGTGAGACGTTAAGGCACATATAGAAATGTAGTTCAAATTGTGATGTGATATCATAGACAGTACCTTACGTTGTAGACGAGACCAATGTGTAACAAGATTATTCCAGTCACTGTCTGATAAATGTAGCACCGGAGACTTTACAGAAATTTCATTTAGAGGCTTGCCATCGAAGTGCGCTTGCCTCAGGTAGGAACGATACTTCATCAACGAGTGCTTGAAAAGTGCAACCAACCCTTGCTCGTCTTGACTATCCAGTTTGGTCCTCGCCTATTTAAAAGAATGAATCTTGTGTCTTCTGTCAGCAGAAACATATGCAGTAATTGCCATGAATAACATTAGTACATTACTTACGCGTAAGTTGCGGAGGAAGATTGGAAATTGTTCTTTGTCTGTGGTATAATCTTTCCATGAAGGAAAGATGCGCACAAAGTTCCTGACAACAATATAAGCTTCGTCTTGTAAACTGGGAAGAAGTGGAACATGAGTCCTATTTGCTGCAATTGGGGCTCTCTCTCTCTCTCTCGTTCGAAAAGGGATTTGGCAACTGGATTTGGTGTACTCTTTGCTGGAATGGGGGTTTTGCGTCGTAGAGCTGGTGCTATGTCAACTGGCATCATCATACTGTTTGTGGCAGTTGGGGTCTACTGAGTTGGGGCATCAGAGATGGCCAGTGTAGTAGGGCTAGAGTCTGGTAGAGTTGTGGCCATGTTTTTTGGGTCTGGTGATATTGCAACTACACCTAATGGGCTATTTAATTTATCATGTGTCACTACCTTTTCCAAATACTTTGTTCGTGCTCCTCCGCGATCAGCAATCGCCCTCTTCCTTTTGAACGTCTGATACACAAGAACAACATTTGAATGGATAAATATGATATGATGACAGATGGAATATGTACTGAAAATGGATAGGCGGGGCGTATTCACATACACAATGTGTAAACTAAGCTAATGGTAGTGCAACAAAGTAGAAGCAACGCAAAGCATCAGTTGCAAGATATGTGCGACAAATATCACCTTGGAAAGTTAGAGCAAGCACCTTGATGGGTGAATAAGATAGGGCATCTGCCTCTGACTCCTCCACTAGGGAGCTACATTGACTTAGGTCTCCCTCTAGCACAGAATCACTGTTAGGATCATATTCTGAGCATGAATATGTAGGTGGAGAGTGTTTGCATTGCATCCAGACTTGATTTCAGTCCCTTAATGCCAAGTTTGACAGCCATGGCATTGTTCTGCTTTATTCTTTTCATGCGCGCAAGCTCATAATCATTATGATGTTGTTTAGTATCTGAGAGTCATGAAAACATAAAAAGTAGTCAGATTATCTATGGAATGCATTGCAGATTCAACTTGAAGAGTGTCTCCCTATAAACCCCTGTGTATTTAAAGTTCACCCCCAACTGTGCTGACCAGACCACACACAGAAATACAAACCTCTTATGTCTCTATAACAGGCAGACACACATTTCAAAACTAAAGTAGGAACATTAGAATCATATCAAATTCGTATTTGAACAAATAAACTATGGAATTATGAGTGGCATAATGTTTAGCTTCAAGGGTGGAGTGCTGGTAGTGTGACACAAAGCAAGTAGGCAGATTGTATTCCATGTAAAAGATCGAAGTCTATGTAAAAGGTGGAAATGACACTTTCTTTCTATACAATGCAGTGTTCGTCGCCCACACATGATGGAAGAGATCACACAGAGAAATACTATTCACTCATGTCTGCGGTTCCAGTATTTTGAAACAGGGTGGTCCACCCTAAAAGAATATTGACAACAAATATGACAAGGCAAGCATAGAGGTAATGAATTAATCATTACTTGTGAGCTTACTAGGACAAGTATGCAGAATTGTAACTGCAGTAAGAGACCGTCCGAAATCTGAATCAAGAAGTTGGTCTAGCACTTATTGTTTGCAACTAATCGACGTGAATAATTGGATATCATGTCGAATGAGTAAGAAAGACAAGTAAAATTGTCAACAAACCTGGCCTGCAGTACTAATCTGGGTCAATGTCACTATGATCAACAATCCAAAATGACTAGTGTCTGTTCCTATGACCGGAATTTTGAAACCCTGTGAACTTTACAGGTACTAAAGATTACTGAAATACATCTGAACCATTAAGTGTAGGTAGCACTCAGTACACAACAAACCCTAATGACAGTCCTGCCTAATGAGTAATGAATCAATTAGAAAATGGGTGATGAGGAGTGGCTGCTGAGTGTTGAGGACATATCTCAGGATAAATCAGGTTGGCTTAGTGGCTGCTGCACGCCTGACCCCTGAACGGGCTGGGAAGGTAGGCACGGCGGCGCGCCCGGGCAGTGGTCACGTTGTTGGGCGAGCGGCTCCTGGCCTCCTGTTAGTCCGGCGTCTCTTCCTAGAGTCATGTCGTCCGGGGATGGCAAGTCGCCGGAGAGGCAGGCGGCTGGGGGCGAGTAGAGATCGAAAGCGCAGCAGAACAGCGGGGAATCGGGGCCTGGGCCGACGCAAAATCCCAGGGTGGGCCGCGGCCCAACGTGGGCACCTTGTGGATACACGCCCGAGCGGCGTACATGCATTTTTGAAACTAAATTAGGAATTAGCTGACCAATTAAATGATTGTTTTAATAATATCATATTCGTATTTGAACAACTAAGCTTGTTTAGCTTGATGGGTGGAGCAGTGCTATTATGACACGAAGCACGTATGTTGATCGTATAGTGATCATAAAAGGGGGGGAACCCTAAGCATTTTTTAGCAATAGAGGGTTTCCCCTCCGATTTCTATTACAGAAAACACCATGGAACCAACATGATCAATTAAACCCTAAGCATGATCAATTAAACCCTATTATGATTGTGCCATGGCAGATTTAAAGCTGCAACCGCAGAAATGCTATTTAGCAACCATTGTTTGCTTCGAACTAAGAACTAAATTCTAAGAGCTGAAAAGAAAGTACAGTAACCAAGTTACGATCTATTTTCTGGTTGAGATCAAAAAGTTGAGCAGATATGAAGTACCACCTCTCTTGTGGCACTGTGTAGGAATTGGGGGTGCGATGGCTGTCGGTGGCGTTGAAGCAGATCTGCGATGGTAGACGGGTGCATCGGGGGATAAGTACTGTTGCGGTGGACAAGAAGGTCGTGTGAGCGGCCCCGACAATGAGGACGATGGCGCCGATGAAGCGAGAGGACGCGATGCAAGGCTCATGGTCTGTCGCCGTGGATGAGAAACATCCATCCCTAGCAGTGGACGACGCGGTCTTGGTAGGCGCTCCGGCATGGTGGAGGACGGTGGCGATGGATGGGGTGGAGGACGGTGGCGATGGATGGGGTGGAGGACGGCAACGATGGATGGGGTGGTGGACGGAGGAGGCTGGTGTGGGATGGTGTTCTAGCGCAGACGGTGTATGAATGGGAAAATGGAGGGAGAGGTACGGGGAACCATGTTTTTGGGACACGCTGACACGTCTCCAACGTATCTACTTTTCCAAACTCTTTTGCCCGTGTTTTGGACTCTAACTTGCATGATTTGAATGGAACTAACCCGGACTGACGCTGTTTTCAGCAGAAGTGCCATTGTGTTATTTTTGTGCAGAATAAAAAGTTCTCGGAATGACCTGAAAATCCACGGAGATAAGTTTTGGAATATATAAAAAATATTGGTGAAAGAATCAGCAGCAGGGGGGCACACCCTAGCCACAAGGGTGGGGGCGCGCCCACCCCCTGGGGCGCGCCCTCCGACCTTGTGGGCCTGCTGGACCTCCACCGACCTCAACTCCAACTCCATGTATTCACTTTCGGGGAGGAAAAAATCAGAGAGAAGGATGCATCACGTTTTACGATACAGAGCCGTCGCCAAGCCCTGTTCTTCCTCGGGAAGGAAGATCTGGAGTCCGCTCGGGGCTCCGGAGAGGGGAATCCGTCGCCATCGTAATCATCAACCATCCTCCATCACCAATTTCATGACGCTCACCGCCGTGCGTGAGTAATTCCATTGTAGGCTTGCTGGACCATGATGGGTTGGATGAGATTTACCATGTAATCGAGTTAGTTTTGTTAGGGTTTGATTCTTAGTATCCACTATGTTCTAAGATTGGTGTTGCTATGACTTTGCTATGCTTAATGCTTGTCACTAGGGCCCGAGTGCCATGGACTCAGATCTGAACCCTTTATGTTTTCATGAATATATTTGTGCTCTTGATCCGATATTGCAAGTTATAGTCACCTACTACGTGTTATGATCCGGCAACCCCGGAGTGACAATAGTCGGGACCACTCCCGGTGATGACCGTAGTTTGAGGAGTTCATGTATTCACTAAGTGCTAATGCTTTGGTCCGGTACTCTATTAAAAGGAGGCCTTAATATCCCTTAGTTTCCAATAGGACCCCGCTGCCACGGGAGGGTAGGACAAAAGATGTCATGCAAGTTCTTTTCCATAAGCACGTATGACTATATTCGGAATACATGCCTACATTATATTGATGAACTGGAGCTAGTTCTGTGTCACCCTATGTTATAACCTTTGGATGATGAATGCCATCTGACATAATTATCCATCATTGATCCATTGCCTACGAGCTTTTCACATATTGATCTTTGCTTCGTTACTTTTTCGTTGCCACTGTTACTATTGCTACGAAACTACTACTATCACTTTTGCCACTGTCACCGTTACTTCCATACTGCTTTGCTACTAAATACTTCACTCAGATATTAAGTCTTTCAGGTGTGGTTGAATTGACAACTCAGCAGCTAATACTCAAGAATATTCTTTGGCTCCCCTTGTATCGAATCAATAAATTTGGGTTGAATACTCTACCCTCGAAAACTGTTGTGACCCCCTATACTTGTGGGTTATCAAGACCTTTTTCGGGCGCCGTTGCCAGGGACCATAGCTCTATTGTCTGAGTTACTTGGGATTTATATATGTTGGTCACTATGAGGAATTTGAAAGATCAAAGAACCAAGATTTTCCCTCAACTACGAGGGGAGGTAAGGAACTGCCATCTAGCTCTGCACTTGATTCTCCTTCTGTTTTGAGTAAACTTGCGACACCTACACCTGCTATTGATTCCGATATGTCGCATGTTATTGATGATGCCACTTCTGCTATGAATGATGCTTATGATGATAGTACTTCTATGCTTGATAATACTGTGCTGCTAGGTGAATTTCTTGATGAACAACTTGCTAGGGTTAGAGAGAATGAAATTACTGAAACTAATGATATTATTGAAACTGATGACTATGATTCTCCCCCTAGATATGAATTGCCTGTTGTTCCTGAGGGTTATGTTATGGATGAAGAAACTGCTAGAGACTTCTTTGCTTGCAATGATAGAGAAGATCTTAATAAATTATTAGCTAAGATGAAAGAAAAATCCTTGAATGCTAGAATGAAATATGATCCCGCCTTTTCTACTTCACCTATCTTTGTTACTAATAAGGATTATGAATTCTCTGTCGATCCTGAGTTAATTACTTTGGTTGAATCTGATCCTTTCTATGGTTATGAATCTGAAACAGTTGTGGCACATCTTACAAAATTGAATGATATAGCCACCCTATTTGCTCATGAGGAAAAAATTCGCTATTACTATATTCTTAAATTATTTCCTTTCTTATTCAAGGGTGATGCTAAGATATGGTTTAATTCTCTTGCTCCTGGTTGTGTGCGTAGTCCCCAGGATATGATTTATTACTTCTTTGCAAAATATTTCCCCGCTCATAAGAAACAAGCTGCTTTAAAGGAAATATATAATTTTGTGCAAATTGAAGAAGAGAGTCTCCCACAAGCTTGGGGGAGGCTTCTCCAATTACTAAATGCTTTGCCTGATCATCCTCTCAAGGAAAATGAAATACTTGATATCTTTCATAATGGACTAACCGATGCTTCCAGAGACCACCTGGATAGTTGTGCTGGTTGTGTTTTCAGGGAAAGAACTGTTGAGCAAGATGAATTGCTATTGAATAATATATTGAGTAATGAAAATGATTGGACACTTCCTGAACCAACTCTGAAGCCAACTCCGAAGAAAAGGGGTATTCTATTTCTCAGTCCTGAAGATATGCAAGAGGCAAAGAAATCTATGAAAGAAAAAGGTATTAAAGCTGAAGATGTTAAAAATCTACCACCTATTGAAGAAATACATGGTCTTGATAACCCGACACAGGTAGTGGAGGTACTCTCTTCGTAGATTTGATGATGTTAATATTCCTCATAATAAGTCTGCTAGACAATGCTTGGATGAGTTTGATAATTTTATTGTTAAACAAGAAAATTTCAATGCTTATGTTAGTAGACAATTGAAACGTAATGCTTACATGCTTGATCACTAGAGTAATTATATGGATAGTACTGTTAATGATCTTAAGCTTATTAGTAAGCATGCTTCCATGGTTACAAATAAAGTAGAACAAGTACTTAAGGCTCAAGATGAATTGCTTAATGAGTTGAATAATAAGAAAATTATAATGCTGTTAGGGTTATGACTCGAGGTGGTAAGATGACTCAGGAACCTTTTTATCTTGAGGGCCATCCTAAGAGAGTTGAGTAGGATTCTCAAAGAACTAATACTGATGCACCTAGTCCCAGTAATAAAAAGAAAAAGGAAACTGATAGGACTTTGCATGACAGTGAACCTGCTATAGGCACACCTGAGAATCCCAATGATATTTCTATTTCTGACACTGAGACAAAATCTGGTGATGAACATGAACCTAGTGATAATGTTAATAATGATGTTCATGTTGATGCTCAACCTTGTAATGATAATGATGTAGATATTGAACCTGCTGTTGATCTTGATAAACCACAATCAAAGAGTCAACGTTATGATAAGAGAGACTTTGTTGCTAGGAAACATGGTAAAGAAAGAGAACCATGGGTTCCGAAACCCATGTCCTTTCCTCCTAAGCCATCCAAGAAAAAGGATGATGAGGATTTTGAACGCTTTGCTGAAATGATTAGACCTATCTTTTTGCGTATGCGTTTGACTGATATGCTTAAAATGCCTCCTTATGCTAAGTATATGAAAGATATTGTTACAAATAAAAGGAAGATACCGGAAGCTAAAATTTCCACCATGCTTGCAAATTATTCTTTTAAGGGTGGAATACCAAAGAAACTTGGAGATCCAGGAGTACCAACTATACCATGCTCCATTATAAGAAAATATGTTAAAACTGCTTTATGTGATCTTGGAGCCGGTGTTAGTGTTATGCCTTTCTCTATGTATCGTAGACTTGAATTGAATAAGTTGACACCTACTGAAATCTCTTTGCAAATGGCTGATAAATCAACTGCTATACCCATTGGTATTTGTGAGGATGTGCCTGTTGTGATTGCAAACGTTACTATCTTAATGAACTTTGTTATTCTTGATATTCCCGAGGACGATAGTATGTCGATTATCCTTGGTAGACCCTTTTTGAATACTGCAGGGGCTGTTATTGATTGCAACAAAGGCAATGCCACTTTTCATGTTAATGGTAATGAGCATACGGTACACTTTCCGAAGAAACAACCTCATGTGCATACTATCAATTCTATTGGAAAATTTTCAACTATTACTATTGGAGGTTTTGAATTCCCTCTTCCTACTATCAAAAATAAATATATATTCTTATTGTTGGGGACATGCATATCCCCGTTGAGGTAACCTAGTGTTATTCAAAATTCTCCGGTTTCATGTCATTCGGAAGAAGTTTGTTACTAAGACTTGATCAACCTTGTTAATGGATTCCTTTTGATGAGCATGAGTTGGATGAATTTAGAAGGCACAACTCTCTGTACCCATCTTTTACTTTCTATTATTTAGATTAAATAAAGCAAAAATAGTATTTTTTGTCTGTTTTTTGATTTATCCATGCAATAAAAAAATGTCCCGAAAATAAAAGTTCTCCAAATGCCCTGAAAATTGGATATGATTTGTTTTAGAATATTTTAGAATTTCTGGTGCAAGGAACACACCACGGGGCCTCGCCAGCTGGCCACAAGTGGAGGGCGCGCCCCCTGACCTTGTGGGCTCCACGTGGCCCCCCTCCACTTATTCCAGCACCCATCCTCTCCTTCTTCCTCCAGAAAAAATCACTCCATAGCTCAAACTCGTGTTCTTGCTCATCTTGCTGCTATTTTTGATCTCCTTGCTCAAAGCTCCATTCACAAAACTGCTTTGGCGGGACTGTTCCTTGGTATGTGACTCCTCCAATGGTCCAATTAGTTTTTGTTCTAGTGCTTTATTCATTGCAAATATTTGCTGCTGTGGTGACCTTGTTCTTGAGCTTGCATGTCAAATTTATATGGTCCAAAGTAGTTTTAATGCATGATATAGCCTCTAGACACGTGTAGGAGTAGTTGCTACCAATTTTGTTAAGTTTGGTTCACTTTTATTTTGAGTTACTAAAAATTTCAGAAATTTTTCAAAGGAAGAAAATGTTGAGGAGATTGTTGAGAGGCTCCTCGAGCTAGGGTTTGAAGGAAAAAGAAAATGACGAGAAGGAAAAGCCCAAGTATAATCTTCCTCGTGCCGCGGAAATTTGGCCGTGCGAATGGCCATGTCATGCATTCTTACAAGCGGCCAAAATTTATGAGGATTTCTATTATTTGGTTGGGAATGCAGGCATCACTGACTTCCTCCTCGACTGGTGTAATCAGTATCTCTTACTCACTAATACTTTCGTGCAAAATTTTAACTTTCATGCTAGGAAATCACCACCCATGGTGGACTTTCACTTATATGATGAGTACAAGGAAATGACGCTTTATGACTTTTGTGTGATTTGTAAATTACCTATGAAGGTAGCATCGAGGAACCACGTCCTAGCGATGTGGAAGGCCTTATTGATGAAATCACCGTAGGGGAAGGTAGAGGAGTGTCAGGAGCGAGAGTGTCTAGTATTCATCTTCCTGCTTTACGCTATTACTCATTATTTGTCGGGAGATGTTTAATTGGTCGTGGAGAGAGTGGAGTCCTCAGTGCCCCTGACCTCGCTATTTTGCGCTACGCTTTACACGGAGATAGAACGTACAGCTTAGGCGTTATGGTTGCTAGACGGTTGAGTATGAACCGTACAAAGGCTCCTATTTTCGCAGGCATCTTCGCCTCCCGCCTTGCTAAACACTTTGAGATATCCATTAGGCATTATGAAAAAGAGGAGAAACTGCTACCCACTATATATTTAGATTATGACAGCATGGTAGCACATAAGTTTATTCGACATGATGAGGAAAAGAGAATTATTTATAACCTGGTATTTAGCGAGAATACTTTTCAGATTATTACCTTGCCTGCACTTGTTCTGTTTGATATGCATTCAGGCAGGTACATTGTTTTTCCCGCGGACATTCATGCATACTGGGAGGGGACACGATCCCCACCTCCTGAGCCAGAGCCATCACCTGATCCATACCAGGAGTCTATTTATCAGTGGGATCCACAGGAGCTCGCTAACAAGTGGAACCCCCAGGATCCTCCTCAGTACACCAGAGAGAACTACTTTGATCCATGGGCATAGACCAACTTAGGCCAAAAGCCTAAGCTTGGGGAGTACGTATTTCTCACCGACATTATATTCATGTTCACACACTCATTTCAGTTCTCGGTGCTCATACTCTTTCATTGTATTATCCATGTTAGTTTATTTCTTTTCTTGCTTTCTTCTTGTGTGTTTGATTAACCTTAAGAAAAACCAAAAAAAATTAGTTGTAGTTAGTTTACTTCCTATGCATGCTTAGTAGTAATATTAATAGAAAACCCAAAAAGATTTCTCATTCTTGTTGGGAGCTTTCCCGTGTAAATAGTTTTTCTCGCTCTTGTTCTTCTTTCTTCAGAAAAAAAAACTCCAAAAATATTTCAGTGTGTTTCTTTGAAATTCTTTTCTTTGGGGGTCGAGAGGAGAAGACCACGATGAAAATGTTGAGTGGCTCTCATGTGCATTATTGTTGATCTAACAAAAGAGTGTAACATCCCAAAATTCTAAATTTGGAATGTTATATTAAATAAATAGATTTGATTGATTGTTTGATTGAGGTGTGGTTGCTTGTGTGAAATTGAGTGAAATTTGAAACTTTTGAAAGTTAAATGAGAGGGAATAAAAGGACTTTCCCAAACTTTCATTTTTGCATTTATGATCACCGTGAATTCAAATTCATTTCAAATACAAAACCCTAGAGAGAAGATGACATGACTTCTTCCATTTAAATAAATGAAAAGGGTTTTTCAAAATCTTTGAATTTCATTTGGAAATATTTTCCAACTCAGAAACTTTATGCAACTCAATGATTTTCACGAGAGAAGATAAAATGACTTCTTCAAAACATATGAAATATAAGTTGGGAGTTTAAAATGATCAAATTTAAAGTCCTTTTGGAAAATTATTTTCAATTTGGAGTTATTTGGATTTTATTCAAATTATTTTTCTCCAAAAATAAAATATATGGAAAATAGGGTAAAATGATTCCCTACATCAGAAAATTGGAGAGAAATAAATTTGAAATCATTTTGGTATTTTTAAAATGATTTTATTGAATTTTATTAGAGTAGTAGCACTGTTTGATTTATTTGAATTTTTGTAGATTTTATTCAACGATAGAAAAATGTTCAGGTTGTAGGAAATCTTTTTCTGAAAATTTGGATATATTATATGCCTATATAATATTTTTATTTATTTTGTTTTTGTAATTTTTGTTTGTCTGAAAAAATGTTTATTTGAAAAAAAACTTTGGATCGACTAGACCGGGCCGGCCCAGCTCGCTAGGCCACGGCCCAGCCGGCCCACGCCCCAGCGCCGCTCGTCCCCGAGCTCTTGCCGCAGTCCGCTTGTCGCACGGCGTCGCCGCCGCCGTGACCGCGTCGGGCACGCCTCCCCTTGCCCCTCGCCCATGCCAGTCGCCGCCCCTCCCTTGCCCCTTTAAAATGCCACCCCGGGACCCCCCTCCTCTCCTCGCACCGCGCCACTGCCGCATCACATCTTGCACCACCGCCGCCACGCATCTCGCCGCCGCACTTCGTCGCCGCCACCGCGCCGCGCCGCCGCCAGCCTCGCCAGCGCCGCCCCGCACCACCTCGCCCTGCCGCGCCGTCGCCGGAGCCACCCGCCGCTGCTGCCAATCCGCTGCTGCCGCTCGAGCCGATTCGCTGCCGGTTTTCAAAGAAAACCGCCCCGACCGGTAAAACCTCTAAAACCGATCGATTTTGTTTGTGGTTTGTTTTCAGAAAAAAGACGGTTTATTATTTTTTAGATTAGATTATTTAGTGAATGTTCATTGGTTAGCTTAGTTAGCGAACAGTTTTCATTCGTTAGCGTTCGGTAGCGAACGTTCGTTATTTACTTTTTTTCTTTTTCTGTTAGTTTTAGTGAGGGACCTATCCGTAATTTGTTTCTTTACAGTTTAGCCCCTGTTCTTCAAACGGTCACAACTTTTCGCTCGTTTATCCAAATCCAATGAAACCAACGCCCACTTCTTCATTATGATCCCCTCTATCCAGTTAACCAACTTGAACATATTTTTGAAAGTTTTAAATTTTAAATTCAAACAGATTTATATTTGAACTTTGTTTGATCGTACCTTGAGTTTTATAACTCCGTTTGAGTTGATTCTTTTTGCAAATCAAAGCTCTTGACCTAAACTTTCTGATAAGGCCAAAGTCACTCAATTTTGGTACTGTTTTAAATTATTTTCTGTCGCAAGAGTTAACTGCTTGTTTTTGAAGTTTTCCGAGATCTTTTCTTCAATTCTTTTGCATGATTGCTTATGTGTGGTTACTATTGCTTGCTCACGATAGATTGACCGGAGTTTGACGAGTAGAACTATCTGGAGTTATGAGTGCGAATCATCTTCATCAACTGTACAAGGCAAGTTCACACTTTGATCATATCCCTTTCATACCCAGTTTTGATGCATTACGTTCACCCTCAAACATTGCATGGTTAGGAATTGATAACATGTGGGTATTGGGAAGTAGTTGATGAGGTAGGAACCTATTACCTGTTTTATTATCATACCCTTGGGAGTTACTTCTACGTTATGCTCATACTGCTCTGCTACACTCGTAGACGTGGATTGGTTGAGTGTATTCATGACAGATGTGAGAAGTTATCATTAATTGTATTGGGAAGTAGTTGATGAGGTAGGAACCTATTACATGTTTTATTATCAAACCCTTGGGAGTTACTTCTATGTTATGCTCATACTGCTCTGCTACGCTCGTAGACGTGGATTGGTTGAGTGTATTCATGACAGATATGAGAAGTTATCATTAATGGTTAACTTAAGGTGGCTACTTTAATACACATCTGGGTGGATTGGTTGGGGCACCCTGGGGATATACCAGTGGCTTGCCCGGACACCTGGGGATATACCAGTGTTGTCCTAGGAGATCCCGGGGTTATACCGTGTGATCCTCCTATGGTCCGCCACCCAGGCTCAAAGGGATCATAAGATTATTCATGCTATAAACTTCCGTGTGCAGCCACAAGCTATTATGGGCTCTAGCATAGTTGAGTATGTTGCATGACCTCTTCCAGTGGTAGGCTAGCGGATGTAGGGGATGTAGGTTGGTACTGTCTACCCGGGGTTAGAGTTAATGCTTCCGAAAGGTTGTGTCTCGGTCATCCGTTTCTCAAACACCATGAAGTGCGAGAAATCCAACGGAGGAGATCGAGTCTTGTGCGGAAAAGTGCACAAACCTCTGCAGAGTGTACAAACTAATCATGGTTAGCCGTGTCCCCGATTATGGACATCTTGAATATCTGGTTCTTGAATTATCATGTTGATCTCAACACTCTATTTAAATTAATTTGATTGGGTTAATGATTATTATTTTTGGATTGAGTTGGGGATATACCTTCTCAATATTTTCAAACAACTGTGTAGTTAAATAAAATTTATTCCTTTGAGGTAGGGAAAATTGGCTTTATGCAAAAGTAAACTTAGAGCCTCCACCAGCCATATATGCATGTAGTGATAGCCATTATTCAGCATTGCTCTACAGTGTGAAATTGCCAGTACATTCAATGTACTGACCCTTTGTGGCTGCAACGTCTCATGTTGCAGGATTCTTACAACGAGTAAGTGTTACGTTAGGGTTACGATTTCTACACCCAACTTTGCCGTTGGTGTTGATGGGAATCCACAACCTTGTTGTTACTTCCGCTATGGATTGAGGTAATAGTATTTACGTTACTTTATACATGGGATTTACCTCTATTATAAATCCTCAAGTACTGTGTGTGTCAGCATACCGATCCAAGGATGACACTTAAGCACGGAGACTTGACCGTCTGAGGTCGGGTCGCTACAAAGAGCCCATATTACCTTGT
This sequence comes from Aegilops tauschii subsp. strangulata, assembly GCF_002575655.3. Taxonomy (NCBI): domain Eukaryota; kingdom Viridiplantae; phylum Streptophyta; class Magnoliopsida; order Poales; family Poaceae; genus Aegilops; species Aegilops tauschii. Next base: position 498,509,730 of record NC_053036.3, read on the forward strand.
CTTCTCCTCTGAATAAATGTTTGTGGATTCCAGCTTAGTCCAATGCACATGCACTATTATTATTATTCACACCGTTTGGTCGTGCAAGTGAAAGGCAATAATGACGATATATGCTCAAATGATTGAGATGAGGAAAAGCCGGTATGAACTCAACCTATCTTGTTTTTGTAAATATGATTAGTTCATTGTTCCTGATTCAGCCTATTATGAATGAAACATGTTTGCAATGACAATTAGAGATTATAGTTACTCATGCCATGCTGAATTAGCTAGGAGTTTATAATGGTTTACCTTGCGTGCCAACATGGAAATTAAAATGGTTGTGATGTAGTATGATAGGATGGTATCCTCCTTTGAATGATTCGAGTGGCTTGACTTGGCACATGTTCACGCATGTAGTTGAAACAAAATGAACATAGCCACCATGATATTTATGTTCATGGTGATTTATATCCTACTCATGCTTGCATTCAATGTTGGTTAATCTCAATGCATGTTTATGACTGTTGTCGCTCTCTAGTTGGTTGCTTCCTAATCTCTTTCTAGCCTCCACTTGTACTAAGCGGGAATACTGCTTGTGCATCCACTTCCATAAACCCCAAAGTTGTTCCATATGAGTCCACCATACCTTCCTATATGCGGTATTTACCTGACATTCCAAGTAAATTTGCCAGTGCCAACCTCAAAATCTTCAAATGATAATCTATTTTGTATGCTCAAATAGCTCATGTACCAACTAGGGCTGTCAATATCTTCCATGCTAGGTGGGTTACTCTCACGATGAGTGGACTCCGCTCATCATTCATGAGGAAATGGCTGGTAACCGGGATGCCCAGTCCCATGCTCAAAGCAAATCAAATCAAAATAATTGCCAACAAAACTCCCCTAGGACTGTTGTTAGTTGGACGATACCCGTTGTTTCAGACCGGCCGTGGAGTGTGCTTGTTGGTGGTGGGGGAGTATAAACTTTACCATTCTGTTTGGGAACCGCCTATAATGTATGTAGCATGGAAGATACCGAGATCTCTTGGTTGTTATGTTGACAATGAAAGCATGCCGCTCAAAATATTATTCAATCTCTATTTCAAAACTCGAGCTCTGGAACCTCTGCAAATCCCTGCTTCCCTCTGCGAAGGGCCTATCTATTTACTTTTATTGCTGAGTCATCATGCTCTTATAAAGAGCACCAGTTAGAGAGCACCACTGTCATTTGTATGCATTGTTATTAAGTTATATTGAGTATAATTGTGACTGGATCTCTTTTACCATGAATTACAATGTCTCACTCCTTGATCTTCAGGGGTGCTCTGCATTTATGTTTTGCGGTCTCAGAAAGGGCTAGCGAGATACCATCTTGTTATATCATATCATGATTGTTTTGAGAAAAGTCTTGTCATCCGAGATTTATTATTATTGCTCGCTAGTTGATTATGTCATTGATATGAGTAATCGTGAGACCAAAAAGTTATTGTGAATATGGTTAGTTCATAATCGTTGCTGAAAACTTGAATGCTGGCTTTACATACTTGCAACAACAAGATCAAACAGAGTTTCTAAAAGTTTTTTTATCACTTTCAGTTTATCAACTGAATTGCTTGAGGACAAGCAAAGGTTTAAGCATGGGGGAGTTGAACGTCTCCAACGTATCTACTTTTCTAAACTCTTTTGCCCTTGTTTTGGACTCTAACTTGCATGATTTGATGGAACTAACCCGGACTGACGCTATTTTCAGCATAATTGCCATGGTGTTATTTTTGTGCAGAATAAAAAGTTCTCGGAATGACCTGAAAATCCAAGGAGATACATTTTGGAATATATAAAAAATATTGGCGAAAGAATCAGCAGCAGGGGGCCACAGCCTAGCCACAAGGGTGGGGGCGGGCCCACCCCCCTAGGGCGCGCCCTCCGACCTTGTGGGCCCCCTGGACTTCCACCGACCTCAACTCCAACTCTATATATATATTCACTTTTGCGGAGAAAAAATCAGAGAGAAGGATTCATCGCGTTTTATAATACGGAGCCGCCGCCAAGCCCTGTTCTTCCTCGGGAAGGCATATCTGGAGTTCGTTCGGGGCTCCGGAGAGGGGAATCCGTCGCCATCATCATCATCAACCATCCTCCATCACCAATTTCATGATGCTCACCGTCGTGCATGAGTAATTCCATCGTAGGCTTGCTGGACCGTGATGGGTTGGATGAGATATACCATGTAATCAAGTTAGTTTTGTTAGGGCTTGATCCCTAGTATCCACTATGTTCTAAGATTGATGTTGCTATGACTTTGCTATGCTTAATGCTTGTCACTAGGGCCCGAGTGCCATGAACTCAGATCTGAACCCTTTATGTTTTCATGAATATATTTGTGTTCTTGATCCGATATTGCAAGTTATAGGCACCTACTACGTGTTATGATCCGGCAACCCCGGAGTGACAATAGTCGGGACCACTCCCGGTGATGACCGTAGTTTGAGGAGTTCATGTATTCACTAAGTGCTAATGCTTTGGTCCGGTACTCTATTAAAATGAGGCCTTAATATCCCTTAGTTTCCAATAGGACCCCGCTGCCACAGGAGGGTAGGACAGAAGATTTCATGCAAGTTCTTTTCCATAAGCACGTATGACTATATTCAGAATACATGCCTACATTATATTGATGAACTGGAGCTAGTTCTGTGTCACCCTATGTTATAACCTTTGCATGATGAATGCCATTTGACATAATTATCCATCATTGATCCATTGCCTACGAGCTTTTCACATATTGATCTTTGCTTCGTTACTTTTTCGTTGCCACTATTACAATTTCTACGAAACTACTACTATCACTTTTCCCACTGTCACCATTACTTCCATACTACTTCGCTACTAAATACTTCGCTGCAGATATTAAGTCTTTCAAGTCTGGTTGAATTGACCACTCAGCTGCTAATACTCAATAATATTCTTTGGCTCCCCTTGTGTCGAATCAATAAATTTGGGTTGAATACTCTACCCTCGAAAACTATTGCGATCCCCTATACTTGTGGGTTATCACACGCCTTTCTGAAATATGGGAAAGTTATGAACTTAGCCCCCGTTTAAAATTTGGACGTATCATCGGTTGGGGATAGGATGGTAATCTCGCATCTCCCCAATATTTGCCCAGAGCGATTTCGGGCAAGGAGAGGGTGTTTTGGCACCCACGGTTGGCGCCCACGGTGTAGGAATGGGGCTGACTGGTAGGGCGGTTGTGTCACGTCTGAGTGAAGTTACAAACCTACCCAAATATTTGCCTACATCGATTTCGGCCGAGTCGAGTTTGTTTTGCCGCCCATCGTGTATGAATGGGGAAATGGAGGGAGAGACAGAGGTCTTTCGGACAAGCTTGAATCAAATGTGTTTTGCCGCCCATGTTTGGCGCCCATCGTGTCGTAATGGGCTCAGAGGCGGTCGTGTCACGTCTAATTGAAGTTACTAACCTACCCCTATTGAGAGCAGTGGAAATCGGGCCGATGGATTGTCCGTCTAAGGGGTAGACGGTAATTTCCATCTCCCAAACACTGGCTTCGGGCAGCCGGCGTGGGAGTGGACATGTTGCCGCTTCTTTCGAATTTTGGGACAATAAGCATCCACATTTCCCTGGCAACTAAATTCGAATCCATTTTGTATTCTTATAAGAATCTTCATAAATCATTCTATGTGTTTTTATATCTTTTCAAAAGCACGACAAAGATGTATTCCACTGTCATATATGAATATGATTTACAAATGCCGATACTCAAATTCAGAAGCTAGAATCTAGTTTAAGGTGAATTCGAATATTTGAAACCACTTTATGTCCAACTCAAGTGTCACACACAGCATAATGTGTACTCCCATTTAGATATGTACACAAGCAATGTCTCAAGATTCAAAATACCGAGTCAATCAACCAATAATGTACAAAACTAACAGACATATAAACACTTATAGATTATATGGATCAATAATATCAACTAACATACATAAGCTAGGCCGTTGTACTTTTTTTTTGCTAGAAGAGCATCATTTTTTTAGCGAAGCTAGTACAGCATCTTGGCCCTTTTAGATGTGTGCCATTTAAGGACCATATATACTACATTTATTGCTGAATGCACATTTAGCCCGATTGGCATATTTGTTGGTCTGGCACAGCAATCAAAATGAAATGTCTCAGAGTCTTATCAATTAATACAGACTTGTGCTAAAAAAATTACAAACCAAAAAACAAAAAACAATTATTACATGATCTCTAAAACAAATGGTTTGATCGATTACATGAACAAACAACACAAAGGTTATTCAACGATGGAAAAACATTTCACCTATGATTTACCAAGTGGGAATTTAATTTCCTTTTTTCCTTCAGGACCTTAACAATGCGGTCAGTCTCAGCTTGCTTCGTTTTGAAATCCACCAAATATTTAATGGTTGTCTTAAGTACTGCTTGTGATTGTGTTGTTTGCTTCCTCAACATGTCAACTTCTTCTCTAAGTGTAGAAGCAGAATCTCTTTCTACCAATAGTTTAGCCTCTAGAGCATCAACAGTTGGCAATTCATGATGCACGATTGGGCTGATGCCACTACTGTGGGATGATACAACGTCCATGGGGACCTCGCTCTTTGATCTTGGGCTAACTTGTTTTGCCATTAAAGTTCCGATTGGATACCGAAAAGTTGAAGTTAGCAAAACATCTCAACTGGGAGTTAGAACAGCAAACCATTTAAACGAACAATGAATTAAAGAGTTTCAATTGGATGCTGAAAAGTAGTTCTTAGCATCATTGTAACCGGTTGCAGCAGCAAAGCAGTTAAACAAACAAGTTTTGCAAAAGGTACCTGTTGTGGCATTGGAGTTTCTCTTGGATCCTGAAAAGTTGAGTAGCCAGTAACGTGATTAGAGCAACCGGTTGCAGCAGCAAAGTAGTTAAACAAACAAGTTTTGCAAAAGGAACCTGTTGTGGCATTGCAGTTTCTCTTGGATCCTGAAAAGTTGAGTAGTCAGTAACTTGATTAGAGCAACAAGTTATAGCAGCAAGCCTGTTACACAAATATATTTTTGAAAATGTACCTGCTGTGCAATTGGACTTCCAATTCGATCCTGAAAACTTGAAGTTGGTAAGATGATTACAACAACAAGTTACAGCAGCAAACCAGGTAAACAAGGAAGTTTCTAAAAACATACCTGTTGTGCCAACGGAGTTTCAGTTGGATCCTGCAAACTTGAATGTTAGCAATCATAAATAAAGTGTTGAAAGAGCCATAAGAAACTAACATCCAACTAGTAAAACTAACCAGTTTTGGCAACGTATTTAATTACACAAGAACTAATAAAACTAACAAGTTCTTGGCAACGTATTAAAGTAACAAGTCGGTACCGTTTACCAGCAACACTGACATCTGTAAATTTATTTGATGTAAGCAAAATGATTCCAACACACACACACACATATATATATATGCAATTTAAAATTCGGTGTCCCTCATATAAACCTGACAGTTGTCTATCTATGAACATGCAAACATTACTAGTGCTACAAGTGATAACAACAAACCATTTAAACAAACGGGGTATCAGAACATAAATTACACGTGAATTCTGTTGCACCCTAGAACTACATATGACCAGCTATCTACGTGCTTAAGTAGCTATTTAAGTTCAGGCAAACATGTAATTCTTAACAGTAAGTACCAAACACATAGATAGGCGCAATCTATAATAGGATTAATAGGCTATGGCATTATGTAATTAGTAGCAAATAGAATTAAGCCAAGCAAAGTAATTGAACAATTTTGCAATAAGTGGCTAACTAAAATTCCGAGAAGCAGGTGACTGAACTTACGCTAGCTCTTTGTACAGGCACACAACAACTTCTTTTTCGCTTACAAGGTTCTACGAAGGATTACATGGCATCAATTGCTTGGATACGCAGTCCCAATATTCTTTCTTCCCACACTGCATTGGTAAGTCGAATGGTTAATCTGATAAGATGGTGCGTCCTTGATATGTTATATGAGGACGGGTTGTCAGACTAGTTGTAGCAAGACACATCAGACTGGCTTTTACTGTATATTTCATGTGATTACATTTGGCATATTGAGATCTAAGCAATCCACAATAGGATGGAAAGACTGGCAGCCTTCACATTATTGGTGAACTTAGTTCATAGAAACAAGCAATTCAACCATTATGTGGGTAAATCAAAAGCGCCACTGGAATATTTTTCGCTACCCCAATCATACACGCAAAAAGGGGCGATGCCATCGTAGGGGCTGGTATGGGCGGCCGCCTCGGGTGGCTGGAAAGTGTGCACCTAGTTTGAGTCGTCCAGGTTGGGCCAGGCTAGTTTTGTTCGTCCCAGCGCACGAGCAGGCAATGTAAAAAATGAAGGAAAACGTTTCAATTTGATGGGTCAATAAGGAAAGTGCAAGGCAGGCCCTATAGCAGGCTCGCAGCCCAAACAAGCACCTCCCATATCAATTGACAGCAGGAAAAATCCCAATTCATTCGCTCCAGCCTCCAGTCTGGTTCGCTCCTAACCTAGCCGCCGCTGGACAGACTGACACAGCACTTCCTCGCGCCCTCGTTGGACGCCACTCGCCGGGCTTCAAGCGAATGGAAGGACAAGAAGATGAAGATCAAACCCTGGGTGTAGCCTGCGTGGGACGCAGCGGCGGCAGCACGGGCATGGCATCGAGCTTGCGAAAACGGACAGTCACAACTTGCAAGAGCAGCATGTGCAACGGGCAGGTACATCACATCCCTGATTATATATAATTCAACTGTTCAATTTCTGGCCAATAGTTAACCTGACGGTGTTGTAAAACTGCTTGTATGTAGGGAATCTATGAGAAAATGAAACCAATTTCTACTTATTTTATAACTCCCCCAATCAATACTGAACTTACTGAACCTGATGTATCTAATCAAGTTTCCGGTGCAAACATACAAGATCATGTTGTTCTTGAGACTGAAATGTCTAATGAATAGACTTCTAATGAAGGATTTTATGCAAACATTTTACATGCTCCTGGTGATGAACATATAGTGTCTAATGAGGGATCTAATGCAAGCATTTTGCAAGCTCCCATTGAAGGATTTTTTGTGTAATGATGATCTGCTATGTTGAGAGAGACATAGAGATTTGCAGGAATTGATGACAAGCAAATTATAGTACATTTTCATGGCTTGAAGAAATGTCGAGGCCATCTACCAGAAAGTCCCCGTATCATGACAACGTAGCATAAATACTTTCTAATCTGTTGTTTGAAACTATTGGCATACTTGTGCAGGATAGATATATTGATATGCAGTTTGCGCACTCGTTATAGGTGCAATTACACTTTGATATTTTCAGCCAGAGAACGAATAATTCAAGCAGGTACAAACCATGTTAGTAGTCCTTGTACACCATCACTACAAAAAAATACACTTCCGTGATGATACGTGTTTGTCATAGTAGGTCGCGTTTTTTGTCATGCATGTACATCCATGACAAATTTATGACAGAATCAAGATAGTCATACCTGTGCTGTCATAGAAGTGTTCCATGACATTACCAAAATTATCATCACGGAAGTGTCCACTTCCATGACGATAAATCGCGCGTCACAGAAGTGCTTTCGTCAAGGGTGACCGACACGTGGCATCCACCGTAACGGAACGCCGTTAAGCTATCAGGTCGGGTTTTGGATCCGATAACCCATTAACAGCCCCGACCAATGGGGATTTACAACGTGTAAAATCATCATTGGCTAGAGGAAACACATGTCGGCTCATCGTTGGGACAGATGTCATCCACTCACTGGACAGAAGGCGCCTATGATACGTCGACACGTGGCACGGCCCAACAGTGGCCCATTCCTGTGAAAAGGCCGGCCCGTTTGACTTGGTCAAAAGCTGGCGGGCCGGCCCATGGAAAGCCTGTTAACGGCATGTTCGCATATAGCCCATTTACAGCCCGCTAACCCAAGGCCCGTTAAGCCCTATCCGAATTAGGCCCAGTAGCATCATCTAGGCCATCCAATATGATTCCAGCCCGTTTTCACTTCTGGCCCATGTATAGCCCATGACGTCTTTCGGCCCATATGAGGCCCTTTGTAACTCTTGGTCCATTAGCGGCCCGTGCTGAAACTGGCCTGTAATGAACAGTGTATTACTTTACACCCATTAACGGCCCGTTGTGAAACTGGCCCGTAATGAACAGTGTATCCCTTTATACCCATTAACGGCCCGTTATTCCGTTGGGCCGTTTCCAGCCCAAGTTAACTTTCGGCCTTCTGAGGGGCCATTTATTCTTGGGCTCATTTGCAGCATTCGGTTACTTACGGCCCGTTACTGTCATTTTCTTCTTGTGGGCCAAATTCATCCCGTCGTTATAGTCGGCCCGTTTGTGGACCGTTAGTTTGTTGGGCCATTTTCATAGCATCACCAAATACGGCCTATTAACGGCCCGTTATGGTCAGCCCATAAAACGTGCGATTTCCATTAAAGGCCCGTCTACGGCCCATTAAAGGCCCATACAAGACCCATAAATGAGTCGGCGGCCCATGGATCCTACAAGACGTAGAAGGCCCATGGATCCTACGAGACGTACAAGGCCCATGGATCCTACGAGACATACAAGGCCCATGGATCCTATGAGACGTAGAAGGCCCATGGATCCTACGAGACGTAGAAGGCCCATGGATCCTACGAGACGTAGAAGGCACCTGGATCCGACGACCCGTGAAGGGCCATGGGCGGGCGAGTTGGCCCCCGTTTGAACGATATAGCATATTCAAAGAATTATCCTACTCAATACTATACAACAAAGAGATCAAGGCATAGAAAGGTAGAATAATCCTACACTATACAATAAAGAAATTACAGCCGATTATACCCACTGGGCATTATGGTTCAGCACAGGTGATAATAAAGCATACACAAACAGCAAATTACATACACTGGGCAAATACAGCTCATACATCATGGACGCGCATCAACTTAACTCCATTAGAACTATAATATCTTCAGAAAATAGGATTGGCCGGATTCAGATAGCACAAATTTCAGTCTGCAAAATCTCCCATTCCTTCATGGTTACCTCAGTGTCTTGTTTCATTTTTTTGACTCCTGCATCTAATACCTGCATGTCCAGTCTCAACTTGTTGATTATACGTTGACAATCATGTACACGTTGTCTTGCCACCTCTAGTTGATGCTCGAGAACATCAGCACATTCCAATTCCAATCCATAATCATTCGGTAATGGCCATGCCGCACTGCTCGCAGATCTTTGTGTTGATGTCACTTCATCCTGAAATGTTTCTGTAAGTACACATGACTAGGGTGAAAATATAGTTACAACAGTCAAGCGAACAAGACACTATTTTGTACTACATGGCAAAACAAGACTAACAATAATGTTACACGTCACTTTGAAAAAAAATGTTACACGTCATGAAGCATAAGCAGGTGATATTTTAAAAATTATAAAAAAGATAGTCTATGCAGCCTGCATACAGAAATCCCTCTTAGCTCACCAGAGGAGCATGATGTTGGGGCCCAATCGAAAACACAGACAAGTTATAAATTTAGACAGCACGTTGCGTATAAGTAAGCAACCAGTTGGCCATTCTGTGCCTCAATTAAAGTCTTAGGGAGCATAATGAACAGCAGAGGGTTTCATACAAACATACTACAGCAGGCAAAACTATGCAATCATTAGCGTAGTATAAACTAGATTGGGAGCCTCATGCAATAATAGTTAGTTAATAGACTTCAAAGCTTCAGCCACACTTCGGCAGAGTAATTAAATGGTAAGGCCTTTAATTATGTCAACTAATAGTGATACAAGTACCGAACATCAGGCATGATTATTTGGGCATCTCATTAACTGAGGACAAATAAAGCAATTGAAAAGAGAAAATTAACTATGCCTGAAACAAACAAGGAATTGAACTGTTGAGTTGCATACAGTGACTTACCTTAGCAGGTTGAAAAGGCTCGGCGCAGCTCCTACTTCTCTTGCAAGGCTCCTTCCTAACATCTTGTACTTGGAAATCCTCAATCTTATCTTCATTGGACCTCCTCTGCAAGGTGACACAAACTAGTTACTCGTCTCCTTGGAAGATAAATATGCATACTTTCCAGTCTGTGAACACAAAAGGATGAGATTATAACAAAACAACACCACATAATGAAACATGCCGCATCTCTTGCACTTGCACACAATGAAATGAGCATTTACTATGTCTGCACTATGTAAAACTAGGCATACCTTCGAACTGGATCTCCAGGTACTCTTGGAGAGCATACTGTAATGTACAGCCAAACCTTTATGTCACCTATGAGTTAGACAAGGCCCCACTACAGCAGCCCTTAGTGTTAAAATCGTTGACAAGCTCTGTTAGAGTGTTAGGTCAAGAACAACAAGTAATCAAAGAAAACAGTCCTAGTATGGCTGGCTGATGCCAACAAGCAATTGAACAGATGTGTGAGCAAATCTTACATATCAAGAAAAGAAGCAAAGAAGGAGGCTTAAAGACCATCACTTGACTGACCAGATTTTAGGGGCATTTAAACATCATGTGCAATTTATGAACTAACATAAACATTGCATATTCCAGATTCTACAATGGAATGCACATGTATTAGGTTATGCCATGTATGATGATGCCTAAATGTACAGATAGCAGGCAGGAGTGATTCATCATTGCACGCACAATTGAATTGCAGGTTAAGGGCCAGTTCGATTCCGCCTTTTCAGGGCATATTGTCAAAATAAGCCATAAAAGATGTAAAGAAGTCATTTTTGAGTTATGGGCTTGGGCTTAACTAATTCCGCTTTGGAGGGGGGTGTTTCGGGTAGAACCTCACTAAAAATTGAAGGGAAGGGGAATAGTGAAATGACTCTGTTGTCTGCCTATATTGCACTCAAAATGCAACTGCTGACGCCCGTGACACACCTGACCCTCAAGTAAAAACAAACACGGAAGCATTCATTGCCCTGCCCGCTTGCATCTCCTCTCCCCTTTCCCTCTACCTCGATCCCCTGCCTGCAGCACTAGGGTTCCTCCAGCGAGCCATTGCCACTGGTCCCATCTGGCCTGGTCCTCGACGATGCTATGTCCAACTAGGCTACATGGCCGGCGGGTAGGGGCAAATCTCCCTGGCTGCTCCTCCCTCTGGCGTCGCCCCTCATTCTCATGGTCTCCAGCAGCTGCTCCACTATGGTTCATCCAACGCACTACTCCGGCGGGCGCTGCACAACTACGGCTGATGCCACACTGTGGCAGAAGGCACCTTATTCCCCCTCCCCTCCTCCCAGGCCATGGCCTTGAGGTGCTGTTGAAGGATGAGCTCATCCAACAAGGTGAGGATCTCCTCTGATTTTTTGCCAAATTTTCATTCTGATCCACTATACGATGAATTGCTATGAGCTGCTTCTGCTGCTGCTATATGATGCATTGCTACGAGCTGCTCCTGCTGCTGCTATATGATAAATTGCTATGAGCTACTGCTGCTGTATGATGAGTTGCTATGAGCTGCTGCTGCTGCTATATGATGAATTGCTATGAGCTGCTGCTGCTATATGATGAGTTGCTACAAGCTGCTCCTACTGCTGCTATATGATGAATTGCTATGAGCTGCTCCTGCTGCTGCTATATGATGAATTGCTATGAGCTGCTCCTGCTGCAGCTATATGATGAATTGCTATGAGATGCTGCTGGTATATGATGAATTGCAGACTGCTGCTGCTGTATGATGAGTTGCTATGAGCTGCTGCTGCTATATGATGCTTTCAGGTGGTGCTGCTATACGATAATAACCAGCCACTTGGACCATTGAGTTTCAATAAATAATTGTTCTTCATTTAAATGTGGGTCATGCATTCTTCGTTTAAATTAGGCAATGGGATCTCTATGGAAAACATTGACCAAAGTAGATTGTGCCAAGTAGATGATATCATTGTATTTGCATTTTGAGCAAATAGTGATGGTCTGTATTCCTATCATATTAATTACTGCACTGAGTTCAATTTGTGATGTTTGCAAGTCAAATTAATTTCCATATGGGCAGCAAAATGAAAAAATATAATGCAATCTAGACTTTCCACTGATCATACCAAAGATAAGCTGAAAACGCAATGAAAAGAACTGGTTGGGTTATTACATGGAGCTTATATTCACAGGTGCTTATTTTCTTAGGATAACTCGTAATAACTGTCCCTAAGAAACTTGGATAATAGAACTAGCATACAAATAACATGTCACGATGATTGCAATGGAGGAGTGACGTACCATAGCACACTGTATAGGCTCACCGCTACCTCTCCTTTTTTTGCGATGTTCCATCAAATTGCCACATACATCTTGTACTTTTTCATTGTGTAACCCTATCTGCAAGTTGACACGGCTAATTTCAGACATCTCTACATGATACTACATTGCATATCCCTTGCGCATATTTAAAACACCAATTAACGATTGTGTGCGTACCATAAACTAGCCATGACTCTGTATGCTGGACTAGCAGGCACTCTAAGGGAGCCTAATGTAGTGCACTGGAATTCCTACATGCCACCTACGATTTTGTGTAATGTACTGCCCCTGTTCCTAAATATGTCTTTGTAGAGATTCTAGTATGGACCACATACAGATGTATATAGATGCATTTTCGAGTGTAGATTCACTCATTTTGCTCCGTATGTAGCCTATAGTGGAATCTCTAGAATGACTTATATTTAGGAACGGAGGTACGAGGTAGTATCATGTATGACATCGACATATCTAATTTAGCAGCCAGTAGTAGAAATCATTGTCTACACAAAGGGATTACTGGTCGAAAATCCTAGCAAAGCACGCTGGCAGGCACAGAACAATACAAGAGAGAGAGAGACGCGCTTACAAGATCATAGCAATGCCTCAGTCTAGGATCTTGGTTGGCCAAGCTGTTAGATCCTGAAGAAACATCGTCCTTGTAGTTTTTGCCAGCTGCATAATAGGTAACAGCGACCGGTTAGTATATTTGAAGTACATCGGGCAGGTGATGCTGGACGGGTTTAAAGCTGACAAGTACCTAGGCCGTGGCGGGTGCTTGGCATCTCTCCAGACGGTGGGAATCAGGTTAGAAACGTCGAGGGTGATGACGCTGCGCTGGCTGTCGGGGTCTAATAAGGAGATCTAGAACCGTCGAGTAGGGTGTTTGTGGAGCGGCTCCGGTAGGGTGGACTACGGTGTGGGCGAAGCGGATCTGTGGTCGTGGACGAGGGCGTAGGTGAAGCTGCTCCGATGGTTGGGTTAAGGATGGTGTCGACGTCGCGGATCTGCGGCCGTGGATGGGGCGTCAGAAGCTGCTCCGGTGGTTGGGTTAAGGATGGTGTCGACGATGCGGATCTGCGGCCGTGGACGGGGCGTCAGAAGCTGCTCCGGTGGTTGGGTTAAGGATGGTGTCGACGATGCGGATCTGCGGCCGTGGACGGGGCGTCAGAAGCTGCTCCGGTAGGTTGGATGAGGGTGCGAGGAAGCGGATCTGAGGCCGTGGACTTGTGAGTTGGCAAAGCGGCCCCGGTAGGGTTGAGAATGGTATAGGCGAAGCTACTCCGGTAGGGTTGACGATGGTGTCGGCGAAGCGGCTTCGGTAGGGTTGAGGAAGGTGTCGGCGAAGCGGCTCCCATAGGGTTGAGGAAGGTGTCGGCGAAGAGGATCAGAGGCCGTCGACGGGGGCGTCGGTGGGGCGGCTCCGGGGGGTGTGGACGACGTGTCTCCGATGGGGAGTACGAATAAGCCGCTGCAGATGTGCGGCGGTTGACGAGAGTACCGACGAAGCAGATCCGGCGCCGTGGACAAGGCCGGCACTGAATGGGCTGTGGTACAGTGGTGGATGAGCAGTCTACTTGTTTCTAGGGGAGGTGGGAGGGGTAGATGCGGCCGCAGAAGCAGATCCGGCGAGGTGGACGCCGCTGGCAGTGAATGGGCTATGGTACGCCGGTGGATGAGCAGTCTAGAGTTTCAAGAGGGGAGGGCAGAAAGGGCGATGAAGTACGAACGACGTGATGTAAGATGCTCTGGTGCTGTGGAGTTAGTCGATTTTGCGGGAGGGGGAGAGGAAATGGGGGTGCCGTGTAGTGGGGGAACTGGAAGTTACCAAAGCGGCCCCGACCTATCATGTAGATGAGGGCGGTATTGTAACTATTGGTCTCCGTGCACCAAGGACAAAAGGGGGATTTCGCATGCTAAAGACTAAGGTGGCGGAAATTTTAGAAGGAGGCGGGAGATTTTGCCGCCCGCGGGATCGTTCGTATCCAGTTTCAACTAATTTTGGACCGTGCTAGCGGGAAGGTCATGCTAGACTGTGTACACGGGGCACGCGTCAGCAGTTAATAACTGGTGTGAAGTCCACCCCAGAAAAAAAGACAATAACTCGGGATGATGCGCCGATAACTTGGACGTTCACACGGGCGCGACCAATCATACGGGTGTAGTGGCGCGTTCACAAAAAGAGGGATCAAACGCTCAGCCTATGTATTTCTCGTGTAAATAGATAATTTAGTGTCATTGGTTATTTACTTTAAACATAATGCATTGACGTGTTAGTGTAGAGGCGCACAAAAAGAAATGGATATTGTAGTCAGCTACTTAAAAGTGTTACCTCATATGATTACATAGCCTCCATTTCATAAATTGCGTACCCGTTGAATTCATATATGAATATTACATATATTACTTCAAAGTAGAAACTTAAATCATCCAAGACTAATGAATTTGAATGCAAGAGTAACAATGGTGCATATACATGATAGCTACATTGGTTGTTTGAAGAAACATCACTGTAACTTTGGCATGCACAACTGAAAAGGTTTTATTTAAATAGAAAAAATGTGATATGTGAGTGTCCAATCTTTATAGCGTTGAATCGATATTGTACCTTTGGCCACGATACGAAGTAGATATTGACTTATGTTCAAGCGATGCACGTCCACGATCGCTAGATAGTGATACGTGAATGAATTGTGCAATCTCTCTCACACGCATACATATCTCATTTCCCTGTGGGCATCGGAATCACACATGCGCACTTCATGTATTTCTCTCCCTCCGTCAGGGTTAAATTCGTCTTTCTACCCCGTCCTACAAGTCGGTCACACAGAAACACACACGCTCTCTATGTCTAACACGCCCACCCCTTTAATTCCGCCCACCCACAGCCACTAATGTCTCAAAGTATAATAATGTCTCTCACACATATGCTATCTACCTATCCCTTAATATAGCTAGATATGTGTCACACAAACTCCTTCTCCCTACTAGCAAGATGCCCATGCGTTGCACGGAACATCAATATGCATTTGTATGAGAAGTTTATCTTGTGGGAGAAAAGGATGAACGAGGGAATGCCTTATTTGCAAATGCGGAGAGGGGTGTGGGTATCTTTTTGCAAAATTGCCATAGTTTCCTTCATGTCCGTCGGATATAAATCAGATGGCCTATATTGCAAGATGGCAGGAACACCATCATCACCAACTCTGTTTTTTATAAGAGTAGAGATATGTGAGTGTCACTGCCCCCCCCCCCCACACACACCCACACTTCCCAACACCGAAGGAGTAGGGTGACACCTCGATCTTGATACTAATCTATCGACTGGCTTCTCTCTCAAACATACACACACACTACCCGGCACCGAAGGAGTAGGGTGGCACATCGATCTTGATAGTAATCTATCTACTCCTCTTTCAAACACACACACACACACACTCGCTAGTTGTGCCTCTGTGCCTACTGCGAACACTCTCGATACGTCTTTCTCTCCCCCCCAACAATGACAGCAGAAGGGTGACAACTCGATCTGATCATAGTCTGTCAATTGGTTCTCTCTCAAACATTGTGTCTCGGTGCCTCGCTCGGTAGCCCCCTCGATATGTAGACTTCTCGCGCGCGCACAGCTGTAGTGACGATGACGCTGAACCCAGTGTGCCTTGTTTTTACCGGCCTCATGTGATAGTTTTCACCCTGTTTTCTGTTAATTAACAAGGCAACCTTTTCTTTGTTACTACTAGTGAATCTGAAATCATTCGGGGCAGACATAAAATATATCACTTCAACCCAATTATCGCAGCAACTATTTTAAAAGAAATTAGCTAGCTGCCCGTGCGTTGCACGCAACATCAAGATGCATTTGTATGAGTAGTTTATCTTGTGAGAGAAAAGGTTGAATGAGGGAAGGCCTTATTTGCGAACGTGGAGAGACGTGTGGGTATATTTTTGCAAAATTGCCATAGTTTCTTTCCTATCCGTTAGATATAAATCCGACGGCCTATATTGCAGGATGGCACGCACACCATCATCACCAACTCTGTTTTCTACTCCCTCTGTCCGAAAATACTTGTCATCAAAATGGATAAAAAGAGATGTATCTAAAACTAAAATACATCTAGATACATTTCCTTTTATCCATTTTGATGACAAGTATTTCCGGACGGAGGGAGTATTTGTCTTTTTAGAGATTTCAACAAGTGACTATGACCGGACCTTACCAACATACTCAAAAAAGTAGTCCATAATTTTGATGTTACCCTCTTTTCTTGGTGGTGCAGTGCCATCTGGATACCTCATAAATAAATCAAGGACAAATCTGACCCCTTCCTGAAAGACATATGGAGCAAAATGAGTGAATCTACACTCTAAAATATGTCTACATACACATCCGTATGTGGTAGTCCATTTGAAATCTGAGAAAGACAAATATTTAGGAACGAATGGAGTATATATAAGAGTAGACATGGAGATATATCTCCAGCATGGTCTACAGCTAAAATGTGCTGGGCTGGTTAGCGCCGGATGCTCGCAACGCGATGACATGAGTTCGAATTTTGTCTTTTAACTTTATATTTTTATATTATATATTACTCTACTTATTTAATATATACTTCTTTCGCTACTGTACTGACAGTGGAACCCACAGAGTACTTAGAATACAAGATTAAGGATGGACTTGTTTCTTTTTAACTTTCTGTACGAAGCTGTAGCCACCCTGCAAGTCACGTGTACACTGTACATGCAATTAACTTTTTATAGAGGGACAATCATACAGGCAATTAACTCAAGTGGATTGGATGTCACTCTATTATTTCTAGCATAAAGAGCATCTCCAACGGCAGCCGGCAAATTTCCTCCCGCTTCCTTAAGCGGAGGACGACATCAAACGCCAGCGGCATACATTTTTACAACTCTAACCAACCAGATGAAATTCGTGCAAACACGGACTGATTTCGTATAAGCACGAAGGATTTGGTATAAAAAAGCCGGATCTTCATATAAATATGATGGATTTCATTACATTTACATGAACTAAGAGGTGCCAATCCGGCTCTCTTGTATAATTAATACTCCCTCCGTCCGGAAATACTTGTCCTAGAAATGGATGTATCTAGACTTATTTTAGTTCTAAATGGCCGCCCACGGATCCCTTTGTCTTCCTCATGTCTGTCAGACACTTGCGGGGTTGACGAAGGTCCTTGGAAGAGACGAAGCAGCAAAGAAACCACCTGAATCCGCGGTCGTCGCCTCGGCGGTGGCCTTCATGGGTCCCAAGTGGCGGCGGCCTCCCGTGTTCTACTTCTCCTCGATGATGGCGGCGAACATGGAGAAGCTGGCCACCGACTTGTCGCTCTCCACGCACCCGGCTTCTGTCTCTGCCTGCATGGCGCTGCCGCAGGCACGGGAGGCGCGCCCACAGACACGGGAGGCGCGGCCACCGTAGACACTGGTGGCGCGGTACGACGCGGCAGCGACGGCGCCCGTACCGGCATGCTAGCCGCCGTGCCGGTGTGGAGCAACTCGCCACTCCTCATCAAGCTGAGCTGGAGCGGCGAGTTGCTGAACCACGCGTCTGCTTGGGCGGCAACTGGCTCCGTTGGGCCAAGCGAGGTTGGTGAAGCACCGAGCGGCCTCGCCCGTATCCGGAGGGCTCGGCGAGCCACCCAGCCGGGTAATATGCCGGAGAACGGCTCATCGGAAGCCATCGGAAGAGTGGAGAAAATGGTGAAGGAGGAGATGGGGGAGCGGCGGAGGGGTGCGATTCTTGCCCGCTGTCTGTCTGGCCTCGTGTAAATAGAGGGCGGACGGTAGGAGCTTGGCCGGCGTCTGGCCTCGTTTAAACTGAGGGCGGACGGGAGGAGCTCGGCCGGTGTTGCGTTTAATTCCGGCCCGCTCATGAACGGACGTCTGGCAGGAGTAGGATTCTCGGTTTGCATGCGGGTTTAACGGAGGGGTTTAATGGAGGCGCCGGGCGTGCAGCGTGCGGCGCAGTACTATTTGATTTGACAGCAGTAATGAGCCATCAAATCACAAAGGCCCTCGCCTCTTGTGAAACCGACCGAGCTAGACTGCCCCGCCCTCTAGCCTTTTAAAAAATGTATATACTCCACTTTTGTACAGTAGTAGTATCGATGGATTGCGCCATGGAGCAAAGCTTGAAATTAACAAAAGGTGGTACATATAGAGAGCGCTCGTCGCCAAATTATGCATATAGTACTATTAAAAAGGCTTGTCACAATAATGGTGTCCAGCACAAGTGCACAACCCACCCCTCAAATAAAACGAAGCACCCTGGAATTCTTTGACAAAACTAAGCACCCTGAAATTCTTTGACAACTAAACTGCTGGCTATATGATGTTGGCCATATATATTGTACATATATAATGTGAAGAAACGAGTGGTAGTACTATACCAACTAAAAGATGAAATGTAAGAAATACTAGTATGTACATACTGAAGAGTTAAAGTAACAAGAAGAAACATAACATAGTTCTGCTGGGGGCTCAGCACAACACACCCCTCAAATTAAATTAAGCACACCTGAATTTAAACTTTGAAACTATTCCGGTAGACACTGCATTAGAACCACCATGAGCAACGACACTGCCACCTTACTCGGAGTCCTCATCCACGTCCTCGACTTCGTCCTTGTCCCTCTTCCTCTTGGCCGATACTTCTTTGCTTGAGCTGCACACTTGGTTGTTGCTCTTCATCCAACCCTTGTAGATATTGAAGCAAAGGTAGCCATCCATTGCAGCGTAGTGGATGTGGTCTATATCTAGTACATTCCGCTGCCATGCATGACGATGAAACGTGTATGGAGGTTTCTCCAGTTTACCGTACGAAGGATGAACCATGGCTCCTGCCAGGGTCAGCATTGAAGACTGACGAGAGGACACCAGCCGATTCTTCTGGAGGTCGAAGGTGTTGCCTACAACGAGGCCTATCCGACACAGGACTTCTTTGTCGTTACCAAAGTCTACAGTAACGAATTTGACTAGGTTGCTCTCGAGGAAGTCCTTAAAATCCTGGCACTCAACGTTGGCATGGCATATGTGGTAGACCAAGCATAAGTCATGCACGCAAACCTGGACCACGGCGGGCTTCTTCCTCTCTTCGTCCTTTAGATCCTTCTCTCGTCCCAGGACTATGGTGTACTCAACATCTAGCCCAGCGACCCACTCATCATCTGAGTCTTCGAACATGCGTCTGAAGCGAGAAAGGCATCCTTTCACCGTCGCGGAAGAACGGGTGTAGATGACGTCGAACTCATCGCCGGTGATGGTTCTAACCTTGTACTCACCGCCGATCGGGAGATTTGGGATGCCATGGATTTGGGAGGAGGGTTAGGATTAGTGGAACTGCCGTAATGTGAATGGACGGGACGACTAGGAGTGAACCGCCGTAGTATTGAAGGACATGCGGGGACGAGTAGGAGCGGAACTGCCAGCATGCGAACGGCGGGGTAGTGGCTTTCCATTCTCCCATGATACGGGCTTCCGAGAGCCCTTGGATCTGAGATCGAAAGGTTGCATGGCGTGATTCTGGACCTATGGGTGAATATCCTATCCTGGAGGGTTATTCTGCAAATTTTCAGCAACTTAGCATGCGACCGTTTGATCTCAGATCCAAGGGCTGCCAGCAGCCCGTATCATGGTCGCGCCTACCACGACCGTCGCGTCGCTCGTGCGGTCGCGCCCTTGGAGATTTAACACGGTGCGTTAGGCTATCTAATGTTGGCATGTCATACATAGTCATCACTTAGTCACTCATACTACAACAAGGTTTTGGCTATAAGTGTATTTATTTTTTTACTTCTCTCTATCTCTTTCTTCGTACTCCCTCCGTCCCATAATATAAGAACTTTTTTGACACTAGTGTAGTGCCAAAAACGTTCTTATATTATGGGACACAGGGAGTTCTAGTATTTATTGCATTTGCCAAGGAGTGACCTCTTCCAATGAAATGGTGTTGCTAAGTTTTCTTCATTTAATTAGCTATAGACTCAAAATTGTCTTTTCACCTAGGTACACGCACTTAGCACCGTTTCTTCCTTGGGTCACCAAACTAGTCTCTCTCTTCTTGATTAACTTGCCACATCAGACTTTATGCCTATGTGGCAAGCTTAAGCACCTGTAGGAGCAAGTAAGTACAATAGTGCGCTTTACATGGCATTTTTGCATATGTGGAGGAAAGAGAGGCAAGGAAAAAGTGGAGAAGTGGGCTCTCATGCAAGAGCCAGCCTCTACTACATGGTGGAGCATTGGGAGAGGCACCTGTATGGAGGTGGTCAGGAATCGGGAGACTCACGCCGGTCGTAGCGCCGCAGTTAAAATGATAATGGCAAGTCAAATCACGGGGCCCCACCTGTCCAGCGGTAACTCGCTGTCAAATCACACAGCCCTACATTTGCAGCAGCCTACTCCCTCGTCTTCTCGCGTCTCTGTCGAACCGACTAGGCGGAACTGCCCCGCCTACCGCGCAGGAAAAGCCCGCGCAGTATACTCCCTTCGTCTCGGTGACCAAGGTGGAGAGGAAAACGAGAGAACTTAATGTTTAGTATTTGCTAAGGCTGGTTGTAATGGTACTAGCCTTAGCAATTTTGATGAGGTGTCATAGAATTAAATGAAGAAAGAGAGAGAGTTGAGTACTATGTGTCATACATGGCAATAAATAAAGTACTACATGATACTAATATATGATACATGGCGCAGGAGTACTAAGTATTATTAATACAGTTTTGCTAGAACTCATCTAGATGAGATATAATTTGGTCTCATTCATCTTTTATAGCCATTGGATGTGATGCTATATAAGATGCGTGTGTGCTGACGTGGGTTGTATTTGTTCTTGTGCAATGAACTGACCACTGCATGTCATTTTTGATAGTCTCAAGTCATTAAAAGCATACAAGCCCCACATCTCTTCTTGGTTGATTCCTCTATTTATGTCAAAAAATAAGAAACAACGTGAGAGTTAATGCACCACGCCTATGTGTTTAATATTTGGTTTTCGTAAGATGACGTAATACTCACCTAGACGGAGGGAGTATTCGATTTGACAGCGGGCGGCGCAGTTCCCGATACGGCTTTAATGCAGACGAGGGAGGGAGTAGCGGTTCCCGGTATGTTGAATGGCCAATGCATCCTCCTTCAATTAATGCATCAGGGAAGTAATGGGAGGAGGTCCAGGAAAAGAGGCTGCACGATGTGAATGCAACGCAGTTTGCCCTCATTGCCCTCATATAAAGGCGCCCCTCCATTCCAATGCATTGTAACGCCCACGATGCGGCTATATCTCCCACGTGTCGAGGCACGACTTAGAGGCATAACCGCATTGTGGTTTAGTCGCAAGAAGGGTCATCTTCGCACAATCCCACGTAATGAACAAGAAAGGGGTAAAGAGTTGGCTTACAATCGCCACTTCACACAATACATAATTAAATCAATACATCATTCAAGATACACACATAGGTCCGACTACGGAACCAAAAGAAAAGAAGACAACCCAACTGCCAGATCCCCGATCGTCCCAACTGGGCACCACTACTGATCAAAAATAAAAGAAACAACACAACGAACAAGAGCTTCTCGAACTCCCACTTGAGCTCAGTTGCGTCACCTACACTGGTATCCTCGGCACCTCCAACTGTTTTAGAAGTATCTGTGAGTCACGAGGACTCAGCAATCTCACACCCGCGAGATCAAGACTATTTAAGCTTAAGGGTAGGAAAGGGGGTAGTGAGGTGGAGCTGCAGCAAGCACTAAGCATATATGGTGGCTAGCATACGCAAATAAGAGCGAGAAGAGAAGCAACGGAACGGTTGTGAACTAGCAATGATCAAGAAGTGATCCTGAACTCCTACTTACGTCAAACATAACCCAGAAACCGTGTTCACTTCCCGGACTCCGCCGAGAAGAGACCATCATGGCTACACACGCGTTTGATGCGTTTTAATTAAGTCAAGTGTCAAGTTCTCTACAACCAGATATTAACACATTCCCATCTGCCACATAACCGCGGGCACGGCTTTCGAAAGATAATACCCTGCAGGGGTGTCCCAACTTAGCCCATTATAAGCTCTCACGGTCAACGAAGGATAAACCTTCTCCCGGGAAGACCCGATCAGTCTCGGAATCCCGGTTACAAGACATTTCGACAATGGTAAAACAAAACCAGCAAAGCCGCCCGATGTGTCGACAATCCCGATAGGAGTCGCACGTATCTCGTTCTCAGGACACACCGGATAAGCGAAGCGTACAGGTACCGACGTAACCCAAGTTACCAAGGGATGGTCCCGCACGGTGCTCTAGTTTGGACCAACACTTAGACAAGCACTGGCCCGGGGGGGTAAAATAAAGATGACCCTCGGGATGCGCGACTCCCAAGGGGAAAAGGCTAGGTGAGGCAAATGTAAAATCAAGGTTGGGCCTTGCTGGAAGAGTTTTATTCAAAGCGAACTGTCAAGGGGGTCCCATAAATCACCCAACCGCGTTAGGAACGCAAAATCAAGGAACATAACACCGGTATGACGGAAACTAGGGCGGCAAGAGTGGAACAAAACACCAGGCATAAGGCCAAGCCTTCCACCCTTTACCAAGTATATAGATGCATTAATTAAATAAGAGATATTGTGATATCCCAACATAAACATAATCCAACATGGAGCAATCTTCATCTTCACCTGCAGCTAGCAACGCTATAAGAGGGGCTGAGCAAAGCGGTAACATAGCCAAACAACGGTTTGCTAGGAAGGTTGACAAAGGTTAGAGGTTCATGGCAATTTGGGAGGCTTGAAGAGCAAGTGAAAAGGTAGCGCGGCATATCAATAGAGCGAACAACTAGCAAGAAAAGATAGAAGTGATTTCAAGGGTATGGTCATCTTGCCTGAGATCCCGCAAGGAAGAAGAACGAGTCCATGAAGAAGACAAACGGATGTAGTCGAACGAATCCTCACAACTCCGGAACGAAACCGAAGCTAACGAGAGAAGCAACCCGGAAAGAAACAAACAACATAGTAAACACACAATCATAAACATGGCATGATGCACAATCAAGTATGATGCATGTCCGGTTTAGTGAGGCATGGCATGGCAAAGTGCACAAACGAAACTACAAGTTAAGTGGAGCTCAATATGCAACGAGTTGCATATTGACGAAACACCACATCAATTGTTTAGTTCTCTCGGTTATGTACCCAACAATATTAAATGTTGATTAACATGGCGAGAGGTGAAGCATAAGTAAACTAACTATCTAGGCAATTTAAATGAGGCCGGAACAACAAACAATAATTCTGGAAAATCCTCATGTCATTTAGCAATTTTAATGCAAACATCAATTGTAAACATTTAAATGTTGTTATCATTTTGCGAATGACATATGCATGTTTTTAAGAAATTTTATAAAACATGGACAAGAGCATGTTATGAAGCATTTGTTACCGTGGTGGACGAAAAAGGGTGCCACGACAACGATAACGAAAATGATGCCACGGCAACATATCGGTTCCGGTAGCTCATGGAGATACCGATGCAAGGAGAATTGTGCGGATGTGTGAAACACGCAAGAGAATGGTGGGGTGCTCCCGGTTACCGGGTTCCCACGGTACGGCGGCATGGAAAACAAGGAACGCGCAAGCGACAATTTCGAACACGGTGCAAACGCGGGCATCTCATGCATCGCAAACATTCGTTCTCGAAAGGTCATCTCGGCGGTTATACCTTTGAAGCGTGCAATCGGGGCGGAACGCGTTCGAAGTGGAAGTGTTTGTTCACGTGTCGTAGGGGTAGTAGTCGTTCTCGCGACGGTAGTGGAAGTAGTGGTACATGTTTCGTAGTCGTACACATTCCATAGATGTTCGGGGTCACGGCGAGGAACTTGACGTCCACGGAGTCTTCGAAGGTCGACGGTAGTGGTACACACGCTGTCGGGGTACTTGTCCGTCCGGTCTTGGTGTAGATGTACATGGAAAACGTAGTGGTACTATGCATCGGTCATCGGGGAACTTTTCGAAATCCACAGTGCTGGTGTGCTTGTTCGGGCGTAGGTCTTGCCGATGGGGTACTTGGCGAATCCACGTAGTCGTACACGGGTCGAAGTGGTACTTGGCAAATTCCACGGGGTGATGCTTGACGGTCCGGGTACGGGTCTTGGCGTCTCATCCTTGCTGATCCAAAACAACGCGAGACAAAAGGCCTCTGGTGGCAGCAGCAAGTCTGGGTGGTGCGCGAGCAGTGACAAGAAGTGGGCACGGGGCTCATGGTGACAACGACGACGAACAGGGGCGCGGCGCCGTGGCGGGGAGGTGGCGTGTCTCCGGCGGTTGAGGCCGAATGGAGGGAGGAGGGAGAGGTTGCGGCAGCCGGATGTGCGCGGCGTGACTCCTCTAGTCCATGGCAGGAGGCCATGGCGGGCAAGCGGTGATGTGCAGAAGGTAGCGAAGGACTTGGCGTCGGGGACAAGACGGAGGGAGGAGGAGGACGACGTTGGTGATGAGTGGAGGCGGAGGCGCGACGAACTGCAGCGGCGGGCGCGGTCTTGGAGCGCCCCAACCGGAGGAAGAGGCAGGGGAGGAGCTGTAGAGGAGTGGCTGGAGATGGAAGGGGGCGCGACGGCGGCGAGGAGAGGTGGCCGCGGCAGGGTCAGGAGAAGCCGGCGTGGTCGCGCACGCAAGGCAGCAGCCTGCTTGGCCGCGGGCTTGCGGGAGGTTGAGGGATGGGACGAAGGAGGTCGGCGGCGAGCAGGGCAACATGCCGGTGGCGGGGCTTGACTGGTCCAGGCGAGGGGCGGTCTTGGCGCGGGGCTCCGACGACGATGGTGGACCAGAGAGCGGGCGGCAGCCTGGTTCTGTGGTGGCTGGAGCGAGGTGGGAGGAGGGGATCGAGGAGAGGGCGAGGGGATCGAGCACTGGCGGCGATGGAGGAAGGACGAGGGGGAGCGCGAGGGAGAGATTGAGAGGAGGGAGAGATGGGCTAGGGTTATGACGCGCGGGCTGGGCCTTGGAGGGGCAAATGGCCGCGGGGGCAGGATGGGCCGGCCTGGGAGGCTGGCTGGGCTCTCTCCCATTCTTCCTTCTTTTCTCCCAAAACAGAAAATATGAAAGAAGAAAAGGGGAAGAAAGGAACTGCTAGGGATGGAATTTGCGCGGGAGGTTAATTTTTCCGGACTCATAAAAATGAGCTTGATCCAGGAAAAATAGAAGTGGCCTGAACGAAGTTTAAATTCAAACTCTTTGAATTTAATTCAAATGGTTTGAACTAGAACAAGGTTTTAGAAGTGTCCAAAAATGTTCGGATTTTTGGTGCAGCTCCGGAATAAGATGAAAAAATAAATGGCAAGGTTGGAGACCAAGAATTAAGATAACAAAGGCATTGGGATATTTGCAAGTGTGTTATGGTGAACTCCAACTAATGGAATATTTTAATATAGCTCCCTAATAATATTGGGATGATATATGTTATAAAGAGAAATCACCATGTGCATTTCCCTCGATTTAAATGGATCGAAGATCCATGCAATTTATTTAGTTGAGTTTTTATGCAAAGATTAACGACATGATGGCGTGATGACATGATGCAATGCAAAATTAAAAGAGAAAGCACAAAAGAAACACACGGTGATCACGAGAATATGGAAGTCTTCTGAAGCGTCGGTCTCGGGGCGTTACAACACTCCGCCACTACAAGAGGATCTCGTCCCGAGATCTAGGATGGCACCGGAGATAAACGGAAGGGGAAGAGAAGAGGTAAAACTAATTGCTTCTTTGACAAATGAGTGAAACCAAAGAACCTTGAGAGGTCGCAAAGCTTGAGGAAATGACACAACGGAGATGAACAAAATTTAAAACACTCCGTTCAGCAAGAGGAACAAGGAACATTGCGAGAACCTTTGTAGGTTGAAGAATATGAAACAAGAGCTTAACGGATCAAAAGGAATATGAAAGCACACCGGTAGAAAAGAGAAACAAGGAACACCATGTGAACCTTGAGGTTAATTGACACGATAGATATTTAAACCACTCCGGTTAAAACAAGATAGGGAAGGAATAAGAATGATATAATTTGGGCAGCACTCCGACTGTAAATGGAAGGAATTGAACATGATCTTGACAAGATGAGAGGATACTCGATGAAATTAACAACACATTGTCTCCGGAACTAATGAAAGAATGGCACAAGGGGAAAGAAAGATTTCAGACAGCCCTCCTATTGAGGAAGAGACAAAAGTTGATAAGATGAGAGAGCTCGAATGAAAACACGACACTCCGGCTAAACGGATAAGAAAGGAAAAATTACATGATCTTGACAAAACAAGATGATTGGTCGAAGAGAGCAACATCACAAAGCCTCCGGAAACAATGCATGATAGTTAGATAGTTGGAGTGAATAGAACGAAGAGTGAAACCAACATCTCCTACCATAAATGAATTTTAAGGAGCATCCTTGCGAAATAGGATTGAACGGAGTTGTTGGAAAACCAACAACGAAAAGAATAAGCTTGTAGTGGGCTTATGGGAACATCCCAACATTATGAGGTGACAAACTGCCACTAACGGAAACAATGATTGATTGAATTGGGATCAACAAGGAGATGAAAACTTCTTCACCAAGAGGATAGGAGAAAACTTGGATCATTGATAAACACCACAAATAGCTACATTCCTTAGGGAAGGCTATAGGTGAAATATAACCCAATACAACTCCAACAGAAGATTGATTGGACGAAAAGATCTCTTGAACGAAGATAAAATGATGGATTTAAATATGTCATCCCTGACGACTTGTGAATCATGAAACACGAGGAGAAATTGCCAAGAGTGACATAACACCATCTCAAGAGATAAGGTAGAAAGAATTGCACTTCGGAATGCAAGATGAAGAATGCTTGAACTCCTCAAACAAAACATGTGTTGAACACCATGTTTATTTTGAAGTATGGTTTGACGTGTCTTAACTCCGAGAGAAATCTTGAAGAACAATTGAGGAATGAAAAGAATCCTTGACGAACCACCAAGTAGAGCCTCCTTGAAGAACTCCGGTAAAAAGGATGATAAAACGAAAGAGAAGTTGAGAACACAAGGTGAAGCCTTGCGATGATTTAGATGGAGCTTTGAAATGATATAATGCAGAAAGCTTGGAACTCCGGAAAAGAAAATGAACAAATGAGATCAAGAATTTTGATGAATCTCCGGAATAAGGAATTGAATTTTACTCGATGAAACAAAAATAAGAATTACAATATGCGTATCCTTCACCAATTTAAATTGATGACCAGCAATGAATCTTGCATACTACTTATTCTCGTAGAAAGGATTAAGATAGATATTGCGCAAAACTTGTGAAGGTCTTCATCGAACCACCAGTAGGATTTGGAAACAACGAATGAATTGATATGATAATGAGGGAAAAGAAATCTTGAACGAACCACCGCGAGAATCTGAAAATCAATGAAGATAAGATAAAGAGAAAAACACCGGGAAGAATCAGAAAACGAATAAAGATACTTGACAGAATTTAAATACGTGAGAACGAAGAGATCACAAGCTGATTAGAGAATACTTGAATGATGCACCGGTAAGATTTGGGGAACGAGAGCTGAAAGCTTGAATGAATAATTCTGAGATGGTGGGCTCCGGAGAATCAAACTGAAAAGACTTCTGAAATGCTCCGGGTGGTTGAAAAGAATTCTCACAATCGAAAAACAATTATGAGAGGATGGCATCAAGCTAGAACCATGAATCTTGAGAGAACGGATAAGATTTGGAGGAAAAACTCTTCTTTGGTCTTCAAATGTTGAGAATGATGACAAGAAACACCACCATAAATTGTTGAGATACTCCGGGATGAAAATTAGAAAGGTTGAACCAACGATGAAAAGAATTTGAAAGATCTTGGAGAAGAAATATGACTGATGATAACTCATTCTTACGTCAAACTTTGAAAAGAATTTTTAGAAGCTCCGGGGAAAAATTAGAAGAGTCAGGTAAGATCCTGGAAAAGACCTGTGGGTTAGGGCCCACTCAAAAGAAACACCGTTGAAATGATTACTTGAAAAGGAGATTGCACCGGTTGAATTAAATGGATCAAAAGAGATAACAACCTGGAGATAGCTTGAACAGACTGGGAATGGAAATGCGAGTCTTCTGAGATATCTTCAGCACTCCAGATAACATAAATAGCAGGAGGTGGATGATTAAGAGATGCACCGACATGAGAAAGCATTTGAAACGAGGAAAGGGTATGATCGACAAAGCTTGAATTGAATCCACCGGAGAAGAAAAGAATGAAGAATGATAAACTTGAAACTTCCTGAGCAGCTTCCTGAGAATCAACGGATTAGAACATTGATGGAAAAGAATGGAGAAACTTCACATCCATAATATGGATACATGATTAAGAAATCTGATTCCTTGAAGGAAAAGGGTGGGAGGGCGGGAAAACAAAGGCAACTTGGGACGGATGAAGCAAACACCGTTGCAAAGAACTATGAATTGATCTCGCGAATGTTGAAATGATCGGATCCACTTGAAGAGAAGCACACCGGTTGGAAAAGAATTGACATGACAATCTCGATAATCAAGAAGGATTATCATCCACATAGAAATATGAGAACACCGTTTAGGAAAGGTATGGAATCTACACTTGTCATTGAAGCAACTCGAATACCACAAATAAAACAAAACAAAGGATTTGACTTGCAGAATAAGCCGGAACAAACATATGATAGAGATTTCGTCCGAAGTTTTCATGGTGGGGCCCACACGGGCTCGATCGTACAGCACCATCATGTACAAGGCAGTGCACATGACATACAAAGCGTCCCCGAGTCGGCATAGCCAAGGACTCTTTTAAGACACTATGAGACCACTGTAAAACCAACCGTGGAAAGGCGGACCACTAGACATCGAACCCCAATCTCATATCATGCATCTGTCGGAAAGATATCCTAAGAGGTACTTGAATTCCCACTTATAAACTCCCGAAACTTTCTGGTTATGCAATCAGGTGTTGGGGATACAGGGTACACAAAATATATCACCCAAACTAACAATCCCTAGATCCAGCTGTATCCATCCTTCAACACATAACCAAGAAACCTTCGGAAATCGTGTACCTCAACCTTCGAAAAGCATCCGTTATACGAGTTATGGCAATACTCCCGAACTCCCGCCCCAGTACTGGGTGGCGTCGAGGTGATCTCACCAACAACTGCATAAAAGAGATTTCGATGTCGGCGAAACTCAGGTATTCCAGAACTGCAACGATAAAATTGTGACGACAACACCTCGGAGCTCAAGTCCCCGGGACACTACCACAACCCCTAAATGTCAGGAGGCACCAAGAACAATTTTCTCGTCACAAAACCATCGGAACGATTCCAAGATACCCGCGTGATCCTAAAAAAAATTTAGTGAAATTTTGGGAGAGAAAAGTCAAAACTTCTACGTCAGGAGGCCTCACCAGAGCGACGAAGGGACTGAGGAGTAAAAAGAATCCTACTCTCCGATATATATAATCCTAAGACTCAAAACATTTTGTTCTAGACTCAACAACGTCAGCGATTCGATCAAGCAGGGGGCTACTAAGTCGGGGATGGCTCTGATTACCAACTTGTAACGCCCACGATGCGGCTATATCTCCCACGTGTCGAGGCACGAGTTAGAGGCATAACCGCATTGTGGTTTAGTCGCAAGAAGGGTCATCTTCGCACAATCCCATGTAATGAACAAGAAAGGGGTAAAGAGTTGGCTTACAATCGCCACTTCACACAATACATAATTAAATCAATACATCATTCAAGATACACACATAGGTCCGACTACGGGTCCAAAAGAAAAGAAGACAACCCAACTGCCAGATCCCCGATTGTGCCAACTGGGCACCACTACTGATCAAAAACAAAAGAAACAACACGACGAACAAGAGCTACATCGAACTCCCACTTGAGCTCAGTTGTGTCACCTACACTGGTATCCTCGGCACCTGCAACTATTTTAGAAGTATCTGTGAGTCACGAGGACTCAGCAATCTCACACCCGTGAGATCAAGACTACTTAAGCTTAAGAGTAGGAAAGGGGGTAGTGAGGTGGAGCTGCAGCAAGCACTAAGCATATGTGGTGGCTAACATACGCAAATAAGAGCGAGAAGAGAAGCAACGGAACGGTCGTGAACTAGCAATGATCAAGAAGTGATCCTGAACTCCTACTTACGTCAAACATAACCCAGAAACCGTGTTCACTTCCCGGACTCCGCCGAGAAGAGACCATCACAGCTACACACGCGTTTGATGCGTTTTAATTAAGTCAAGTGTCAAGTTCTCTACAACCGGAAATTAACAAATTCCCATCTGCCACATAACCGCGGGCACGGCTTTTGAAAGATAATACCCTGCAGGGGTGTCCCAACTTAGCCCATTATAAGCTCTCACGGTCAACGAAGGATAAACCTTCTCCCGGGAAGACCCGATCAATCTCGGAATCCCGGTTACAAGACATTTCGACAATGGTAAAACAAAACCAGCAAAGCCGCCCGATGTGTCGACAATCCCGATAGGAGTCGCACGTATCTCGTTCTCAGGACACACCAGATAAGAGAAGCGTACAGGTACCGACGTAACCCAAGTTACCAAGGGATGGTCCCGCACGGTGCTCTAGTTTGGACCAACACTTAGACAAGCACTGGCCCGGGGGGGTAAAATAAAGATGACCCTCGGGATGCGCGACTCCCAAGGGGAAAAGGCTAGGTGAGGCAAATGTAAAACCAAGGTTGGGCCTTGCTGGAAGAGTTTTATTCAAAGCGAACTATCAAGGGGGTCCCATAAATCACCCAACCGCGTTAGGAACGCAAAATCAAGGAACATAACACCGGTATGACGGAAACTAGGGCGGCAAGAGTGGAACAAAACACCAGGCATAAGGCCGAGCCTTCCACCCTTTACCAAGTATATAGATGCATTAATTAAATAAGAGATATTGTGATATCCCAACATAAACATAATCCAACATGGAGCAATCTTCATCTTCACCTACAGCTAGCAACGCTATAAGAGGGGCTGAGCAAAGCGGTAACATAGCCAAACAACGGTTTGCTAGGAAGGTTGACAAAGGTTAGAGGTTCATGGCAATTTGGGAGGCTTGAAGAGCAAGTGAAAAGGTAGCGCAGCATAGCAATAGAGTGAACAACTAGCAAGCAAAGATAGAAGTGATTTCGAGGGTATGGTCATCTTGCCTAAGATCCCGCAAGGAAGAAGAACGAGTCCATGAAGAAGACAAACGGATGTAGTCGAACGAATCCTCACAACTCCGGAACGAAGCCGAAGCTAACGAGAGAAGCAACCTGGAAAGAAACAAACAACATAGTAAACACACAATCATAAACATGGCATGATGCACAATCAAGTATGATGCATGTCCGGTTTAGTGAGGCATGGCATGGCAAAGTGCACAAACGAAACTACAAGTTAAGTGGAGCTCAATATGCAACGAGTTGCATATTGACGAAACACCACATCAATTGTTTAGTTCTCTCGGTTATGTACCCAACAATATTAAATGTTGATTAACATGGCGAGAGGTGAAGCATAAGTAAACTAACTATCTAGGAAATTTAAATGAGGCCGGAACAACAAACAATAATTCTGGAAAATCCTCATGTCATTTAGCAATTTTAATGCAAATATCAATTGTAAACATTTAAATGTTGTTATCATGATGCGAATGACATATGCAAGTTTTTATGCAATATTATAAAACGTGGACGAGAGCATGTTATGAAGCATTTGTTACCGTGGTGGACGAAAAAGGGTGCCACGGCAACGATAACGAAAATGATGCCACGGCAACATATTGGTTCCGGTAGCTCATGGAGATACCGGCGCAAGGAGCATTGTGCGGATGTGTGAAACACGCAAGAGAATGGTGGGGTGCTCCCGGTTACCGGGTTCCCACGGTACGGCGGCATGGAAAACAAGGAACGCGCAAGCGACAATTTCGAACACGGTGCAAACGCGGGCATCTCATGCATCGCAAACATTCGTTCTCGAAAGGTCATCTCGGCGGTTATACCTTTGAAGCGTGCAATCGGGGCGGAACGCGTTCGAAGTGGAAGTAGTTGTTCACGTGTCGTAGGGGTAGTAGTCGTTCTCGCGGCGGTAGTGGAAGTAGTGGTACATGTTTCGTAGTCGTACACATTCTGTAGATATTCGGGGTCACGGCGAGGAACTTGATGTCCACGGAGTCTTCGAAGGTCGACGATAGTGGTACACACGCTTTCGGGGTACTTGTCCGTCCGGTCTTGGTGTAGATGTACATGGAAAATGTAGTGGTACTATGCATCAGTCATCGGGGAACTTGTCGAAATCCACAGTGCTGGTGTGCTTGTTCGGCCGTAGGTCTTGCCGATGGGGTACTTGGCGAATCCACGTAGTCGTACACGGGTCGAAGTGGTACTTGGCAAATTCCACGGGGCGATGCTTGACGGTCCGGGTACGGGTCTTGGCGTCTCATCCTTGCTGATCCAAAACAACGCGAGACAAAAGGCCTCTGGTGGCAGCAGCAAGTCTGGGCGGTGCACGAGCAGTGACAAGAAGTGGGCACGGGGCTCATGGTGACAACGACGACGAACAGGGGCGCGGCGCCGTGGCGGGGAGGCGGCGTGTCTCCAGCGGTTGAGGCCGAATGGAGGGAGGAGGGAGAGGTTGCGGCAGCCGGATGTGCGCGGCGTGACTCCTCTAGTCCATGGCAGGAGGCCATGGCGGGCAAGCGGTGATGTGCAGAAGGTAGCGAAGGACTTGGCGTCGGGGACGAGACGGAGGGAGGAGGAGGCCGACGTTGGTGATGACTGGAGGCGGAGGCGCGACGAACTGCAGCGGCGGGCGCGGTCTTGGAGTGCCCCAACCGGAGGAAGAGGCAGGGGAGGAGCTGCAGAGGAGCAGCTGGAGATGGAAGGGGGGCGCGACGGCGGCGAGGAGAGGTGGCCGCGACAGGGCCAGAAGAAGCCGGCGTGGTCGCGCACGCAAGGCAGCAGCCTGCTTGGCCGCGGGCTTGCGGGAGCTTGAGGGATGGGATGAAGGAGGTCGGCGGCGAGCAGGGCCACATGCCGGTGGCGGGGCTTGATGGGTCTAGGCGAGGGGCGGTCTTGGCGCGGGGCTCCGACGACGATGGTGGACCAGAGAGCGGGCGGCAGCCTGGTTCTGTGGTGGCTGGAGCGAGGTGGGAGGAGGGGATCGAGGAGAGGGCGAGGGGATCGAGCACTGGCGGCGATGGAGGAAGGACGAGGGGGAGCGCGAGGGAGAGATTGAGAGGAGGGAGAGATGGGCTAGGGTTATGACGCGCGGGCTGGGCCTTGGAGGGGCAAATGGCCGCGGGGGCAGGATGGGCCGGCCTGGGAGGTTGGCTGAGCTCTCTCCCCTTCTTCCTTCTTTTCTCCTAAAACAGAAAATATGAAAGAAGAAAAGGGGAAGAAAGGAAGTGCTAGGGATGGAATTTGCGCGGGAGGTTAATTTTTCCGGACTCATAAAAATGATCTTGATCCAAGAAAAATAGAAGTGGCCTGAACGAAGTTTAAATTCAAACTCTTTGAATTTAATTCAAATGGTTTGAACTAGAACAATGTTTTAGAAGTGTCCAAAAATGTTCAGATTTTTGGTGGAGCTCCGGAATAAGATGAAAAAATAAATGGCAAGGTTGGAGACCAAGAATTAAGATAACAAAGGCATTGGGATATTTGCAAGTGTGTTATGGTGAACTCCAACTAATGGAATATTTTAATATAGCTCCCTAATAATATTGGGATGATATATGTTATAAAGAGAAATCACCATGTGCATTTCCCTCGATTTAAATGGATCGAAGATCCATGCAATTTATTTATTTGAGTTTTTATGCAAAGATTAACGACATGATGGCATGATGACATGATGCAATGCAAAATTAAAAGAGCAAGCACAAAAGAAACACACGGTGATCACGAGAATACGGAAGTCTTCTGAAGCGTCGGTCTCGGGGCGTTACATGCATCTACCACATCGTACGC
Source organism: Aegilops tauschii subsp. strangulata (assembly GCF_002575655.3). NCBI lineage: Eukaryota > Viridiplantae > Streptophyta > Magnoliopsida > Poales > Poaceae > Aegilops > Aegilops tauschii. The sequence goes on from NC_053036.3 coordinate 498,544,065, forward strand.
ACCTAAGAATTTGCCTAAGCACCTACACTAAGCGCAAAAGAGCTCACTCCAGACCCATGGCGGCGATGCGCGTGAGCGGCCAGCGGCTGCGCCAGATGGTCCACGACGCTGGCCTGCGGCATGGCACCGAGGATCGTCTCCAGACGGTGTTGGAGACCGGCTGGTGGATGGCCGCCGTCGACGCCAACTACGACTCTCAGTTGGACCAGATGATCGTTGCCACCAGCAAAAAGTTCACCGTCCTCAAGAAGCTCGCGGACGACATCGTCGTACTCCTCCAGCCCGCGCGCCCGGGCTCCTCATGGCCTGCCACCCTAATCGGCCTCCAGGGCCGGAACCTCTTTCAAGCACTGGTGGCCCTGCGACTGCCCACCGACGCCATGAAGAATGTCCACCTGGAGGCCGCGCTCGCCGCGAGGCACCTCGCCCTGCGAGAATTCGTCGACCTACACATCCACGTGTACGAGCAAATCGTGTACATAGGTATCTACAAGGCCAGTGAGGACGCTACGATGTTGGCCTTCCTCAACCGGCTGGAAGCCTTGGATGCCTTTGCTGAGAAGCACCTCGACCTCGCCACAAAAGCCGCCGCTCCTTAGCCACCAGTCGGTGGCCTGGCGCGCTAAGTTGAGGAGGAGGAGGTCGTACGTTCGTGGATCCATCTTTCTTCTTGCCTTCTGTAACCACCACTGCGATCGCATCATCGTGGCCTTAATTCTTATTGTGCTGTTGCATTCTCGTTCCAGTCAATACCGACATGTGCGATCCCTTTGCTTAATTATATGCATCACTATAACTAGTACTCCATCCGTCAATTTATAAGTTGTGCTTACCTTTTCCATCAACTTCGTGCAACGCGCGGGCATCTTGCTAGAAACACTAGAATATGTCTATATAATCCGTGTGTGATAGTCCATTTGAAATCTCAAAAAAGACAAATATTTAGGTACGGAGGGAGCAATATATTAGGAGTATATCAAAACAATAGTGATTTCTTTCAATTTTGTGAACAAATACTACTATTCTACTACTTTGGATCCATCGCAACGCACGGGCACATTGCTGGTAAATGGAAAAGGCCTGCCGCGTTCGCGTCGCACCCCCACACGCCCGGGAATCGGGAGTAGAACACGGCCCGTCCGGCACAACACATAGCTTAGGGAAGGCGTGTTGCCTAGCATTTTCACTTTCATGTGGGACTGCCGTTGAGCAAACCGACACCCCGCCCACCGCTGGGTTGGAAAACAGAAACGAGGGGAAGATCTAGCTGTAGCACGGAAGCCAAGAAATTTGGTGTCAGACGGGCCTCGTTGATAGAGTAGGAGCATTCCGTACTAGTACTACTCCTACTAGTACCAAGTTTGTACTCCTAATACTATATTACTAGTACTACCACTATACCACTAGTTGGTACGTGCACGGCACAACATCGTAGGAACAAAAAACGGGAAGATCTTGTTTTGGGTGATTTATCTTTTTTTCAATCAACGTAGTATGAATAATATGATGTGGGGGGCACCCATGAAGCTTATGTGGCTTGGTTGCATGGCTACGGAAGGTTAGAGAAAAATAAATAGATAATGTGTTTAGAGTGCACTCCACTAAATAAATATACTTTGGATCCATTGCAACGGACCGGCACATCTATATCTATACCCCCTATATAGTGTGTGAAAAACTTTGAAAGTTGGTCGTTGGATGAAGCCAATCCGACGGTACAAAGATGGCAAATCCGAGCACTACTGGCCGTTGGATATCATCCACCAGATTCTGCCACATGTATAATCTAGAAGACTCCATGGTTGAACTTAATTCATGACTAACTTTGCCACAACTAAGCTTAGGAAAAGTTATTAGTTCTTCAAAATGAGAGCCACAAGTTGGCAAGCCTAAGGGAATCTTGCCACATTTTTTGTGTGTATGTCATGTGGGGCATTAGTGTGGCTTGCCTAAGGTGTGGCTTGAACCAAACACTCACCTAAGTTAATCAAACTTGCCTAACCTTACATTCCACCAGATTTTGCCACATGTTAGAATCCAGAAAGATCCACATGTAGAAGCATAATGCACAAACCACCAGAATCTCATGCGTGCAATGCACGTGTACCTTACTAGTACTAGTTGGTAGTAGTAAGAAACAAATTCCAGTTTTGGCACGAGCTCGTACTACGGGAGCACCACAAGGCCTGCCACATGAGTTACATTTCCCTCTTGGGGCCCACGGAACCGAACTTCAGTGTCTTAGTGCCCGGCCTATGAGTCAATGACATGCGGACATTAAATGCGGCTGGCCCACATGTCATTCTCATGGTGGTGGCGTGGTTCGCGACTCACTCATTCGAGATGAACTGGCCGGTGGTGGCATGTCCATGGCGAGGGTGCCACAGCTGGGCGTCGGGGCATTACGAGGCGTAGATGGCCACACCGGCGGGTACTACCTGTAGTACATAAGTACTCCAGCTGAGGATTGATGACCGGGACGAAATGTGTCACAGCCGCTGGATGAAAATGCGATGGTGCGGGAGTACGGATCGGAGCACAGCAGCGGAGCAAGCAAACCGCGTCCAATCGGGTGTGTCTGTGGTAGAAAGTTGATGGTCGTCGCAGTTCAGCTGGCCCGCATGTCATGCACACAAAAGCAGAGGAGCGGTGGGGCCGAGAGGGATGAGGGGCACGTTGGGGGGATGAGGATCCCCTGACGCGAACAATCCTACCATTCTGTCACTGACATGTGGGACCCATAAGCGTGGGTCCCACTTGTTAGCGAAGGAAAGGCAGGCCAAGGCAGTGATAGCCACGTCAGAGGATCCATGTGCACATCGGGGGACGTCGTGCCGTGGGTTGGAGCGGCGTCGTGGGAATCGCGTGTGGGTGTGGCAGTGGTAGAAACAAGAAACGTGATGGTCGCCGTGGTTCAACTTCCATGGACAAGCTGTCATGTCTGCTGACACATGTATATCAAAACTAGAGTGTATATTTCAAGCACGTGAACAAGTATTATTCTACTACTTTGGATCCATTACAACGCACGGGCCAGCACATTGGTAGTACTAGTGTCCATCTCTATCTCTAGAGGCCTTCCCTCATTCATCCTTTTCTCTCACAAGATAAACTACTCATACAAATGCATCTTGATGTTCCGTGGAATGCACAAGGATGTTTCCTTGGGGGTCTCTCCAGCGCGGCGTGGCCGTAGTTGCAAGTTGACGCCCCTTGAGATGCCGACGTTGAGGGGCAGTCGGATTTCCTCCGATGAGCAGGTAAGATGAGCTTGATCACATAGTAAATGCATTCTAAAGACTACTTCCGTGTCCATTTCCTAATTCTCCCCCTGCCCACTGTTTCACAGGTTAGGCTCGGTGCGAGTGGAGATTGGCTTGCATATGTACGGGAGGGTACCAACATCAATTTGCACAACATTTACAACGGTGACACCATTCCCGTAGAACCTTTGTCCAACATTGGGATCAGCCATGCAACGGGCCACCGCATGAATTGGTACGATGGAACCACGGTGAGATTGAATAAGATAGCACGAACCTTGCACATGGCGGTCAAAGGCGGACCATGCCGTCTGCGGCCGATTTGTTGCCGTACGACTAGGAAGACGTTGTGCTCCTTTCTAACCGCATCTTCGCGGTGACAAACAAGGGGACTTATTTTGTATGGGACACATCCTACGATATACTCCCTCTCTCCCAATTTATTTGTTTTGAATCTTTTCGTTTTATAAGTTTCAAATTCAAATTTAGAGCTCCCCATCACATGTTGAGATTACAATGTCCATTAAATCGTTGCGTGCATGTATAGTAAAGAAACAAATCTCGATTTTGGCACGAGTTCGTGCTGCGGGAGCACCACAAGCCCTGGCGCAGGAGTTACATTTCCCTCTCAGGGCCGTCGGGACTGAGCTTCAGCGCCTTACTACACCTACTTGTGAGTCAATAACATGTGGACCCGATAGGTGACTGGTCCACATGTAATGCTCCCGTAGGCAGAGGGGCAGTGGGCCCAAGAGGTGTGAGCCGCAGGTCGGGGGACGTGTGGTTTCATGGGTTCGAGCGGCGTCGTGGGAATCGCGGGTGGCTGTGGTAGAAACTTGATGCTCGCCGCATTTTAGGTGGCCCAAATGTCATGCACACAAAGGCAGAGGGGCGGTGCGGCCGAGAGGGGTGAGGCGCACGTCGGGGGTCGTGGTGCCGTGGGTTGGAGAGGCGTCGTGGGAATCGCGAGATGAAACGTGATGGTCGCCGTAGTTGAACTTCCATGGACAAGATGTCATGTCTATGGACACATGCACTGCATACTGATCACTGGAAGGAGTAGCAGAGAAAGCTATATATGCGGATAAATAGTTCCTTATAGTCAAGCGGACCCACGCTACTACTCTGTTCCAAAGACATGCACACCATCGAAATAGTCCATCTATATCAATATACACCGAGAGGGAATAATTTTTTTTACAAGAGAGGAAATAGTTCATCCATCCATAAATGCCCTCCTTCTTCTTCTTCTTCTTCTTCTTCTTCTTGTTCTTCTTCTTGTTCTCATTCTCTGTGGGAGACGGCTTCGCAACAAGCTCTTTGGACCTTGCAGGTATCTCGAAACTCACACGGGCATCGAGGGCATCATATTTTATCCGCTCATACGTCAAGGGATAATTCTCCCATCCAGACGACCTTAATGCCACCGTCTCGTCACCCTTCTGAAGATTTGTACCAAGCACAAAATTTGCTACGTCGAATAGGGATGGTGTCTGTTTATCACAATCTTCTACAGGAATTTTGATTCTGGTTTGTAGGTCAGCGCTGGTTTTCAAATCAAGGTTGTACGGCTCCAGCTTCTGTTTGTCCCCTTCGATGGCTGCCCCACAGAAGTATATGTCCTCCTGGGACAAGAAATCGTGAAGCTCACCTGGTATGGAGGGCGAGTGTATGATGTGGTACACCAAAACATCATCTTCGAGGCACAGCTGAAGGACGGCGGCGCGCTGGATCTTGCCAGGGGCACGCTCTGTGTACTCTGCGTCGAGACCGATGACCCTCGTCTTTACCTTTTTGAGGGAGTTGGATACATTGTTGATCCACTTCCGAACAACCCTTGGGTGGACGGTGACGGTGGCAACTATGCGCATCGAGCCTTCGACGAGGACATGTTGGATGCTAAAAACCTGCATCTCGATCTCTTTCGCCATTTGGAACCGCTGGAACGGAGGGCTATGGTTTGGAGAATTAGGATTAGATGGCTAGTCTAACTGAAGTAGTAGATGATTATTTAAAGAGGTTAAAACAATGTGAATGCAGTGGGGTTTGGATGCAAATGAAGACGAAGGGGAGGTGAAGAAGCCGAGGAGAATCGGTTCCCGATGGAGAAGTAAATGGGAGAAGTGGCGTGCAGGCAGTTGATTAGACGGCTAGGCAGACTAAACGAAAAGGCCATGCGGGTAGACTGATGAGTCATACCTGTTCGTGTACGTGCCCATCCTTCCTGATAGGTGGGACCTATGCAAACAGATAAAAAAATGTGTCGTAGTTTTTTTTGAGCGCGTGAGTGGGAGACACAACATTCTCTGGTTAAGGAATACTCCCTCCGTTTAGGTGAGTATAAGTCACCTTATGAAAATCAGGTTTTCCCAAAACCTTTAGGCGTGGAGCATTAACTTCCTGCTCGATCCCCTCCCAGCCTCGTTAGCCAGCGTTCTCTTCCTCTGCTGTCGCGTTCTACCTTTCCATTTTTCCTCTTCTCAAGTGTGGAACGATCTGCATGCCATCCTTGATGCACTAGAACGACCACTGCATGCATCGCGGCAGGGCGTTGATTGGGCGTGCACGAGAATTTGGTTCTGCTCGCAATATGGATGATACCTAAATGATGAAGTGAACAGGCATGCTAGCACGGGAGACCTATTTCCGCTATACAATACTGGAGTACTCATGTTCCTACTAGTAGTAGTAGTAGTACAACTGTGGTACACTTTATGGTCAAAATACTATTCATCCGGTCCTCACAGTGAAGTGACAACACCCTGCGCCTGACACTAGTCCAGGCGGCGTGTTCGGGTTACCAAAGTCAGCCTCACCCTGTGCACTGTGCAGTCTGTCACCGCCGCTGTACAACACATTGGTGCCTCGCCTCGTCTCCCTCTCCGCTCCCATAGCACCACTCCATCTCCATCTCCTTCTTCGTCTCCGTCTCCGTCTCCATCTCACTGTGCCCCCGTGTACCATCGCCTCACTCGCCTCCCCCAGTACCACTATTCCCTCGCTAGCCGCTCTAGCACCGACATCCTTCTCCCCCGTAAATCAAGCACCCTTCCAAACTCCACCATGGCCGAACGCGAACCGCGCAGCATCCATATGAGCCGCGATTGGAGCAATCTCCCCAGTGACATCCTCGACCTCTGTTGTTCGTGTATGGATATGTTGAGCGCCCTACGGCTGGCTGCATGCTTGAGGGACATGCACACGGCCATCGTCGAACCAAGGCCTAAGCTTTTCAAGACACCCTGCTTGCTGCTATCTGGTCTTGCGAGATTGGCTCACCATGATACGGAGGCGTGCAAGATGCCCCTCGACTTCAATCCGATCTCCATTAGCCGAAACTTCTTTGCAGGTATGTAGTGGATCGCCGTACATCATTTCCCTCGACATCGGTCCGATCACCATCGCCCAAAACTTCTTGGTAGGTATGTACTGGGTCGGCATGAACTCCCACTGGATGGCTGCCTTCAGAGAAGACGGTAAAAAGTTGGTGCTCATGAACTTCCAGACCTCCCATGAGATTATCCTTCCTCCGTTGGATTATATAGAGTATTACCATCGCGGTCCAAGTCATCTAGGTTACTACGTCAGTTGGACGGACCTTGTTTTGCAGAAGATTGTAATCTGCCAAGTGCCCACACGACATGCGAATTACGCAGACTTCAAGCTAATTGCCTTGTTTGACCGCGGACTCGCCTATCTTTACGCCGGTGCCTTCTTTAGCTGGAGACAACTCGGCTCGCAGTGGATCATCGTCAAAGCTGATACACACTTCTGTGATGCTATTGAACACAATGGCATCATCTACGCGATCGACAAAGCAGATGGCACCACGTATTGCTGGGACGGCGCGTCTAAGTTGTTTCCGTCTCATGTTAATGATGACGCCATGACACTGTTTGAACTTTTTGTGATGATTGGCATATCCCTGTGTGAGCAGAATTTGAGTAGAACTATGGCAATGTATTAGAGATGCCGTAAATCAGCTATATTTGGAATGAGTTAATTCATGCGATTGTGACCATGTCATTACAGCCAATTTGTACCCTGAATAATCAAACGATTAGGAATATATGGATATTATCCTTATTTTACAGTAATCTATATACTACTACTAAATATGAGTGTGTATCAATGGCCATGTTAGTTTCCTCATTTTCATGATGTAGAAACATGCACCACACTGTTGGTTCCATCTAACCATACATTAGGGAAGTAAATTTGCATATGGAGAACTCTATATTTGGAAGTAGTGAAATCCTGCAATGCTTACCATGTGTACATACCTATATTCGCCCTTCAGCAATCAATGGCTAGAATAATATCCTCACAAAAAATTTGCGCACAGAACACGAGTATATAACAATGCATGGTCTGTTAGTTACCTTGAAGAATTTGTTTGTGAGGACAGAACATGATTACTCCCTCCGTTCCCAAATATTTGTCTTTCTAGAGACCTTAACAAGTGACTACATACGGAGCAAAATGAGTGAATCTACACTCTAAAATATGTCTACATACATCCATATGTTGTGTCTATTTGAAATGCCTAGAAAGACAAATATTTGGGAACGGAGGGAGTACATAACATGCATGACATGGTAGTTTCCTGTGAAGAATTGATTGCGAGATAACATGAGTATAACCATGCATGGCACTTCTATATTTTCGAACCCAGTATACATTTCCCTGTATTTTCCTCCCAGTTCCAATAGGGACATATCAATGTTGTTTCTTGCATTATCCTACTCATACTCTGAACAATGCTGATCTTACATTAACAATGCCTGTCCTTTTTGATATGATGTAGTGTCCCTACAGTTACTGCCCTTTGTAATCACACCACCTTTGCCAAAAACAGGGAAGCACAACTGGTTCCTCGCTCGATCAGACGACGACAAAAGACTGATGATCATTCGGACACATGAGCCGGAAAAGTTATATTGCAAAAACCCCACTGTATACAAGCACCGTCTAATACGTGAGTATCCGGACAGTGGCTGTTACGTCTATGAGCAGGATACCAGCTTGTTGGGGCCTTTAGGATTTTTTAGTTGGAGGCGGGTAAACAGCCTTGGTTCACACTCTCTGTTTCTCGGACTCAATTATCCGATTAACCAGGAGATCACCTTTGGCAAGGACCTTGATGGCAGAGAGGCTCTGTTTGATATGGAAAACTGTGTCTACACGGCGAGCCCTAGGAGGTCGGGAGCAAACTCCCCTGATTGTCAACGATACAGCCTGCAGCCAAAAGAAGGTGAGAATGACAAAGGCATCCGGATTAACTTTGATCCTTGGATGTCTCAATTACGACAGGCAGTGATGTGGTTCAAGCCTTCAGGTTGATAGGTAATTGGGCTGTTGCATCGAAAGGGTTGAGTACTGGTTTCTCCGGATCACTGGTCGCTGAAGCGGGGCTGCAAATTATGATGGTGTTGGATCATCTCTTCGAATGACTTTGTTGTCTTTGCTGCTGGTTCTGGATGGGTAGTTCTTTCTTTTGTTATGCATATTCCTTGTCATTTGGTCATCCTCGTCTATGTCACTCTTACTATGTAATAGTTGCTTCTGTTTAGAATGTCATTCTCGTCTGGATCACGAGAGTCTGAGCGCTGCAGATGGGTGCGTTTTGGTGGTGTAGCAAGACTTCTTAGGAACTATCATGTCTTGTTGTTTATGTCACTAGTAGTCACTAGTCAGTGTTTGAATGTTGTATATATCGTTGTTTCAAACTGTTTATTGTCTCGAACTACTGGTGGGCTAAATGAGGGCATCACCATTCTCCAGTGTTCAGAGTATATCTCCTTTTTTCAAGTTATATAATTTGAGCTCAGTGTCTTTTCGATGATGTACACTTGTTTGGGCCAGTGAGGTGTCGTTGAATATGGGCCGAGTAGTAACGCAATGCCAAACAGGTCAATTATGACTCTCAGGCAGGGCTCTCAAAAGATCCTGAAAAAAAGGCCGGGCTCTCCAAAAAAGAAAGAATAAGGACTCTTAGGCCGACATGTGGGCGCCACCGGTGGTTTCGTGCGCTTGCGCGCCGAGAACATATTGGCGCTTGCTCGAAATTCATGCTACCTTTTCATCCCCAGTCTCCTGCCCCTCCCCCACCTCTGGAATCTCGATTCCTACTCTAGTTCCCCCAAATCCCCCTCTTGTACTCCCTGTACTCAAGCGCACTATCATGTCGCCGGTCAACGCGGATCTCCGAGCCGGAAATCCTGAGGTCCGTCCTGCCTTCGGTCGCTGCGTGCTGTCGCTCAACAGTGGCATGGCGGCGCTTGACGACCAGTTTGCCGGCAAAGTGCTTATGGTGACCATCAACGGCGACCGGCCTCCCGTCTCACCGGACGACATTGTCAAAGCTCTTGGCATTGTGCACGGCATCCAAATAAGTGACTTCCTCGTCGAAGTCTGTCCTCCACCGGCTGATTTCTTCGTTAGGTTCCGGACAACTTTCGATTGCAGTCGTGTGTTCAAATCTTCCCGGCGTTTGTTCTACGATGGCGCGCTGGTGAGCTTTGATCGGTGGCACCCAGGATGGGGCTCGGTGCCCTCTGAGCTTGAGTTTTTAACAAAGCATACCTTCCATGGCATGCCTCGACGTTCTTGGAACAGCGAGTCCATGAATGAGCTTATCAACGACCTTGGAGGTGAGCTCATAAGTATGTTTGTTCCTCCAGACAGCTGGGCTCTGATGGTTATGGCATGGATGAAGAAGCTGTCCACCATACCGAAGGTGATTGGTGTTGAGATACCGGTGTAGGAACCGGGGTTGTACTATTCGTCGCCACCAAGGCCGCCGCGGACCACGTTAGGGATGTACCTGTATCGAGTGTTCGTGCATGTCGAAGAAGTGGTCAATCCATCAATCAAAGTCCTGCCGGCGCCGCTGGTGCCAGGGTCCGTCGACGACGTCCATTACAGGAGTCAACGTCAGACTTTCCCCGTGTTGCTCGGAACGATGGATGGCACAGGGCCTACTCCATCGCGCGGTGGAGGCCACTGCTTCTTTGGGAGAAGAGGCAGGGCTGGCTGCCTGGATGTGCTCTAATTTGAGGTAACAACTGAATCTTGTCAGATACTAGTTAAATCTGAGCTATGGGTGTGAAGCACTGATATGCCAGTACATTTGATTGTGACCTGTTCTAATTTTGTACCTGAACTTTTTTTAGAAAGGGTTGTACGTCAACTTAATGTGCTAGCAGAACTTATTGTGTTGTCTGTCTGTTTTCTTTGCACAACATTCAAGATATTTCCCCGTCATTGATAAAGACGATGAACAGTTATGTACGACTTTGTTGGTTTCAACATAGCCCTTCCCGTAGCGATCCACTGCTTGCATCCTGATTGTGCCGCCTGCGTGAAATTTTTGTATGCAAGTTCAGTGTGCTATGATGTTCTATATGATTGTGTCAACTATATAAGTTTTTACTGATCATCAACAATGCATATGGCTGAAAGATGTATTTACGAGCATCGACCGATGGGTCTCTCTCTCTATCTATTACACACACACACGCACACGCACAAGTGGGACCCGTTGAATTATTTATTTGCTCGTGACAGCTTTTAATTAGGTTCCACTGTAATCTAACTTTTTTCTTAAGTTATTAGTTGAGCTCAGTGACTTCAAAAAGTTGTACAGAAGCCTTGTTTGGGCCTTTCCAGCGTCGCTGAATGTGGGCTGAGTAACCATGTTAGGTTGTACTGTACTACACAGGCCTTTTTTTCAACATCAGCAATGCAACTGGGCCGACAGTTGTACACAATATCCGGGTCAACTTGTTATTCTCCGCCCCGATGGGCTGCAAACTTTCCTAGGAGGTATGCATTAGGCTTAACAACAAAATGGACTTTAAGAAATAATAAATGGGACGTAATTATAATAACTGGACAGTTACTATGCACCAAACACGTAATTAGTTTGAAAAATATATTATTTTTGGAATTTGAAAATTTTAATTTCATTACTTGTTGCGTGCGCAATATTTCGTTGGATTTTAACGTAATACAACTTTATTTTGAAATTATATTTAACCTCACTAGAAATTTCGGATCCCATCAAAATGTGGAATTTTTTTTTGAATTCTGTTTTGAGCGGTTGTTTGAAATTATTAATCGTTGTCCTAGCTAGAAGTTGGGCTGTACTGTTCAAAAACTGTAAATGGGCTGTAGTAAATTCCATTAGAATTAAAAAATGGGTTGTACATTCTTACAAATCGCAAATGGGCTATATGTTCTCTGCGAAATCCGAGCTGTGGGCCTACTAAGTTGACGCGTACCAAGGGCTTTGTCAACTTAGTCAATATAAACGATTCCTGCTGCAGTGATCGTACGATGTCCATCCAACGGCCGTAGTGCTTCTTCAACCTCTGGTCTTCTTGCTCCAGCCGCCTAAAGAAGCGCCGGTCGTGTCGCGTGCTCCTGCCTCCCGTGGCCGGCTGTGATGCCGCGGAGGCCTCACCGCCCCGTACTACTCCCACCGTTGGCCAGACCATCCCTCTACTCACCCACACCCCCTGTTATTCTGCGGAGACGGCAGCCTCACACCGCAGCCGAACCAATGAACCCTCGTACTCCTCTTCGCGCGGGCTTCCACTGCTGCGTCTTCCCTGGCTCCGCGTCGTCCCCTTCCTAGGCCTCGTCATCGTCCAGACCACCGCCTTGGTGCTCTCGGCGCGGCGTGGTCAACGTGGTCAATGACCGACTTCCATCGGAAGAGTACTGTACATGGAGAGGTGGACAGCTGGGTCCAGGCGGCCGCAAGGAAGTGCCTCCTTATTACGCGCAAAATAATTATTCCTCCACCTGACAGCAGGGACCCACCGGATGGGCCACCTTATTTCGTGAAAAAACGTTTCCCCCCTGACTGCTGGGACCCACCGGACGGGCCAGCGTATTTCGCAAAAAAAAAACGTTCCCCCCGCTGTCAGCTCGGACCCACTGGAAGTGCCTCCTTATTACGCACAAAAAAATGAATACTCCCCCGGCTAGCTGGGACCCACCATGGTGGGAGGCTGACTTGTGGGCCTACTAAGTTGACTGGGACGGGGGCCTTTGTCAACTTTAGTCAATATGAACGATTCTAGCTCCAGTGACTGTATGATGTCCATCCAACGGCCGTAGTGCTTCTTCAACCTCTGGTCTTCTTGCTCCAGCCGCCCAAAGCAGCGCCGGTCGTGCCGCATGCTCCTGCCTCCCGTGGCCGGCTGTGCTGCCGCGGAGGCCTCACCGCCCCCTACTATTCCCACCGCTGGTCAGGCCCTGCGGCGATGGCAGCCTCACACCGCAGCCGAACCAGTGAACCCTCGTACTCCTCTCCGCGCGGGCTTCCACTGCCGCGTCTTCCCCGGCTCCGCGTCGTCCCCTTCCTAGGCCTCGCCGTCGTCCACCGCCATGGTGCTCTCCGCACGGCGTGGTCAACGTGGTCAAGGAACGATTTCCATCGGAAGAGTACTGTACGTGGAGAGGCTGACAGCTGGGTCCATGGCCACAGCCCAGTTTTTGTGTGATTTGCCAAGTAAGTCGCTTTGTCAGGCCTGTTGGGCTGCAAATCTTTCAAGACGAGGAGAGCTTTCATTTGGCTGGCCGAGAAAATGGCCCATCAGTAATGAGTAATGGGCTGTACATTTTTAAAACACATCAAATCGGCAATTAGTTTCAAATATCTTTTTTTCATTTCGAGATTTTAAATTACATTAATTTTTATGCGTGGAGAATTTGTTGGATTTTATATTGATATATATTTATTTTTAAAATCAGTTTGAATGTGAGTCGAAATTTCGGGATTAAAAACAGTTCGGACCGCACCGAAATATGCAAAATTTCGTATAATTTTTTAACCGTGGCCACAATATGGGCTGTAATGCTAACAAAAAGAATATGGGCTCCAAAAAAACCTTAATAATTAGCAAATGGGCTGTAAATTATTAGAAATAATGGCAGATGGGCTGTATGCTGTTTTCCACAGATTTGAGGCTTTCCTAAAAAAAGGTTGACGCACAAGCAGTGACTGTTGGATGGCCATCCAACGGCCGTCGTGCTTCTTCAATCTCTGCTCTTCCTGCTCCAGCCGCTCAAACAAGCGCCGGCGGGACTGCCTGCTCCCTCCTCCCCGTGGCCGGCTCTGCTGCCACGCAGGCCTCACCGCCCCAGCGTACTCCCATCCCTGGCCTAGCCATCCCTCTACTCACCCACACCTGCTGTTATTCTCCGGCGACGGCAGACGAACCAGTAAACCCTCGTACAGTCGTTCTCCCCTCCGCGTGGGAAACAACTGCTGAGTCTTGCCTGCCTCCATGTCGTTCCCTTCCTAGGCCTCGCCGTCGTCCACCGCCCAGGTGCTCTCGGCGCGGCCTGGTCAACGTGGTCAACGACCGACATGCATCTGAAGTGGACTGTACATGGAGAGGCCGACAGCTGGGTCCACGACCGCATGCAAGGAAATGCCTCCTTATTACGCGCAAAATAATGATTCCTCCACCTGACATCAGGGACCCACCGAAAGGACCTCTATATTTCGTGAAAAAAGCATTACCGCCGCTGATAGCTCGGACCCACCAGCTATATCTTCGCACGCAAGGAAGTGCGTCCTTATTACGCACAAAAAAAATGAATACTCCCCCTGCTAGCTGGGACCCACCATGGTGGGAGGCTGACTTGTGGGCCTACTAAGTTGACTGTGACAGGGGCCTTTGTCAACTTTAGTCAATATGAACGATTCTAGCTCCAGTGACCGTATGATGTCCATCCAACGGCCATAGTGCTTCTTCAACCTCTGGTCTTCTTGCTCCAGCCGCCCAAAGCAGCGCTGGTCGTGCCGCATGCTCCTGCCTCCCGTGGCCGGCTGTGCTGCTACGGAGGCCTCACCGCCCCCTACTATTCCCACCGCTAGCCAGGCCCTGCGGTGACGGCAGCCTCACACCGCAGCCGAACCAGTGAACCCTTGTACTCCTCTCCGCGCGGGCTTCCACTGCCGCGTCTTCCCCGGCTCCCCGTCGTCCCCTTCCTAGGCCTCGCCGTCGTCCACTGCCTTGGTGCTCTCGGCGCGGAGTGGTCAACGTGGTCAAGGAACGACTTCCATCGGATGTGGACTGTACGTGGAGAGGCTGTCAGCTGGGTCCACGGCCACAACAAGGAAGTGCCTCCTTATTACGCGGAAAATAATGATTCCTCCACCTGACAGCTGGGACCCACCAGAAGGGCCACTGTATTTCGCGAAAAAAATGTTTCCCCCTGACTATTGGGACCCACCAGCTACATCTTCGCACGCAAGGAAGTGCGTCCGGGCAAAAAAAACGATTCGCCCCCCTGACTGCTGGGACCCACCAGCTACATCTTCGCAGGCAAGGAAGTGCCTGACAGTCGGGACCCACCTGGTCGAAGCGTACGTAGCATTGTCATTCTGGTCGCGAACGTGTACGTACATACTGGTCGATGTAGAGGCACGCACCTGTCGTAGTAGAGACGCGCACGTAGCATGTACACGTACGTACAACGGCCAGTGTGCAAGAAAGAAAATACGGCCACGTACGTACATACGGGCAAGGTCTCGAACGCCTACTCGCGCATACGTACGGCTAGGGCTCGTGTACATGGCTGGGTCGAAACGGAGAAACAACGTCGTCATCGTGTTCATGGGGAGCCAACCGGCTAGGTCGGAACGGAATGCGTCGTCGTGTTCATCGGGAGGGCTTGGACGGAACAGCCGATGGAAACGAGGCCTGGCGTACCGCAGAACGGAGGAAACGGCCTTGTGTTCGACCGGCCACATTTGAAACTGGATCCTGTTCATCGGGAGGGGTCTGGTGTACTGCAAAATGGAGGAAACGGACCTCCTACAGTCAAAACGGGGGTCCTGTTGATCGGGAGGGGTGTGGCGTACCGCAAAACAGACGAAACGGACTTGTGTTGGAGCGCTACGGTCGAAACGGGGGTCCTATTCATCGGGAGGGGTGTGGCGTACCGCAAAACAGGACTCCACGGGACACTGTTCATCTCCACCGTCGACCCCCTCCCGCCTCCACGGGCTACTGTTCATCCACCGTCGACCTCCTCCACCCTCCACCTGCGACTGTTCATCCACGGGCTCCTGTTCATCCAGCCTCCACCACGAGCTACTCCACCGGCTACTGTTCAACTAGCCCTCTCCACGGGCTCCTGTTCAACCACCCCTCCACGGGCTACTGTTCATCCAGCCCTCCACAGGGTGGTCCTGTTCATCCTGCCCTCCACGGGGTGGTCCTGTTCATCCTGCCCTCCACGGGGTCCTATTCATCGAGCCTCAACCGGCTCGATCGATCGGGGTCCTGTTCATCCAGAGGCAACACCACGGGGTCCTGTTCATCCACCCCCACCGGGAACTGTTCATCCAAACCCCCCCAGCAATGCTCACTGTTCATCCAGAGGCAGCATCGATCGGCTTCAGTTAGCAGCAGTAGTGAAGGAATCGCTCGATCGGGTTCAGTTAACAGCCATCGATCGATCGCTCGGGTTCAGTAACGCGTAGCCTGCAGTGCAATCGCTCGGGTTCAGTTAGAGCCCAACGCCTCGCTCGGGTTCAGTTAGAGCCAACGCCTCGCACACACGCGCGTACGTGTACGAGAGAAACGCGCATCCCTCGGCCCCCGACCTCCCACCGTAACCGGGAACTCCCCGAAATTTTCCTCGCCCTCACTTCTACCACGGTTTTTTCCGTCATGGACGGCCCAAAGTAGGAGCCCACCACATCTATGATGATACCGGTTTTGTGACAATTATCGTCATAGAAGTGTCATATGTATGATAGAAAAAAAAATTCGTTCGGCCCAAAATGTCACGGACGTGTCTTTATTTTGTAGTGCATGTTGCATTTTGTGTTTTTTGGTGCTTACATCATTTAGTGTTTTATAATCTGGAACTACTTTGGATCATTAGCCGGTTTTCAAAGTGCAAGTAGCTTCACATTTCTCAAGTTATGTTGATTTCCCGAGTGCAAGTGTCTTCGTATTTTTAAGTTAAATTTTCGCCCCTGGTAACTTGAATTCGCGGATCCACCACTACACACAATTCATACACACAGGCCAGTACGAATTAAATGAAATGCAGGGACTTACGCTAGCTCGTTGTACAGGCTCACTACAGCTCTGCTTGTGCTTGGGATGTTCCATGTACAAGTCCATGTTACCACTTTCTTGGATGTGCAGGCCTTGTGCTCCTTGCATCCCCCTCTGCATTTTTGACATGGCGAATGGTTGATCAAATAAGAGGAATCGACCTTGCTGTTGTACCGGGGGACGGGTACTTACAAGGTTATACCGGTGTGCAGGATGTGTACCAGATCCCATAGCGCCATCATGCTTTGCTAAAAAATGGTTTTGCTTGTTTCAGATGATATCTACAGAAGAAATAAGAGTTAAAGTCAGAGTTGCATAGGCGTGTAAGCTAAGAGAGCAGTGAAAGGATATCCAAACATCGTCGGAACAGTGCACAAGGGAGTGATATGTGGATACCTAGTTCGGGCCGGCGTTTGGGCATGCTCGCCTAGCTAGAGTGTGGGTCACTTCAGAGCCATTGAGGGTGATGCGCTGGCGTTGTCTGGCCGCGCACATATGTAGATCTTGAGTGGCAGCGGAGCGCTACGATGCAGTGGACGAGACCGTTGGTGAAGCCCCAACCGCCTCGGGGGGCGGAGGTGCGACGATGTGCTCGGTGAAGTAGCCCGGTGAGGTGGGAGACAGCGTCGGTGAAGCGCACCTGATGTGGTGCAAGTGGGTGTCTGTGAGGCACGTCGGTTGCGGCGGTCGACGTTGACGGCGGACCACCCGGTGCGGTGGACGAAGGCGTAGATGAGGTAGCTCCGTTGCGGTGGTGAAGCGTGGTCGTCGTCTTCGTCATCGTCGTCCGCCACAGAGGTGGGGAAAGAGACAAGACGAGGGGTGATTCGAACTTTGCTTGGGTTGGCGGCGAATTAGGGATTTGAGCGCTCTGGGCGCGGAAGGGGACGGTGGAGAAGGGAGATTTTGCAGGGCTGGAATTGGGGCCGCCAGATATTTCAATCCAAAACATGGAAGCGCGAACTTATTTTGTCATCATTCTTTTTTGGGGGGCGGGGGTGGGTGACTGGGTGCTAGCATCCGTACGACACACGCGACCACCACGACACGACCCTGGTCTGCCTGGTGCGCCTACATTTGAGAATGCAAACGAATCTTCTTTCATTTGCAAACGAATATGTATGTATTACCATGCCCGTGTTTTCCTTGCAAATAATTAGTCATTCGAAATGAGATACTATAAATTAATTAATGAGGAGTTATTTGAATTAGAGTGTGTGTCACATAGCAATCTCCAATTCCAACGTGGATTTCACATTTCATGGTATCCACAGTACTTTTTAATACAAATTCATATGTACAAGATGAACACCATGGTAGTGAGAAAACTTTGGATGGATTCAAACATATGACCTACAAAATAGCACAACAATCGAGTACATGTCAGCTTTTCCAAACCTAGTATGGCACGAATTCAATATAAATACGGAAGCCATATGCATGGTCCTCAATTCAAATCTTACAATGTACACTAAATTGAAACATCGATATTAAGTCTCATACTATCTACATTCAAATGTTGTTTTTAGCCCCACCCCCTCCCCTCGGCACACACGCTACATACTTCCTGTATTGATCAATCTTCCTCTCCTAACCACCTTAGGAAGCTATCGGTTTCCGACACACGTTCATTCTTTCTCTCCATGTTTCGATCTCTGACTCTCTCAACTACACAACCCCCTTTTTCCACTCTGTTACCAAATGTATCTACCTCACACACCCGCCATTGCACTCCATGCCAAGCTTTCTCTCTCTCTCCCACCCTGTCTCGCTAGATACATGCATTGCCCATCTAGACCCACCCCCTCTCATGCGCAGGCACGCACATTGTCTATCTAGGTCACTCCCTCAGGACTGTCTCATTCTTTCTTCCGCACGGCGGCCCACACTCTCTCAATCTCGCTTCTTTATCTAAGTCTCGATTAACCTCACTTTCTCTCACACACAAGGTTGTCAGAATCGCGATTCTATTATACAATTCTATAACTTTACGATCCAAACTACCCCCTATGATTCTATGATTTTAGTTCATAAAATCTGTGTTTCTACGATCCTGATAGTGAAGATGCTATGATTTGTGATCCTACCATCGGAGCTCCGATCCGATTCAAAATCGCAATTCTGACAACCTTGCACACACAAATGATATATCTCCCTGTTCGGGCCTCGATCGACACACTCTATACTCTCTCTCTCTCACGCAGATTGTCTATCTAGATTAGTCCATCCAAGCCGCCCCCACTCTTTCGACCTCATAGCGGGCCACGCCCGCTCAATCTCTCTCTCTCTCTCTCTCTCTCTCTCTCTGTATCTCTCGATTAACCTCGCTCTTTCTTGGACACAAACGATATATCTCCATGTTTGAGCCCAATTCGACATATTCATATTGTATACTCTATCACACACATTGTCTATCTAGGTCACTCTCTCCAACCCGTCTCACTCTTTCGATCGCATGACGACCCACACTTGCTCAATCTCTCTCCCTTTATCTACGTAATCGATTGACCTTGCTTCCTCCCACGCACAAAATATATCTATATGTCTATTACTGGATCATCTCTCAAGCTCTATCTTACATCGCTCACCCTTCCCAAAAGCTCAATCGGACAATATCTCTCCAGAGCATATATATCTTTTCAACGAATGCCGGGCCACACTTACTTTGTCTCTCTATCTATCTGTGTCTCGATTGACCTTGCTTTCTCACGCCGTATCTTCCACACATTGAAGCTACCTTTCCATCCCTCGCAGAGCCGGAGCTATTTACATTGCGAGGGGGACTCCAACCTTGGATTAATTTGTGAAGGCATTTATTCAGGTGGGTTTAGATTATATTTTCATAGCATTCGGCCCACAACTACTCCAAACACCGTTGCAACCCCCGCACCTCCCCCAATTGATTTCCCTCTGGCTCGGTCATCGCTCTCTCGCACGTCCTTTCTCACCTTCCACGTCGCACCATGGTGTTTTTCAAAAAACTTTGTTGTTCTCTTTAGTTATTACAAATAAACTACAAAACTACACACTGATAGTCCACCTGTAATGGAACAAATTTCAACCCACAAATTAAAGTGCTACAATACACACCAAGGGGACCACCTGTCATGGAACAACTTTGGACCCATATATAAATTAAAACTTAAAAAGGACGAGGATCGAACATGCGACCAGGGCCTTCAAGCCGCACGTCAATTGGCAACATAGTACGGCAACATTTGTTGTACCCCCATTGTTGATATAATGTTTTTATATTACCACAGCCTATTTAATGGATAACATGTTTTAATATTAATTCTAGTACATTAGTGGGACCGGCTCGTTAGCACGTACTATTCGCCTTCATTTACTGGTGGGTTCCATGTCTGCTCTCTCTCTCTCCTCCCCTTCTACGTTTAGACGCACGGGAAAACACGAAGAACGCGTTCACAAGTTACGGCACCAGTTTCACATACTAGTAGTAGTAGTCAATGTGTACGTGCAATGCACGTTAATTTGGAAGTATATTAAGTGCATGCGGATATTAAGTAGGATATTATTTGCATGTTATTATGTGATTAGCACTATTTTTGGCATAAAATTAATTGCACGCTAAACGTGTTGAGCGCTCGAGATTGAAGTAGTCTAGGTCGTTGGATTGACATGATTTGATGGCCGAGATTAATTGGATCTGCCCCTTTGGTATAGATGGTATAGATATAGATTATACATGTAACAAGTTTAGGAAAAAAAGTGACTGTGACGGACATGTTATCTACTATTTATCTACTACTCTGTAATAATTAAATGCATTGATAAATAGATGTATCGCCTAGTGCTC
Organism: Aegilops tauschii subsp. strangulata; assembly: GCF_002575655.3. Taxonomy (NCBI): domain Eukaryota; kingdom Viridiplantae; phylum Streptophyta; class Magnoliopsida; order Poales; family Poaceae; genus Aegilops; species Aegilops tauschii. The sequence goes on from NC_053036.3 coordinate 498,564,245, forward strand.
GAACAAGGGGACTAGTCGTGCCCTACAAGTATTTGGAATTGACTTCCCTAAAAATATATTTGGAATTGACGTGGTATTTAATATGAAATGTTTGCGATGAGAAGGAATACATGTGGCTTGATAACGTTTTATATTTAATTTGACACGGCTCTAGAAGAACATTCAATCGATCAAATCATAGATTTCATTCAGTCTGACTCTGACTTTACATTCATACGACGATCGATCTAAAATAAACGAAAATGATAAACGTTCGGATTTTAAGCATGGCAATCCGAACGTTTTTCATGGCAAATTTAGATTACACGGCGGCGGCGGGGGCATCTTGCGGTGGGAAGTGGATCCTCCGCCGTGCTCTGTGTGTCGTCAGGCCACTGACCGACGGCGACGGCTTGCGCCGTTGTTGGCGTACTCCTGGACGTTGGCCCTAGCTTCAAGAAAGGCCAGAATGTTCTGGACTTCGGTCTCCAGGAGCGAGTCAACTGGCGGGAGGAGGCGACTGGCATTGGTGCAAGGAAGCGGTCGACGGCGGCCATCCATGCGGCTGAGGGGGGCACTGGCACCCGCGCGGGGACAGGCGCTGGCAACGGCGCGGCGGAGACATTCATGTGCACGGGCACCGGCATGGGCGCGCATGTCAGTGCACGCGCAGGCGCATGCGCTGGCAGGTGCACGGGCACCGGCACGGGTGCGCGCGGCAGTGCACGCGCAGGCGCATGCGCTGGCAGGTGCACGGGCACGTGAAAGTCGGCGGGGACCTCGTGGAACCCTGTGGCATCAAGCTTGGTGACAATGTGCGGCTCCTAGCCCATCAATGCCACGAGGATGGACGCTGGCGCAGTCGGGGCGACGGGAGCCGGAATAGGAGAGGGGATAGGCGCAGTGTCTTCCTGCAAGGCCAGTTCAAGCTCGTCCCAAAGCGCCTTATGTTCTTGAGACTCCGGCTGGGTGTCTTCCTCAGGAAACTAGAAGACTAAGGGTAGACCATCGTGATGCGGCATGGCGTATGGTTAGGTCATGCTGGTTGGAGGTTCACGACAGGAGAATTGGAGAGGAAGAGAGAAGATTGTAGCGGTACTGGGTAGTGCGGGGGTGATTTTAAGCTGCGGTGCCGGCGCCATTAAACGTGGGGGCAGTTGGGACGAAGGTGGGCGGCGGAGCCTGGTCAAAGGGCTCGCCTCATGGTGAGCCTGCACAGCGGCCTGCGTGCATGCCTCCCGTCGAGTCACACGCTTGCTCGGACGGTACCTGCCGATGAGAAGCGGGACTCGTGGCGGCACGTAAACGCCCATGGTTTGAATAGTAAAAGCGTTCGCCTTAACGTGATAGGTCTTTGTTCCAAAATACCTTGGCTCTTCATTTGTGCAACTTCTCATAAGCAGCTTGTCTCAAATTGAACAAAAAATTTACGACAGCATATTTGTGCCATATCACGAGACCATGCTCAGTTTCATGAATTTTCGGTCACTTTTGGATTTTTTTTGAAATTTAAAATCCAGGATTCGAAACAATATCATAACCTGCATCATGCAATAAATTTTCAAGCGATACATCTTTACTATTGTAGATGTTAATATTTCTTAAGAAAGGATTTGGTCAAACATTTTTCTTAGTTAGACTTCAGACAAGTTATATGCAGAGTAAACGGATATTCCCTCCGTACCAGTGCATTGCCTGATATATATTAACTCAAGTACTAGGCACGAACAAATGGGGCTCAGTTATGTGCTCATCCTGGTGTAGTACTCCTATTAGTTACTAGGCAATGGAGTTGACGGGTGACCTTGGGTAGCGGCGAACGAGGGAATTGAACCGTGCTCGGCATGGTAGGTAACGTCGTCTAGTTACTAAAGCATCCCTTCATTGTTCATCGGTAGTAATTATGGACCGGGGACATGAGGGGAATTTCCTAGGGCTGGAGTTCTGGCCACCAGATATTTCGACTCGAAACGCGGAGGCTTGACTAGTTGGGGTTGGCTAATGTGCGTACCACGCACGCCACCAGAAGGACACGAGCCCGGGTTTTTTTAGGATCAACACAAGCCTGGGTCTGGCTAGTACGCCGTTTGGTGCTACCATTCGAGAATACGAAAGTAATCTTTTAAAATGCCGAATGAATCTATATGTATTACAATGCATGTATTTTCCTTGCAAATTACTAATCATTCCAAAAGGAACGGTAATTGATTTATGACGAGTTCTTGAATTAGAGTGAGCTTGTGATATAGTGATATCAACATGGATTTCACATTTCATGGTATCCCTAGTAAGTTTTTCATTGCAAATTCAAATTTAAAAGATGAACGGTATGGTGTTGAGAAAACTTTGTATGTATCAAGCATATGACCACACACACACACACAGAGGTACAGCGAGGTGCTATACAAACGGTTTTTAACCCCTTTCTGCGACGGCATTTGGAACCGTCGCCAAGTGAGTGTGGGCGATAGGGGGGTCCTTCCCATACGACCCAGAAACCGTCGAGGATAGGCTCTCTTGGAACACATGCTCGGCAAAATGAGGTCGTGTGCGACGGGCGAGCGGTCAAATACGATTATACAGGCCCAATCGGTTCCGGTCATAAGTACATCCTACACAGTCAGTCCCAAACAAATGTTTCCGTTTGTTATGTACATTCCACACAGTCAGTCACAAACAAATGTTTCCGTTTGTTATGTACATTCCACACAGTCAATCCATGGAATACGTTTCTGTTCTTATGTACATCTCACACAGTCAATCCAGGGAAATTGTTTCCGTTCGTATGTACATCCCACACAGTCAATCCAGGGAAAACGTTTCCGTTCGTATGTAGATCCCACACAGTTTTATGTATATGCTTGTGTGTGGTAGGTGTAACTATCACACACGCTCTGCCTCGGTTAACCGTTTGCTTTTATTCAACTACATCACACACGATTTGATGAAGAAAATTGTGTGGCATTGGGCTATCCATCACAAGTGTTTTTACTGTTATAACCGTTTGCAAAGTTCCATGACCAATTTAGCAAGTTTATTAGCTTACAATTAATAATTCCAGTATTACAAAAATTCACATTTCATATCGAACAACTATTTGCCAATTTCATATTCGGCACATAAATATATTTTAACATCATGATGTCTGCTAGAACTACGTCGGTATTTCCCCGAAGAGGAAGGGATGATGCAGCATAGTGACGGTAGGTATTTCCCTCAGTGATGAGACCAAGGTTATCGAACCAGTAGGAGAACCACGCAACACTACATAAACAGCACTTGCACACAAATAACAAATACTTGCAACCCAACGTGTTAAAGGGGTTGCCAATCCCTTTCGGGTAACGGCGCCAGAGATTGACAAACGGACGTGAGAGAGTTGTAAATATTGATAGATCGAACGCCAAATAAAATAAAGTGCAGCAAGGTATTTTTGTATTTTTGGTTTAATAAATCTGAAAAATAAAAGCAAAGGAAAATAAATCGCAAAGGCAAATATAATAAAGAAGAGACCCGGGGGCCGTAGGTTTCACTACTGGCTTCTCTCGAGAAAAATAGCAAACGGTGGGTGAACAAATTACTATTGGGCAATTGATAGAACTTCACATAATCATGACGATATCCAGGAAATGATCATTATATAGGCATCACGTCCAAGATTAGTAGACCGACTCCTGCCTGCATCAACTACTATTACTCCAGACATCGACCGCTATCCAGCATGCATCTAGTGTATTAAGTTCATGGAAAAACGGAGTAATGCAATAAGAAAGATGACATGATGTAGAGAAGATCTATTTATGTAGAAATGGACCCCATCTTGTTATCCTTAATAGCAACGATACATACATGTCGGTTCCCTTTCTGTCACTGGGATCAAGCACTGTCAGATCGAACCCATCACAAAGCACCTCTTCCCATTGCAAGATAAACAGATCAAGTTGGCCAAACAAAACCTGTTGAGGATATAAACCTTGGAGTCACCCGCCCGGTGGGGCCGGGTTACTCATAAGGGTCATCACCTGAAGCCCAGCGCCAAGCTTGAAGACGGTGGGCCAAAAGATGGGCTTAAGACCCGGAGATGGCTTAAGGCCCGTAGTTACAACCGTCATTATGGTAGAACTTGTAGTGTAAGGCAAGAATAGTTGAGAGTCCGAGCCGGACACTCTTATGAGCCGGCCGGGACTCTCAGAAGCTTCTGGGCGTCAACCTCTCTATATAAAGGGACGACCCGGCAGTGGTTTAGGGGGAAGAAAGATCTCGTCGAGAGCCAGGCATAGCAGTTAAGCTCCCTGGTCATCGAAACCCTAATCAATACCACCTCAACTGGACGTAGGCTTTTACCTTCACCGTAAGGGGCCGAACCAGTATAAACCCTCATGTTCCTTGTCCCGTTTAACCCCTTCAAGCTTCCTAGCGGCGATGGCTCCACGACTAAGTCCTAGCTTGAGGACATCTGCCGTGACAATTCCACGACAGTTGGCACCCACCGTGGGGCTTGCGCACGGTGGATTTGAGTTCTTGAAGGGCAGCTTCGAAGGGCTCAAGGGATACGCTGTGGGCCGGATGACCAAGAGTCGTCGCGGCAAGCTCTACATTGACGATGCAAACTGGGGCCCCGACGCCGGCTCAATTGAGTACAGATACCGGGTCACCTTCGGCGGAATTCATGTTTTCATTGGCAAGATTGGTGAGCCGGGCCCTGAGCCGGACCACTACGCCGATCTCATCGAGACGGCTCAGCGCGCACGACCCGCCTGAGCCCTGCCTGCCTTGAAGCATGCTTTTGTGGGATGTGTCCATGGAGGGCTCTCTAATAGATCTAGATCTGGTGATGAGACGGCCGCCGGCTCTGACGGCGAGTCATCCACAGATGAGTCAAACTCGTTGTATCAACTTCAAGATGGCAGGCTCATGGGTTGTTCCGATGGTGACAGTATTCCGGACCCGTTTGAGCCGCCGAGCCGGGTTGGAATCTTCATGGCCGGTGCGCAGCCTGTTCAGAACCCTGCTGCTGGGGCGGGAAACCCGGTGCCCTCGCCGGCTCAGGTGCTGATGGATCTCACGGACAAGATGACGGCCCTGTTGACCGCCGCGGTTGACCCGGCGGATCAAGCTCAGCATGATGCGGAGGTGGCGCAGTTAAAGTTAGATCTAGTGAAAGCCAAGGAGGAACTGGCAGCGGAAGGGATCAGGATGGCTGCGGAGAGGGCGGCTCTCGACGCCCAAACTCAGTTGATTCAGGCGCAGTCCTTCCGGCTCACGATGGATCAGAACGCGTCCAATGAGGTCATGAGAAGGAGGCATCAAAAGGCCCAATCTCGACTCCCTCCGGTCTACGATCCTCGAAACCTCTTCAACACGCCAGGTGCAGGGTCTAGTAACCCGCCAGGGATCATAGTGCCCGGGTCTGGGACCCCTATTCAGCCACAAGTGATGGGGCCTCCCCGGGTGAGCCCTGCCCCGCCTCAGTATGTGCCAATACCACCGGGTCATTATGCTAACCCGCTAGAGAACATGGTCGCCGCAGCAACACGGCTGGCGGCCCTCCCAATTGACGGCGACTCTCCAACGACTATTGAAACCCGCCGGGTCAGGGAACTCCTTCAGACAGCGCTGGCACAGCAAGAGGCATACTCTTACAGCCGGGACAGGATCCACTCGACCCCTCGTCCAGGCCGGAGCCCGAGTTATAGCAGACACATGGTCTCAGCGACCGGCTCAAGTAATGTCCGACGCCATGACCCGCCCCCTGGCCATGGCCCGGCTCATAACGGAGCCTTTCATGCAGCAGACCAAGACAGAGCGCGGCAAGAGGCGGAGCAGGTGCCTCAGTTCACGGCTTACCAGACCCCCCGGCTTATCCGACGACTTCCGTCGACGTGGGTATCCCTACGAGGACCGGAGGTGTCCCTTGTTTAGTGCCAGCTCTCCGCAATGAACGTCTACCCAAGGACTTCAAAGGCCCTAGGAAGGTGCCTACTTACACGGCTGACTTACAACCCGGAGCCTGGATCGAAAGTTACGAGATGGCCATGGAACTGCTGGAGGTCAGTGAAGCGGCGATGGCCAAGTACTTCACCATGATGCTAGATGGGACCGCCCGCACTTGGTTGAAAGGGCTACCGCCGAATTCCATCGGATCTTGGGCTGAGCTGAAGGCCCGGTTCATACAAAACTTCAAAGACACCTGTAGGCAGTCTATGTCAATAGTGGATTTGACTAACTGTAAACAGCAGGAGGGTGAGTCTACGACACATTGGGTTCGCCGGGTCAAAGAGATCATACATTCATCGGATAAGATGGATGCCGGCTCTGCAGTCTTAATGTTGGAGCAAAATTGTCGTTTTCTGCCCCTGAAGATGAAACTCGGGCGGCTTAAGCGCGACTGCAATGATATGGGTACGCTGATGGCGGCTCTCGTCAAGTACGCCGATTCTGATAGTACCAAGGACCCCGCTTCAGATGATGAAAGGACAGGGAAGGGAAAGAAGAACGGCAATGGCAAGGGTCCTCAGCATAACCCGGGGAACCAAGGAGGTGGCAAGCGTAAGGCCGATAGCAGCCTAGAGTCCGTGGCCAATGCCAGCTCACAGGGTAATAGCCAGAGACGCAAGGGGAGGCCCCCTCCCCGAGCCGGCGGGTCAGGCCCGACGCTGGAGCAGCTGTTGAATGAGCCCTGTCCAAGGCATGGCTCTGGAGAGAAGCCAGCTACTCATCTTGGAAGGATTGTGCGATCATGAAGGCCTTTAAGAATTCCAACGCCTTTAACGGCAACAATGGCCCGGGCGGTGGCTCAGCCGCCGGCGGCTTTCATGGCCCGGGCGGCGGCTCAAGTTCTAATCCTCAGAACGGTCAAGGGGGCTTTAATCAGAAGTCTGGCCAGGGTCATCAACAGCAGCAGGGGGGTTATCAGACCAATCCAAAGCAGCTTATCAGTGGACAGTATCATGTATTTACCACCAGTCTGTGTAAGCGAGATGAGAAGCTTCATAAGAGGGCTGTGAATGCTGTTGAGCCGGCGGTTACACGCTATTTAAGATGGTCTGAGCAACCTATCGTGTGGAGTAGGGAGGATCACCCTCCGCGGGTGGATAATCCGGGTCACTTGGCCTTGGTGGTGGCTCCTCAGGTGGGAGGATATAAGTTCACTAAGGTGCTCATGGATGGTGGCAGCAGCATCAACATCCTCTATTATGAGACTTTCCGTCGTATGGGGTTGATTGATAAGAATCTCAGCCAGTCAAACACTATTTTCCATGGTGTGGTATCTGGTAAGTCGGCTTATCCAGTCGGCAAGATCGAGTTGGAAGTGGCCTTTGGAGACGAGCACAACTACAGGGTGGAAAAATTGACCTTTGAGGTGGTCAAGATAAGAAGCCCGTATCATGCCATATTTGGGCGGCCGGCTTACGCCAAGTTCATGGCACGGCCGTGTTACGTGTATTTACAGCTCAAGATGCCGGGTCTCAATGGGACCATTATGATTCATGGCAGCCGGAAGGTGGCCTTGGAGTGTGAGGAAGGCGATGCAGCTTATGCAGAATCTGTTTGTGCAACAGAGGAGTTAAAATTTTACAAGGACAATGTTGACCCAACAGATATGACCTCTCTGAAAAAGCCGACTACGGAGCATGAGCCGGCAATGAAATTTAAGTCGGCTGATGAGACTAAACTTGTTGATTTCGTTCCAGGTGATTCATCTTAGCAGTTTAGCATCAGTGCCAATCTGGATCCAAAATAGGAAAGCGCGCTCATCGAGTTCATCCGTGAGAATAGGGACATTTTTGCATGGAAACCTTCTAACATGCCAGGTGTACCTAGAGAACTCGTTGAGCACACTCTCAATGTTGATCCGAAATTTAAGCCGGTCAGGCAATTCCTTCGGCGGTTTAATGAAGAGAGGCAGAAAGCTATTGGTGAAGAGGTGGCCCGGCTCTTGGCGGCCGGTTTTATTGTTGAAGTCTTTCACCCAGAGTGGTTAGCTAACCCGGTGCTCGTACTCAAGAAGAACGGCACCTGGCGGATGTGTGTGGACTACACGGACATAAACAAGGCATGTCCGGCTGATCCTTTTGCCCTTCCCCGTATTGATCAAATCATTGATGCTACGGCGGGTTGTGAGCGCTTAAGTTTCTTGGATGCTTATTTTGGATATCATCAGATTAAAATGGCAGTTAAGGACCAGGAGAAGACGGCGTTCATCACTCCCTTTGGAGCCTTCTGCTATGTGTCTATGCCCTTTGGACTCAAGAGTGCACAGGCGACTTATCAGCGTTGCGTGTAGAACTGTCTTCATAACCAGATTGGGCGCAATGTTCATGCTTATGTGGATGATATTGTGGTTAAATCCAGGAAGGAGGAAACCTTGATAGATGATCTGAGGGAAACCTTTGATAATCTCCGGGTCTACAAGATGATGCTTAACCCGGCCAAGTGTGTTTTTGGTGTTCCTGCAGGCAAGCTCTTGGGTTTCTTGGTTTCTAACAGAGGCATTGAAGCTAACCCGGAGAAGATCAAGGCCATCACCTCCCTGGCTAAGCCGGCGTGTATAAACGACGTCCAGCGCTTGGCGGGTCGCATCGCTGCTTTAAGCCGGTTTATAAGCCGTTTGGGTGAGAAGGCCATGCCATTATATCAGTTGATGAAGAAAACTGATGACTTTGTCTGGAATGATGCAGCTAATACTGCTTTTGAGGATTTGAAGAGGCAGCTGGCAGAGGCCCCAGTCCTTGCTGCTCCGGTTGACAAGGAGCCTTTATTGCTGTATGTGGCTGCTAACACACGAGCCGTCAGTGTGCCTGTGGTGGTGGAGCGCAAGGAAGAGGGTAAAGAGCATCCGGTTCAGCGGCCGGTTTATTATGTCAGTGAAGTGCTCATCGAGTCCAAACAGCGGTATCCACATTGGCAGAAGCTTGTTTATGGTGTGTTCATGGCAAGCCGGAAGCTTAAGCATTATTTCCAGGGTCACCCCATCACCGTGGTCAGTTCTGCCCCCCTTGGAGATATCATTCAAAACAGAGAGGCCACAGGGAGAGTGGCTAAGTGGGCTATAGAGCTCGGACCTCATGGTCTAAAATACGTACCACGCACTGCTGTTAAATCTCAAGCCTTGGTGGATTTCATCAACGATTGGACAGAGTTACAAGTGCCCGAGCAAAAGCCGGATAACACATACTGGACTATTCACTTCGATGGGTCCAGGCAATTGGAGGGCTCGGGGGCTGGAGTCGTGTTGGCTTCCCCTAAGGGTGACAAGTTCCATTATGTGCTACAGTTGATGTTTCCTTGCACTAACAATGCTGCTGAGTATGAGGCCTTGCTCCACGGTCTTCGGATGGCTAAGGAGATGAGCTTGAGCCGGGTAAGGTGCTTCGGTGACTCATACTTGGTGGCTCAACTAGTATCAGGAAAGTGGGACTCCAAGGACCCTCTCATGGCGGCTTATCGCCGTGAAGTTGATGCCATTGCTGGGCACTTTCAGGGTTACCAAGTAGAGCACATTGATCGCAGGAAGAACAAGGCGGCTGATGCTTTAAGCCGGCTGGGCTCTCAGCGAAAACCGGTGCCGCCTAATATTTTCCTGGACGTCCTGCATAACCCTTCTGTTAAGTTGCCTACAGAGGAAGACTTGGCTGTCCCTGACCCGGAGGCACGACTGGTGGCGGCTCTCCACATCATCCCGGACTGGAAAGTGCCCTATCTGGCTTACATGACCCGGGGAGATTTGCCTGAGGATGAAACTTTGGCCAGACAAATAACCCGGCGGTCTAAGTCAATGGTTGTTATCAATGGTGAGCTGCATCGCCGCAGTGTTACGGGAGCGTTCCAGCGTTGTGTCTCCCCTGAGGAAGGTCAGGAGATCTTGCGTGAGATTCATGAAGGGGATTGTGGCCATCATGCTGGCTCAAAATCCCTTGTGGCCAAGGCTTTTCGTCATGGTTTTTATTGGCTGACGGCTCATGCTGATGCGGAAGACTTGGTCAGTAAATGTGATGGTTGCCAAAGGTTCTCGCGACGGGCTCATGTGCCGGCTCAGGAGCTGAGGATGATCCCAATTACTTGGCCCTTTGCGGTTTGGGGGCTTGATATGGTTGGGCCTTTTAAAAGGTCCAAGGATAAGAAGACCCACCTCTTGGTGGCAGTTGACAAATTTACAAAGTGGGTTGAAGCAGAGCCAGTTAGCAAGTGTGACGCAGCCACGGCGGTTCAGTTTATGACAAAGGTGATCTTTCGCTTTGGCTTTCCGCACAGCATTATAACTGACAATGGTACCAATCTATCCAAAAGCGCCATGGAGGAGTTTTGTCAACGAGAGCATATTCGACTTGATGTTTCATCAGTGGCTCACCCTCAATCCAATGGTCAAGCTGAGAGGGCTAATCAGGAGATTCTGAAAGGCATCAAGCCCCGGCTTTTGGTCCCTTTACAACGGACGCCGGGTTGTTGGGTGGAGGAGTTACCCTTCGTGTTGTGGAGCATCAACACTACTCCTAACAGGTCTACAGGTTTCACGCCTTTCTTCATGGTTTATGGAGCGGAAGCAGTCCTCCCTAGTGACATCCGTCATGATTCGCCTCAAGTGGCAGCTTATGTTGAGGCGGATAATGAACAGGTGCGCCAAGATGCTCTTGACTTGTTGGACGAACAGCGTGATGTGGCAGCAGCTCGCTCAGCGATTTACCAACAAGACCTGCGCCGTTATCACAGTCGCCGGGTTAAATCCCGGTTCTTCCAGGAAGGCGATCTGGTGCTCCGGCTCATCCAAGATCAAACAGATGCGCACAAGCTATCCCCGCCTTGGGAAGGGCCCTTTGTGGTCAGCAAGAATTTGCACAACGGGTCATATTACCTCATTAACATTCCGGAGCACAAAGATTCACGTAAGTCGGAGGAAGAGACCCATCGGCCGTGGAACATAGCTCAGCTTCGGCCTTATTACACTCAAACCACCGGCTATCATAATGTACATATTTCTCTAAGCCATGTATATATATTATGATAAGCAATAAAGCAGGACCTCTGTCCTTTTTTCTCTTCCAAAGGTGAACGTGTTGTTTTCATTGCAAGATCACATGACAACTTGAAGGAGGATCCGGCTTATGATCGTATTCGAATCTAGCTGTACGCAATATAATCACTTGGGGGCTTCCTGTTCAAACATAGGTCGTATTCAAACCAAAGAGAACATAGCTGTCGATACCCATTTGATTGGCAAAGTGCTGAGCTCATTGGGGAGTTTTCTTTGATCATATTTGAATCATAGTTCAACCCCCTTCGGGAACCGACGTGGATCGTATTCAAATCAGCGTCGTTAAACAACTCTTAAGGTCATTTGGGGGCTTCCTGTTCAAACATGGTTCGTATTCGAACCAAAGAGAACATAGCTATCGGTACCCTCTTGATTGGCATCGCCATACCCACTGGGGGCTATATGATCGCATTTGAATCTTAGCATAACCCCTTTGGGACGGGTCTCTGGTCGTATTCGAACCGGAAGCCCCTAAGTTTTTTCTGATTTACAACGAGTTGTTCTGATTGTTTCAACAGTGTGCAAGGCGGGTCTCACTTTGCCGGCTTAACTTTGATTCACAGTACTAGTCGAACACAATCGGCGTTGTTAAGACTGGTAAACCGGGATTGAGGTACCAGCCTTATTACCTGGGTTATATAAACCGGAAGTGTGCTTAAAGGCCGGTAAGTGTGTTGTTACGATTATATTAAGGACATAATTGAGGACCAGTCTTTTGTGATTCATATTCCGGGTTATATGTATAAGACTATGATTTTCAGTGCGGTAAGCCGCCTAGAGACTTGTGATTTGTCTTTCTATGCAGGATAGTTAAAGACAACTATTTGAGCTTAAGGAACATGAATGATCATTTATGACCCGGAGGAATATAAGGAAACAACTTCCATGGAATTAAGTATTCAGCACGTGCACGATGGCATGACAAAGTTAAAATGGGCCTATTCTATTACAAGATTCATCAAGCCCAAAAGGGTGAAGCATTGTTTGAATAAGCCGCCTATAGAGTTAAGATGCTTGCTGGGTTGAAGCTTCCGGCTCATCCCTCTCCGCTCCCCCGGCTGTTCCCAAGACCTGGAAAGTTGACGATTTCCAGTCAATGCCGCTCAGAGCTTCAAATTGAGCTTCCTCGTCAATTAACCCGGCTGGGTCAATTTCCGGGGCAAAGGTGTGCTTACGAGTCGGCGGGACTAAGCTGATGGCTTCATAACGCGGAGTGGGGATCCTCTGATTCTCGGCATCGTAACCCGGCTGGTACTTGGTCAGATCCGTGTCATTTCCAATCAGGGTGGCCACCGGGCGCACGATCTTCATGCAGGCTGCAAAGTCCCTTTGGTCGAAGGGGGTACCATCTTCCTTCAAGCTGGGATAGCCAAGGGCAATGTCCATCGGGTCTAATTCTGGAAGGAACGCCTTGGCCCGGCTCAGAGCAGCTATGGCTCCGGCTCTTGCAGAGGCCCGTCGCAGCTCTTGGACACGCTGAGGAAGAACGGCAAGCCAGCGAAGAACTTCCGCCAGGTGAGTCGGCACCTCATTGGATAGGGCCACCACGGCCAAGGCGCGCTGTGACCCGGTGTAGAGTTGCTCCACCAGAGTGCACACGGCCTTCAACTTGGTCAGCACACTTTGGTTGAGGTTGGCACTTCTTGGACCTGTTTAAACAGAGTAAGATAAGCCGCTGACAGTGATGGGAGTTACGAGACATAAAGATTATAAACTTGAGGAAAGCCGGTGGAATAACTTACCGAAGATTGCGGCGACCATCTGTGACACATGGCGCTTTAAGCCGAGAGTTCGGCGGTTTTCTCCGTCAGAGCCTTTTCCGCCTGTTCGGCCCGGCTCACCAGAGTAGCCTTCTCTTCGGCCCAAGTTTTCCGTTCAGCTTCAAAGTCCTTTTTCAGCTTCTCTTGAGCAGCAATACTGGACACAAATTTGGCGTTGGCCTTCCGGGTCTCAGGCTCCTGCGTCCTCAGGCGGGTCTTCAGATCGGAGATGTCAGCCTCAAACTTCTTGCAAGCAGCCTGCACAATTTCTGGGTTATAGTATGAACAGTTATTATGCAATTTTAAAGTCCCAAGCACTTTCCAAGCAAAGACACTTGGCACTTGGGGGCTAATGCATGTCGAACGTTTCTATTTACAAATTACCGGTTCATGGAAGTAAGCCGGAACTTAAGTCTACAACATATTCAGTCATAAGTCGTCGACTTGGGGGCTAGTATGGTAAAGATAACTATGCAGTAAGCATTAGAGTGGTACCTCAGACTTCTGCTGTATCTGATTCACCATGTTGATCTCCAAATCCCGGCTCTTGTGCACCTGACTCATATAGCCGGAGACGATCTCTCTGACACTCAAGTTCGCATAGTTGGTGAGGTCCAGATTGGCTCGGCTGCGCTCTAGCAACTCTTCCTTGGCGGAGCACTTGGCCAGCGCAGTGGGTCTCCCCGGCTCAACAAACTCCGTCCGGGTGATTACCACGTCCGGGTCATCGGCCGGCTGAGCCGGGCTGGAGATATCCGGGTTGGTGGAAGTCTCCATGGCTGGCTTGTCGGTGGGAGCGGTGGCTTCAGGTGCTGAGGCGGCTGGCGGCTCTTGAGCGGAAACTTCCGGTTCCGTCACGACCGACTCCTCCGCCGACTTACTTTTCCTTGCTCTTTTACTGAGCTTTGCTTGAGCACTGAAAGGACAAGAGGTTAGTACAAAAGTATGAGTAAAGATAAAGCACAGCAAGAGATGGTCATCATTACCTGGGTACGGTCTTGAAAGCCGGCAAATTCGACTGCATCGAGTCACCAGAGGAAGGAGACGTTTCTTGATAATTTGAATCAGAAGAATTGAGAGGTTGACGTATAACACCCGCCAGAGGATGAAAAGGATATAAGTTGGAGATAACCTCGGTCCGGCGTTTCCTTGATGCCTCAGGTAAGCCGGAGGAGAGGTCAGCATCCTTGTTGGTCCGGGTGTGCCGCCGGCTCTCATGAATCTGTTGCTTCAAAAGAAATTGAGGATCTTGATAAGCTAAAGGATGTGAAAATCTTACTTTCCGGGTTACCCTTCGGACTTTCAGCCTTGGCAAGGGCTCCGAGTCGGAGGAAAGTGTCATTACCTCTTCAACCACCGGGTTACTTGCTCCGGTGTCATCCTGTTGATGAACAGTATTGATAAGGTGGACAGAAATAAACAAGAAATACAACAAGAGCTTACAGGCTTAGGGATTACCTCTGACTCGGAGCTGTCACTCAGTTGAAGCAGCTGTGAGGCAGTAGGCCTGCTTCCCTTCTTGCGGGGAGCGGCTCTCTTGGCGGCTTTCTTAGCCTTCCTGGCCTTCTTGGCCGCTTCATGGTCATATTTGACCTTCCAGAATTTGTCATCAGCCTGAAAAATACAATGACGATTTCTTAAGGTTCAGATGAAAGCTATCTACAGAAGAAAATAAGATGTTCAGATCAGCGGCTTACCGCTGGGGCCGGGTTGGTCTTGCAGAAGGGGCTTAAGCCGGTCCTCCCGCAGTCTGCCAAGATCTCGTTCAAGAGAGCCTTGGTCATGTCTTCAGCAACGTCTTCAGGAAGATCGTTGCGGCTGTGTCTCAGGGGGTCATCTTTCTGGCCCGTGTACTCACACATTAATCTGGGGCAGCGGCTTAAGGGGATCACCGCCACGAGATCCAGACTCGGACCAGATCAATGCCATTAAGGCCATTTCCCAGGAGAGCCTTGATTTTGTTGATGGTGGGGATTAGAGGTTGGCGCTCCGCCTGAGTTAACTTGTCTGACAGAGGGTGAGTTGGTTCCAGACGCGAAGGACGAAAGCCGGGCAGCGGGCTCTCGTCAGCCGGCGACGTGTCTTGGCAGTAGAACCACGTCTGGTTCCAGTCCTTTGGGTGGCTCGGCGGCTCGGCGTAAGGAAAAAGGCAGTCTCTCCGTCGCTGAATGGAGATTCCACCAAGTTCCAAGCTCGGCCCGTTGGCGCACTCGTTCTGGCGGTTCAGATAAAAGAGTTCTCTGAAGAGCAGCAGGCTGGGCTCTTCTCCAAGGTAGACCTCGCAGAATACTTGGAAATTGCATATATTCGACACCGAGTTGGGTCCTATGTCTTGTGGCCGCAGATCAAAGAAATTCAGCACATCTCTAAAGAACTTTGAGCCGGGCGGTGCGAAGCCCCGGCTCATGTGATCAGCAAAAATTACCACCTCCCCGTCCTTTGGCTGTGGTCTCTCCTCTGATGGGTCGGGGGCACGGTAGGACATGACGTCCTTCTTGGGCAGGTAACCCGATTTCATGAAATCTGCTAAGGTCTCGTCGGTGACGTTGGACCTCATCCAATTGCATGTGATGGGTGCTTTGGGAGCTTTGGGAGGCATGGTGAAAGTCGGAAGCCTATGATAAAAGGAAATGTCCGGTTTAATTATAAGCCGGAGGAAATTTACAGTTCAATGTTTAAAGTGGCGGCTTATGGAGGGGCCTAATGACATATATGTAAGTGCATCGGGTTATCTAAGCCGCTGGAGGAATTGAGAGTAATTCAATCGTCTACAGCCTTGTTGTAAATGAGCCGGAAAATTTTACGGCGTGTGGCTTCTTTTGAGCCGGAAGGTTTTACGGTGCGTGGCTTCTTTAAGCCGGAAATGTAAACCGCCATGACTCAGCAGGTGCAGTTTTTTACTAAGTGTGGTGAAAACAGGTTTCACACATCGCAGTAACTAGTTTGGATCAAAACGGTCGGCTAAAAAGGAAAGTTTCTAGACCTAAAACAGACGCAGGAGAAGTTCGCAGGTTCAAACGGAGCCTCTATGCAGTAAAAAGGGATCTATGAACATTGGAATGGGCGTGAAACAACTACCGCGGCAGTCCTATGCAGTTAGAGATCAAGAAAGGTAGTAAAAATAAAAAACTACCAAGAACTCACGAGCAACGGCGAAGAACACGGGAAGAACAGCAGGAGCTTAATGTAGATCTATTCTACAAAGAGGAAGGAACTTACAGATGCAGGTGTACTGCGAGGGTTCGCCGCGGTTTTCTGGACGGTTCAGGGTGATGCAGCGGCCAAGGTCGACGAGGACACGGAGCTCTGCTGCGGCGGCGGAGCTCGAGCAGCACAAGAGTAGCGAGAGGAAGAGGATGACAGAAGGGGGAGAATGGAAAAGACTCGAGGGTCGGGCTATTTATAAGGCCAGACTCATAAGTGGGCGCGAGAAACGAGGAGGCCACGGCACGGTTATCATACCATAAAACGCCTCGATTTTCGAGATGGCAGTAAAGATAAGATCCGTTGCGGATATGATGGAGTAAAAAATGGACTTAATGGAAGATGACGTCACGGCGGATTACCCGAAATCCAGAAGATGACGTCACGCCGGGTTATGGCCTTCACACAATTGTAAGCCGGAGATTTTTTGTCGAAAGAATTGAAGATTGACATGAGCCGGCTCAAATCAATCTGGGGCCTAATGTTGAGGATATAAACCTTGGAGTCACCCGCCCGGTGGGGCCGGGTTACTCATAAGGGTCATCACCTGAAGCCCGGCGCCAAGCTTGAAGACGGTGGGCCAAAAGATGGGCTTAAGACCCGGAGATGGCTTAAGGCCCGTAGTTACAACCATCATTATGGTAGAACTTGTAGTGTAAGGCAAGAATAGTTGAGAGTCCGAGCTGGACACTCTTATGAGCTGGCCGGGACTCTCAGAAGCTGCTGGGCGTCAACCTCTCTATATAACGGGACGACCCGGCAGCGGTTTAGGGGGAAGAAAGATCTCGTCGAGAGCCAGGCATAGCAGTTAAGCTCCCTAGTCATCGAAACCCTAATCAATACCACCTCAACTGGACGTAGGCTTTTACCTTCACCGTAAGGGGCCAAACCAGTATAAACCCTCGTGTTCCTTGTCCCGTTTAACCCCTTCAAGCTTCCTAGCGGCGATGGCTCCACGACTAAGTCCTAGCTTGAGGACATCTGCCGTGACAATTCCACGACAAAACCCAAATATCGGAGAAGAAATACGAGGCTATAAGTAATCATGCATATAAGAGACCAAAGAAGACTCAAATAACTTTCATGGATAAAAAGATAGATCTGATCATAAACTCAAAGTTCATCTGATCCCAACAAATACACAGCAAAAAGAGTTACATCATATGGATCTCCAAGAGACCACTGTATTGAGAATCAAAAGAGAGAGAGAGGAAGCCATCTAGCTACTAACTACGGACCCGTAGGTCTACAAAGAACTACTCACGCATCATCGGAGAGGCACCAATGGACATGATGCACCCCTAAGAGATGGTGTCTAGATTGGATCTGTGGTTTCTGGAACTTGCGGCGGCTGGAATTGATTTTTGTAGACTCCCATAGGGTTTATGGAATATTGGGGTATTTATAGAGCAAAGAGGAAGTTCGGGGGCCACCTGAGGTGGGCACAACCCACCTGGGCACGCCTGGGCCCCAGGCGCACCCTGGTGGGTTGTGCTCCCCTCGGAGCACCCCCCAAGCGCTTCTCCGGCCCACGGGATGTCTTCTGGTCCAAAAAAATACACAAAAGTTTCACTGCGTTTGGACTCCGTTTGTGTCGGGTGGTAGGTGCGACATATGCCAACGGGTGGCTTATCATTGTGGGAGCCAGTAAGACGTCGCCGGTGCCTGGAAACGGGATGAGGCGAAGACATGCACGCCGGCGGATCTTACCCAGGTTCGGGGCTCTCCGTGGAGATAACACCACTAGTCCTGCTCTGCGGGGTCTCTGCATGATTACTAGATCAATACAAGTAGCTACAAGTGCTCCTTGAGCTGTTTGGCTAGAGGAAGAAGAAGGGCAAGGCTAGCTCTCCTTTTTCTCTCTATATGGTGTGTGGAATTCTATGGGATCAACCCTTTGCATGGGTGTCCCGGGGGGTTTATATAGGCCTAGCCCCTAGGGGTACAATGGTAATCCGGCTGGGCGCGGGTCCCAGCCATCTGTGTCTATGCTCGCCGGCTTCTCCGCCGGTCATTGGGGCCCGCCGACTGGTGGGACCCGCCGGCTGCCGGCTTCTTGGCCGGCACGCCGGCCCCACCGCATGGGGGCTTTGTCGGCGGCTGGTTACTGTTGCCTCGCCTCTGATGACGAGGGCTTTGTCGAGGTAAGCATGGCTACAGTGTCGCCGCCTTGCCAGCTCTCACTGTAGCCTTACCTCGTCTTGTCTCCTTAGTAGGGCGCATGCTTCGAGGGAGGGAGGTAGCCGGCTATTGGGAGCCGGCCACATCCCTGGCCGACTAGAGGAGGCCGGGCCGTCCTCAGATGTCTCCTTGGCAAAGGGGCCCGCCGCCCGCGGGCCGTTCTGGCACCTGTCGTGGGTGACATCGGGGCCAACATGGCTACAGTGCCGCACCGGACGGGGGATGGCTGACCCGTACGGCGCCCTGTGGCCATGCCTGTTCCGGGATTCGGGGGTAGTGGGCTATACTGCGGCCACGCCCCATCCTATCACCATTATGTGGGTACAGTCTTAGTGGGCGCAGTCTTGGCCGGCTTCTGGGAGTCGGCTTTCTTCATGGCCGGCTTCTGGGAGTCGGTCCTCTTGGGGCCGGCTTCCTGGAGTCGGCTATCTCATATCTTTCTTGGGGGAGGTTTTCTAAGACTGGGTCGCCTTCTGGGAGTCGGCCCTGGGGATAGCCGGCCGGGGGAAGGCGGCCCTATGCTTTGTATGCTTGAAGGCTTGAATGGCCTGATAATTTTTTGAAGGGCAAGGGGGAGTCGGTTAGGCTACCCGTGGCCATTTACTCCGACAGTAGTCCCCGAAGCTGATTGGGCTTCGAGGTTGAGTGGAGGTCGAGAAGCTCGGGCAGCTTCTTATCTTGACGAGCCAGCAGCTGGGAGCCGGCTTCAGTTGGGCTCGCCGTCTTGGCGAAAATTTTAAAGTAGGAAGGCGGGAGTCTGTTGGCGCGTGCACCGGGCTGCCGGCCGGCCACTCGCCGCCAGCGAACCACGTGGCATCCCCTAGCTGAAGAGAGCCTGCCAACCTACGCGCGTGACAAGAAGCCGCCGTAGGCCAAGGGCCCACCACTCCTACGCCTAGGCCCAGGCCCGGATTCTTTGCGGCCCAAAGCTGTGCGCATGTCTTCCGGCGGCGGTTTCCGCACGTCTTTAGGGCGCAGTAATCGTGGGACGTGGGGGAGTGGGTGCAGTTAATCCCACGTCCCACCCCACGCCTCGCCTCCTCGGCTTCGCCGCACGAGGCTATAAGTAGGGGGAGGACGGGAAGTGGCAGACGCTTGCACGCTCCTCTCCTCTCCACCATCTTCTTCCTCCTGCTTTCCCTCACAGCAGCGCCTCGCCGCCGCGTCGTCCCACCATTCTTTTCCCTGCCGCCGTGCTCATTCTTGCCGGCCTGACGCCGCCATGCAGTACGGCGGGGACTGGGACGGCTCCAACGTCCATATGGGCCACGTCGAGTTCCTCCGCAAGACGCGGCGGCTGCCCGACGCGGACAAGGTGCGGGTCCGTCTTGCGCCTGAGAAGGAGATCACGCCGGAGCCGGAGGAAGGTGAGCAGGTGGTCTTCCGCTTGCATTTCCTGCGCGGCATCGGCTTGCGAGCGAGTGCTTTCTTCCGTTCCTTCTGCGAATTCTATCAACTCCAGCCGCACCACCTCACCCGGAACATGGTGGTGCTGCTGTCCGCCTTCGTCACCTTGTGCGAAGGCTATCATGGCGTTCTCCCCACCCTCGAGCTCTGGGGGGAGTTCTTCCAGTCCAAGCTGGGCACACGTATGCAGGGCGTGCTGGCCCAGAGTGGCGCCTTCATCGCGATGCGGAGGGTGGCAGCCGACAACCCCTTCCCCGTCATCACGCTAATCCAGTCGGTGAAGCTCTGGCAGAAGTCATACTTCTACGTGAAGAATGTCGCCCCGCAAGGCGACTACGTCAATTTGCCGGCTTATGTAGCCGGCCCGCCGGCGGGCAGGCGGCCCCAGTGGTCCTATCAGGCCGTGACCCCGACGCCGGCTGGAGCCGCGGCCGTCGCTCGACTGCGGGTGATGATCCAGTCGGAGGGCCTGACTGGGTCTGACTTGCTGGCCGCCTTCGTCGCGCGCCGGGTGCTTCCGCTTCAGAGCCGCCCTCACCTGATCTGTCAGATGAGTGGCCAGCTCGATCCGAGTCGGATGTGCACCAAGGACATGCCGCAGGACGAGGTGGCCCATATGGTGAATTACCTTGCGAACTGCAAGCTCTCCGTAGAATGGCAGTTTGGCAAGGAGCCATATTCCCGGGCACATCCACCGCCCACGGTATGTTCTCTTTTTCCCTTTCTTCTCTTAGTTTTGTCGTCGAGTTCCTTTTGGCCGACTCTGACCAGTCGGCATGTCTCGGCAGAGCCCTCTCCTTCGACCTGCGGGCGGGTCGGAGGCGGAGCACCGATTCCTCCCTGACCGGACGGAGCACGACCTGGAGGACCCCGACTTGGGGGCGGCCGCCCTGGATGACAACACCGAGGCGGGTGGCGGCCTAGCTGGCGGCAAGGCCGGCGGCTCCGGGCTTGGAGTCAGCTTCGACGACTGGCCGGATGACGACGAGGCAGAAGTTGTCCCACGCCGCCAGCCGGCGTCTGGCCACGGCGCGGGTTCCTCCGCCGCGCCGCCTGCTCGGGGCGGCGGGCAGAAGCGTCATGCCGCGTCGGGCTTGTTCGGCAGTCGGCCGAAGAAGCCCAAGGGCGGGGCAGCGGCGACCAGGCGGGATGAGGCGGCCGTGAAGGTGGCCCGCTTCCGCAAGGCGGTGAAGCAGCCGCAGACGGTGTCGGCGTAAGTGTATAATCCTTCGTGTATTCTTTCTTCTTTTCTTTGGTAGTTCATGAATCCTTGTCCTTTCTCAAAAAATCAGGGCTCCACTGTCGCTCGAGCGGGTTGCTGCCGCCTCCGTCGTTGGATCGCCGGGAGGATCTGGGAGCACCAATCGCCGCGTGGACCCTCGTGCCGAGCTTCAGGCGGCGACGGAGCGAAATGCGCGGGAGGCACGGGACGAGCGGAAGGCGGAGGAGTTGAGGGCGGCCGTCGCCAAGGCGGCGCAGGAGGAGGAGGCGGCGAAGGCGCGCGCCGATGCAGCGGAGGCTGCGGCCGCGGCGATGGCGGAGGGGGCCTTGCTTGTCACCCCTCTGCGCGTCGCGGCGCCTGAGGCCCCAGAGCCCCTGCCAGAAGAAGCCAGCGGTGACCAGCCGGGATTGGAGAGGGAGGACAACGTCGTCGTCCCAGAGAGGGAGGCAGCACCGGCCCCGCCGACTGAGGAGACCCAAGGCGGCCGGCCTAACTTGCCGCCCGCGCAACCGGCCGGGGGCGAGCCGGCTGCGAGGACTGATCTGGTGGTCCAGACGCCGTCGCGCCAGCGCGCGGGGAAGGCTGCATGAGAGCCGCAGAAGGCCGCGGGCTCCAACTCGTCGGCCCAGGACATGGAGGCGGTCAGCGCCAGCTCGGGGTGGACGCCGGGTGGAGGCACGGCTGTGGTAAACGTGGCCGCGCAGGACGTCCGGAACCGGCTTCAAGCCCAGGCTGCGGCGCTGAGGAAATATAATGACGAGTTCCTTGCGACGCGGGCGGCCATTCGGGTTAGTCTTCTTTTCTTTGCTTTTTTATCTTGGTTTCTTCCGTGGGGGCGCGTCAGCGCACCCACTGGGTGTAGTCCCCGAGTTCCGAGTCGGCTGCAGAGCAGGCGGCTTGGAACTTCCTAGCGGGCCTTGTTTTGCTACTCTTGTTCTCATTCGCTCCTCTGCCTAACTTGCAGGACTACCACAACCTCCGCGCGGCTGCCTTCAACTCCCAGGCTCGGGAGCTGACCCAGAAGACTGCTGACCTATCTGAGAGCCGGGGTAAGTGCTTCATCTTTTATCTCACGTGGGGGTGCGTCAGCGCACCCACTGGGTGTAGTCCCCGAGATTCGGGCCGACTGCTGAGCAGTCGGGTCGGATCTTGTCGGGACCCCGATTCTAAGCACACCGATCTAGCCTGTAACACCTCATATCACTTTGCGGCCTCTCGCACGGTATTCCCACGGGTGTCGCCTTACCATGGCCCGGGACCGTTTGCGCCTTTTGGCTCACGTATATGATAGTGTCGCTAGCATCCATATGACAGAGAACCCGGGCCGACATGACTAGTCATGAACCCAAAGTGACACTAACTTACGGGGACAGGCATACATGAATCAACATCGAGCATGTCGGTCAGCAGCGTGCGAATCCGGGCTGTAGCACTGGGCTAACAGGACTCCGGGAACCCGGGCTGTAGCAGGCTAGGCAGGACTCCGGATGTCACCGCGTGACATTTCCCCGAAGGGACAGACACAGGAACGAAGTGAATCACATGCCGGCCAGTCAAGTGTTCCGGAGCAGTAGTGCTGGGCTAGCAGGACTCCGGTGAACCGGGCTGTAGCGGACTACTATGGCTCATGGAAGCACAAGACTACATTTCCCCATAAGAGAGGCTACCAAGGATAAACAACTAGGTTGTCGGATCCCACACATACCAAGCATTTCAATCATACACACAATATGCTCGATATGTGTAAATACAACATGGCATCACAACATAACTCTACGACTCAAGTATTTATTCATTAGGCTCTGAGGAGCGAGATATTACAAACATAGGTCTCATGACCCAACATTCAGAGCATACAAGTCAAAGCACATGCGGAAGCTTAACATGTCTGAGTACAGACATCTACAAATGAAAAAGGCTGAGAAGCCTGACTATCTACCAGATCCTGCTGAGGGCACAAGACCGTAGCTGAGGTATGAAGCTAAACGTCGAAGTCCACACGGAACTACTAGCGAGACTGACGTCTCTCTGCAAACATAAAATAAGCAAACGTGAGTACAAATGTACCCAACAAGACTTACATCAGAACTATCTACATATGCATCGGTATCAACAAAGGGGGTGGTGGAGTTTAACTGCAGCAAGCCAGCTTTGACTCGGTGGCTATCCTAACTACGACTGCAAGTAACTCTTTTGAGGTGGCGCACACGAGTCCACATATTCACCATATCAATACACCACTATGGATTCGCTCCCGTCTCCCTACGAGAACGCCATCCATAGCACTCACGCTTATCTTGCGCATTTTAGAGTATCCACTTTCACTTGTCTATGAACTGTTATAGGCAACCCAGAAGTCCTTTACCGCGGACACGGCTATTCGAATAGATGATGTTAACCCTGCAGGGGTGTACTTCTTCACACACGCTCTCACCACTTACCGCCGTTTACACGACGTGTACTTGGCAACCTTCAAGCGGAAGCCCAGCGAGGGTGTCGGCCACAGCCTACCTAAACACTCAAGTCTCTAGTCCAGGTTTATCGCCTATTCAGGTTCCATCCGCAGGGAGTCCGGCCGAGGTTTCCACATACGGCCCCGAACGATGTGTGCAGGGTTCCCGAGACACCAAACGGGCGCCCGATACACCGTGCACGTGCCTACCGCATCACAGCCCACCCCTCGGGTCAGCGCTGCCCATGGCCTCCAGCATACTACAAACACCAGAAACTACTTGCAACTCCTGGACAGAGGACAAGGGTGATTAAGAAGCCGAGAGGGTCCATTGGTTTCGGGCCCAATGCGTGGTAGTAACTATATCATGGATCACAAACACAGAACTCAGTTCCTGAGGACGGCTTCAATGAGACAACCCACCATGTACTCCTACATGGCCTCTCACCGCTACCTTTACCAAATCGTGTTCACACACTTAGCTCACACACAGTAGGACATGTTCACACAACTCCAATTCATCCCCGATGAATCAGACCTGACACAACTCTAAGCAATAGCAGGCATGACAAACAAGCATGAATGAGTAGGCACATCAGGGCTCAAACAACTCCTACTCATGCTAGTGGGTTTCATCTATTTACTATGGCAATGACAGGTCATGCAGAGGATAAAGGGGTTCAGCTACCGCAGCAAGTAACAGATAAATCGTTGTTGTCCTAATGCAGTAAAAGAGAGCAGGAGCGAGAGAGTGGGATTGTATCGGAATGAACAAGGGGTTTTTGCTTGCCTGGCACTTCTGAAGATATTATAGTTCTTCATCGGTGTCATCGAACTCATCGTCAGAATCACGGCTACTGAGAGGGGACAATTACCGGCAACAGAGAAGGAAACACAATCAATGCAATGCACAATATGATGGATGATCATGACATAGCAAAATGAGTGTGTTGGGCTAATGCAACTACAACCAGATGGGTTTGAGCCATTTTGAACCAAAGATTCAACCCCAAACTCATCTTATGAATTTATATAGTGCTTTATCATGTTTTGATATAAACAGCAGGGTTAAGTTGCTTTAACATGCATGAAACCAGTACAGATGGATAGATTGGATTTTTCTGATCATTTTTCATATATAATTTGTTTCATTTGGAGTTATGGTTGAACTTCTATGAATTTTAGAAGTTTTGGGTATTTTCTGGAATTTCCTGATTAAAAATAAATCTAGAAAATGTAATACTGCGTCAGCATTGCATCACTGTGACGTCAGCAGGTCAACAGGGGCTGGTCCGGGTCAAACCTGACCCGTGGGACCCGCACGTCAGTGTAACAGGGCAAGAACAGAGGCTGACCAGTGGGGCCAGGTCAACGGCCACGTCAACGTAGTCAAACTGACACGTGGGGCCACTAGACTTAGATTAATTCTAACTTATTTCGTTAGCTGGTTAATTAAACCGGTGGGGCCTGACTGTTAGTGTCACTAGATGTTAAATAACTAGGCTGTTAGCGGCTAATGACTTTGCCACGTCAGCGTCACCGGAGGTATGCCGGCGGCGACCAAAAACGCGGCGGAGGTACACTGGAGGGGCTCGGGTTTCGCCTATGATGCACCATTCGGTGTGCCCTTTGGCCCTACGGAGAGCTGGCGCGTTGGCGCGTCGGATGGTGGTGGTCGGAGTCGACGGCGGCGGGCTCGATTGCAGCCGCCGGAGTTCGGGGGTGCACGGGGTTGCGGCTACGATGCATGGGAGGAGGAACTGATGGGCGCTATGGGCTCCTGGGAGTGCACTCAGTGCAGTGACGCGCTCGGTTTATACAGAGGCGAACCAAAACGACGACGGCGACAAGTCCGGCGCCGGTGAGGTCTCGGTCTCGACGGAAACTAGGGCTACGATGAGCTAATGGACATGGGAGTAGAGGGGATTGGTAGAGGAGCTCATGACTGGTGCAGAGGTGGCCTCGGCGTGCTCGGGGACGTCCTCGTTGCGGCGAATCGAGCAGCGGCGATCGCCGGCCATGGCGGTGAAGACGGCGGTGATGGCGTGGCTTTGGGGCACCCGGCGTCGCGTGCGTCGGCGTAGAGCTTCATGGATCCGAGGCGAAGCTTGTGGGCTAGCTGGAAGGCCGCGGGGATGCTGGTGGCCGTGGTGGTGGCGAGCAGCGTCGATGGCAGCACTCGGTGGCGCTGCGGAAGCGAGCAGAGAAGGGAGAGGGAGTCCTGGGAGAGAGGGGAGAGGTGCAAGGGGTTGAGGGGAGTGCGTGGCGCCCTCGGGTGCCTCCAGCGGCGAGCAGGTAAGCAGGAGGTGGCCAGCGCGTGCTGGCGCGTGGTGGGCACATGCCCTCGCGTCCTTCTGTCAAGAGGAGGACGACGACTGGCAGATGGCTGCGTGGGCTGGGCTTCACAGCAACTGGGCCGAGGTGGGGCGCCAGGTAAGTGGGCCTGAGGCCTATCTCCCTCTCTCTGTTAATAATTTGTTCTGTTTTCTATTTTTGCTATTATGTTTTGATTTAGTTCAAAGACCAAACCATTTTCAAAATTCATGAAAATAATTGTGTAAACTAAATGGACTTATCCAAAGCTACACAACAATTTCCAGAATTATTGAACATATATGTATTATATAACAAATATAGGTCCAATTCAAATATTTATTGGATTAATTCAAAGGCCCAAAATAAATATGTTAAACCTTCCAAAAATATAGGTTTGAATTTTATTCTTGCCAATATTTTTCAAGGTTTAACAGGAACATTTTCTTAGGCTTCTTTGAGAAGATTTTAATGTTGATCATTTTTAAAAGGTTTCTGAGGCTTTGAAAATTCCTCAATTCAAATTTCATTTGAATTTAAACATGATGCATGGAGGCAAAAAAAAATCAAGCAAGGGCTGATCTGGGGCTGTGACAGATCTTCCTTGATGACTTCTCCCTTATTGCTTCTTTCTTTTCTGCCATCCCTGCAGCGGCCAACGCCAGTCTGAGGGAACAGCTGGGCGGGGCTCAAGCCGCCCTCCGCGCTAAGGAGGCCGAGCTTGCCGCCTTGGCACGGGAGCGTGACCGCCTAGCCAAGAGGTTGGCCGACCAGGAGGAGAGCCACAAGGCGGCCCTAAAGGCGGTGCAGGACTACGAGGCCGCCCTCCAAGCCGAGTATGAGACAGAGGCGGCCAGCTGGGCCGAAGCGAAGCAGACGCAGATCAACGACTATGGCCAGATCGAAGACATGGTTGACGGTAGGCCGCCTTCCTCTTCGTCCTTGCTTGCCGCTTACCGCTTTAGCTCATTTTCTGACTTGGTGTTTTTCTCTTCTTTCACTTTCTTCTTTGCGCAGAGTATCGTCGAGGCCCACCGCGAGGCACGAAGGCAGGTTGGCGCCGAGATCGCGCCAAACGCTCGCCGGTCGCTGGAGGAGCAGCTCTTGGAGATCCTGGCCCGCCTCCAGCCGGCTCATCGCATGCTCCGCCGGCTTCAGCATGTTGGGGCGCAGGTGTTGGCTGCTCTCTGGCCTGGTGAAGTGATTCCCCGCACCCCTAGTCGGACTGCCGACTGGCTCGAGGTGGCGGTCGGCCGCTTCAAGGCCTGGAAGGCTTCGGCGGCTCGTACCAGCGCCAGGTGGGCGCCGGAGTTCGCCAAGGCCTGGTATCCCGAGCTGAGTCTGGACCAGCTGGCCACCTGGCAGCAGGAGGCCGACACGGAGCTGGAGCCGGCGCGGCCGGCTATCATCCAGCGGGCTTCGGCGATCACCGACTACACCGACACCGGCGCCTTCACTCCTGAGGTGGACGACAACGGTGTTGCCCAGCCAGAGGAGTGGTTCGGGCTGAACCCGTCAGACGGCGAGGACTCGGCGGAGGAGATTGACTCCAGCGACGAGGGCGAGGAGGAGGAGGAGGAGGAGGGTGAAGACGCCGGGCCGGATGGTGGAGCGGCCGGTCAGCCTCAGCTTGACCGTGCCTCCAGCAACAAGGCACGCGCGGGTGCACCGCCTGTAGCCAGCGATGATCAAGCCGAGACCCGCCAGCCGGCCACTCCTCCAGCCGGGGGCGCCGTCTCCACCGACCAACCCGGCTCCCACACTGCGCCCTTAGTCTAGTCTGCTGCCTCTATTTTCCTGTTTTACCACTCTTGGAACAGTATTTTGTTAGGTTTGCACAATTCCACCCACTGGGGGTGTATTCGAACTATATTGATTGCCGGCCTGTTGGGGGCCTTATGTGTAAAGATAATTATGCATGCGTTTGACTTTCCCTTGTTCTTTGCTTTTCATCCTTCTGCTGTTTCCTTTGCCGCCCTCCCTTGGTTGCCGCCTCCCCAGTCGGTCAGTTGCTCTGCAATCTGTGGCTGGAGAAGTGCTTGGCCAGTTGGGAGGGCAAGTACTCTAGCTTTGTTGGATTTTAGCGAAGTGACTGGGAGGCCGGCCATCCGACTGTTTTGACAGCCGGTGGGCGTGGTTGGAGGCCGGCTTGCGTTATATAAGTTCATTAGTCCTTAGCCATTTTTCGTGTGGGCATCCTTTCCGCCTTTGGCTCTTGCCAGTCGGACAGTCGGTTCTTTGAGCTGCGACTTTCAACAAGAGAAGGCTCGGGTGCCGGCACACTACTTTGTCTGACTTCAGGTAGAACTTTTAATATAACTTAAGGCGGCCACTCCCCGGGCCGACTAGTCGAACCCGGTGCCAGACAGAAAATCAAATGTAATAATACATTCATGAATATGACACTCGTCATTCATAGATAAAGGAGGGCAGTCCCCGAGTGCTCCTCGGGGGGCTCGTTGTTTCGTACTTAATACAAAAAGGTAGCATGATACATACTGCTTTCAACTGTAAAAACTTCTCAAGAGGTTCGCGTTCCATGGTCGCTCCGACTCCTTGCCGGAATCATCCCTCTTGCGTGCTCTTGGTTTTTGTGCATCGATTAGGTAGTAGGAGTCGTTGCCTAGTGCCTTGCTGATGACGAAAGGGCCTTCCCAAGGGGCCGAGAGCTTGTGTTGGCCGGCTGTTCGCTGGATCAGCCGAAGCACAAGGTCGCCCTCTTGGAAAGATCTTGGCTTGACCTTGCGGTTGTGGTAACGGCGCAAACCCTGCTAGTAGATGGCGGACCGGCTGAGTGCTAACAGCCGGCCTTCTTCCAGCAGGTCGACGCCGTCTTCTCGCGCTTCCTTGGCCTCCGCCTCCGTGTACATGGTGACCTGAGGCGAGTCGAACTCGATGTCGGTTGGGATGACAGCCTCGGCACCATATACAAGGAAGAATGGAGTGAAGCCGGTTGACTTGTTAGGGGTAGTACGCAGACTCCAGAGGACAGCCGGCAGCTCATTGAGCCAGCAGCCGGCCGATCGCTCCAGTGGTACGACCAGTCGGGGCTTGATGCCGGAGAGGATGAGTCCATTTGCTCGCTCCACCTGGCCGTTTGACTGCGGGTGGGCAATGGACGCTAAGTCCAGTCGGATACCCTGCGTCGCGCAGAAACGTGCCAGTGCTCCTTTGGCAAAATTTGTGCCGTTGTCGGTGATGATGCTGTGCGGCACGCCGTACCGAGTAGTGATGTCGGCAATGAATGTCACGGCAGTCGGCCCGTTCAGCTTCTTGATCGGCTTCGCTTCGATCCACTTGGTAAATTTTTCCACGGCGACTAGAAGATGTGTCAAGCCGCCGCGGGCTGTCTTGAATGGGCCCACCATGTCCAGCCCCCAGACGGCGAAGGGCCAGGTGAGGGGCATGGTCTTGAGTGCAGAAGCCGGGAGGTGTTGCTTGGAGCTGAAGACTTGGCATCCTTTGCAGTTTTTGACTATCTCTTTGGCATCTTCCAAAGCAGTCGGCCAAAAGAAACCGTGGCGGAAGGCTTTGGCCACAAGTGATCTTGAGGCTGCGTGGTGGCCGCATTCGCCTTGGTGGATATCCTTGAGGATTGCCACACCTTTCTCTGGCTCGACGCGACCCTGGAAGACTCCGGTGACGCTGCGCTTCACAAGTTCTCTGTTTATTATTGCATATGCTCCGGCTCGACGTTGCACTAGTCTTGTCGAGATCTCATCAGCCGGCAGCTCTCTGTTGACTAGGAAGTTGAGGATGGGCTGGGCCCATGATGGAGCTGTGACTTCTTCTACTGTCAGTACGGCCACCGTGACTCGGGTGGGTGGGTTGGGTGGCGGGGAACTGGAGTCGGCCACCGCTTCTTGTGTCGCTGCAGTCCCCGGGCCGACTGCTGCAGTCCTCGGGCCAGGTTCTGAAGTCTCCGAGCCGGGTGCGACTACAGCAGTCCCCGGGCCAGTTGTTGAAGTCCCCGAGCCGCCTGCTGGGTTCCTCCAGTCGGATCCGGCTGCATCGGGGGCAGGCGGTACGAAGATAGAGTCCGACTCTGGAGACGGCTTGATGGATTGTTTGAGGAGGCGCTGGAGAGAGACACCGGTTCGTATAGCCTGTCGGGTGGAGCCGATCCGCGCCAGGGCATCTGCTTGGTCATTGTCGGCCCGTGGCACGTGAAGGAACTCGCACCCTTCAAAGTACTCACTGATCTACTGGACGAGGAATCGATAGCTCGCCATGTTTGCATCCTTGGCGTCCCAGTCGCCAGATGACTGCTAGACCACCAAGTCTGAGTCGCCATAACACAGGATCCGGCGTATGCCGAGCTCTTTGGCTAGCCGGAGCCCATGTATGAGCGCCTCGTACTCGGCCACGTTGTTGGAGGCGGCGAAGTGGATTTGCAGCGTGTATCTGAGTTTGTCGCCTTTGGGAGAGGTGAGAACGATGCCGGCTCCCAAGCCGGTGCGCATCTTGGACCCGTCGAAGTGCATCCGCCAATGGGTCGAGTCGGGAGCCGGCGGTAGGTACTGGGTCTCGGCCCAGTCGACGAGGAAGTCGGCCAATCCTTGGGACTTGATGGCGGTGCGGGGCTAGTAGAAGATTGTCTAAGGCGCCAGCGCAATGGCCCATTTAGCCACCCGGCCGGATGCATCCCGACTGCCTATGATCTCGGCAAGCGGGGCGGTGCATACGACCGTGATGGGATGCTCTTGAAAGTAGGGTTTCAACTTCTTGGCGGCGAAGTACACTCCATAGCACATCTTCTGGTAGTGCGGGTAGTTTTGCTTTGAGCTGGATAGTACTTCGCTTAGATAATATACCGGCCTCTGGACTAGCTGGGCTCGGCCTTCTTCTGGGCGATGGACCACGACGACTGTACTGACCACTCGGCTAGTCGCGGCAATGTAGAGGAGCATGGGCTCCTTCTCAGTCGGCGCCGCCAGGACAGGTGGAGTAGTCAGCATCTTCTTCAACTCATGGAAGGCTTGGTCTGCTTGGTCATTCCACTCGAAATGAGTGGATTTCTTCATGAGTCAGTACAGGGGGAGAGCCTTCTCTCCTAGCCGGCTGATAAAGCGGTTTAAGGAGGCCAGGCACCCAGTGAACTTCTGCACGTCCCGCAACTTGGTGGGAATCTCCATTCTCTCAATGGCTTTGATCTTCATAGGGTTGCACTCAATGCCGCGTTTGGAGACCAGGAAGCCTAGAAGCTGGCCGGCTGGTACTCCGAACACGCATTTCTCGGGGTTGAGATTGATCTGGAATCGGCGCAAGTTGGCAAATGTTTCTTTGAGGTCCTCCAGCAGGGTGCCGCGCTTCTCTGTCTTCACCACAATATCGTCTACGTAGACGTGGGCATTTCTGCCGAGTTGCTTGAGGAGGCATTTCTGCATGCAATGCTGAAAAGTGGCACCGGCATTCCTCAAGCCGAATGTCATAGTCAGGTAACAGAAAGCTCCGAATGGTGTGATGAAGGCAGTCTTCAGGCGGTCTGCTGGGTCCAACTTGATCTGGTGGTGTCCTAAGTAGGCATCCAAAAAACTCAACAACTCGCATCCGGCCGTGGAGTCTATCACTTGATCAATCCATGGCAAAGCAAACGGATCTTTGGGGCAGGCCTTGTTGAGGCTAGTGTAGTCTATACACATACGCCACTTGTGGTTTTTCTTCAACACCAAGACTGGGTTGGCAAGCCACTCTGGGAAAAACACTTCCATAATAAAGCCGGCGGCAAGGAGCCGGGCTATCTCTTCTCCTATGATTCTTCGCTTCTCTTCTGACAGTCTGCGGAGGGGCTGCTTGACCGGCTTCCCGTCGGCTCGGACGTGTAATTTGTGCTCGGCGAAATCCTTTGGAACACCCGGCATGTCCTTTGGGGACCATGCGAAGATGTCTCGATTCTCACGGAGGAAGTCGACGAGCTCGCCTTCCTATTTATTGTCCAGGTTTGCACCAATGACTGCAAACCTTTCCGGGTTCTCTGGGTCCAGAGGTATCTTCTTCATCTCCTTGGCCGGCTGGAAGGAGCCCTGCACATCATAATCCTTGGGGTTGGGGGACAAGGCCGGCTGCTTGCCGGCCATGGTCACAACTCGCTCCAGCATCTTCTTCTCTTCTGCCACTACGAGGGACTCGGCCAGCCGACTGCTGGCTGCAGCGCACTCGATGGACTTCTTGTAGTCGCCGGCTACAGTGATGATCCCCTTCGAGCTCGGCATCTTCATCTTCAGGTAGGCGTAGTGGGGCACAACCATGAACTTGGCCAGAGCAGGTCGGCCAAGCAAGGTGTGGTAAGGGCTCTCCAGATCCACTACCTTGAACCAGATTGCTTCTCGGCGAAAGTGATCCTTGTCTCCGAAGAGAACATCCAACTTGGTCTTGCTGATCGGGGAACAGGACAGGCCGGGCACGATGCCATGGAACACGGTCCGGCTTGGCATGAGCTGCTTTGCCTTGAGGTTCAACTTCTCCATGGTATCGCGGTACAGTATGTTGATACTACTTCCGCCATCAATCAGAACGCGGGAGAATCGGGCAGCTCGCCTCTCCGTTGCGAGGGTGACATCCAACCTAATGCGTAGGAGCCAGGGGATGGCATCACCTCTGGGTGATCGGCCCGGCTCCAGTTGACAGGCCTTTCGGACCAATGCATGAACTCGGGGTTGCTGGAGGCGACGGCGTTGACCTCTTGGTGCTGTCGGCGCCGGCTGCGCTTGTCTTCAGCTTGGCTCGTGAAGACGACGTAGGCGGCATGCTCTTTAGGGAACTCATCTTGAATGGCTCCGACTGCTGGTCGAGCAGCCGGCTGCTGGGGGGCTGGAGGCGGCAGGCCGGGAGGCGGAGGTGGCACCAGCCCCTCGCCCTTGGAGATCCGTGTGAGCCAGTGGCACTTTTGGGTCGTGTGGTTGGACGGCTTCGCGCCGCTGTGGAACTTGCAGGGGGCATCGAGAGTCTGCTCGTAGGAGAAGGCCGGCTGCCAAGCCGGCCTGCCGCCCTTCTTCTTGGGATCGGGCCGTTCTTCGGGCTGCTCATCTTCGACTGTGGCCACCTGCCGACTGGTGGAAGGCGGCATAGGGGCCTTGCGCTTGTGGTCGTTCTGGTAGGGGCGCCGATTGGAGTCGCCAGCCGGCGTCTTGGGAGCCGGAGCGAGCACCTTCCCAGAGGCGTCCACTCGGAGCTCGGTGTTAATCGAGGAGTCGGCCGTGGCGTACTTGTCCTCTCGGCACAGAGGAGTCGGTGCTTGAGGAGGGTGCCCTCTCGGCACCCGGCGGTGAAGTATTCGATGGCTTGAACCTCGTGCACCCCCTCGCAGGAGTTGCGGAGCTCGGCCCACCGCGTGAGGTAGTCACGGGTCGACTCGTTGGGCCCTTGGACGCATAGGGAGAGCTGGCGGGGCTTGGGAGGCCGCTTGTACGTGCTGGTGAAGTTGTGGACGAAGACTTCCGTGAAGTCCAGCCAGCTGTTGATGCTGTAGGGCTTGAGGCTGTTGAGCCAGGTGCGTGTCGTGCCTTGCAGCATGAGAGGGACGTACTTCACGGCTACGCGCCTGTTGTCGTTTGCTATGCTGACAGCGGTAGAGTAGTCGATGAGCCAATCTTCCGGCTTCACAGAGCCGTTGTACTTGGGCGTGTCTCTGGGGAGCGAGAACCCTTTGGGGAAGGGCTCGTCGCGGATGCGGGGGCCAAAGCATGGCGGGCCGACATCGTCTTCTTCTTCTAGCGCCAGGGATCGAGCTAGGCGGCTGATCCGGTGGCGGGCGTCGTTCTCGCCGATTCCTTCGCGGTGGCCTAGTTGGCCACCAAGAGTCGGATGCGTGACAGGCGGCGGGCTGGGATATCTCTCCCCTCGAGGCGGGGGAGGAGGCGGATATCCTTGGCGCTCCACTGCTCGAGGGCGGCCTTCCGCGTCGCGCTCAATGGTGATCCGAGTCCGGCTGCGGCTAGCAGCCGGCTCCTTGTCTTTCCTTGCGCGGGCACCGCTCGCAGTCGGCGACCGGGATGTCGCGGCGTGCTCGCGGCGTGGGGGAGGACTCTCAGCGCGGGCGCCGGCTTCGTGCCGTTCTGCGGCCGCGTCGATCAGCTGCTGGATTCGCCTTGTCATGTACGGGAGCTCATCAGCCCCCAGCCCATTTAGCTCTTCAGCGGCCGCCTGAGCGGCTCGCAGATTCTCGAGCGGGGTGGCGTAGACGGGGCGGTCTGCCCCCAGCATGCTGGCAATGGCCGCGCCGCGCTTCTTGACGAGGCCGGCTCGGCTCGGCCCGCCATGAGGCGGCGTGCCAAAGGCGGCGCGGTCGACTTCGCGCTGGTGAGCCTCGGTGAGGCGTCTCATGGAGGCTATCTTCTGACCCTCCGTGATGAGGGCAAGGCGGCGTGCCTCCAGGGTCTCCGCGTCGGCGTCGGCCGGGATGGGGACGGACAAGTCATGCATCGCCGCTCGCAGGGCGTCGTGGGCGTTCTTGTCCGAATCGGCGACGTGGCTGATGACCAGAACCTCAGTGACAGCGCTGCTGCCACTGTCAGCTCGAGGGAGAGGGTCATCGAAGACTACCACGTCGGAGGGGTAGGCGTCAAGCGATGCCGTGTCGGAGTCGACAAGCATCGGGTCGGTGGAGCCGACCGACTCCAAGTCCACAGCAGGCTCGCTGGAGACGTGAAGTTGGTCGAGGAGGCTGACGAGGCAGCTCTCGGGGTAGTCCGTGCCTGCGTCGGACGCGGGCTCGTCGACGCCTTGCAGCGCGTCGGGGCAAACGCCGTCGGGCGCAGCAGGCTGGCTGCACTCGCGGGGAAGAAAAAGGGTTCCCGTCCAGAACACGTCTCCGGACGACGGTGCACCTGGCCCCATGGTGGGCGCCAAATGTCGGGTGGTAGGTGCGACATATGCCAACGGGTGACTTATCATTGTGGGAGCCAGTAAGACATCGCCGGTGCCTGGAAACGGGATGAGGCGAAGACATGCACGCTGGCGGATCTTACCCAGGTTCGGGGCTCTCCGTGGAGATAACACCCCTAGTCCTGCTCTGCGGGGTCTCCGCATGATCACTAGATCAATACAAGTAGCTACAAGTGCTCCTTGAGCTGTTTGGCTAGAGGAAGAAG
Organism: Aegilops tauschii subsp. strangulata; assembly: GCF_002575655.3. NCBI lineage: Eukaryota > Viridiplantae > Streptophyta > Magnoliopsida > Poales > Poaceae > Aegilops > Aegilops tauschii. The sequence continues at coordinate 498,598,884 of NC_053036.3, forward strand.
AAGGGCAAGGCTAGCTCCCCTTTTTCTCTCTATATGGTGTGTGGAATTCTATGGGATCAACCTTTTGCATGGGTGTCCCGGGGGGTTTATATAGGCCTACCCCCAGGGGTACAATGGTAATCCGGCTAGGCGCGGGTCCCAACCATCTGTGTCTATGCTCGCCGGCTTCTCCGCCGGTCATTGGGGCCCACCGACTGGTGGGTCCCGCCGGCTGTCGGCTTCTTGGCCGGCACGCCGGCCCCACCGCATGGGGGCTTTGTTGGCGGCTGGTTACTGTTGCCTCGCCTCTGATGACGAGGGCTTTGTCGAGGTAAGCACGGCTACAGTGTTGCCGCCTTGCGAGCTCTCACTGTAGCCTTACCTCGTCTTGTCTCCTTAATAGGGCGCATGCTTCGAGGGAGGGAGGTAGCCGGCTGTTGGGAGCCGGCCACATCCCTGGCCGACTAGAGGAGGCCAGGCCGTCCTCAGATGTCTCCCTGGCAAAGGGGCCCGCCGCCCGCGGGCCTTTCTGGCACCTGTCGTGGGTGATATCGGGGCCAACATGGCTACAGTGCCGCGCCAGACGGGGATGGCTGGCCCGTACGGCGCCCTGTGGCCATGGCTGTTCCGGGATTCGGGGGTAGTCGGCTGTACTGCGGCCACGCCCCATCCTATCACCGTTATGTGGGTACAGTCTTAGTGGGCGCAGTCTTGGCCGGCTTCTGGGAGTCGGCTTTCTTCATGGCCGGCTTCTGGGAGTCGGTCCTCTTGGGGCCGGCTTCCTGGAGTCGGCTATCTCGTATCTTCTGAGACTGGGTCGCCTTCTGGGAGTCGGCCCTGGGGATAGCCGGCCGGGGGAAGGCGGCCCTATTCTTTGTATGCTTGAAGGCTTGAATGGCCTGATAATTTTTCAAAGAGCCAGGGGGAGTCGGTTAGGCTACCCGTGGCCATTTACTCCGACAGTTTGATATTGATTTCCTGCGATGTAAAAAACATGCAGAAAACAGCAACTGGCACTTGGCACTATGTCAATAGGTTAGTACCAAAAATTGATATAAAATGACTATAAAATGATTATAAAACATCCAAGAATGATAATATAACAGCATGGAACAATCAAAAATTATAGATACGTTGGATACGTATCACATCACAGTACGATAGCTACCTGAAAACAGCACGGTACAACATATAGCTAGTTCAGCTTCATAAGAACATTATTAGAACAATATACTCATTTCCCTAATCGAGATCATCCAGGCTCGTCTTATCCACCTCTGCTTTCAGTTCAGTAAGAACCTGTTTGCACTGGCCAACTGGGAAAGTGCCTCCTCCTTTGCCAACACCATCTTAGCAAAGTCTGATTTAAAAAATCTGAGCTCATTCTCCACCTTCCTCTTTTTATCCCGCATCTTCAAATATTCTTCAGCGTTGACAACACTTTCTCTAAGCCTACCTCTGTTCTCTTCCTCGTACATGCTCTAGAGCTTTGCTAGGCACATCTTCAAAGACTGTGGCCACTCTTGATCAACCCACTCCAAGTAAGAACACTTTCGTTCATCCTATAATATTTAAAACTAGATCAGTATCAATTGTAGGGGAAATGGGTTTATAGCAACATAGAAAATCACCAATACTTATTTTGAAAAACTAAAGAAACAGATTAATTATGACATATCTTCTCAAAAAGATCAATGTGCAAATGAATTAATTGCTACGGACACAACAACCAAATTTCAAAACATCAGAAGCTATATTTAACTACAACAACGCTACAAGTTCTTACTCATGTACTATAAATAACAAATTGAACATTTTATGAGGAAGCTAAATATAACTGCAACAGCATAGCGACAGTGTTTGGATGACAGCAAATTTATACTAATAGGTTTGTACATGCACAAATTTAGTAACATAAAACTAATAGCACTAAGGCCGTCCACTATGTATGCCAAAACCAGTGTAAAGACAACTGTTGCTACATTTCGCACCGGTGCCCTACACTGGCGAGCCGATGTAGCGGAAAAAATTCAGGGACCCGGACTCCGGAGCACCTAGTTGCTCTGATGCCCAGTTCCTTCGTGCCGAAAAGATTTAGTATTTTACTAGTTGGCTGCTCGGATGTGTGGACCAAAGTTGGCTGCACAAACTGCTGAAGCGGTGCCAAATAATTTTCTAATGGCACCGCTGATGAGATGGCAACATATTTAGATACTAGGTACAAACTGTGATACTTTCTTAGAATGCGTTTGGTTGAAGGTGTGGTATGAATGGGTTGGCACCGTGACAGTGTATGAATCACATCTAACAAATGATTTGTAACAACGAAAGAGGGACTAACCTTCTCTGCACATGCCATAAACTTCCTCCCACTGTCCACAGATTCAAATGCAACTAGCTTCACGCATGGAGATTGATGGTGACAATGAGCATACAGATCTTCAGCCACCCCGCTCCATTCGTTGCAATTGATGGTCCTAGGGAGCTACAAGAGGAAGAAATGACTCAAATCGACCGCCGGGGTAAAATCCCTCATTCCAAGTCATAGCCCGAGAGAGAGAAGAGAGGCATACCCGGGTGGTGAATGAGTCGTCGGAAGAGGAGGAACCGCTGGAGAGGTCATTGAAGAAGACCATGGCGACCCCGGTGGTAAGATGCGAGACGGCGAGAGTGAGGAAGCCAGCGAGGAAGCGGCTATAGCTTAGGAAGGAAGGAAGGAGCAAACAGGGGAAATGTGACTTGTGGTCGGGGAGAAAAGGGGGTGGGGGCGAGGGTAGATATTTTGGCGGTAGGCCAAAAATTCTGAAATGTGGAGGGAAACTTTGCGCGCGATGCTGCCGGACACCATTCACTTTGAACGATTGTGTGCATCGCAAACGATTCTTTTGCTTTACGCGCATGGTATGAGTTTGATAATTCAAATTTTGGTGGAAATTTCCCCTGGTACTGTCCTCATCCATGTCATTGCATAATTTAACATCGCTTGCTAATTTGGGCACACAAAAGAGCGTACAACACACAGACCACACTTACTAAATCGAGCAATTTTAGTAATTAAACAGAGCTAGTTGACCTAAACATTTCTATAACAATAGACCAACATTAAAAACAAAGCCTAAGTACGCATAATTTTAACAAATCCGCCGACGTGCCGGCCTATGCATCGCCGGTGTGAGAGACGTCGATGACTTATCCTGGCGACATGCCGCCGTTGGTGGATTCTGCGTCCCCCCTGCTGAAGTCGATTGCGTCCTCGTCCTCGTCCTCAGCGCCGCCCTCAAGGTTGTGGTACTCGTAGTAGTGGCTGCGCCAGAGCTCGCGTTGGTACTCCACCGCCGATTCCTCGACGGACAGACTCTTCTCTACCTCGACCTTGGCCACATGCAACTCCTCCTCTCGGCTCTCCTCGATCTCCACCGCCTCCTGCATCTCCAGCTCCCGCTCGGCGATCTCATGAGGAAGCAGGTGCTTCATGGCCACAGCCGCCCTTTCGGACGTGGGTTGCTTGCAGGATTCTGAGGTGGCCTGGAATATCTTGGCGTGTGTGTCCACGATCTTGGCATGGATGGCCTCGACGCGGGCCAGGGCGACATCGGCGGCACAGATAGCAGCTCGAGCGCTCTCGAAGTTTGTAGCCACCATCGCAGCAGCTGCTGCAGCTATCTCGGCTGCTGCAGATGCCCTGTCGGCTGCCATAGACGCCCTCTCGGCGGATGCGCCCGCACTCAACGCTGACGCGGCGGCACTCTCGGCGTAGGCGGCCGCGCTTCAGCGCAGGCGGCGGCGCTCGGGGAGGACGTGGCCACCGTACGGGCCTTCACGAAGCGTTTCCACGGCATCATCTTTGCAAGAAGGGGTTGCAGGAATGGGGATCGGGATTCGTGGATTCGGGGGTTGCCGGCACTGGAGCAGACGAGCCGACGAATCTTAAGGAGGAAGACTTAAATAGACCCAGGAATTTTCATCGCAAACGATTCCTATAAAAAACCGTTTGGTGTTGTTGGTATTTTTTATTAGCTGTGAAAGACGAATTTGGAGTAAAGTGGCAAAGGATGGTGTTTTAAATGTACGAGAAAATTTGTAGTACTAATACAACTGTCATGTCAAATTTTTGAATATTTCAGGGGTCATTTGACCTTTTAAGACATTTAAGTGATTTTCTAGCCATTTAATGACCGTAATTCAAATTTGAACTACATGTACATGCAACAACTAACCATAACGGTTTGAAAAGTCATATTTTGTGTACTTGTGTGCGTGTTAATTCCATGTGCAGTAAATTGGAAGGAATTTTCAAACATATTGGTCTCACGGCTATGACACAATTAAGCATGGAGTGCCATGGCATTTAAATTCCAGAAAATTAAAAAATTATTAAAAAAACATGAAACCTTGCTTGATGTAATGTCACGCCACCAAGATGATGTGGTAAAAATTGGCATGTTTGACGAAATTTTGGACACACACCCCTCACAAACCGGAGCAACTCACTAGAAGGCTCGTGGTTTCGAGAGGGAACAATGCATGTTTGATGACGAACGGGCGATAGCTTCCTCTTACGGGCTTCAAAAAATTTCTATAGTTAACATGCACTAATACAACCGTCGTGTCAAAATTTGGAAAATTTCAGGGGTCATTTGACCTTTTGAGACATTTAAGTGATTTTCTAGCCATTTAATGACCGTAATCTGAATTTGGACTACATCTACATACAACGGCTAACCATAAAGGTTTGAACAATCATATTTGTGTACTTGTGTGCGAGTTAATTCCATGTGTAGTAAATTGGAAGGAAATTTCAAACATATTGGTCTCACGCCCTGGACACATGCAGGGAGTGCCATGGCATTTAAATTCCAAAAAAATAAAAAAAAAATCAGAAACACATGAAACCTTGCTTGATGTAATGTCATGCCACGAAGATGATGTGGTAAAGAATAGGCATGTTTGACGAAAGTTTAGACACACATCCCTCACAAACCAGAGCAAATCACTAGAAGGCTCGTGGTTCCGAGAGGTAACAATGCATGTTCGATGACGAACGGGCGATAGCTTCCTCTTACGGGCTTCAAAAAATTTCTACAGTTAACATGCACTAATACAACTGTCTTGTCAAAATTTGGAAAATTTCAGGGACCGTTTGACCTTTTTAAGATTTTTAAGTGATTTTCTAGCCATTTAATGACCGTAATCAAAATTTGGACTACATCTACATGCAACGGCTAACCATAAAGGTTTGAACAATCGTATTTGTGTACTTGTGTGCGAGTTAATTCCATATGCAGTAAATTGGAAGGAAATTTCAAACATATTGGTCTCACGCCCTGGACACATGCATGGAGTGCAATGTCATATAAATTCCAAAAAAAAAGATCAGAAACACATGAAACCTTGCTTGATGTAATGTCATGCCACCAAGATGATGTGGTAAAAAACTTGGCATGTTTGAAGAAAGTTTGGACACACACCCCTCACAAACCGGAGCAACTCACTAGAAGGCTCGTGGTTCCGCGAGGGAACAATGCATGTTTGATGACGAACGGGCAATAGCTTCCTCTTACGGGCTTGAAAAAATTCTACAGTTAACGTGTAGTCAAGGGTCATATGACCTTTTTAAGACATTTAAGTGATTTTCTAGCCATTTAATGACCGTAATCCAAATTTGGACTACATCTACCTGCAACGGCTAACCACAACGGTTTGAACAATCATATTTGTGTACTTGTGTGCGAACTAATTCCATGTGCGGTAAATTAGAAGGAAATTTCAAACTTATTGGTCTCACGCGCTGGACACATGCATGGAGTGCCATGGCATTTAAATTCCAAAAAAAATAAAAAAAGATCAGAAACACATGAAACCTTGCTTGATATAATGTCATGCCACCAAGATGATGTGGTTAAAAATTTGCATGTTTGAGGAAAGTTTGGACACACACCCCTCACAAAACGGAGCAACTCACTAGAGGCTCGTGGTTCTGAGCGGGAACAATGCATGTTTGATGACGAACGGGAGATAGCTTCCTCTTACGGCCTTCAAATTTTTTCTACATTTAATGTGCACTAATACAACTGTCATGTGAAAATTTGGAAAATTTCAGGGGTCATTTGGCCTTTTAAGACATTTAAGTGATTTTCTAGCCATTTAATGACCGTAATTCAAATTTGAACTACATGTACATGCAACAGCTAACCATAACGGTTTGAAAAATCATATTTTGTGTACTTGTGTGCATGTTAATTCCATGTGCAGTAAATTGGAAGGAATTTTCAAACATATTGGTCTCATGGCTTGGACACATGAATGGAGTGCCATGGCATTTTAATTATGGTTTGCCCTTAATCCCTTCGTCCGGGGGCTCATGTTCTATTATGGACTAGATTTTCACGATCTCGCCCCGAACTCTGTTCTTCTCATCTCGTCGTTTATCATCACGTGCGAAGCCTTCCTCCGAACTGCTCCACACTTCGGCTTGTGGCTCAAGACCTTCAATGTGAAGCTGCAAGTGATGGAGGGGGGCAGGCGGAATGCGGTGGAGCCTCAGTGAGCAAGCTTACCAGCGCTGTTTGGCTAAAAGGATCCTTCACAGAATCTTCCGACTTATGGCAGGAGGAGTGGTTCTATATCACCGAGCCCCGTGGTTCAAAGTGGGCAGCTGCGCTTGCGTTCTGATCCAGCCCCCCAATTCAGCTTGCATCATGGATTAACAAGGGGTTGGACTGGGGACTAGTTGACGAACTGCGGACTCTGCAGAGCCGCATCTGAAGCCTTATTGAGAAGGATATTGATCTTGTCAACATTATTCAGGTAATGCTAGTCCGCCGGACCCTGCCGTGCCAGCGACGGCCTCTCCGCATGTGGGAGTTTAATCCAGAAGGGCCGTGGATCTCGGTGTCAAAACTGGCGGATCTCGGGTAGGGGGTCCCGAACTGTCCGTCTAAGGCGGATGGTAATAGGAGGCGGGGGACACAATGTTTACCCAGGTTCGGGCCCTCTCGATGGAGGTAATACCCTACTTCATGCTTGATTGATCTTGATGATATGAGTATTACAAGAGTTGATCTACCATGGGATCGTAGAGGCTAAACCCTAGAAGCTAGCCTATGATATGATTGTTGTTGTCCTATGGACTAAACCCTCCGGTTTATATAGACACCGAAGGGGGCTAGGGTTACACAAAGTCGGTTACAAGGGAGGACATCTACATATCTGTATTGCCAAGCTTTCCTTCCACGCCAAGGAGAGTCCCATCCAGACACGGGACGAAGTCTTCAATCTTGTATCTTCATAGTCCAACAGTCCGGCCAATGGATATAGTCCGGCTGTCCGAGGACCCCCTAATCCAGGACTCCCTCAGTAGCCCCCGAACCAGGCTTCAATGGCGATGAGTCCGGCGCGCAGATTTGTCTTCGGCATTGCAAGGCGGGTTCTTCTCCAAATTCCAAATACCTGTTTGAGTAGTGTCCGGCTCCCCATAAATGTTGCACTCCTTGGCTTCCGTGCCTAATAATGGACATCCTCCACGCGTCGAGCGAATGCGAGAAGTCGGGGCATTTTTACATTTGCCACCCTAGCCATATGGGCGAATCACCTGTTAAAGAGACGGGGATTCTCAGATCCAGATCACACCATCCTCCCATAGCGAGTATCCATCGGAGCGCGCCTGGAAAAAAATCCATTCCAACATGGCCGGCCATCGCAGCTCCTCCTCTCGCTCCCGTAGCCCTAAGCCCGGCAATTGGAAGAAGCGTTCCGTCCCGCACAGTCACTTAGTAGAGTTGCAGACCCAGGGATTCCTCCCTCCAGCGTATATGGTCCCCGTTCGAGCCGGGCTTGCCACCTACAATGGCGGGGAGCAAGCGGAGAGCTTTCCCGACCCATCCAAAGGGGAGCGGGTATGCCTTGTCCCTTACTTATTAAGAGGACTTGGATCTCCAATTCATCCATTCCTCCGCGGGCTCCTGGAGTTCTACGGCCTCCAGCTGCACAATTTTACTCCCGCCTCCATATTACACATCACTGGCTATGTCGCCTTTTGCGAGCTGTTTCTGGGCTGCGAAGCTCATTTTGAGCTATGGAAGAGGTTGTTCTGCCTCGTACCCCGTACACAAGAGGGGTCAATATATCAAGTGGGCGGAGCTGAGATATGGCGCCTCGTCGGGACCGGATATATGTCCGGTACTCCGATGAAGACGTCCAAAGATTGGCCTTCTGAGTGGTTTTATATGGAGGCCGTCCCCCTTTCGGACCCTGTTCGGATGGGCCTTCCTGAGTTTAATAACGCTCCTTTGAAGAAACGCCACAGCTGACGCCCTTGGAGCCCCCAGGAGGAAGATAACAGAGAGGTCCTTTACCTGATGGGCCGGATACAAACGCTGGCCAAATCAGGATTGACAATAGTCGAGGTTATGTCCATATGTATAATGCGGGGGGTGCAGCCACTCTAATATCGTGGACACCCTATGTGGCACTTAAATGGAGAAGACGATGCCACCCGCTGCGGTCGTAAAGGTCCGGACTCCGTTGCTGCTCTAGCGAAAATACTATCCGGTTTATACAAAGGAGAGGAAGAAGAGTTCATCCGTATCAAGCCATGGGATGGGTTCTCGAGTACAACCCCCCAAGCTGGGTGAGCTGCTACTTTTTACTCCAGACCTTCCCGCATTCTTTGTCATGAATATTTACCTTGCTATTTCATAGCAGGAGCTGCGAAAAGCTATGAGGGAGGTCCACAGCCCGCCTCCACAACTAGAGGACCCTGACCGGGCCCTCGACCCCGGACTCGAGGAGGATCCGGACATATTTGTGGAGCTGATTGACAGGACGTTCTATCAATTGAGCCGCGATGACGCCATGGTGGCCATCATAGCCGATTATCCTGGACTACTCCCTGCGTCGCATGTAAGTAAAACCAGAGTCCCAACTTCCGAGAAGGATCCCCTTTTCTGCACTTCACCTATTGCACACATATGGTGTCTTACAGGGAAGGCCCTCGAGACACCATGTCGAACCCGCAGTGACTCACCAACAAGGGGCACCGAAGCTGGGTAGGCTTAAAAGGAAGGCGGTCAGGACTGAGACGCCATTGCAGAGGTATGAAACAAAACCCCGCTCCGTGGTTGTCCTCTTTAAAAATATAATAACTTCCATGTTTCCTAGTAGGAAAAACACTCGCCGGACTATATCCGGAAGGGCTGCCGGTCACGCCTCCACCAGTCAGGCTCCAGAGCCGGACGTAGAGGCGGACGCTAACATGGGGCGAACTCCAGATATTCCTCCTACAGAGGATGCGGATAGGCTATCCGCTACAAATTCCGAAGTGGAGAGCGCTATGAATCACAGGCGTCGCCAGGCCGTACTCCGTGATGCTTGTTTCTCCCAAGAGGCGTTCGATGCCTTTAACTCAGGGGACGCGTACATCCGAGGTGCTCAAAATGGTCTTGCCAGAGCCACGGACCAGTATGTAAAGGATATACGGGTAAGAAAATCTGATAATTATATATGTCAGTAGCCCCTGAGACTTGAAACAGTTGACACAACTGATTTAAGGATCATTATTTGTGCAGGTTCTTACAGAGAAGAATACCCAATTGTCTCAAGAGCTGGAAGAGTGCAAAGCCCAGCTACGGGCCGCAGTTGCCACGCTGAAGGAGTCCGAGAAGGCCCCCTCTGGTAACACTTGTCACTATTGCAAAGAATGACAGGTACCAGAGAGTATGCGGCATGCAAGCAAATCTAACAATAGATTTTGCAGATGACTCCGGAGTGAATCCGGAGGTCGTGATAGGGAATGAGTCGCATTCCCAACGACAGCTAAAGGCTGGTGAGCGCGTTCTTAAAAAGGTTAGGCAGGACAAAAACAATCTCCAAGATGCCAATATACAGCTGGGCGTGGAACTGAAAGATGTTCGGGCCCAGCTTGCTGACTCTGTAAAGGAGAATAAGAGGCTTCGACGCGGCATTTTCAGTAAGTGCTTGAACGAACTTTTAAACAGTTCGGCGAAGAAACCGGCTAACAGAGTTACATCTGCAGGTATGCTGACGGGTCGTCCCGAGGAGGAGATTCCCAGGTCTGCGGGTGATCTTCTGCCAGAGCTCTCACAACTGCACGAACAAGTTCGGCAGGTGATGCAGGGCATTGCCCAAGCCTTGTGGCCATCCGTCTCCCTGCCAGGAGGCATGGGGGAGCTTGTAGAGAAGCTCAAGGGAGCGCGGCGGCGCTTCCGATTATGGAAGATATTAGCCTGCCGACAAGGTGTGAGGGAAGCCTGGGCCATGGTGAAGACGCAGTATACCAAGGCTGACCCTAACCACATGGCCGAGGTCGGACCTGTGGGGCCTGATGGGAAAGAGATCCCCGTCAGTTTGGTGTATGACCAAGTAGAATTAGCCGCAAAGTATTCCCAATAGGATTGTAGGCTAGACAGCCTGTTGGATGGTATAGAAGAAGAATTTAGTCAGTCTAAGTGACTGTGTACTTCAAGTGACATATATTGTCCCTAGCCGGATTGTAAATCATTTGTCATGGCGGACCTTTTCGCTTCGACCTCCGGACCCAATAGTCCGGAGTGTATCCGAATACCCGCTCAGTTATGTAAAAACCGGGGTACGCGTGGAAACCATGCGTAGGGGTCATAAGTGCTTGAACAGACAAGTACCCAACTAGCTATGTTATATTACATGGATATTAAGAAACATCTTCCAGGGAGAATAGTTTCATTAAGGGTTCCTTTCCCTGGGTACGCATGCCCTAATGTGCATGTCCGAACTGCGAAAAGAGACGCAGGCTATAAACATCTCGGGGCATGTACTAAAATAAATAAAAGTCATATTTGGTTCACCGACCGAGTATTCCCTTAAGAACGCTAGCTTTCGGCTTCACCCAGTCTGAGGTACACATCCGGCTGACTCGGCAGTAACAATCGAAGAGGTGCTCCCCTTATGCCCTAGCCGAATTAACGGCAACGTAGGGCATAAACACAAGAGCCACGAAACCCAGCTTGGCCAAAACTTAAGTCATATCGATGCATATAATGGCGAAAAAGGTGTCGGATGTGGCGTTCCGGCAAACCCTTAAGGTTCGAACACTGGGGTGCGCGCGAAGTCTTTCCCTTCTACCGATCTACGCTCTAGCTCGCTAAGATCTCGCGGACGAACTCGACGAACTTGCAACACAGAAAGACATGAGGTTTATACTTGTTCGGGCCACCGTTGTGGTGTAATACCCTACCCCAGTGTGGTGGTGGTGGATTGCCTCTTGGGCTGATGATGAACAGTACAAGGGAAGAACAGCCTCCTAAGGTTGAGGTGTTCTTGTGCGTATGAACTTGTGGCGTGAGGATTCGATGCCTCTACTGTGGTGGCTAGTCCTATTTATAGGGGCCCTGGTCCTCTTCCCAAATATCGAGCAGGAAGGGAGCCAACAACGGCGGGCAAATTTGAAGGGGGACAGCTAGTACAAGCTATCCTGAAAAAAGCGGTCTTCGCCCGCGAAAAGCTCTGGGGTGACGCCGTCTTGGGCTCCACGATGACCTCCACCTTGCCGTCCTCCTGGTCTTGGTCTTGTTGCACCAATATGGCAACTTTTGCCTGATGCCTCGGTACTCTTCGCCTGCGCTGGCCTCCTTAGCACCAAAGAGGAAATAGGGACGCTGCGCGCACTGGCGCCCGCCTGGTACCGTTCGTCATGGCTCACGACACGAGAGCCTCATGAGGTTTGCCTTGCCTTGATATCTCTGCTCCTCGTGAGCCTTCCTGGCTAGGCCACTCCAGAGGAGGTCTTGCGTTGTCCGCCTCGCGAGGCTTGGACCCTTGCGAGGGTCATGGGTGCCTTGTTGACGAAGATGGGCTATACGGCCTGCTGCTTGGCCACGCTGTGGGCCGCAGGCAGGCAAGTCTGGGGACCCCCGTTCCTAGAACGCTGACAGTAGCCCCCAGGCCCAAGGTGCACTCGGGCTTGGCTTCGTGGCGAAGCCAAGGGTCAAGTTCGGAGCACCGCGGGCCCCAACAGGCCTGCGGCCCCGGTCGATGTGTGGCGGTTGATTGGACGTAGGCGTCTCCGCTTCCCCACGCTGCCTTCGAATCCGCCCGGCTATGCGGCCCCTGCGGCCTACACAATTATTCCTCCGCCTCCTGCGCCTTGCTTCCCCAATTCCCCTGCTTCCTTGTGGCTCTACTTCTCCTTTCCAATCTGACTTGCGCTCCGCCTGCTCCACCGCCATGGCGCCGAAACAAGCTGAGAAGGGGAAAAGACCTATGTCTCCGCCAGCTGCGCCTCCGTCCTTTGCGCCAGCGCTCGGCCGGTCTCGGGTGCTCAACGACGAGGCCATGGACAAGGTGCGCCCGGTGCTTGCTTCCAGCTTCAATGAGTGGGGGGAGACGGTGGCCTGGCCCGCGTCTCGTACTCGCACGGCTCAGACGGCCACTGAGGTCCCAATCTTCATAGATGCCCTCTGGGCGGGCCTGATTCCTCCCTTCTCTGCCTTCTTCAATGCGGTGCTTGAGCATTACCAGATCCACATGCTGCATCTCTCTGACACCCAAAATTTTATTTGGCCTTTTCAAAAATCTTTATTTAACTTGAGGGAGGTGTTTTAAATTTTTCTTCAAAGGAACCCCCCCTTTCAAAATATTTTTTTATGGCAAGGGTTTTATTTGGATTCACCCAAGACTTGATGTTGGTCTTAAACCAAAATGTTTATTTGGACTCAAACCAAAATGTTTTTCTCTTGGAAAAATGCCTTTTGAAAATTTCTTTGAAAAAGGCCCTATAGCTTTTGGAAAGATCCTTTGCCAGTTTCAAAAATTCCTCTTGCCATGACCCAAGGGTAAATTCCCTCCCTTAAACCTCTCCTCACCTTTGGATCATGATTTACTTCAAATCCAGCAAGTTGAACCTCCCCATATGATTATTTAAATCTTATCAAAACAATTTCTGTCTTCTATTCTAGCCCTTGGAGATTTACAAAGGAGCTACCATTTCTGTTTTGATTTTTGCCCCCAAACCAATTTCCCTTCCTAGTCCTTTGAACCCTCAACCAAGATCCATGAAGATCCACTGGTCTTCAGTTCAAAATTTTCAAACTATACTTGCTGCAAGTTTGGACCAGATTTGCCAAATTTGATGAAATTCATTCAAATCCTTCTCCAAAAATTCTGGGAAAAATCAGGCAACCTCTGGGTGCATTGAGAGGTCACCTCACCAAGTCCCAGCCCCAGGAAAAATTTTCTTCATGCCAAATCATTCTGTCGAACACCTGCAGAGCATTGTCAATGTCAAGTTCAGAGATTCAGAAATGCAGTTCAGTGATCTACTGTCGTTTTCTTCAGAAACTGTTGTCGATCTCGACAGTGCCGCGTTGGCGCCTTGCTCCCCGTCCCCTCCCCCTTGTCCCTGCACCGCACGAGCGCCTGGACGTTTGCGGACGTCGGCGACGTGCTGGAGGAGGTGCGCCGCCCCGTGACCGACGCCAGCGGCGGCTTTGCGGCCGCCAGAGAGAGGCGCGGCGCAGACGGCGCCACCCAGCGCCGCCCAAGCCACCGGAGGTCGCCGCGTGGCCACCCACTCCCCAGTGCGCGCTGCCACCCTCGTCGTGAACCGCTGGGCGCGGAGCGCGCTCTCTGCCGCCGCCGTGCCCGTGCGGCCACCCCACCGTGGACCAGCGCCATTACGCCAAGCCCGACCCAGTTTAGCAGTGGAACGGCACCAGTAAACCTCCCTGATGCTGCCTGGCCACTCAAACCCCCTGCTCAACCACTGCCTCGCCGTAATCGCTCGCCGGAGATTTCCCGTTCACGGCCATCCCCTCGATCCGCCTATAAATAGAGGCCCCGAGCTTCAACTCGAACCCACACCACCTCTGCACTCCACCTAGACCACACCAAGCCACTGGAAGAGCCCCGAGGGAGCTTTCTTCCTCAACTCCGGCCGCTGCAACCCGCCACGGGATCCAGCTCGATTCGCTCCCGTGCGTGCACCTCTGCCTCCCATCTCTTGCCAGTAGCTTCCCTATGCACCCACTCTCCTGACCCGCGCTTCAGTTCGGAGTTTGCAGCACCCACCGGAGTTCTCCACCATCACCCGAGCCGCCGTCCGCCGGAGAAAGTGTCGCCGTCGACGTGGTGCTCTCCGTCGGTCGAGTCCACCACCCACCGACGCGGAAGGACACGCTGAAGCTCTTGGTACACTCCGATCTCCCTGTCTCGCCGTGGTTCGACGCCGGCGACCACCGCAGTCTTCGGGCGCCGGCGAACTTTTTAAACCTGACAGGTGAACCCCCCCTGTCAGCCTCTATTCTCTTCTCCCTCGAAACGTTTTCTGTTGGCGCCTTCGGGCAAAATACGTTTTCTCTGTGGGCTTGCGCGTTTCTTTCCGAAGCGTTTTCTATTTTCTTAGTTAAGCCCCTGGAACTTTTCTGTTTCACTACAGATGAGTCCCTGGACAGAAACCCTTATAACTTTTTAATAAAAGGTGATTTTTGAGTGATTCTTTTTCTGAAAATCTTAAAATTTTGTCTAGTTTTTTATGGGATTTATTTGGAAAATTTTTGGAACAAATTTTATGCACGCGTTGGTTTTCACGTTAGTATGCTTTTTCGCTATACCATAGGTTCCGGAAGAGGTGACGGAGCCGCGAACTTCGCCGAGCTAGACTCCGACTTCTCCGAACCAGGCAAGCATGTTTGAACCTTTGATATGATAGGTGTTTTGCATGTTTGCGTGATGAAGACTCGTCGCTACCGCTACCTCCCATGCCATGTGCCATATACTTGTCACTATGCATTCGCCTGCCATCGGGGAGAATGAGATGAAGCCATCGAGATGGTTGTGGAGTATCTCAAGGCTCTGGAGGAGTCTTTCGACAACCTCGTGGACGATCTTGTGGCTGCCCGCATGGACTTAGTCCGGGGCGGTCCTGCCAGCAGGAAGGAGCTTCTCCTCACAGCACCGCCTCTGACATTCGTCTCGTCTTCAGCCTCTTATGCACCGGCCGTTTTGGCCACTGCTCGCCGTCTGCCTACCACTGAGGAGTTCGACCGAGTCCTCGCTCCTACTCCAGTCAGACCTGCACCGCCTGCCGCACCCGCTCTGCCGCCTGTCGCCCCCGCACGATCACCGCAGCGCAGTGTTACGCGCCAGGAACCTGCTAGAGAGGAGGTGGAGGTTGAATCTCCTGCACCGCTGAGTCTTGCCCTCGGCAAGGGGAAGGACATCGTGACCATCTCCGACTGAGAGCGCCGAGTAGCCGCGCGTTTTGTCTGCTTGCATGATGTGTTTTATCTGTACGCTAGTTTGTATTAGTGTGTTCGCTGCTTTCCGGAGGAGTACGCTAGTCTAAATAACATGTCAGGATTGTGTACGCACATCCTGAGTGCTGTATCGTGTGGTTGCTTTTCGCGTGTAAGATTTGGGTTAAGCAGTTCGTCCCCGTGCAAAGTCGTTTATGCTTTCTTGAAAAACCTTGAGGTCTTTTAAATTGTTGCCTTTGCAAGATTTTCCTTGTGC
This sequence comes from Aegilops tauschii subsp. strangulata, assembly GCF_002575655.3. NCBI lineage: Eukaryota > Viridiplantae > Streptophyta > Magnoliopsida > Poales > Poaceae > Aegilops > Aegilops tauschii. Next base: position 498,614,367 of record NC_053036.3, read on the forward strand.
CACACAGTTCTTCTCATGGGTTTTGCAAAGTAATACCCCAGACTGGAAAAATGTCTCGTCCGTGGACTCGCTCCATGCCCAATCAGCCAGAAGAAGTTTATGGGACACAGACTAGCAACAACTTCACTCAGGGACAGTCCAGTCAACAAGACAGCGAAGCAGCCTTGACTGAAGTATGCCGTCTCTTCGAGCAAAGCCAGCAACAGAACCAAGAGATGATGAATCACGTCATCAATATGGGAAACCACCGTGAACCCTATCAACCACATTCCAAGTTATCTGAGTTACAGAAGACTCGCCCTTCAACTTTTGCTCACACTGATAGGCCGCTGGAAGCCGATGACTGGCTTCGTGATATCGAGAGGAAGCTGATTATTGCTCAGTGCTCAGATCATGAGAAGGTGCTTTATGCACCACACTACCTTACTGGAGCAGCTGCCGCATGGTGGGAAAACTTCCTACACATGCATCCCAGTGAACACAACATCACCTGGGAAGAGTTCAAGGAAGGCTTTCGTGGGGCACACATCCCCAGGAGCATCATAAAAATCAAGAAGAGAGAATTTGACGACCTCAAACAAAGAGGCATGTCAGTGACAGAATACAACGGTCAGTTTACCCAGCTATCTCGTTATGCCTACGACGAACACATGACAGAGAGCAAGAGGATGGAAAAAAAATTCCTGGACGGCCTGGCACCGGCACTGAAATGCCAACTGGTTGTACACACTTTCCCGGATTTTAAAACTCTGGTTGAAAGGGCCATTACCTTGGAGAATGAGCGCCGTAGTCTGGAAGATATCCGTAAGCGAAAGAGGGACAAGACGACTCTTGCTCGCAACAACCGAAGCAAGACTGAGGTTCCAAGGACAGAAGCAAGGAAATCCACGACTACTGATCTAAGGCCCGTCAGACAGTTTCATGCCAGGGACAAGGAGTTCACGTACCGTCCAGGGGTCACCTGCTATGCTTGTGGTGAAGAAGGGCACTATGCTAAACAATGCCCAAAGCCGAGGAACTCGGCCCCCAAGCCAAACAATGGTGGGAATAATCCAGCCCCCAAGAGCAACAATTTCAATCCCAACAACAACCACAGGAAGGGTCACCTGAACCATGTGACCAAGGAAGAAGCGCAGAATGCCCCAGACATCGTGCTCGGTACGTTCCCTGTCAACACAGTACCTGCCATGGTTTTGTTTGATTCTGGAGCTTCCCATTCGTTCGTTTCGAAGAGTTTTGTTTTGCAACATGGTTTTCCGATACTTCCCTTGGAAAAATCTATGATCATCAAGTCCCCCGGAAATAAGCAAATCGCTCAGAGTTACTGCCAAGGAGTAATCATTGAGTTCGAAGGACTACAGTTCCAAGCAAATCTCATCGTGTTGGAAAATAAAGGACTGGATGTCATTTTAGGGATGGACTGGTTAACCACCAACAAAGGATTCATTGACTGTTTCAATCGGGCCGTGATTCTCACTCACCATCATGGCAAGAAAATAAAGGTTACAACTCAAGAAAGGCCACGGTCACGGCAACCAAAACTGAACAAAGTGGACATTTCAGAACTGAGAAAAGTTCCAGTGGTATGCGAGTTTCCTGACGTATTTCCTGAAGAACTGCCAGGCATGCCACCAGACCGAAAGATAGAATTCAGCATCGAACTAGCACCTGGCACTGCTCCCATCTATAAGAAACCTTATAGAATGGCACCCTCAGAATTGGTGGAGTTGAAGAAGCAGATAAAGGAATTATTGGACAAAGGATTTATTCGAGCCAGCTCCTCACCATGGGGTTCGCCAGTGTTGTTCGCCAAGAAAAAGGATGGGACACTGAGACTGTGTATAGACTATCAAGCTCTCAATATGGTCACCATCAAAAACAAATATCCGATGCCACGGATAAATGATTTGTTTGACCAGCTCGCACAAGCCAAGGTGTTCTCAAAAATTGATTTGAGATCGGGATATCATCAATTGAAAGTACGGACAGAAGATATCCCTAAAACAGCATTCACCTCCAGATACGGATTATATGAATTCACAGTGATGCCTTTTGGTCTAACAAACGCCCCCGCATATTTCGTCCACCTCATGAACAAAGTGTTCATGAAATTCATGGACAAATTTGTTGTGGTGTTCATCGACGATATTCTGGTATACTCAAGGACACCAGAAGAGCATGCTGAGCATCTCAGAATTGTTTTGGGAGAATTAAGGAAACATCAGTTGTACGCCAAATTTAGCAAATGTGAGTTTTGGCTAAGGCAGGTTGGTTTCCTAGGCCATATATTGAACCAAGAAGGCGTGGCCGTAGACCCAGAAAAAGTCAAAGCCATACTTGACACAAGATTTATTGAAGGATTCTCCACTGTGGCAAAACCAATAACACAGTTGCTCAAGAAAGACAAGAAATTTGTATGGACAGAAGCATGCGAGAGAAGCTTCCAAGAACTTAAGAAGAAGCTAACAACCGCACCGGTATTAACCGTGCCAGACATACACAAGAGTTTTGAAGTATATTGTGACGCGTCCCGAAAAGGCCTCGGATGTGTACTAATGCAGGATGGCAAAGTTGTCGCGTATGCCTCCAGGAAGCTACGAAAACATGAGGAAAATTACCCAACACATGACTTGGAGCTAGCAGCAGTCATACATGCACTCAAGGAGTGGAGGCACTTTCTGTTGGGAAATCGCTGTCAAATATATACGGACCATAAGAGCCTCAAATATATTTTCACACAGCCAGAGCTAAATTTACGCCAACGACGCTGGTTGGAATTGGTCAAGGACTATGATGTCGGCATTCACTACCACCCAGGGAAAGCAAATGTAGTGGCTGATGCCCTTAGTCGAAACCCCAGCCCGGACAACGACGGTCCGCAAAACTTGAGGCCTGAGTTTCAGCAAGACTTCGCTAGGCTCAACCTGATGTTAGTCTCTGAGGGCACAGTATCAAATCTGGAGATACAACCCACCCTAGTGGAACAAATTAAGAAGGCTCAACAGGGACATCCCAGCATCGAAGGTATAAAGAAGAAAATGAACCTTGGTAAGGCTTCAGAGTTCATCACAGAGAGTGAAGGAATGTTATGGTTCGGAGACAGACTTTGCGTACCAAACATTGAGGAACTCAAGCAACAAATCCTAACCGAAAGCCACACCGCTCCATACTCGATCCACCCTGGAGGAACCAAAATGTACAAAGACATTCAGGAAAGATTTTGGTGGCACGGTATGAAAAGGGATATAGCCGCATTTATTGCTTGTTGCGATTCATGTCAGCGCATCAAGGCCGAGCTTCAAAAGCCAGCAGGGCTACTCCAGCCAAACAGGATACCGGAGTGGAAATGGGATGAAATAGGAATGGACTTCATCGTCGGACTACCCCGATCACAACGCGGAAATGATGCCATATGGGTCATCACAGACCGACTAACCAAGGTTGCTCATTTCATTCCCGTGAAGACTACCTACTCCACACAAAGACTAGCCAAACTTTACCTCTCCCGTATAGTTTGTTTGCATGGAGTCCCAAAGACTATAATATCCGACTGAGGCACACAATTTGTCTCCAAAATTTGGGATCACCTACAACAAACTCTGGGCACGCAGCTAGCTTTCAGTACAGCGTACCACCCCCAGACTGATGGACAAACGGAACGTGTAAACCAAATCCTAGAGGATATACTGAGAGCCTGTGTGCTCACCTATGGATCCAGTTGGGAAGAGAGTTTGCCGTATGCCAAATTTGCTTACAACAACAGTTACCAAGCCAGCTTGCAAATGGCACCCTTTGAAGCATTGTACGGACGGAGGTGTCGTACCCCACTAAATTGGTCAGAAACAGGTGACAGTCGTATCTTCGGCCCAGACATGCTTAAAGAGGCCGAGGAGAAAGTTAAGCAGATCAGGGACAGACTGAAGACAGCACAGAGCCGACAAAAGAGCTACTACGATCAAAAACATCGTGAGGTCAGCTTTGAACCCGGTGATTCCGTATACCTACGAGTGTCTCCTATGAGGGGCCTACAACGGTTCAAAATTAAGGGGAAGCTAGCCCCGAGATTTATCGGACCATTTTGTATAGAGGCACGAAGAGGAACAGTGACCTACAAACTAGACTTACCCAAGGAGCTGTCAGACGTCCATGACGTATTCCACGTCTCACAATTGAGAAAATGTGTGAGTAACCCGGAGAAGCATGTATCTCATGAGAGCATTGATGTGCAACCAGACCTCACCTACAGAGAGCGGCCAGTAAAGATATTGGAAGAGTCTGAAAGGAGGACCCGTCAGAAAACAACTAAAATTTTCAAAGTCCAGTGCAGCAATCACACCGAGGATGAAGCTACATGGGAAAGGGAAGATTTCTTTCAGGCAGAATACCCATATCTATTCGAGGATCAGCTGAAATCTCGAGGACGAGATTTTTCCTAAGGGGGTAGGTGTTGTGACACCCAAAATTTTATTTGGCCTTTTCAAAAATCTTTATTTAACTTGAGGGAGGTGTTTTAAATTTTTCTTCAAAGGAACCCTCCCTTTCAAAAGATTTTTTTATGGCAAGGGTTTTATTTGGATTCACCCAAGACATGATGTTGGTCTTGGAGGTTCCTTCTTTTATTTGGACTCAAACCAAAATGTGTTTCTCTTGGAAAAATGCCTTTTGAAAATTTCTTTGAAAAAGGCCCTATAGCTTTTGGAAAGATCCTTTGCCACTTTAAAAAATTCCTCTTCCCATGACCCAAGGGTAAATTCCCTCCCTTAAACCTCTCCTCACCTTTGGATCATGATTTACTTCAAATCCAGCAAGTTGAACATCCCCATATGATTATTTTCCATTTAAATCTTATCAAAACAATTTCTGTCTTCTATTCTAGCCCTTGGAGATTTACAAAGGAGCTACCATTTCTGTTTTGATTTTTGCCCCCAAACCAATTTCCCTTCCTAGTCCTTTGAACCCTCAACCAAGATCCATGAAGATCCACTGGTCTTCAGTTCAAAATTTTCAAACTATACTTGCTGCAAGTTTGGACCAGATTTGCCAAATTTGATGAAATTCATTCAAATCCTTCTCCAAAAATTCTGGGAAAAATCAGGCAACCTCTGGGTGCATTGAGAGGTCACCTCACCAAGTCCCAGCCCCAGGAAAAATTTTCTTCATGCCAAATCATTCTGTCGAACACCTGCAGAGCATTGTCAATGTCAAGTTCAGAGATTCAGAAATGCAGTTCAGTGATCTACTGTCGTTTTCTTCAGAGACTGTTGTCGATCTCGACAGTGCCGCGTTGGCGCCTTGCTCCCCGTCCCCTCCCCCTTGTCCCTGCACCGCACGAGCGCCTGGACGTTTGCGGACGTCGGCGACGTGCTGGAGGAGGTGCGCCGCCCCGTGACCGACGCCAGCCGTGGCTTTGCGGCCGCCAGAGAGAGGCGCGGCGCAGACGGCGCCACCCAGCGCCGCCCAAGCCACCGGAGGTCGCCGCGTGGCCACCCACTCCCCAGTGCGCGCTGCCACCCTCGTCGTGAACCGCTGGGCGCGGAGCGCGCTCTCTGCCGCCGCCGTGCCCGTGCGGCCACCCCATCGTGGACCAGCGCCATTACGCCAAGCCCGACCCAGTTTAGCAGTGGAACGGCACCAGTAAACCTCCCTGATGCTGCCTGGCCACTCAAACCCCCTGCTCAACCACTGCCTCGCCGTAATCGCTCGCCGGAGATTTCCCGTTCACGGCCATCCCCTCGATCCGCCTATAAATAGAGGCCCCGAGCTTCAACTCGAACCCACACCACCTCTGCACTCCACCTAGACCACACCAAGCCACTGGAAGAGCCCCGAGGGAGCTTTCTTCCTCAACTCCGGCCGCCGCGACCCGCCACGGGATCCAGCTCGATTCGCTCCCGTGCGTGCACCTCTGCCTCCCATCTCTTGCCAGTAGCTTCCCTATGCACCCACTCTCCTGACTCGCGCTTCAATTCGGAGTTTGCAGCACCCACCGGAGTTCTCCACCATCACCCGAGCCGCCGTCCGCCGGAGAAAGTGTCGCCGTCGACGTGGTGCTCTCCGTCGGTCAAGTCCACCACCCACCGACGCGGAAGGACACGCTGAAGCTCTTGGTACACTCCGATCTCCCTGTCTCGCCGTGGTTCGACGCCGGCGACCACCGCAGTCTTCGGGCGCCGGCGAACTTTTTAAACCTGACAGGTGGACCCCCCTGTCAGCCTCTATTCTCTTCTCCCTCGAAACGTTTTCTGTTGGCGCCTTCGGGCAAAATACGTTTTCTCTGTGGGCTTGCGCGTTTCTTTCCGAAGCGTTTTCTGTTTTCTTAGTTAAGCCCCTGGAACTTTTCTATTTCATTACAGATGAGTCCCTGGACAGAAACCCTTATAACTTTTTAATAAAAGGTGATTTTTGAGTGATTCTTTTTCTGACAATCTTAAAATTTTGTCTAGTGTTTTATGGGATTTATTTGGAAAATTTTTGGAACAACTTTTATGCACGCGTTGGTTTTCACGTTAGTATGCTTTTTCGCTATACCATAGGTTCCGGAAGAGGTGACGGAGCCGCGAACTTCGCCGAGCTAGACTCCGACTTCTCCGAACCAGGCAAGCATGTTTGAACCTTTGATATGATAGGTGTTTTGCATGTTTGCGTGAGAGGTTGTGCGTGGCATATGAGTATCGGTGAGTACCTCGTTGCTTGTGAGGCAACTACCCACGTGTTCCAAAGTTGCGATGATCTCTGATGAGAGATGGCCTAATCATGTGGTGACATGAAGGGCAGTAAGGTGGTACTGTTGCAGCATGCCAGCCTTACGTCATCCGTTAACTCCGACGTTAACGTGGACGGAGTCACGTTATCGTTCTCCCCCCTTCCGTGCTACCACATGTTTTCTGCCAGAATACGGTTTAGTAAGTTGGTAACCTCTTTCCGTGTACACACCAAACAGAGGGGCCGGGATGATGGTTCCATGGCCCTGGATTAAAGCCAGTCATCCGGTCAGGGGGCATGGGTGTTTCCGGTTGGGACCGAGAGGGGGGCACCCCTTAGAGCGCGCGTATAGAAATTTGATCCCATGCTACGCGAGGTTGTAGCCTCCCCGTCTCAAGGTTTTTCTTGAACGTTGCCGAGGGTGATTCCTAGCTTCGGATTGTCGAATGGGTGTGTACTGGTCAGACGTGTTTCTTCCAAAACACCATAGACGGAACTAGTCCCCGTGACTACTGAAATCCGTTGGCTGTGGTTAAAGTACAAACTCTGCAGAGTCAAATCCTTTCGAGTCATCGTATCCACGGTCAAGTATCGTGATCAGTGTATCCATATCTATGTCAAGTCCTCGTGGTTTGTTTTTCTTTCCGGTAAGTGAACGTGAGTAGTAGACTTAGCTGAACGTTACTCCTGTGGATGGACTAACCCTGTTATTTATCTCATGCCTGATTATTCTCTGGATATGATTTAAATTCTTGAGCTAATAAGAGGTTAAGTTATGAAGCCCTTTATGTGATGTCGCTCAGACGTCCGACTGTGGCATATTGATTATTTACTTTTGATATAAGCCCTTTATGTGATGTCGCTCAGACGTCCGACTGTGGCATGCGCTATCTTTTATTTCCTTTTATAAGCCCTTTATGTGGTGTCGCCCTGACGCCCGACTGCGGCATTACTATTCTTGCAGTTTCCTCTCGAGGAGTCATTCAGACCCTCGTTTGGCACCGGTATTACTATTCTTGCAGTTTCCTCTCGAGGAGTCATTCAGACCCTCGTTTGGCACCGGTATTACTATTCTTGCAGTTTCCTCTCGAGGAGTCATTCAGACCCTCGTTTGGCATCCAGTATTTTATTTTGGGATTTTAGGAGGACTACCGCCCAACTTCTCTGTTATTTTCCCATGCATCATTATCTCTATACGCACTTGTTATTCCATCCTTATGCTTCATGTGTTCATTTGTTATATCTCATGTCCGAACTGTCTTGCGAGTACTTTCATAGTACTCACCTGGCTTGTTGATTTGGCCAGATGTTGACGAAGGCGATCTCTTGGATGAAGAGTTTGATAGTGCGTCCGACACCTAGAGGAGTCCCAGTCAGTCCTGTCCGATCCTGGATATTGGTCACTTGTATTATAGACGCTTCCGCCACCCGCAATAAACCTCCTCGAGCTTCACCCCGACGCTCGAAGGGCTGTAGTTTGCAGGAGTCATATCTCCCGCTCCGCTGTGATATTTCCACCACCGTTGTTATCGTGAGTTAGTAGTTATGCCACCCTATCCGCCGTTATGTCTATTCGGCGTGCATGTAAAAAATTGTTGAGTAGTCCCCGCTCAACCTTGTATTATATTCAGTACTCCTGGTATTTTCTTCTGTGACCAAGATAATGTCTACCAGTGTGAAGGAATTCTTCTCTACTGGTCCGTAAAAGGGATTGGTCTCTCAATAAATATTTTATTGAAAAACCGGTCGTGACAAGCTTGGTATCAGAGCCAGGCTGACTGTAGGAAGCCACTAGGTGCGATCGCTAATCGGTTATTAGCGTCTTTTGTGCTTTTTCAGCATTTTGCAATTGTAGCTATCTTCTGTTGGTCATCATAAATTTATGACATGACTACTCAGAATTTTTGCCTACTTTTGTAGATGCCTGGCAGCAACCGCGAGACTCGAGTGTTCACAAAAGTGCCCGAGGGGTTTGTCAAGCTCCTCGTCTCCATCACCAAGCTCGCGATAGGGCCAGCGACTCGTCCGGAGTTCACACTTTACCAGCACAAGCTCAGCGACGACGTGTCTATGCACCAAGCCGTGGTGCAATTCAAGGGAGGACGTTCTGCATCACGCCACTTCCGTTTTGTGGGGAGGGCCATGCCTACGGAGAGGCATGCCATGCAGATGGCTGCCCGTGAGGCGATAGCTCTCCTTCGGGACATCCTTCCTATGATGAAGACTCGTCGCTACCGCTACCTCCCATGCCATGTGCCATATACTTGTCACTATGCATTCGCCTGCCATCGGGGAGAATGAGATGAAGCCATCGAGATGGTTGTGGAGTATCTCAAGGCTCTGGAGGAGTCTTTCGACAACCTCGTGGACGATCTTGTGGCTGCCCGCATGGACTTAGTCCGGGGCGGTCCTGCCAGCAGGAAGGAGCTTCTCCTCACAGCACCGCCTCTGACATTCGTCTCGTCTTCAGCCTCTTATGCACCGGCCGTTTTGGCCACTGCTCGCCGTCTGCCTACCACTGAGGAGTTCGACCGAGTCCTCGCTCCTACTCCAGTCAGACCTGCACCGCCTGCCGCACCCGCTCTGCCGCCTGTCGCCCCCGCACGATCACCGCAGCGCAGTGTTACGCGCCAGGAACCTGCTAGAGAGGAGGTGGAGGTTGAATCTCCTGCACCGCTGAGTCTTGCCCTCGGCAAGGGGAAGGACATCGTGACCATCTCCGACTGAGAGCGCCGAGTAGCCGCGCGTTTTGTCTGCTTGCATGATGTGTTTTATCTGTACGCTAGTTTGTATTAGTGTGTTCGCTGCTTTCCGGAGGAGTACGCTAGTCTAAATAACATGTCAGGATTGTGTACGCACATCCTGAGTGCTGTATCGTGTGGTTGCTTTTCGCGTGTAAGATTTGGGTTAAGCAGTTCGTCCCCGTGCAAAGTCGTTTATGCTTTCTTGAAAAACCTTGAGGTCTTTTAAATTGTTGCCTTTGCAAGATTTTCCTTGTGCCACACAGTTCTTCTCATGGGTTTTGCAAAGTAATACCCCAGACTGGAAAAATGTCTCGTCCGTGGACTCGCTCCATGCCCAATCAGCCAGAAGAAGTTTATGGGACACAGACTAGCAACAACTTCACTCAGGGACAGTCCAGTCAACAAGACAGCGAAGCAGCCTTGACTGAAGTATGCCGTCTCTTCGAGCAAAGCCAGCAACAGAACCAAGAGATGATGAATCACGTCATCAATATGGGAAACCACCGTGAACCCTATCAACCACATTCCAAGTTATCTGAGTTACAGAAGACTCGCCCTTCAACTTTTGCTCACACTGATAGGCCGCTGGAAGCCGATGACTGGCTTCGTGATATCGAGAGGAAGCTGATTATTGCTCAGTGCCCAGATCATGAGAAGGTGCTTTATGCACCACACTACCTTACTGGAGCAGCTGCCGCATGGTGGGAAAACTTCCTACACATGCATCCCAGTGAACACAACATCACCTGGGAAGAGTTCAAGGAAGGCTTTCGTGGGGCACACATCCCCAGGAGCATCATAAAAATCAAGAAGAGAGAATTTGACGACCTCAAACAAAGAGGCATGTCAGTGACAGAATACAACGGTCAGTTTACCCAGCTATCTCGTTATGCCTACGACGAACACATGACAGAGAGCAAGAGGATGGAAAAAAATTCCTGGACGGCCTGGCACCGGCACTGAAATGCCAACTGGTTGTACACACTTTCCCGGATTTTAAAACTCTGGTTGACAAGGCCATTACCTTGGAGAATGAGCGCCGTAGTCTGGAAGATATCCGTAAGCGAAAGAGGGACAAGACGACTCTTGCTCGCAACAACCGAAGCAAGACTGAGGTTCCAAGGACAGAAGCAAGGAAATCCACGACTACTGATCTAAGGCCCGTCAGACAGTTTCATGCCAGGGACAAGGAGTTCACGTACCGTCCAGGGGTCACCTGCTATGCTTGTGGTGAAGAAGGGCACTATGCTAAACAATGCCCAAAGCCGAGGAACTCGGCCCCCAAGCCAAACAATGGTGGGAGTAATCCAACCCCCAAGCGCAACAATTTCAATCCCAACAACAACCATAGGAAGGGTCACCTCAACCATGTGACCAAGGAAGAAGCGCAGAATGCCCCAGACATCGTGCTTGGTACGTTCCCTGTCAACACAGTACCTGCCACGGTTTTGTTTAATTCTGGAGCTTCCCATTCGTTTGTTTCGAAGAGTTTTTTTTTGCAACATGGTTTTCCGATACTTCCCTTGGAAAAATCTATGATCATCAAGTCCCCCGGAAATAAGCAAATCGCTCAGAGTTACTGCCAAGGAGTAATCATTGAGTTCGAAGGACTACAGTTCCAAGCAAATCTCATCGTGTTGGAAAATAAAGGACTGGATGTCATTTTAGGGATGGACTGGTTAACCACCAACAAAGGATTCATTGACTGTTTCAATCGGGCCGTGATTCTCACTCACCATCATGGCAAGAAAATAAAGGTTACAACTCAAGAAAGGCCACGGTCACGACAACCAAAACTGAACAAAGTGGACATTTCAGAACTGAGAAAAGTTCCAGTGGTATGCGAGTTTCCTGACGTATTTCCTGAAGAACTGCCAGGCATGCCACCAGACCGAAAGATAGAATTCAGCATCGAACTAGCACCTGGCACCGCTCCCATCTATAAGAAACCTTATAGAATGGCACCCTCAGAATTGGTGGAGTTGAAGAAGCAGATAAAGGAATTATTGGACAAAGGATTTATTCGAGCCAGCTCCTCACCATGGGGTTCGCCAGTGTTGTTCGCCAAGAAAAAGGATGGGACACTGAGACTGTGTATAGACTATCGAGCTCTCAATATGGTCACCATCAAAAACAAATATCCGATGCCACGGATAAATGATTTGTTTGACCAGCTCGCACAAGCCAAGGTGTTCTCAAAAATTGATTTGAGATCGGGATATCATCAATTGAAAGTACGGACAGAAGATATCCCTAAAATAGCATTCACCTCCAGATACGGATTATATGAATTCACATTGATGCCTTTTGGTCTAACAAACGCCCCCGCATATTTCGTCCACCTCATGAACAAAGTGTTCATGAAATTCATGGACAAATTTGTTGTGGTGTTCATCGACGATATTCTGGTATACTCAAGGACACCAGAAGAGCATGCTGAGCATCTCAGAATTGTTTTGGGAGAATTAAGGAAACATCAGTTGTACGCCAAATTTAGCAAATGTGAGTTTTGGCTAAGGCAGGTTGGTTTCCTAGGCCATATATTGAACCAAGAAGGCGTGGCCGTAGACCCAGAAAAAGTCAAAGCCATACTTGACTGGAAGCCACCCGCCAACGTTACAGATGTGCGGAGTTTCCTGGGAATGGCCGGATATTACACAAGATTTATTGAAGGATTCTCCACTGTGGCAAAACCAATAACACAGTTGCTCAAGAAAGACAAGAAATTTGTATGGACGGAAGCATGCGAGAGAAGCTTCCAAGAACTTAAGAAGAAGCTAACAACCGCACCGGTATTAACCGTGCCAGACATACACAAGAGTTTTGAAGTATATTGTGACGCATCCCGAAAAGGCCTCGGATGTGTACTAATGCAGGATGGCAAAGTTGTCGCGTATGCTTCAAAGCAGCTGCGAAAACATGAGGAAAATTACCCAACACATGACTTGGAGCTAGCAGCAGTCATACATGCACTCAAGGAGTGGAGGCACTTTCTGTTGGGAAATCGCTGTCAAATATATACGGACCATAAGAGCCTCAAATATATTTTCACACAGCCAGAGCTAAATTTACGCCAACGACGCTGGTTGGAATTGGTCAAGGACTATGATGTCGGCATTCACTACCACCCAGGGAAAGCAAATGTAGTGGCTGATGCCCTTAGTCGAAACCCCAGCCCGGACAACGACGGTCCGCAAAACTTGAGGCCTGAGTTTCAGCAAGAGTTCGCTAGGCTCAACCTGATGTTAGTCTCTGAGGGCACCGTATCAAATCTGGAGATACAACCCACCCTAGTGGAACAAATTAAGAAGGCTCAACAGGGACATCCCAGGATCGAAGGTATAAAGAAGAAAATGAACCTTGGTAAGGCTTCAGAGTTCGTCACAGACAGTGAAGGAATATTATGGTACGGAGACAGACTTTGGGTACCAAACATTGAGGAACTCAAGCAACAAATCCTAACCGAAAGCCACACCGCTCCATACTCGATCCACCCTGGAGGAACCAAAATGTACAAAGACATTCAGGAAAGATTTTGGTGGCACGGTATGAAAAGGGATATAGCCGCATTTATTGCTTGTTGCGATTCATGTCAGCGCATCAAGGCCGAGCTTCAAAAGCCAGCAGGGCTACTCCAGCCAAACAGGATACCGGAGTGGAAATGGGATGAAATAGGAATGGACTTCATCGTCGGACTACCCCGATCACAACGCGGAAATGATGCCATATGGGTCATCACAGACCGACTAACCAAGGTTGCTCATTTCATTCCCGTGAAGACTACCTACTCCACACAAAGACTGGCCAAACTTTACCTCTCCCGTATAGTTTGTTTGCATGGAGTCCCAAAGACTATAATATCCGACTGAGGCACACAATTTGTCTCCAAAATTTGGGATCACCTGCAACAAACTCTGGGCACGCAGCTAGCTTTCAGTACAGCGTACCACCCCCAGACTGATGGACAAACGGAACGTGTAAACCAAATCCTAGAGGATATACTGAGAGCCTGTGTGCTCACCTATGGATCCAGTTGGGAAGAGAGTTTGCCGTATGCCAAATTTGCTTACAACAACAGTTACCAAGCCAGCTTGCAAATGGCACCCTTTGAAGCATTGTACGGACGGAGGTGTCGTACCCCACTAAATTGGTCAGAAACAGGTGACAGTCGTATCTTCGGCCCAGACATGCTTAAAGAGGCCGAGGAGAAAGTTAAGCAGATCAGGGACAGACTGAAGACAGCACAGAGCCGACAAAAGAGCTACTACGATCAAAAACATCGTGAGGTCAGCTTTGAACCCGGTGATTCCGTATACCTACGGGTGTCTCCTATGAGGGGCCTACAACGGTTCAAAATTAAGGGGAAGCTAGCCCCGAGATTTATCGGACCATTTTGTATAGAGGCACGAAGAGGAACAGTGGCCTACAAACTAGACTTACCCAAGGAGCTGTCAGACGTCCATGACGTATTCCACGTCTCACAATTGAGAAAATGTGTGAGTAACCCGGAGAAGCATGTATCTCATGAGAGCATTGATGTGCAACCAGACCTCACCTACAGAGAGCGGCCAGTAAAGATATTGGAAGAGTCTGAAAGGAGGACCCGTCAGAAAACAACTAAAATTTTCAAAGTCCAGTGCAGCAATCACACCGAGGATGAAGCTACATGGGAAAGGGAAGATTTCCTTTAGGCAGAATACCCATATCTATTCGAGGATCAGCTGAAATCTCGAGGACGAGATTTTTCCTAAGGGGGTAGGAGTTGTGACACCCAAAATTTTATTTGGCCTTTTCAAAAATCTTTATTTAACTTGAGGGAGGTGTTTTAAATTTTTCTTCAAAGGAACCCTCCCTTTCAAAAGATTTTTTTATGGCAAGGGTTTTATTTGGATTCACCCAAGACTTGATGTTGGTCTTGGAGGTTCCTTCTTTTATTTGGACTCAAACCAAAATGTTTTTCTCTTGGAAAAATGCCTTTTGAAAATTTCTTTGAAAAAGGCCCTATAGCTTTTGGAAAGATCCTTTGCCAGTTTCAAAAATTCCTCTTGCCATGACCCAAGGGTAAATTCCCTCCCTTAAACCTCTCCTCACCTTTGGATCATGATTTACTTCAAATCCAGCAAGTTGAACCTCCCCATATGATTATTTTCCATTTAAATCTTATCAAAACAATTTCTGTCTTCTATTCTAGCCCTTGGAGATTTACAAAGGAGCTACCATTTTTGTTTTGATTTTTGCCCCCAAACCAATTTCCCTTCCTAGTCCTTTGAACCCTCAACCAAGATCCATGAAGATCCACTGGTCTTCAGTTCCAATTTTTCAAACTATACTTGCTGCAAGTTTGGACCAGATTTGCCAAATTTGATGAAATTCATTCAAATCCTTCTCCAAAAAATTTGGGAAAAATCAGGCAACCTCTGGGTGCATTGAGAGGTCACCTCACCAAGTCCCAGCCCCAGGAAAAATTTTCTTCATGCCAAATCATTCTGTCGAACACCTGCAGAGCATTGTCAATGTCAAGTTCAGAGATTCAGAAATGCAGTTCAGTGATCTACTGTCGTTTTCTTCAGAAACTGTTGTCGATCTCGACAGTGCCGCGTTGGCGCCTTGCTCCCCGTCCCCTCCCCCTTGTCCCTGCACCGCACGAGCGCCTGGACGTTTGCGGACGTCGGCGACGTGCTGGAGGAGGTGCGCCGCCCCGTGACCGACGCCAGCGGCGGCTTTGCGGCCGCCAGAGAGAGGCGCGGCGCAGACGGCGCCACCCAGCGCCGCCCAAGCCACCGGAGGTCGCCGCGTGGCCACCCACTCCCCAGTGCGCGCTGCCACCCTCGTCGTGAACCGCTGGGCGCGGAGCGCGCTCTCTGCCGCCGCCGTGCCCGTGCGGCCACCCCACCGTGGACCAGCGCCATTACGCCAAGCCCGACCCAGTTTAGCAGTGGAACGGCACCAGTAAACCTCCCTGATGCTGCCTGGCCACTCAAACCCCCTGCTCAACCACTGCCTCGCCGTAATCGCTCGCCGGAGATTTCCTGTTCACGGCCATCCCCTCGATCCGCCTATAAATAGAGGCCCCGAGCTTCAACTCGAACCCACACTACCTCTGCACTCCACCTAGACCACAGCAAGCCACTGGAAGAGCCCCGAGGGAGCTTTCTTCCTCAACTCCGGCCGCCGCGACCCGCCACGGGATCCAGCTCGATTCGCTCCCATGCGTGCACCTCTGCCTCCCATCTCTTGCCAGTAGCTTCCCTATGCACCCACTCTCCTGACCCGCGCTTCAATTCGGAGTTTGCAGCACCCACCGGAGTTCTCCACCATCACCCGAGCCGCCGTCCGCCGGAGAAAGTGTCACCGTCGACGTGGTGCTCTCCGTCGGTCGAGTCCACCACCCACCGACGCAGAAGGACACGCTGAAGCTCTTGGTACACTCCGATCTCCCTGTCTCGCCATGGTTCGACGCCGGCGAACTTTTTAAACCTGACAGGTGGACCCCCCATGTCAGCCTCTATTCTCTTCTCCCTCGAAACATTTTCTGTTGGCGCCTTCGGGCAAAATACGTTTTCTCTGTGGGATTGCGCGTTTCTTTCCGAAGCGTTTTCTGTTTTCTTAGTTAAGCCCCTGGAACTTTTCTGTTTCATTACAGATGAGTCCCTGGACAGAAACCCTTATAACTTTTTAATAAAAGGTGATTTTTGAGTGATTCTTTTTCTGACAATCTTAAAATTTTGTCTAGTTTTTTATGGGATTTATTTGGAAAAAATTTGGAACAAATTTTATGCACGTGTTGGTTTTCACTATACCATAGGTTTCGGAAGAGGTGACGGAGCCGCGCACTTCGCCGAGCTAGACTCCGACTTCTCCGAACCAGGCAAGCATGTTTGAACCTTTGATATGATAGGTGTTTTGCATGTTTGCGTGAGAGGTTGTGCGTGGCATATGAGTATCGGTGAGTACCTCGTTGCTTGTGAGGAAACTACCCACGTGTTCCAAAGTTGCGATGATCTATGATGAGAGATGGCCTAATCATGTGGTGACATGAAGGGCAGTAAGGTGGTACTGTTGCAGCATGCCAGCCTTACGTCATCCGTTAATTCCGATGTTAACTTGGACGGAGTCACGTTATCGTTCTCCCCCCTTCCGTGCTACCACATGTTTTCTGCCAGAATACGGTTTAGTAAGTTGGTAACCTCTTTCCGTGTACACACCAAACAGAGGGGCCGGGATGATGGTTCCATGGCCCTGGATTAAAGCCAGTCATCCGGTCAGGGGGCATGGGTGTTTCCGGTTGGGACCGAGAGGGGGGCACCCCTTAGAGCGCGCGTATAAAAATTTGATCCCATGCTACGCGACGTTGTAGCCTCCCCGTCTCAAGGTTTTTCTTGAACGTTGCCGAGGGTGATTCCTGGCTTCAGATTGTTGAATGGGTGTGTACTGGTTAGACGTGTTTCTTCCAAAACACCGTAGATGGAACTAGTCCCCGTGACTACTGAAATCCGTTGGCTGTGGTTAAAGTACAAACTCTGCAGAGTCAAATCCTTTCGAGTCATCGTATCCATGGTCAAGTATCGTGATCAGTGTATCCATATCTATGTCAAGTCCTCGTGGTTTGTTTTTCTTTCCGGTAAGTGAACATGAGTAGTAGACTTAGCTGAACGTTACTCCTGTGGATGGACTAACCCTGTTATTTATCTCATGCCTGATTATTCTCTGGATATGATTTAAATTCTTGAGCTAATAAGAGGTTAAGTTATGAAGCCCTTTATGTGATGTCGCTCAGACGTCCGACTGTGGCATATTGATTATTTACTTTTGATATAAGCCCTTTATGTGATGTCGCTCAGACGTCCGACTGTGGCATGCGCTATCTTTTATTTCCTTTTATAAGCCCTTTATGTGGTGTCGCCCTGACGCCCGACTGCGGCATTACTATTCTTGCAGTTTCCTCTCGAGGAGTCATTCAGACCCTCGTTTGGCACCGGTATTACTATTCTTGCAGTTTCCTCTCAAGGAGTCATTTAGACCCTCGTTTGGCACCGGTATTACTATTCTTGCAGTTTCCTCTCGAGGAGTCATTCAGACCCTCGTTTGGCATCCAGTATTTTATTTTGGGATTTCGGGAGGACTACCGCCCGACTTCTCTGTTATTTTCCCATGCATCATTATCTCTATACGCACTTGTTATTCCATCCTTATGCTTCATGTGTTCATTTGTTATATCTCATGTCCGAACTGTCTTGCGAGTACTTTCATAGTACTCACCTGGCTTGTTGATTTGGCCAGATGTTGATGAAGGCGATCTCTTGGATGAAGAGTTTGATAGTGCGTCCGAGGCCTAGAGGAGTCCCAGTCAGTCATGTGCGATCCTGGATATTGGTCACTTGTATTATAGATGCTTCCGCCACCCGCAATAAACCTCCTCGAGCTTCACCCCGACGCTCGAAGGGCTGTAGTTTGCAGGAGTCATATCTCCCGCTCCGCTGTGATATTTCCACCACCGTTGTTATCGTGAGTTAGTAGTTATGCCACCCTATCCGCCGTTATGTCTATTCGGCGTGCATGTAAAAAATTGTTGAGTAGTCCCCGCTCAACCTTGTATTATATTCAGTACTCCTGGTATTTTCTTCTGTGACCAAGATAATGTCTACCAGTGTGAAGGAATTCTTCTCTACTGGTCCGTAAAAGGATTGGTCTCTCAATAAATATTTTATTGAAAAATCGGTCGTGTCAATCTCGACCCTTAGTCTGTGACTCTTCTTGTTGTCTTTGCCTTCGTGTGCGAAGCCATGGTGGGCATGGCTCCTTCGGTGGCCCTCCTCCGTCACTTCTTCTCATTGCATCTGGCCGACCCTCAACAATGCTCGGGGTGCGTGAGCTTCCAGGCCGTAGCTGCGACGGTGGGCGAGGGGATCGACTTCGACCTTCCTCCATCCACGAGCAAATTCCGGATATGATGGGTGTTCGTCGATGCCGGTGTGCTCAGTCCTCTGCTTCAGGCTCCGTCAGGGCCTGCTGTTCCTAACTCCGGCTGGAGCCATCAGCGGCTCGCGAGCCCCGGCCTTGCTCACGTCTGGCTCAGGTTGAGGTTGCTGAAAGATTGCGGCGTAACTGCACCGATGGTGGTGAAGGAATTCGTCCAACGCCGGTCGCTCCGCTTCAGCGCCATTCTCGCCCAATGTGGACCTTGCTCAGCAGCCAGGACCGCATGAGGTTTCAGGAATCTGGGCTCCTCCTTGGGATGCGGCAAACAGTGCTCAAGGTCCTGACGGGTGTCTTTCTGCTGGCCGAACTACCTGGGAAGAACTGTTTGTTGTACCGTTGCAAGAACAAGGATGAATTTGTAAAGAACATGCCTCTCTTTGATGAATGGGGGCCACGGCCGGACGGCCTGGAGGGGCCACGTGAGAACCCTGTCGTTGTGGTTCCCTTCCTTGCCCCTGAGGCTGAGCTCGCCCCAAGTGACGGTGCAGGTGGGCGACCTCCGGCGGAGGCCGGTGACTCGAGTGCTGAGGGGCACGTGTTGAGTGGTGATCCTGGGGCATCGTCCTCAGGAGCCTGCCACTCCCCTCCTGAGGCGTCAGTTGCTGAGGAGACGCTGCATGCGACTCCCGAGGCCAAGACTCCAGGAGCCTCGGGAGGTCGTGGTGAAACGGTGCCTGGTTGTTTGCCGCAATTGGGCACCCCTGAAGATATTTTTCCGAGCTCTTCTTTGGCCCAGCTGCGCACCGGACGTCAAGTACAGCGTTTCGGTCGTCTTTGTGTGGACTTCGAGGAGCTCCGCAAGAGGAAAGGATCTCCCACCGGCAGCAACATCTTTGGACCGCTGAAGCAGAGGAAGTACATCACCGTTGACGTGTAAGTATCATACCGATGTGGCTCCTTGTGTGCTGTTTTTCGTCTCCTGACGTCGGTTCTTCAGGGCTCCTTCCGTCGAGGCGGCCGCGCCTCCTGAGAAACGGCCTCCTTCTTCCTTTACTCTTCCACCGGCCACGAGCGCTCCGAGTCCGCTGGTGGCCCCTGGAGCAGGGCTGGTCGAAGGGGCACTCCTGCCTTCCTGGCGCACTGAACCTGCAGCCTCGTCGCCCCTCCCCCTTGGTCTGGCGTGGAGCCTGGCAGGCGTGCCCAAGACTCCTCCGCTGGTCTTTGACGGCAACTGGTTGGCTTCGATCCTCGGCTCCTCTTCAAGCAGCGGGCCCTAGCCGGCTTGGGCTTCTCGCGAGGACGGGCTGGTGTCAGGTGAGGCGCCAGCCCCTACCCCCCTGCCTAGGGGTGGCGTGCTGCTTGGCGCCCCGCCCACAACCCCCGAGGTGGAGGACGACGAGGGCCGGGCGTTCGAGCTTGAGCGCGGGCGGAGCGTGATTCGCCATGAGCTCTTCCAGGAGGCGATGAATGCGATGAGCCGACTTGGTGAAGAGCTCGCGAGCGTCCATTCGCGTCTTGAGGCTGAAGGTCTCCGGTTGGCCGAGGAGCGGCGCAAGCTGAAGGTGGCCATCAACCTCGGCCGCTATCAGCGTGACCTTGAGAACGCGAAGGCCGAGGTGTCTCTCAAGGTCTCCCACGAAGCCCGCTCTCGAGCCTTGGAAGAGGCTCGCGAGGCTGATCGCCGCCGCGAGGCTGCGGAGAAACGCGTGTGGGAGCTCCAGGCCCGGAGCACGTCTCTTGAGCAGCAGGTGGAGCCGCGCAGGGCCGCTCTTGCATCGCTGAGGGGGACGCCCGCAGAGGAAGAGGAGGTTCGGAAGCGTGAGGAGGCGCTGGCCCTGGAGGCCATGGAGCGTAGCTGTGAGCTCGAGCAACTGGAGACGAGGGAGCGTCAAGTTGCCCAAGCAGAAGACGCCGTTGGGGCTCGCGAGGCTGGAGTTGAGGAGGAGATGAAACGCCAGGTGGCCAAGGTCCGCACGGACCTGGAGGGCAGGTACGACCTGAAGCTGAAGCTCGCGGGCGTGGAAGATGAGGGCAGGGCCGCTGCCCTCAGGCCCAGGTTGGACGAGGCTAAGAGGCGCGCGGAAGCCACGGCCGCCGCCCTGGTCACGGCGCAGCCGGACTTGGCCTCCGCCCGCGCCGAGCTGCGTTCCCTCCGGAGGCGGGTTGACGACGCAGAAGCCGTCGTGAGGCAAAACACGGAGGAGGTGCTCCAACGTCGAACGCTGGAGCGCGAGCATGCCCCTATGCTTTTGGATCTCCGAAACAGGGCCAATATCGCCCTGGGCCATATCTGCGATGTGGAGGCGCCAACCCCTCACTCAAATGACTATGCTAGCCACCTGACCTTCTTCACCGAGGTGGTGACGCGCCTGGAGGCTCGATCTGCCAGAGCTCGCCAGCTTGTGGAGGAAAGGGGGCGTGGCTTGCTCGAGCGCGCTTTCTCACGTGTCTTTAGCCACCTCCTGAATGCCGACCCCAACTTTGACTTTGACGCCGCCATCGCCCCCGTACCCACGGCTGTCCGTGGTGACCTAGCGCGCTGGGTTGAGGACAATGTGGACGCGTTGGTCAGGGCCTTCGCTTCGGAGGATGATGCGGTGGTGGTCGTCGTAGACGAAGGCGACGTGGTCGACGATGGCGACGGGGGCGTCGCCGATTGTGGCGATGATGCCGATGAAGACGATGATGACGCGAGTGACGCGTCCGCGGGCGATGCAGCGAGCCACATTTCTGGCTGATCCCTTGTTCTCCTGTCATTTCTTCCTGCGCAAAAACTCGGGCGTGGCCCTTGGAAACTTGTAAGAGCGTTTTGAGAGGGGAGCCCCTCATGTAAGCAAATTGCAGCTTTTACTTCCCATGCGATGTGAGTTTGTGTCCTCATGAATCCTGATGTGAGTTTTCTGCCTTGGTTTACCTTAGTCAGCGCCAGCTTTGGGCTAGGCTGCGATGTGTCGAGTTCCTGAGAACCTTGCGGAGCTCGTCGCCCCGTCGGAAGGGGCCCCACGAGAGGTGAGCACCAGTTGCAGTGTTAGCGCACGCGTGGCGTGCGCGTGCTTCGTGCAGTCCCGCTCACGAGGAGCTCATGAGGGAAAGGCGACGGACATGAGTCCCAGACAAAACAAGATCCAGAAGGCAAGGAATTGCTCAAACGAGAAAAGGCTCCCCCCGCGCGCATCAATAAAACTCAGCTTCAACTCAAATCCAAATCCAGAAGGCAGAGCTACAGAAAGAGAGATCCAAAGCAAAAGGTCGTGTCCGGCACCTAGTCTAGTCTTCTGGTCTTCAAGTCTTCTCACCAGCGCGGAGCTAAGTGCTGCCACTAGGCGTGGGAGGGAGCCCCAGGGCCTGAGGCCGGCACCCCTGAGACTCCGGGGCGTGTACAGCCCCAACTCATTATTACATGAGAGTGTCACGGGCGGCGAGCTTCACAGGCACTGGGCCTTCTTCACAGGTACCGGCCTTGCTTCATATCGCCAGACGAGGGCCCCGCCTTGCGCCACCCTCGACCTCCTATGAGCCGACCGGTCACCAGGACGACATAGAGGAGGGAAAGAGGACGCCGGCGGTTCCCTCGGCGACCACAGGTCCTCTGCCGGGGGAAGGGTTGTCGAGGCCTCCCTGGCAGAGGGCCTATCTCCGGGTGTCGTCACGCGTCGTGCGCCGCGGGGAGGGGCCTTGCTCCTGGCTCCCTCTCGGTGGCCCCCAGCGTGTCTCCCTTGTTGGAGCGGGTGCCACCGTGCCTGGGTCGTCGATCGACGCTGCAACCTGATTCATCTGTAGTCCATGGTTAGCATAAGCCTGTTCCTAAGAGACTAGCGGTACCCTGTAGTTGCCGCTGCCGGCGCGATCGTTGTGGTTCTCCGTTGGTTCGTGGAAGGCTTCCGCTCCTAGCGCCCCCTCTCCCCAATCTTCTCCAATGAATGAGCCGAGGTCGTCCTCTGGTGCGTACCCTTGGTCCATCATGCGGGGTACGTAGGCTTTCGGGGCTGTCACCCCGAACACCTCACCGTGGTGCCCCATGCTCCATGTTGCTCCGCCCATGATGGCGTCCTGGGGATGACAATACGGCATCCGGCCGGGACCATGGGGGGCGACGCTTGCGCTCGTGTTTGTCGAGGGCGGCATGGGGGAGTTGGAGCCCCCTACGCCGCCGGCCGTGCTGATGTTGATGAAGCCCCCGGGCGTAGTTGATGGCGCGTGGATGTGGTGAGGTTCGTCGCGCGGCCATAGTGGCCTGGGGAGGAAGTCGATAGCAGAAGGGTGGAGCTCCCGACGCCGCTGCGTCCAGCAGCTCGGCAACACGCTCAAGCAGCGTGTCCCAGCCACTCTCCATCAGCCTGCATCACAGCAGCTCCCTTGCCACCGTGAGTGTCGCCCGCATGTTTGCTTGCTCCAGCCATTAGTGCGGCGCCGTTCCTGCGGTGTGACTCGCCGCTCAAGCCACGGCTCGTACTTGCCGCGGGGTGAGGGTGGATGACGCCTGGCCGCGCTGTCCGTGCCCGGCGGAGTTTGGCGGCGCCCGTGCCGCTTGGAGTGCGGGGTTGAGACCTTCATTGGCAGGCGGCGCTGTCCGGGCCGGCCAGGCTGCCCAGCGGCCGGAGCCGGCCATTGGGTCGCCAGACATCGTGGCCAGTGAGCGTCGGAGAGCTGACTGGCGGAGAAGAAGCTCCGGCGCACCCCTACCTGGCGCGCCAAATGTCGGATGTGGGGTTCAGGCAAAACCTTACGGTTCGAACACTGGGGTGCGTGCGAAGTCTTTCCCTTCTACCAATCTACGCTCTAGCTCGCTAAGCTCTCGCGGACAAACTCGATGAACTCGCAACACAGAAAGACATGAGGTTTATACTAGTTCGGGCCACCGTTGTGGTGTAATACCCTACTCCAGTGTGGTGGTGGTGGATTGCCTCTTGGGCTGATGATGAACAGTACAAGGGAAGAACAGCCTCCTAAGGTTGAGGTGTTCTTGTGCGTATGAACTTGTGGCGTGAGGATTCGATGCCTCTACTGTGGTGGCTAGTCCTATTTATAGGGGCCCTGGTCCTCTTCCCAAATATCGAGCAGGAAGGGAGCCAACAACGGCGGGCAAATTTGAAGGGGGACAGCTAGTACAAGCTATCCTGACAAAAGCGGTCTTCGCCTGCGAAAAGCTCTGGGGTGACGCCGTCTTGGGCTCCACGATGACCTCCGCCTTGCCGTCCTCCTGGTCTTGGTCTCGTTGCACCAATATAGCAACCTTTGCCTGATGCCTCGGTACTCTTCGCCTACGCTGGCCTCCTTAGCACCAAAGAGGAAGTAGGGACGCTGCGCGCACTGGCGCCCGCCTGGCACCCGCCTGGTACCGTTCGTCATGGCTCACGTCACGAGAGCCTCGTGAGGTTTGCCTTGCGTTGATATCTCCGCTCCTCGTGAGCCTGCCTGGCTAGGCCACTCCAGAGGAGGTCTTGCGTTGTCCGCCTCGTGAGGCTTGGACCCTCGCGAGGGTCTTGGGTGCCTTGTTGACGAAGATGGGTCGTATGGCCTGCTGCTTGGCCATGCTGTGGGTCGCAGGCAGGCAAGTCTGGGGACCCCCGTTCCCAGAACACCGACAAAAGGTACATGTGGAAGAATAACACATGTGTGGGGCATAGAGCCCGAAAAATAGTTATATTAAGCTTCTGTATAAGAAGCCCCCAGGTATAATGAGCGTGGTTAGTGCGTCAAGATTGTGTAGTCAAGACACAATTTAGCCTTTTAAGGCTTTGAATAAAAAGGAAAAACTAAAGAGATAAAAGACAGATAACGGATATGCAAAAAATTGACGGAGGTAAGGAGACGAACATATAGTCCGACACTAGGCGTAGAACCTTCGGAGTCTGGCTACGTTCCATGGGTTTGGCTCGAGTCGATTGTCCGATGCATCCCGGAGACGGTACGCTCCACTGGTCAGAACTTGGTCAATAATGAAGGGACCTTCCCACTTGGGCTTGAGCTTGTTCTTTTTCTTCTCCGGTAGGCGTAGAACGAGTTCGCCAACGTTATAGGTTTTGGCCCGTACTTCTCTGTTTGATACCTTCGAGCCTGTTGCTGATAGAATGCGGAACGGGCTTTTGCCACGTCACGCTCCTCCTCTAGGGCGTCCAAACTGTCCTGCCAATCGAGCTCGGCTTCTTTCTCTTCATACATGCGCACTCGAGGTGAGTCATGAATTATGTCGCAGGGCAGTACCGCCTCTGCGCCGCACACCATAAAAAATGGTGTGTATCCGGTAGTGCGATTTGGCGTGGTCCGTAGCCCCCATAGTACGGAGTCGAGCTCCTCTACCCAATGCGTGTTTGATTCCTTTAAGGACCACACTAATCTGGGTTTAATGCCGCTCATGATAAGACCATTTGCTCGCTCGACTTGTCCGTTAGTTTGCGGGTGATAGACAGAAGCATAATCGAGCTTGATGCCCATTTTGCTGCACCAAAGTTTTACCTCGTCGGCTGTAAAGTTCGAGCCGTTATCGGTGATGATGCTGTGGGGGACGCCATAACGGTGTACAACCCCAGATATGAAGTCTATCACTGGTCCGGATTCGGCCGTTTTAACTGGTTTGGCTTCTATCCATTTGGTGAATTTATCCACCATGACCAATAAGTATTTTTTTCTTATGGCTTCCCCCTTTGAGGGGTCCGACCATGTCAAGCCCCCAGACCGCAAAGGGCCAAGTAATGGGGATTGTTTGGAGAGCGGTAGGCGACATATGGCTTTGGTTTGCAAAAAGCTGGCAACCGACGCAACGTTGGACAAGGTCCTGTGCGTCTGCTCGGGCCGTCGACCAGTAGAACCTGTACGGAAGGCCTTGCTTACAAGGGCCCGAGCTGCGGCGTGGTGGTCGCCAAGTCCAGCATGAATTTCTGCCGAAAGTTTCCACCCTTCCTTTCGGAGATGCACCTTTGAAGGACTCCGGTAGCGCTTTTCTTATAGAGCTCTCCCTCGTGGACCTTGTAGGCTTTAGACCGCCGCACAATGCAACGTGCCTCGTTTGGGTCCTCAGGTAGTTCCTGCCTAGTTAGGTAGGCCAGGAAGGGTTCTGTCCATGGGGCGATGACAGCCATAATCACGTGGGCGGAAGGCGTTATTTCGCTGGCGGAGCCTCCGATTATGTCAGAGTGTTCGGTATCTGGTGTTGTGGCCAAGTCCAGACTGTTGTTGCCGGTCTCTCTTTCCCATACCACGGATGGCTTAAACAGCCTTTCCAAGAAGATATTGGGTGGGACAGGGTCGCGCTTAGCGCCGATGCGGGCGAGGATGTCCGCCGCTTGATTGTTTTCTCGGACCACATGGTGGAATTCGAGCCCCTCGAACCGAGCTGACATTTTGAGGACGGCGTTGCGATAAGCCGCCATTTTTGGATCCTTGGCGTCAAAGTCTCCATTTCTCTGAGATATTGCGAGGTTTGAGTCCCCACGCACCTCCAGGCGTTGAATACCCATTGAGACTGCCATCCGGAGACCGTGTAACAGGGCCTCATATTCTGCTGCATTCTTGGAGTCTGTGTATAGTATTTGGAGTACGTATTGGACTGTATCTCCGGTGGGGGATGTTAGGACGACGCCAGCCCCTAGACTAGCCAACATTTTAGAGCCGTCAAAGTGCATAATCCAATTGGAGTATGCGTCGTACTCTTTAGGGAGTTCGGCTTCTGTCCATTCGGTGATAAAATCAGCCAGTACTTGTGACTTAATGGCTCGCCGTGGTTTGTATATTATGTCGAACGGGAGGAGCTCAATAGCCCATTTGGCAATCCGGCCGGTGGCGTCGCGGTTGTTTATTATGTCGTTGAGTGGTACTTCAGAGGCCAGGATTTATCCTTCTTTAATACCATCACCAGGTTTGCTAGCCAGTCCGGATGTTTTATTTCTCTAATGAATCCGGCCTCCGGTAACTTGGCTAGCTCCTCTCCCATGGCTTGTCGCTTAGGTTCAGAGAAACGCCGAAGAGTCTGCTTGACCGGCTTGAACCCCTTCAGAATGTTAAGGCTATGCTCGGCCAGTCTGCGTGGGACTCTTGGCATGTTAGAACGATGCCAGGCGAATATGTCCCAATTCTCGCGCGAGAACTCCCGTAGTGCAGCGTCTACTGTGGGTGAGGGAGTCTTGGATTAGGGGGTCCTCGGACAGCCGGACTATATACTGCCGGACTGTTGGACTATGAAGAAACAAGACTCAAGACTTCGACCCGTGTCCGGATGGGACTCTCCTTGGCGTGGAAGGCAAGCTGGGCAATACGGATATGAAGATCTCCGCCCTTGTAACCGACTCTGTGTAACCCTAGCCCCCTCCGGTGTCTATATAAACCGGAGGGTTTAGTCCGTAGGACAAGAACAATCATACCATAGGCTAGCTTCTAGGGTTTAGCCTCTACGATCTCGTGGTAGATCAACTCTTGTAATACTCATATCATCAAGGTCAATCAAGCAGGAAGTAGGGTATTACCTCCATCGAGAGGGCCCGAACCTGGGTAAACATTGTGTCCCCCGCCTCCTGTTACCATCCGCCATACACGCACAGTTCGGGACCCCCTACCCGAGATCTGCCGGTTTTGACACCGACATTGGTGCTTTCATTGAGAGTTCCACTGTGCCGTCACCGTAAGGCTTGATGGCTCCTTCGATCATCGGCAACGACGCGATCCAGGGTGAGGTTTTCAGATCTTCATATCCGTATTGTCCAGCTTGTCGTAAGGCTTCGTACTGCGGGCTAACTCACTTGGCCATCTGGAGCAGATCGATAGCTACGCCCCTGGCCATCAGGTCAGGTTTGGAAACTTGAACTATACTGCCGACATCCGCGGAGACTTGATCTTCGACGGATTCGAGCCCATGTCAGGTGCGCTGCACAATCACGACGGGCATGATTTAGCTCTGTCGTCTGACTGTGTTCGGGAGATCACACCTGCAACTACTCCGGCCCTCAATCCGGAACAAATTGCGCCATCTGTGTACGGGTGGATGGACCCCGCCACGGAGGCCGCACACTCAGTGGCGATAGCGCCGAATACTGACTTTACCTCCTACGAGACCCGTGTTGCCGAACCGTTAGATTCGTCCCTGACCACGGACCCCGAGCCGCTTGTGTCCGTGCCCATCAAATCCGATTGGGCACCGATCATGGAGTTTACCTCCGCGCATATCTTTCAACACTCGCCTTTTGGCGACGTACTAAACTCGTTGAAGTCTCTCTCCCTGTCGGGAGACCCTTGGCCGAACTATGTCCGGCTAGAATGGGATGCGGACGACGAAGAAATTCGCGCCCCACCCACCACCCACTTAGTAGCCACTGTCGACAATTTAACCGACTTGCTCGACTTCGGCTCTGAAGACATCGACAGTATGGACGACGATGCTGGAGACGAACAAGAACCACCGCCCACAGGGCACTGGACTGCCACCTCGTCGTATGACATATACATAATGGACACCCCCAAAGAAGGGTATGGCGACAAGACAACGGAGGATAATCCCTCCAAGAAGCAACCCAAGCACCGACGTCAGCGGCGCCGCTCTAAGTCTCGCCATAGCAAAAGCAGCGATACCGGCACAAGAGACAATAACGCTCCGGATAGTGCCGAAGACGACGATAATCCCCTCCAGCCAGACCTCGAGCGGGAGGATGAACAAGCTAGCCCTCCGGAACAGGCAGCAAATGGAGAATCAGAGGATGACAATTACATGCCTCTCTCCGAAGACGAAGTGAGCCTCGGCGACGAAGAATTTGTCGTTCCTGAGGATCCCGTCGAGCAGGAGCGCTTCAAGCGCCGGCTCATAGCCACAGCAAATAGCCTGAAGAAATAGCAACAAAAGCTTCGAGCTGATCAAGGTCTGCTAGCGGATAGATGGACCGAAGTCCTGGCAGCCGAGGAATACGAACTCGAGCACCCAACCAAGAGTTATCCAAAGCGCAGGTTGCTACCTCAACTCGAGGAGGAAGCATTGAAACCTACATCACCAGCGTATGATGCGGCTGATGGGCCACCTCGTGGCCGAGACAGAGACGCATTTCAGCCTGAAGTCCAGCCCGCACCCCGCCACCAATCAAACAAAATACCAAGGCCCGGGGCAACACGCGGGACCTGCGAGACGTATTGGAGAACAAGGCAAAACATGCAAGATCGATCTACGGATCACGGGGGCGTGTTGGTGGGCGCGCACCAACACGTGACGATGATCGTCATGCAGGATACACTAAAAGCAAATCTGGCCGAGCCGAACACGGCAGACAAGACTCGTATGAACTGCGTCGTGATATAGCTCGGCACAGAGGCGCCGCACACCCCCTATGCTTCACTAATGAAGTAATGGATCACGAATTCCCAGAAGGGTTTAAACCCGTAAACATTGAATCATATGATGGTACTACAGACCCCGCGGTATGGATAGAAGACTTCTTCCTCCACATTCACATGGCCCGCGGGGATGACCTACATGCCATCAAGTATCTCCCGCTAAAACTCAAAGGGTCGGCTCGGCATTGGCTCAATAGCTTGCCGGAAAACTCCATCGGAAGTTGGGAGAGCCTGGCAGAGGCATTCCTGGACAATTTCCAGGGCACTTATGTTAGACCGCCGGACGCTGACGATTTAAGTCATATAACTCAGCAGCCAGGGGAATCGGCCAGGAAATTCTGGACCCGGTTCCTAACCAAGAAGAACCAAATAGTCGACTGTCCGGATGCAGAGGCCTTAGCGGCATTTAACCATAATATCCGTGACGAATGGCTCGCCCGGCACCTCGGCCAAGAGAAGCCAAAATCCATGGCAACCCTCACGACACTTATGACCCGCTTTTGCGCGGGCGAAGATAGTTGGTTGGCTCGTAGTACCAATACAGCAAGCAAACCTGGCATATCAGAAGCCAGGGATAGCAATGACAAACCACGATGCAACAAACACAAGCGCCGCAAATATGGTGAAAACGCCGAAAATACGGCAGTTAATGCCGGGTTCAGGGGCTCAAAGTCCGGTCAGTGGAAAGGGCCACCCAAAAATAAAAATCCGGGTCCATCCAGTCTGGGCCGCATACTCGATCGCCAATGCCAAATTCATGGCACCCCAGAAACGCCAGCCACCCATACCAACAGAGAATGCTGGGTCTTCAAACAAGCTGGCAGGGCAGGCGCTAAAGACGAAGGGGGTCTCAAAGCGACGATAGCGACGAAGAGCCCAGATCACCGAACACAGGAGGGCAAAAGAAATTTCCCCCGCATATTCAATCGGTGAATGTGGTAAATACCACCCAAATTACCAACTCAGACCGGATATGCACTCTTAGGGATGGCGACTCAACGGAACTAGTCATCCCACAATATAAACCAGGGCCAGTCACCTACAACCGCATGGATCGTCCGGTTAACGCCAATCAGGGCAATCCAGCCGCACTAGTCCTCGACCCAATAATAAACGGGTTCCACCTCACTCGAGTCCTTATGGACGGAGGTAGCAGTCTAAACCTGCTTTACCAGGACACAGTGCGCAAGATGGGCATCGATCATTCGGCGATCAAACCCAGTAAAGCCACTTTCAGAGGCATTATACCAAGTGTGGAGGTTAGCTGTACAGGCTCCATTGCCCTTGAGGTAGTCTTCGGATCACCAGAAAATTACCGTATCGAAGAGTTAATCTTTGAAATCGTCCCTTTCCGCAGTGATCATCAAGCACTGCTCGGACGAACCGCGTTTGCTCGATTCAACGCGGTGCCACATTACGCCTACCGTAAGCTCGAGATGCCCGGTCCACGCGGCGTCATCGCGGTTAATGGCAAGGCCGAACCTTCCCTCGACACCAACAAATACACCACTGCCTTAGCAGCAGAAACAACGAGCATCACCTTGCAGCCGAACCTCAAGGACGTCCAGGCTCCCGGACACCGTCAAGGGACTCCGAACTACTTCGCGGAAGGATAGCCCGGCTCGTCCAGAGCTCGACTAAACACTCCGGCGAAGGCCAGGACAGGCCGAACTTAGCGGCTCAACCACCCTCCGGCACGTAAACATTTCTTACATTTCCTTCGCAGGTTCACCTTTGCGCCGACCAGGATGGGCTGCACGGAGGCAGCTTGAACGTGTAAGGGAATCCTTAGACATTCCCCGTAGTGACCATCCGGCTATATTACGGATCCGCACTCAGCCTCTTCCCCCTGGTCTCAGTAGGTTCCGCAATCATATTCCTTTTTTTATCACATTACTTGTACCCACACGCATAGACGTACTATTCAAATACAACATGTGGATATATATGACGTTTACCTGCTGTTATTTCTTATTGAAATCATTCTGTCAAGTGGCATCCGTACACAGCGATATGCCTTAAAATATGCCAGGGGCTTCGTTTTACCCATAACACGGCAATAAAGTCCGAACACCTTCGTGGAAGTTCGGCACCCCGAACCTATAGCATTATATGCATCAGCTCTGAATCATGTCTTGCGTCAATAGTTGGGTTTGCCCGGCTCCCATGTTTTGGTACCTTACGTTCCGCTATATCGGCTAAGGTAGCACTGGGAGAACTAATGCGATTGTGTCCTGGTTCTTCCGGACGAGCACCTCAGTAGAGAAAGCCGAAAACTGACTGTCATGATACGGCGAGAGCTGGTCAGCTGTTCGAGAGGTCACAAAATCTTTAAGCATTTCTCCCGCACAATGCCATAACCAATGCAGTGTGCGATGGATCGGTTTTTTTCTCCGATCAGGTGCTTATAGAGCCCCTAGTACGGTCTTTCGAACACCAGGGGCTGCGCCTACCATACTAAAGCTCCTATGGCTAAGTGAGAGTGATAAAGCCCTATAGTCAGATTGCCTAGTTCGTTGTGCTGAGCACCTCCTTCGAACGACCCAAAACTGGGATAAAGAGTGCTCAGGAACACCCCCGTACTTCTTACGTGGGGGCAGAAGCCGACGACTGGCCAACTCTCAGGTTTAACATATAAAACGGCCGCACAGGAGGGTAAACTTTTATATAACAAGCGACAAATAAATGACCTTGTTCAAACATTACAAAGGACAACATGATTGGCATTCATGGAAATATAATGTCCTTGGTGCATAGCTCCGCTGCAAGGTAGGATCCTTTCAGGACACTCTCATAATATAATTCGGGCTTGCGGTGCTCCTTCCCCTGTGGCGGTCCTTCGGTCATCAGCTTTTCGGCATCCATCTTCCCCCAGTGCACCTTTGCGCGGGTGAAGGCCATTCGCGCACCTTCTATACAGACCGACTGCTTGACGACGTCAAGTCGAGGGCAAGCGCTTACAAGCCGCTTCACGAGCCCGAAGTAGCTGCTTGGAATCGGCTCGGTAGGCCATAGCCGGATAACCAGATCTTTCATGGCTAGTTCCGCCGCCTTATGCAGTTCGATCAGCTGTTTCAGTTGATCGGCAAAAGGCACCGGATAATTTGGCGCCAAATACTGCGACCAGAAGAGCTTATCTGCGGTGTTCCTTTCTTCGGCTCGGTAGAATTCGGCGGCATCTGATATGCTACGGGGTAGCTCGGCGAATACCCCTGAGAAATCCGAATTCAAAATTAGAAACATAATTTTCCCCTCAAATACTTGCTTTACATGGAAAAAGCCTTACCCGTTGCGATCTTCCTCGCCTCTTGGATCCCCTGCAGGGCGCTTTGGGTTTCCCCCCGGGCATCGCTCGTGGCCTGATGCGCCTTGGTGAGTTCGGATTCTTTCTCCGTTAAACTCTGCTCCAAGGTCTCGCATTTTCTCACGGCCTCTTGCAGGTCCTGCTCAGCTTTAATAACCCTGGCCTCGTGCTTCTCATGAAGAGCCTACTCTGTGGCTGCCTTTTTCTCAGCCTCGGCCATGGCCTTCTTAAGGGCCTCGACTTCGGTCACAATCCCTAGCACAAATCATGAAGCTTATTTCATATTGAAAATTCATTCGCAAGAAACGCGAGCAAGACTTGTGCACACCTTGTTTATCTCTCAACTGCATTTTCATTTGGCCAAGTTCTTCTTTGGCCCGCTCCATACTTTGATTCAGTCCAGAGATCTCCGCAGTATGAGAGGCAGCAGCCGCTACAGACGCCTGCTTATAACAGAAGAGAAATCGTTGTCATTCACTGAGTCTTCCTGCGATCATAAATTCGATCCTCTGTCCGGTCCTTTCTTTCACCGAACAGTGTATCAGGGGCTACTATCTATACTATGACACTCTTCAAAAACTCATAAAACATACCTCAAAGCCTCTTATAAGGCTGATACAACCTTCGTTCAGTCCACTCTCAGCTGACTGAATCTTCTCAATCACCACACCCATAAGGGCACGGTGTTCATCAACGACGGAGACGCTTTTCAGCGCCACCAACAAAGCATCCGACACCTCTGGTTGGACAGAGGTTGCCGATGGAACAGGCACGCCCCTCCACCCGAGGGAGGCTGCCCGCTTGATTCTGGAGCCGTATAGATCTTTGGAATCGTATCCGGCTGGGGGCCGAACTCAAGAGGGCCCCCACCGTCAGCTCCCATGGGAATCTTTTCCCCCATGTGTCCGGCCCCTGAGGTTTGACCTCTAGGCGCCGCCTTCACGGTCTTTTCCTCTCCTCCTGGGCCGGGGTCCTTCTGGGACGAAGCTGTGGTGTTATGCACCTGTTTGGAGGAAGGGGCCTTTGGGGGCGTCCCGCTCTCCATAGCATCTGAGCTCAGCGAATCCTCTGATGATGATTGTTTGGTACGGGACCTCGCCGGACTACAAAAAATATGGCTTAGGTTAAAATACTATGCCATGATGAGTCTGGACGCCTAAAATGTACTCGGATTTTATATACTTACGAGTTCACCAGGGGCTGGGCCCTGGGATCCCATGCCGGGCCGCTGTCGGCGGCGGCAGTAGACTCCTCCGGAAGAGGAGACTTGCCCCTTTCGGGCAGCTCGGCCTCCAGGTGTACGGAGGCCGTCCTCTTCTTTCTTCCCCCTGCAGGGGATTCATCTTCCTCCTCCTCCTCGTCCTCTTCGGAGGCGGAATGGGCATCAGAGCTTTCGGATATTGTGTCCGAAGTGTCGCGGCGACGAAGGCCGCCCCGGGTCTTTTTGGCCTCCTTCTCGGCCATCCTCTTCGGCACCTTGTAAGGCGCCAGACCAGCATCTTCGTCAGAAGTGGGACGGCCGGTTCTTCGGGCAGCGGGGCCAGGCAATGGATCCGCTCCGCCTTCTTCGTCTAGCCCTGGGAAGAGTTGTATAAAACGCGTTAAGCGCTTCCTTTGGGTTACGCGGATAAAGAGTTTTGATGACTTACCGAACTTGCAGGGCGGGATAGTTGGTACCCGCGGTCCTCGGCGGAGTCCGGCCATGATTTGCTGGACTTGAAAAGCACCTTCCAAATGTCCTTGTGCGAGGAGCCGAAAAGCTCTCGCAAGGTTTGGTGTCTGGCCGGATCGAATTCCCATAGATTGCAAGTCCGGTGTTGACAAGGCAGGATCCGGCGAACTAACATCACTTGGACTACGTTGACAAGTTCAAGGTTCTTGTCTCCCATATTTTTAACGTGCGTTTAGAGCACCGACAGTTCGTCGGACGAGGAACAGTCTAGGCCTTTCTTAACCCAGGATGTAAGCCGCAGGGGGCACCGGATCGAAACTCGGGAGAGGCGGCCCATTCCTTGCCGCGCGGCTCAGTGATATAAAACCACTGCTGTTGCCACTCCTTGACAGAATCGTTAAAGGTTCCCGTTGGCCATATGACATTGGGCATCTTGCTCACCATAGCGCCCCCGCACTCGGCATGCTCGCCGCCCACCACCTTGGGCTTCACATTAAAAATCTTCAGCCATAAACCGAAGTGGGACGAGATGCGGAGAAAAGCCTCGCACACGACAATGAATGTCGAGATGTTGAGGAAGGAATTAGGGGCCAGATCGTGAAGATCGATCCTATAGTAATACATGATGCCGCGCACGAACAGGTGGAGGGGAAACCCTAGCCCGCGGACAAAGTGAGGGAGGAATACGACCCTCTCGTGGGGTTCCGGAGTAGGGACGATCTGTCCCGCCGTCGAGAGACGGTGGCTGATTTTCTTGGCCAGGTACCCGGCCTCCCGAAGCTTTTTGATATCCTCCTCTCAGACAGTAGAGGCCATCCATTTGCCTCCTGCTCTGGATCCAGACATCTTCGGAAGGCCTTTTGTGGGCAGAGAAGATGAACGCTCGGTCGCTGGAGCTTGGGCGGAGGGGAATGAATCAGGAAGTAGAAAGCGTGGGTGCGAAAGGGAGTCCTTATCCCCTTATAAAGGCAGCAGGGATTCTGCGCCTCCCCACTTGCCTGGTAAAACCTCTTATGCCCCAAGCGCTGTAATTGATGGCGCGGTTGGGTTACCCACACCCGTATTGATGAGAATCCCGTGATAAGGGGACACGATCTTTGCTTCGACAAGACGTGCCAAGGAAACCGCCTCGCGATGTGTGCAGTGGCTGGTTGTGAAAAACGGTTCGAATAATGACCAGGCCGTGGTGTGATGTCATGCTGCAAGATGCATCGGCAGATTAGATTTGTGGAAATATTATTCTCTCTACGGTGGTATGTGGAATTTGTTTTGCAGAGCCGAACACTATCCTTGTGTTTAAAATCTTCTGTGGAGTATTCGGAGGAGGAACCCGCCTTGCAATGCCGAACACGATCTGCGCGCTGGACTCATCGTCATTGAAGCCTGGTTCAGGGGCTACTGAGGGAGTCCTGGATTAGGGGGTCCTCGGACAGCCGGACTATATACTTCTGCCAGACTGTTGGACTATGAAGATACAAGACTCAAGACTTCGACCCGTGTCTGGATGGGACTCTCCTTGGCGTGGAAGGCAAGCTTGGCAATACGGATATGAAGATCTCCTCCCTTGTAACCGACTCTATGTAACCCAAGCCCCCTTCGGTGTCTATATAAACCGGAGGGTTTAGTCCGTAGGACAAGAACAATCATACCATAGGCTAGCTTCTAGGGTTTAGCCTCTACGATCTCGTGGTAGATCAACTCTTGTAATACTCATAACATCAAGATCAATCAAGTAGGAAGTAGGGTATTACCTCCATCGAGAGGGCCCAAACCTGGGTAAACATTGTGTCCCCCGCCTCCTGTTACCATCCGCCTTAGACGCATAGTTCGGGACCCCCTACCCGAGATCCGCCGGTTTTGACACCGACAGTGGGGTTTAACTGTGCCCCGATGGATGCTGTTTTTGTAGGGTCCGTTGGGTGGACTTGGAATTTGACTATCTCATCCGCTAGTTTAAAAGAGGTGGACTTGGATCTTTTGTCGAGTATCACATCGTCCCTGTCCACTGTGGAGCGCAGCGCAGTTAATTCCTCGGCCGCGAGGGCTTCGGATAACGCCTCGAGGGCCAGTGCGGCTTTTTTGTTTTCGGCGCGAAGTGCTATGTCCGGATCACTAGCTAGAGTGATGATTCTGTTGGGCCCGGGCATTTTGAGCTTCATGTACTCGTAATGGGGTATAGCTTGGAAGATCGTGAATGCCTCCCGCCCTAGAAGGGTGTGGTATCCGCTATTGAATGGGGCCACTTGGAATGTGATTTCTTCGGACCTGTAATTCTCCGGCGTGCCGAATACCACATCCAGTGTGATTTTCCCGGCACATTGTGCCTCCCGACTAGGGATGATTCCTCTGAAGGTTGTGCTACTTTGCTCAATAAGGTTTCTGTCTATTTCCATTTTTTGAAGAGTCTCCTCATAGATGAGGTTTAATCCGCTGCCGCCGTCCATGAGCACTTTAGTAAGCCGGAAGCCGTCCACAATTGGACTAAGGACCAAGGCAGCTGGTGCTCGGGCTGTTCGGAATTTAGGTTCGTCACTGGCGTTGAAGGTGATAGCTGTATCGCTCCATGGATTTATTGCTGCCACGTGGCAGACTTCGGCAAGGCTGCGGAGTGCTCGCTTACACCTATTATTTGAGGCGAAGGTCTCAAAGACTGTCAATACTGTATTGTTATTCTCCACGGGATGGTGCTCTGCGGTATTGCTAATGAGGAGATCCTCACCGCTCTTGGCCACCTGCCGGAGTACCCAACATGCTCTAAGGCCGTGAGTTGGTATGGTATCTGCTGTACTGTAAATTTTGCATGGCCCATTAAGCCATCCCTCCAATACGGTTCCACGCCCTGTAGTGGGCTTTTGCTTCTTTGTAATTGGGTCGGGCGACTTACGAGAGTGCACCCTTTTAGTTCGGACTAGGGGTTTTGTCAGAGCCGGAGGATCCCAAAATTTTGTTTGGGTTTTCCAGGCACTTTCCATCGCACAGTACTTCTGTACTATGGCCGCCAAGTCAGCGAAGTGTGCTATGTCATGGCAACTTATGGCGTTGAGGATTCCCTTGTCCATGCAATTATTGCAAAAGAATGAAATTGCGTCTTCCTCGCGACAGTCCTTAGCCTTGTTCATTACAAGGAGGAATCTGGCCCAATAGTGGTGTACTGTCTCCTGGGGCTCTTGTCTAATGTGGGAAAGATTACTTATATCTGGGTGGGTGGGTAGATTTAGATCCGAACCCTGACCCGATCTGAGATCCAGGGGCGGAAGAGTTTCCGAGCTTGGAAGTTCGGGCTCCGGGAGGTTCGCCAATAGGTCTGGCCCGCTGCCTGGTTCTAGGTTCAGGGTTTGGGCGATGTCCTCCCGTAGATGGGTATCCGGCTCGGAGAGCTCGGGAATCCGGACATAGTTTGTCCTCAAGATAGAGGAAGAATCTCCGCGTTGCTCCTCCACCACCGCTATCTGATGGGTGGCCGGCGGGGAGTTAATCTCCCTTTGGTCGAGTTTAAGCCCAATCCGATCATAGTCTGTAGCGACTCCCAAAGCGGCGATGTGATCCAGGAGCTCGCTCAAAGAGGAGAGCTCCATTGGATCCATCTGCTCGGTGAATTCCAAGCCGACGTGGAGGCTGTTTTCGATGAGCCGAGAAGTCATCGTCGGCGCAGCGGTCGAACGGGCGGTCATGACGAAACCGCCTAGTCGGAGAGTTTGGCCTACAGCCAGGGCTCCCCCAGAGGTGATGTTGTCCTTGACAACAAGGCGAGCCATCCAGCCTTATGATGACGGCACAGTGGAACTCTCAATGAAAGCACCAATGTCGGTGTCTAAACCGGCGGATCTCGGGTAGGGGGTCCCGAACTGTGCGTGTAAGGCGGATGGTAACAGGAGGCGAGGGACACAATGTTTACACAGGTTCGGGCCCTCTCGATGGAGGTAATACCCTACTTCCTGCTTGATTGATCTTGATGATATGAGTATTACAAGAGTTGATCTACCACGAGATCGTAGAGGCTAAACCCTAGAAGCTAGCCTATGGTATGATTGTTGTTGTCCTACGGACTAAACCCTCCGGTTTATATAGACACCGGAGGGGGCTAGGGTTACACAAAGTCGGTTACAAGGGAGGAGATCTACATATCCGTATTGCCAAGCTTGCCTTCCGTGCCAAGGAGAGTCCCATCCGAACACGGGACGAAGTCTTCAATCTTGTATCTTCATAGTCCAACAGTCTGGCCAAAGGATATAGTTTGGCTGTCCGAGGACCCCCTAATCCAGGACTCCCTCAGCGGACTCTTTAGCACTTCCTCGGCACCACGCGAGAGGGAATGTGGAAATTATTTTTCGGGAAACAAAAGCAGCGGCCGGACACCACCGAAGATATTGGTCTTGACTGCAACCATCCGGATACCTCGGTAAGCACTCAATTCCCGAACACCTTTTAGTCGAACGTACCGTAATAGGGTACTGAGCAAACCGTCTTTTTCCAGGGCTGGATAAAGAAAGTGGAACAAATAAAGTGTCCGGCCCCCTTCCAGAAGACTCAGCAGACGCCATGCTAATGAGGATGCTGGCCCCGACTCCATACCAGGTGCCGATGAAGGAAGGCAAGAACAGGGAGACTAGAGGTGACCCTTGTTCCGGAGACGGATTAGACATTGTGTCCGGGGAAATCAAAGTTTCTTCGCCTAAAGACAAAGCTGCAGGAGGAGTGAACATCCCCTCTCCCATGGCAAGAAAAGGGCTGCCTTCGAAGATCGGGAGGGGAGGTCTCCCAAGAGAGGCAAAATGCCATCGTCGGGCGGCTCAGGCTTGGCAAGCGAGATCGTCGTGCGGTTCCATTATGAGGACAAGCCTCCAACCAAATCGTAAGTGAAGCAGGGTGCTTTAAACATATCCTGCTCATTTCTTGTTACCGAATTAGCATCTAATATATATATATATATATATATATATATATATATATATATATATATATATATCTTCGCAGTTACAATTGTCCTCAGCAATCTTCTTCCTCGGGAGACCTTCTCCCAGAGATGATGGAAAGCGATATGCCACCCCCGACCTCCTCGCCCAATAGGGCGGACGACTTCGAGGTGTCGTCGCGGCGGGTTTCTCCCGACCGACAAGCAGTGCAGGGGGCGAAGAGAACCTTACCCGAAGGTGGTCCATCTGTTGCTCGGGGTTCGGGGGCCAACAATGAAGGTCCCGGGCTATCCGGTTTACAGCCAGAGATGATTCTGGAAACGAGTGAATGGGTTCCTTCAAAGGAAGGCCGTACTCCTGCGGCAGCTTCCGAAGATCCAGAAGCGCCGGATATGTTGACGAGACTGTTGCGACAAGCGTCTGCCTCAGAGGAACACCGTGCCCTGATGGGTACAGTGGTCGAGAGGGTTCTGTCCGCGAAGAGCGGATTGAATGAAGCCTTTACGAGCCTGCTAAGAGGCTTTGAGGTTTGTGATATAATTTTTCCAACTGTACCTTAAGCGCAAAATGCACCTGTGTATAGTGTAACGCCCACGATGCGGCTATATCTCCCACGTGTCGAGGCACGACTTAGAGGCATAACCGCATTGTAGGTATTGTCGCAAGAAGGGTCATCTTCACACAATCCCATGTAATGAACAAGAATGGGATAAAGAGAGTTGGCTTACAATCTCCACTTCACACAATACATAAATTAATTCATACATCATCCAAAATCCACACATAGACAGACTACGGTCAAATCCAAATGAAAAGAAGATAACCCCAAATGCTAGATCCCCGATCGCCCCAACTGGGCTCCACTACTGATCATCCGGAAAAGAAACATAGTAACGACCACGTTCCTCGTCGAACTCCCACTTGAGCTCGGTTGCGTCAGCTGCACTAGTATCGTTGGCACCTGCAACTGTTTTGGTAGAATCTGTGAGTCACGAGGACTCAGCAATCTCACACCCGCGAGATCAAGACTATTTAAGCTTATAGGAAAGGATGGGGTAATGAGGTGGAGCTACAGCAAGCACTAAGCATATATGGTGGCTAACATACACAAATAAGAGTGAGAAGAGGAGCAACACAACGGTCGCGAAACTAGAAGTGATCAAGAAGTGATCCTGAAACTGCTTACGTTCATACATAACCCAAACCGTGTTCATTTCCTGGACTCCGCCGAAAAGAGACCATCACGGCTATGCACACGGTTGATGTATTTTAATTAAGTCAAGTGCCAAGTTCTCTACAACCAGACATTAACAAATTCCCATCTCCCACATAACCGCGGGCACGGCTTTCGAAAGATAATACCCTGCAGGGGTGTCCCAACTTAGCCCATTATAAGCTCTCACGGTCAACGAAGGATATTCCTTCTCCCAGGAAGACCGGATCAGTCTCGGAATCCCGGTTTACAAGACATTTCGACAATGGTAAAACAAGACCAACAAAGCCGCCCGATGTGCCGACAAATCCCGATAGGAGCTCCACATATCTCGTTCTCAGGGCAACACCGGATGAGACTAGCTACGAGTAAAACCAGCCCTCAAGTTTCCCCAAGGTGGCCCCGCAGGCAGCTCGGTTCGGACCAACACTCGAAGGAGCACTGGCCCGGGGCGGTCTAAAATAAAGATGACCCTCGGGCTCGCGTAAACCCATGGGAAAAGTATAGGTGGTAGGTGGTCAAATGGTAAAACCAAGGTTGGGCCTTGCTGGAGGAGTTTTATTCAAGGCGAACTGTCAAGGGGGTCCCATAAATCACCCAACCGCGTAAGGAACGCAAAATCAAGGAACATAACACCGGTATGACGGAAACTAGGGCGGCAAGAGTGGAACAAAACACTAGGCATAAGGCCGAGCCTTCCACCCTTTACCAAGTATATAGATGCATTAATTAAATAAGAGATATTGTGATATCCCAAAATATCCATGTTCCAACATGGAACCAACTCCATCTTCACCTGCAACTAGCAATGCTATAAGAAGGGCCGAGCACAGCGGTAACTTAGCCAAACAACGGTTTGCTAGGAAAGGGTGGTTAGTGGCTTGACATGGCAACATGGGAGGCATGATATAGAAAGTGGTAGGTAGCGCAGCATAGCAATAGAATGAACAACTAGCAAGCAAAGATAGAAGTGATTTCGAGGGTATGGTCATCTTGCCTGAGATCCCGCAAGGAAGAAGAACGAGTCCATGAAGAAGACAAACGGACGAAGTCGAACAAATCCTCACAAAAGCGACGTTATCGGAACTAACCCGAAGAAGCAACACCGGAAAGAAGCAAACAACATGATAAACAACCATCACATAAACATGGCATGATGCACAATCAAGTATGATGCATGTCTGGTTTAAAGAGGCATGGCATGGCAAAGTGCACAAACAAAACTACAAGTTAAGTGGAGCTCAATATGCAACGAGTTGCATATTGACGAAACACCACATCAATTGTTTAGTTCTCTCGGTT
This sequence comes from Aegilops tauschii subsp. strangulata, assembly GCF_002575655.3. Lineage (NCBI taxonomy): Eukaryota > Viridiplantae > Streptophyta > Magnoliopsida > Poales > Poaceae > Aegilops > Aegilops tauschii. The sequence goes on from NC_053036.3 coordinate 498,655,444, forward strand.
ATGTACCCAACAATATTAAATGTTTATTAACATTGCAAGAGGTGAAGCATAATTAAACTAACTATTTAGGCAAGTTTAAATGAGGCCGGAACAACAAATAACAATTCCGGAAAATCCTCATATGCATATTTTGGAATTGGTACTGTTCTGTCCTAAAGCATATTTTAGAGTTGTTAAACGTGCAAAGTAATGCTTCCATGTTAATCTATGCATTTTTCCACCCCATTTACATATAAAGTTTATTAAATTCTGAGTTACGGTTAATTAGTTATGAAATAATTCATTTTAACATGGCATTTATGCAAATTAAATGCAAGCAGCATTTTAAACATTTTAAACAAGGATGCAAGCAGCATATTATGAAACTAGATGAAATTCTAAGAATTTTACATATATAATTCATTTTAATCCGATGCACGGTTGTGGAGTTATTAAATGCATGATCATGAGGGTTTTTCTGCAAAACAGTAAACTCTGGATAATAGCTAAAATCGCAGGGAGGAAAAAAACACTATACGGGCCGAAACTGAGATATGGCCCAAGACGCTGGGGAGCTGCTCACATCGGGCCTCGAGGCCGGTCGGTGGATCTGGCCCAAGGGGCGGTTTGGAGGCAGACCGAGCGAGTGCACAGTCAACGGGAGGCGAGCGGCGCTCGATCTCCAGGTGCGCGGGACGAGCAGAGCTCCTGCTCGATGAAGAGGAACCAGAGGCTGCAGCGTGGACTTGGCGGTAGGGACGTCGCGGGGACGGCGGCGGCTTGGCGTTCGATCCGGAGCAGGGGAGACAAGGGGCGGCGCGACTGGAACGGGCGAGGCGCGGGGTCAACACGGGGTTTGTCCCGCTCGATGCAGGTGGCACTACGATGCAGGGGACTTGGCGTGGCGACGGGTGGATGGGACAAGGTCCCTAGGTTTTAGGGGTAGTCTTGATATAACAAGTGAATTTTGGATAGGGGTATTTGGTCCCTCCGATATGGCTTGAAAAAAATAGGGTAGGAGAGTCCAACGAGAAACCGATGCTGATTTAGGGATGTTAGGGGATGATCCGGACGCATCGGTAACAACAACCCGGGTCGGGTTCGGGACAATTTTCGGACGCGCGCGAGGGGTGGTCTGAGAGGGGTCGACAAAGACAAAGTGTCTGACAAAAGGCCCCGGAGAAGACAAGAGAGAAAACGAGGAGCAACGTTGCAAGTGTGGTTGGTCTCGAAACGGTCAACGAAAGCAAGGGGGGACGCGGCAACTATGAGCGGATGCAAGTTTTATGAAAACATGCGGATGCAATGCGATGATGAATGCAACAAACAAATAAATACACACAACGATAACAAAAAACATGGAAGCCGTCTGGAGCGTCAGTCTCGGTGCGTTACAACACTCCACCACTACAAAAGGATCTCGTCCCGAGATCTAAGGATGGCACCGAAGAGAAATGGAAGAGGAAGAGAAGAGGTAAAACTAATTGCTTCTTTGACAAAAGAGTGAAACCAACGAATCTTGAGAGGTTAAACAAATTTAAAGAAGGAATACAATGAAGATGAACAAAGTTGAAAACACTCCGTTAGAAAAAAGGAACAAGGAACATTACGGGAACCTTGTAGGTTGAAAGACATAAGAAAAGGGTTGCAATGGCCAAGAAGGCATGCAAGCACTCTGGTTGAAATGAGATGTACAAGGAACAATAAAGATCAATTACGACAACACTCCGGTTGGAAATGGAAGGCATAGAATATGAACTTGGCAAAATGAAAGCACTTGGATGAGACTCTAATTAAAAGAGGAATGATAGACATAACACTCTGGTTAAATGGATAAGCACGAAAAGAACACGATCTTCACAATTCGAGATGATGAGCGAAGAGAGCAACATCACATTGCCTCCGGAAGAAGGAATAGAAGATGGATCATTGGAATAAAAGAATGGAGAAGGAAATGCCAATTTCTGCCACAAATGAGCTTGGAAAGCACCTTTCCAAGAAGGTTATAACAGAGTTGTTGGAAAACCAACAACGAAACGAATAAGCTTGTAGTGGGCTTAAGGAAAACTTCTCAAAATTATGAGGTTAAATCCTACCACTAGCGAAAACAATAGATTGGATGGATATGAACAAGGAGACGAGAAATTTATTTCACCAAGAGGATAAATGAAGAACTTGGGTCATTTATAAGCACCATAATTAGCAACAAACCTTCGAGAAGGCTTTAAGTGAAATCTATACCAAGATAACATCAACGAAGAAATTGTTGGGTTGAAAAGATATCATGAATGACGAAAATATGATGGGTTTAAATATCTCATTCTTGATAACTTGTGAATCATGAAACATGAAAAGAAATTGTCAAGAATGACATATCACCATCTAAAAATAAGGTAGAAAGAATTGCACTTCGGAATGCAAGATGAAGAATGCTTGAACTCCTCCAAACAAAACATGTGTTAAGCACCCTGTTTAATTTTGAGTATCGCTTGGCGGGTCATAACTTCGAGAGAAATCTTGAAATAATAATTGAAGAATGAAAGGAATCCTTGACGAACCACCATGTAGAGCCTCCATGAAGAACTCCGGTAAACAAAAGGATGATAGAAAGAAAGAGAAGTTGACAACACAAGGTGAAGCCTTGCAATGATTTAGATGGAGCTTCAGGACGATATAATGAGAAAACTTTGAACTCCGGAAAAGAAAAGATGAAGCATCTCGGACCGAGAATGTGATATGATGAACAAACTCCGAAAAGAAGAGATGAACAACTTAGAACTGGGAAATTGATGCCATTACGAACTCCGGAAGAAGGAATTAAACACTTGGATGAAACAAGAACAAGAATTATGTTATGCGTATCCATCACCCATATAATTGATGACAAGCAACGGATTTGGCATACTACTTATTCTCGTAGAAAGGGTTAAGAGAGATATGGCGTAAACTTGAGAAGGCATTGATGGAACCACCGGTGGAATTTGGAAACAACGAATGAATTGATATGATAACGAAGGAAGTGAAATCTTGAACGAACCACCGTAAGAATTGAAAATGAACGAAGGAAATATAAAGAAACGCCGGGAAGAATTAGAAAACAAACGAAGATACTTGAGAGATTTTTAGATACAAGAGAACGAAGAGATCATGGGCTGACTCGAGGATACTTGAACGATGCACCAGTAAGATTTGGAGAATGATAGTTACACGCTGAGAATGAAGAATTCTGAGATGATGGGCTTCGAATGATCGAGAAAGGAAGCGACTCCTGAATTGCTCCGGATGGGTGAAAAGAATTCTCATAATCGAAAACAATTATGAGAGGACGGCATCAAGCTTGAACTACGCATCTTTGGAAGAACGGGTAAGGATGTAAGAGGAACTCCTCTTCGGTCTTCAAAATCCGAGAATGACGACGAGAAACACCACCATGAATTGTTGAGGCACTCCGGAATTAAGAATAGAAAGGTTGAGCCAACGATGAAAAGAATTTGAAAGATCTTGGAGAAAGACATTTGACTGATGAAAATTCATTCTTACGTCAAACTTCGAAAGAATTTGAGAATTGCTCCGGATAAATTGGAAGAGTCGGGTAAGATCCTGGAAAAAGACCTGTGGGTTAGGGCCCACTCAAGAGAAACACCGTTGAAAAGATTACTTGAAAAGGAGATTGCACTGGTTGAATTAAATGGCTTGAATGAGGTAACACCCTCGAAATAGTTAGAATTGATGCGGAGTGGAAACACGAATTTTCAGAGATATCTTCAACATTCCAGAACAATTGAATAGCAAACGGGGAATGATTAAGAGATACACCGGCATACGAAAACACTTGAAACGAGGAAGGGAATTGAAGCCACCGGAGAAGAAAAGAGAATGAAGAATGATAAACTTGAAGCTCCGTTAGTATCTTCCTGAGAATCACCGGATAAGAACATTGATGGAAAAGAATGGAGAGACTTCCCATCAATAAAAGTATACTTGATTAAGAAATCTGAGTCCTTGAAGAAAAGGGTGGGAGGGTGGGAAAACAAAGGCAACTTGGGTCGGATGAAACGAACACCGTTGAGAAAAAACTGAGGATGATCTTGCGAATGTTAAAATGATCGGATCCACTTGAAGAGAAGCACGCCGATTGGAAAAAATTGAAAAGACAACCTTGATGAACAAGAAGGATTAGCATCCACATAGAAATATGAGAACACCGCTTAGAATAAGGTATGGAATCAACACTTGGCATTGAAGCAACTTGAATACCACAACTCAAAACAAAACAAAGGACTGGCTTGCAAAATAAGCCGGAACAAACATATGATAGAGATTTCGTCCGAAGTTTTCGTGGTGGGGCCCACACGGGCTCGATCGTACAGCACCATCATGTACAAGGCAGTGCACATGACATACGAAGCATCCTCGAGTCGGCATAGCCAAGGACTCTTTAAGACACTACGAGACCACTGTAAAACCAACCGTGGATAGGCGGACCACTAGACGTCGAACCCCAATCTCATATCATGCATCTGTCGGAAAGATATCCTAGGAGCTACTTGAATTCCCACTTATAAACTCCCGAAACTTTCTGGTTATGCAATCAGGTGTTGGGGATACAGGGGACACAATATATCTCACCCAAACTAACAATACCTAGATCCAGTTGTATCCATCCGTCAACACATAACCAAGAAAAATTCGGAAATCATTTACCTCAACCTTCGAAAAGCATCCGTTATACGAGTTATGGCAATACTCCCGAACTCCCGCCCCAGTACTGGGTGGCGTTGAGGTGATCTCACCAACAACTGCATAAAAGAGATTTTCGATGTCGGCGAAACTCAGGTATTCTAGAACTGCAACGATAAAATTGTGATGACAACACCTCGGAGCTCAACTCCCCGGGACACTGCCACAACCCCTAAATGTCAGGAGGCACCAAGAACAATGTTCTCGTCACAAAACCATCGGAACGATTCCAAGATACCCGCATGATCCTAAAATTTTTTTTTTGTGAAATTTGAGGAGAGAAGAGTCAAAACTTCTATGTCAGGAGACCTCACCAGAGCAACGAAGGGACTGAGGAGTAAAAAGAATCCCACTCTCCGATATATATAATCCTAAGACTCAAAACATTTTTTGTTCTAGACTCAACAACGCTAGCGATTCGATCAAGCAGGGGCTCCTAAGTCAGGGATGGCTCTGATTACCAACTTGTAACGCCCACGATGCGGCTATATCTCCCACGTGTCGAGGCACAACTTAGAGGCATAACCGCATTGTAGGTATTGTCGCAAGAAGGGTCATCTTCACACAATCCCATGTAATGAACAAGAATGGGATAAAGAGGGTTGGCTTACAATCGCCACTTCACACAATACATAAATTAATTCATACATCATCCAAAATCCACACATAGACCGACTACGGTCAAATCCAAATGAAAAGAAGATAACCCCAAATGCTAGATCCCCGATCGTCCCAACTGGGCTCCACTACTGATCATCCGAAAAAGAAACATAGTAACGACCACGTTCCTCGTCGAACTCCCACTTGAGCTCGGTTGCGTCATCTGCACTGGTATCGTCGGCACCTACAACTGTTTTGGTAGAATCTGTGAGTCACGAGGACTCAGCAATCTCACACCCGCGAGATCAAGACTATTTAAGCTTATAGGAAAGGATGGGGTAATGAGGTGGAGCTGCAGCAAGCACTAAGCATATATGGTGGCTAACATACGCAAATAAGAGCGAGAAGAGGAGCAACGCAACGGTCGCGAAACTAGAAGTGATCAAGAAGTGATACTGAAACTGCTTACGTTCATACATAACCCAAACCGTGTTCACTTCCCGTCTCCGCCGAAAAGAGACCATCACGGCTACGCACACGGTTGATGTATTTTAATTAAGTCAAGTGTCAAGTTCTCTACAACCGGACATTAACAAATTCCCATCTGCCACATAACCGCGGGCACGGCTTTCGAAAGATAATACCCTGCAGGGGTGTCCCAACTTAGCCCATTATAAGCTCTCACGGTCAACGAAGGATATTCCTTCTCCCGGGAAGACCCGATCAGACATTTCGACAATGGTAAAACAAGACCAGCAAAGCCGCCTGATGTGCCGACAAATCCCGATAGGAGCTGCACATATCTCGTTCTCAGGGCAACACCGGATGAGAGTAGCTACGAGTAAAACCTACCCTCAAGTTTCCCCAAGGTGGCCCCGCAGACAGCTCGGTTCGGACCAACACTGGAAGGAGCACTGGCCCGGGGGGTCTAAAATAAAGATGACCCTCGGGCTCGCGAAAACCCAAGGGAAAAGTATAGGTGGTAGGTGGTCAAATGGTAAAACCAAGGTTGGGCCTTGCTGGAGGAGTTTTATTCAAGGCGAACTGTCAAGGGGGTCCCATAAATCACCCAACCGCGTAAGGAACGCAAAATCAAGGAATATAACACCGGTATGACGGAAAATAGGGCGGCAAGAGTGGAACAAAACTCCAGGCATAAGGCCGAGCCTTCCACCCTTACCAAGTATATAGATGCATTAATTAAATAAGAGATATTGTGATATCCCAAAATATCCATGTTCCAACATGGAACCAACTCCATCTTCACCTGCAACTAGCAACGCTATAAGAAGGGCTGAGCACAGCGGTAACTTAGCCAAACAACGGTTTGCTAGGAAAGGGTGGTTAGTGGCTTGACATGGCAACATGGGAGGCATGATATAGCAAGTGGTAGGTAGCGCAGCATAGCAATAGAATGAACAACTAGCAAGCAAAGATAGAAGTGATTTCGAGGGTATGGTCATCTTGCCTGAGATCCCGCAAGGAAGAAGAACGAGTCCATGAAGAAGAAAAACGGAAGAAGTCGAACAAATCCTCACAAAAGCGACGTTATCGGAACTAACCCGAAGAAGCAACACCGAAAAGAAGCAAACAACATGATAAACAACCATCACATAAACATGGCATGATGCACAATCAAGTATGATGCATGTCCGGTTTAAAGAGGCATGGCATGGCAAAGTGCACAAACCAAACTACAAGTTAAGTGGAGCTCAATATGCAACGAGTTGCATATTGATGAAACACCACATCAATTGTTTAGTTCTCTCGGTTATGTACCCAACAATATTAAATGTTTATTAACATGGCAAGAGGTGAAGCATAAGTAAACTAACTATTTAGGCAAGTTTAAATGAGGCCGGAACAACAAATAACAATTCCAGAAAATCCTCATATGCATATTTTGGAATTGGTACTGTTCTGTCCTAAAGCATATTTTAGAGTTATTAAACATGAAAAGTAATGCTTCCATGTTAATCTATGCATTTTCCCACCCCATTTACATATAAAGTTTATTAAATTCCGAGTTACGGTTAATTAGTTATGAAATAAATCATTTTAACATGGCATTTATGCAAATTAAATGCAAGCAGCATTTTAAACATTTTAAACAAGGATGCAAGCAGTATATTATGAAACTAGATGAAATTCTAAGAATTTTACATATATAATTCATTTGAATCCGATGCAAGGTTGTGGAGTTATTAAATGCATGATCATGAGGGTTTTTCTGCAAAACAGTAAACTCTGGATAATAGCTAAAATCGCAGGCAGGAAAAAAACACTATACGGGCCGAAACTGAGATATGGCCCAGGACGATGGGGAGCTGCTCACATCGGGCCTCGAGGCCGGTCGGTGGATCTGGCCCAAGGGGCGGTTTGGAGGCAGACCGAGCGAGTGCACGGTCAACGGGAGGCGAGCGGCGCTCGATCTCCAGGTGCGCGGGACGAGCAGAGCTCCTGCTCAATGAAGAGGAAGCAGAGGCCGCGGCGTGGACTTGGCGGCAGGGACGTTGCGGGGACGATGGCGGCTTGGCGTTCGATCCGGAGCAGGGGAGACAAGGGGCGACGCAACTGGAACGGGCGAGGCGCGGGGTCAACGCGTGGTTTGTCCCGCTCGATGCAGGTGGCACTGCGATGCAGGGGACTTGGCGCTGCAGCGCAGAAGCTTGACAAGTAGAGGCGAGCAGCGCTGGCGAGGCGGCAGTGGCTCGGGGAACTTGACGGGGCGGTGGAGCCGCAGGTGAGGTCCGAGACGAGGAAGGCGCCAGAGCCGGGGCGGAGGGACTCGTTCCCGGCGGCGACGGAGCTTCGGGCAACCATGGTGGCTCCTGGAACACAGAGGGAGAGGCATGAGAACCGAGGGAGTGAACCAGAGAGAGGAGGGAAGGAGGAGAAGAAGAGGGGAAGGGGCGACGGGTTCCTGGAGGAGCTCGAGCATGACGGCGGCGCTCGGGGAGTCGGGTTTGCCGGCGGCGACGGCGCCATGGAGAGAGGAGCAAACGGGAGAAGCTCGCTCTCGGTCGGGGCAGCAGGGGTCTCTTGGTGGCTCCGACCGAAGGAGCTCGGGCTCGGGCGCTGGTTGGATGGCTGCGGGTGCGGGTTGGAGTAAGGTAGATAGGCTGATTGGGGATGGATCCCGAGGAGAATTTGGTGGAGTGGCGGCGGCGGCGACGGGTGGATGGGACAAGGTCCCTAGGTTTTAGGGTTAGTCTTTATATAAGAAGTGAATTTTGGATAGGGGTATTTGGTCCCTCCGATCTTAATCGGATGGCCTGAAAAATATAGTGTAGGAGAGTCCAACGAGAAACCGATGATGATTTAGGGATGTTAGGGGATGATCCGGACCCATCGGTAACAACAACCCGGGTCGGGTTCGGGAAAATTTTCGGACGCGCGCGAGGGGTGGTCTGAGAGGGGTCGACAAAGACAAAGTGTCTGACAAAAGGCCCCGGAGAAGACAAGAGAGAAAACGAGGAGCAACGTTGCAAGTGTGGTTGGTCTCGAAACGGTCAACGAAAGCAAGGGGGGACGCGGCAACTATGAGCGGATGCAAGTTTTATGAAAACATGCGGATGCAATGCGATGATGAATGCAACAAACAAATAAATACACACAACGATAACGAAAAAAACATGGAAGCCGTCTGGAGCGTCAGTCTCGGGGCGTTACATATAGATAGTAGCCCCTGAGACTCGGATTGCCTTCCCAAGGGAGGCGATCGGAGGATCAAAAAGATATGCTCAGGTAACAATCTGGTGTGATTGGAAAACAGGCCGTTTCCCCCCTGGCGACTGTCCGGACTACGGAGGTAGCCGAGCTGCAGCGGAAGCTTGATGTGGCAGCGGATGACATTGCGTTAATCAATATGCGTCTTGATGAGTCGCAAGGTATGTATTCGGAGCAGCCTGTACACATACATATTTGTAATATAAGCATGACACTGAAATTTGCATACTGGGATATGCATGGGTGCAGATGGTGCCGCCGCCGTTGAGATTCTTCGGGCGGAGCAGGCCCGGGCCAAGGAGCTGGCCCGGTTTAGTAATGTGGCTGCCGAAAAGGCATCGGCTGAATTAAAGCCCGAACAAGCTGCTCGGCGCCAAGACGAGGAGAAAATATCCATGATGGCGCTCGAACTAAAAAATGCTACTAGCCGATGTGAATTCCTTGAGAAGGAGAATGAAGCCAAAACAGCTGAACTTGACCAGGCCTTACGAGAGGCGAGAGACGCGCGGTCTGAATCCAGAGCAGCCCGTGAGGAGATCCGGCAAGCTGCCGAGATTGCGGCCGGTAAGCCCTTTTTGCTACAGACTAAGTTCGGCGATCCGAACTATGCTCAGCTTAACCAAGTGTCGAGTTCTCCGGACGATTTTTTAGACTTGCCGAAGAGTTCTTCCGATGCGGCGCAGTTTTACCGAGCGCAAGAGGGGTATGCAACGGAGAAGCTTTTCTGGTCACAATTTTGTGCGTCAAAGCGCCCTTTGTTGTTGAATGAACAGATGTCCCAATGGGCCGAGCTTCATAGGATATCCGGCGCTGCCATCAAGAACGTCATAATCCGGCTGTGGCCGACTGAGCCTATTCTGAATAGCTACTTCGGCTTGGTGCAGCGGCTTATTGATGCGGTGCCACGTATCGACGCTGTGAGGCGGTCGGCGTGCATTGAGGGTGCACGGATGGCCTTTGCCCGTGTCAAGACATACTGGGGGAAGATGAAGGCCATCGATGTTGAAGCGAAGAGTCCGCCCAAGGGCAAGGACCATCACGCACCAGAGCATTATTGTGAAGACGTCTTAGAGGCTGCCCACTTGATAGAGGGTCAATGCTCGAAAGACATAGTATTCAAGTGAGGTGTAAGGGAATTGTAAAAGACAATTTTATATTTAATCTATTTTTGTATTTGCTTGAAAGCTTTTTGTTCCTCCTGTGCGGCCGTTTTTATATAACCTGAAAGTTTTCAAGTCATCGGCTTCAGCCCCCTCGTAGGAAGTACGGGGGTGTTCGGAAAAGCATTTGATCACTCTTGACCCAACGTCTTGGACCATGAAGGAGGTGACAATGCGGCGAACCAGGCAATCAGACTATAGGGCGTTAACACTTTCACTTAGCCATAGGAGTTTTATGGTGGGTCTACGATATAGCCCCTGGTATGTACGCGGCTTATTTTTAATACGATGCGCTGTACAGATGATCTGAAAAAGATCCTATGTATAACACGAAGAGAATCGCTAAACATTCCGATAAGTCGTCGAGTGGTTGACCAGCTCTTGCCGCATCATGACAGTCAGTTTTCGGTTTTCTCTACTGAGGTGCTTGACCAGATGAACCGGAAGCACAATCGCAGTAGTTCTCCCTTTACTACCCTAGCCGATAGAGCGGAACGTAGGGTAGCAAGCACAGGAGCCGGGCAACCCAACTATTGACCAAAGACATGATTCAGAGCTAATGCATATAAGGCCAAACTCGGGACGCCGAAGTATGCTATAAAGCTGTTCGGACTTGCCGGCAACTCATTTGTTCCCATGCCGAGCCCCTGGCGAGTTATGCCGAGGTGTGTGTGTAAAACAACCACAGGAGCAAAAATTCGGGTCGATTAGGAAAAAGTCAACATTGGACACTGGTTACGTGTACTGGGAGCTGAGTGATATGCCAATAATTATATAGATAACAAAGCCGCAACCCTAGCTATTTGACATGCCAGGGGTCGAAGGCGGAGGAAAAAGGCACCTTACAGGCTCGGAATAGAGAGCTCAGTCTGCAAAAAGTTATTTTGTACCTCCAGTCGCACGTCTGCGCCGCCTGTCCTCGATTAAGGGATTCCTTGACAGTAATAACCCTTGGATGATTGTACGAACCCGAACTCTGGTAGAGTCCTCGGGGTGACCGGCCCTTGAGCTACCTGTGGAGGGGATAACAAAAAGGAAAAAAGGGCAGTTAGAAAAGTAGGAGGGTTTGCAGGCACACCCGCATTGTGCTTCCACCGGTGCCCAGGGTATTTCAAGTGCATAATTATGTATGCGCGGTACCCACTTAGAAGGCATATTAGGCGAACGGCAGAAGCCGAATTGCTAATCCAATATGGACATTGATCGGTCATGTTGAATGGAGATCGGCGGTGTGATGGCCGCCGTGGTATGCGGCGTGATAAGGCCGCTGTGTAGTTCGGCTGAGGTAGCCGTAGTATGATCTCCTTTACGGAGGGAGTGTTCCGTCCGTTCACCTCTAGGGGTGTGTGTCACGTATACCATGTTTACTGTTTTTTGCTTCGGGGGAAATTGCTTTTGACCCCCGGTATTTGGTTGGTGGATCTCTTCGTCATCCGTATCGCCGGGAGGCCTCTTCCCCTTGTGTTCGGCGTTGAGCTTGCCAGCCTGCTTGAAGACCCAACAACTTCTGTTGGTATGATTAGCTGGTTTATTGGGGTGGCCGTGAATCTGGCAGGGTCGATCCAATATCCTGTCTAGATTGGATGGTCCGTCTCTATTCGCCTTGAATGGCTTTTTCCGTTGACCGGATTTGGGACTGCTGAATCCGGCGTTGACCGCTGTGTCGCGTGATCTTTCATTATCACTGCGACTTTTGTGTTTGTTGCGTCGTGGCTTGCCATTGCCGTCTCGGATTTCAGAAGTGCCCGCTTCGCAGGCGTTGTTGCTTCTACGGGCGAGCCAGCTGTCTTCTACCGCGCAAAAGCGGGTCAGAGCGGTAAGGGCTGTCATGGATTTAGGTCTTTCTTGGCCGAGGTGGTGTTGGAGTAAATGGCCACGGGTAGCCTAACCGACTCCCCCTGGCTCTTCAAAAATTATCAAGTCGATCGAGCCTTCAAGCATCCAAAGCACAGGGCCGCCTTCCCCTGGCCGGCTATCTCCCGAGCCGACTCCTGGAAGGCGACCCGGCCTCAAAAACCTTCCCGAAGAGAACCACAAGATGGCCGACTCCAGGAAGCCGCCCCTAAGAGGACCGACTCCCAGAAGCCGGCCACGAAGGAGACCGACTCCCAGAAGCTGGCCAAGACTGCACCCTCAAGGGCTGCACCCACATAACGGTGATGAGACGGGACGTGGCTACAATACAACCTGCCACCCCCAAATCCCAGAGCACGCGTGGCCACAGAGCGCCGTACGGGTCGGCCATCCCCCATCCGGCGCGGCACTGTTGCCATGTTGACCATGACACCACCCACGACAGGCGCCAGTACGGCCCGCGGGCGGCGGGCCCCTTCAGCCAGAGAGATGCTCAAAGGCGGCCAAGCCACCCCCAGTCGGCCTGGGGCATAGCCGGCTCCCAATAGCCGGCAACCCCCCACCCTCGAAGTATGTGCATCATTAAGGAGACAAGACGAGGTAAGGCTACAGTGAGAGCCCGCAAGGCGGCGGCACTGTGGCCATGCTTACCTCAACAAAGCCCTCGTCATCAGAGGCGGGGCTACAGTAACCAGCCACCGACAAGACCCCCAGGCGGTGGCGCCGGCCAATCGGCCAAGAGGCCGACAGCCAGCGGGACCCACCAGTCGGCCGGCCCGAGCGGTCGGCGGAGAAGCCGGCGAATACAGACACTGACGGCTAGGACCCGCGTCCAGCCGGATTACCATTGTACCCCTGGGGGGTAGGCCTATATAAACCCCCAGGGCACCCATGCAAAGCGTTGATCTCTTAGAGTTTTAGACACCACCTAGAGAGAAAAGGAGAGCTAGCCTTGCCCTTCTTCTTCCTCTAGCCAAACAGCTCAAGGAGCCTCTTGTAGCTACTTGTGTTGGTCTAGTGATCATGCGGAGACCCCACAGAGCAGGACTAGGGGTGTTATCTCCACGGAGAGCCCCGAACCTAGGTAAGATTCGTCGGCGTGCATGTCTTTGCCTCATCCCGTTTCCAGTCACCGGCGATGTCTTACTGGCTCCCACAATGATAAGCCACCCGTTGGCATATGTCGCACCTACCACCCGACATTTGGCACCCACCGTGGGGCCAGGTGCACCGTCGTCCGGAGACCTATTCTGGACGGGAACCCTTTTCCTCCCACGCGAGCGTAGCCAGCCTGCCACGCCCGACGCCTGCGCGGCAAGCTGCCTCGCCGATCTTCTTGGCGAGGCTCGCATCTCCGACGAGCCTGCGTCCGACGCGGGCACAGACTGCCCCGAGAGCCGCCTCGTCAGCCTCCTCGACCAGCTCCATGTCTCCAGCGAGCTTGCTGCGGACTTGGAGTCGGTCGGCTCCACCGACCTGATGCTGGTCGACTCCGACATGGCATCGCTTGACGCCTTCCCCACCAACGTAGTGATCATCGACGACCCTCTCCCTCGAGCCGACAATGGCAGCAGCGCTGTCACTGAGGTGCTGGTCATCAGCCACGGCGCCGTCTCAGGCGAGAACGCCCACGACGCCCTACAAGCGGCGCTGCACGACTTATCCGTCCCCATCCGCCGACGCCGACGCCAAGACTCCGGAGGCACGCTGCCTCGCCCTCGTCACGGAAGGCCAGAAGATAGCATCCATGAGACGCCTCACTGAGGCTCACCAGCGCGAAGTTGACCGTGCCGCCTTCGGTACGCCGCCTCCTGGCGCGCCGAGCCGAGCCGGCTTCGTCAAGAAGCGCGGCGCAGCCATCGCCAGCATGCTGGGAGCAGACCGCCCAATCTACGCCACGCCGCTCGAGAACCTGCGTTCCGCTCAGGCGGCCGCAGACGAGCTGAATGGGCTGGGGGCTGACGAGCTCCCCTACGTGACTAGACGCATCCAGCAGCTGATCGATGCTGCCGCAGGGCAGCTTGAAGCCAGCGCCCGCGCTGAAAGTCCTCACCCACGCCGAGAGCACGGCGCGACATCTGGATGCCAACTCCAGACGGCGCCCGCGCAAGAAAAGACAAGGAGCTGGCTACTAGCCGCAGCCGGACTCGGCTCACCATCGAGCACGACGCAGAAGGCCGCCCCCGAGCTGTGGAACGACGAGGCGATCCGCCTCCTCCCCCGCCTCGTGGGGAGAGATATCCCACCCCGCCGCCTGTCACGCATCCAACTCTCGGCGGCCGACTAGGCCACCGCGAAGGAGTCGGCGAGAATCACGCCCGCCACCGGATCGACCACCTAGCGCGATCCCTGGCGTTAGAAGCAGAAGATGATGTCGGCCCACCTTGCTTTGGCCCCCGCATCCGCGATGAGCCCTTCCCCAAAGGGTTCTCACTCCCAAGAGACACATCAAAATACAACGGCTCCGTGAAGCCGAAAGACTGGTTAATCGACTACTCCACCGCAGTCCGCATAGCAAACGGCAACCGGCGCGTTGTCGTGAAGTACGTCCCACTCATGCTTCAAGGCACGGTACGCACTTGGCTGAACAGCCTCAAGCCCTACAGCATCAACAACTGGCTAGACTTCACGGAAGTCTTCGTCTGCAACTTCACCAGCACGTACAAGCGGCCTCCCAAGCCCCGCCACCTCTCCTTGTGCGTCCAAGGGACCGGCGAATCGACCCGCGACTACCTCACGCGTTGGGCCGAGCTCCGCAACTCTTGCGAGGGGGTGCACGAGGTTCAAGCCATAGAGTACTTCACCGCCGGGTGCCGAGAGGGCACCCTCCTCAAGCACCGACTCCTCAGCGACGAGCCGACTACCCTCGACGATCTGCTGATCATAGCAGACAAGTACGCCACCTCTGACTCCTCGATGAAGACCGAGCTTCGAGTGGATGCCTCTAGGAAGGTGCTCACTCGGGCTCCCAAGACGTCGGCTGGCGACTCCACCCAACGCCCTTACCAGAACGACAACAAGCGCAAGGCCCCCATGCCGCCTTCCACCAGTCGGCAAGTAGCCACAGTCGAAGACGAACAGCCCGAAGAGCGGCCCGCTCCCAAGAAGCAGAAGGGCGGCAGGCCGGCTTGGCAGCCGGCTTTCTCCTACGAGCAAACCCTTGATGCTGCCTTCAAGTTTCACAGCGGCGCGAAGCCGTCCAACCACACGACACGGAAGTGCCATTGGCTCACACGAATCTCCAAAGGCGAGGGGCTGGTGCCGCCTCCACCTGCTGGCCCGCCGCCTCCGGCCCCTCAGCAGCCGGCTGTTCGACCGGCAGTCGGAGCCATTCAAGATGAGTTCCCAGATGAGCACGCCGCCTACGTCGTCTTCACAAGCCAAATTGAAGACATGCGCAGTCGGCGCCGTCAGCACCAAGAAGTCAACGCGGTCGCCTCCAACAACTCCGAGTTTATGCATTGGTCTGAGAAGCCTATCAGCTGGAGCCGGGCCGATCACCCGGAGGTGATGCCGTCTCCCAGCTCGTATGCATTGGTGTTGGACGCCACCCTCGCGACAGAAAGGCGAGCTGCCCGTTTCTCTCGTGTACTGATTGACGGTGGAAGCAGCATCAATATACTGTGCCGTGACACCATGGAGAAGCTGAACCTCAAGACGAGGCAACTCATGCCAAGCCGGACTGTGTTCCATGGCATCGTACCCGGCCTGTCCTGTTCCCCAATCGGCAAGATCAAGATGGATGTTCTCTTCGGAGACAAGGATCACTTCCGCCGAGAAGCGATCTGGTTTGAAGTGGTGGATCTAGAGAGCCCTTACCATGCATTGCTTGGCCGACCTGCCCTGGCCAAGTTCATGGCTATGCCCCACTACGCCTACCTCAAGATGAAGATGCCGAGTTCGAAGGGGATCATCACCATAGCCGGAGACTACAAGAAATCCTCTGAGTGTGCTGCAGCCAGCAGCCGCTTTGTAACACCCCGCATGTAACTTTCCTTACTTGTAACTCCGACTCTTGCCATTTTCGGCCTTGTGTTATGATATTCCCTCCGTGGTCGGGTTTTGTTTTTCGTTTTGTATTTTTTTCATGTCATGCATATCATATCATGTCATCATGTGCATTGCATTTGCATACGTGTTCGTCTCGTGCATCCGAGCATTTTCCCCGTTGTCCGTTTTGCAATCCGGCGCTCCCATCTCCTCCGGTGCACCCCTTTTATTTTATTTCGTGTGCGGGTGTCAAACGTTCTCGGAATGGACCGAGGCTTGTCAAGTGGCCTTAGTATACCACCCGGAGACCACCGGTCAAGTTTCGTTCCATTTGGAGGTCGTTTGGTACTCCAACGGTTAACCAGGCATCCGCAAAGGCCAATTGTGTGTTGCAGCAAAAACCCCTTAAAAAACAGCACAAAACCCACCAAACTCTCTTCCATGCTGTAGGCCGTTCGATCACGATCGTGTGGGCGAAAACCGCACCTCATTTGGACTCTCCTACCTCCCTCTACCTATATATTTGCATCTCTCCCGTATAACAACGCAGACGAAACCCTAGAAAATTTCCTCTCCGCGGCCGGACGCGTCCACTCCGCGCCGGACGTAAACCCGCCGCTGCTCTCGCCCACTCACAGGCCGCCACGTCAGCAGCCCGCCGTCGCCGCCGCCGAAGCCCGCCGGGGCCAGCGCGGGCCCGCGGGGCCCGTTCGCCGCCTCCGCCGGCTCCCGCGCCAGCACCGCCGCCGCCCCGCCGCCAGTGCCGTCCGGCCACGCCGCCGCCCCTCTTCTCCGCCGCCGCCCGCGTGCCAGTCGCCAGCCCCGAGGCCGCCGCCTCCTCCCTCCGCCGGAGACCGCGCCGGCCTCCTCTCCTTCCTCTCCCGTCGCCGGCCGGCGAGCCCCGGGCCAGATCCGATCGAGAGAGCTCCCCTACGGTTGACTTCTCGAACCCTAAAAAATCTTCCTAGTCCTTAAGATTTCTCAGCAAGTGCCCCTGTTCATTGCATCGTAACTTCATGCATACTGCTCCGATTCATGCGTGTAATATGTCATATTGTTCGTCTCGTGATGCTCTACATTTTGTTCAATTGCACCATGTCCATTAGAGGTCGTCTTGATTCCCAAATCTCTGTTGCAAGAGGGCTAGTTGCTGTTATCTGCTGGTTCTTATCAGAACTTGGAGATTTGTCATTTTTGTATCATTTAATCTGTGCATCTTATGGGCATGAACTCTACATGTGTTTTGTTGTATGCCATGCTATCTTTCCAGTGGTGTATGACATGTATTTTTGTGATCTCTGTGGTGACTAGCACAAGCATGCAAACTAGGCCCCGTAATGTTTCTGATTTCAGAGACTAGTGATTTCTCCTCTCCTTGTCTGCTGATATTTTGTTGCCATGTAAACTTGATGCTACAGAGAGATCCATGCATATTTTGGAGATGTTCAGTAAGGATTTTTTGTAGCTATGGTTGTAATTGATCCATTCCTGCCGTTGTTTGCAATTATGGAGTGCCATAGCATGACTCAATATTGCTCTACTTTTGCTATAAAATATTTCTGGCAGATTCGTAACATGATATGCAATTTTGCCAAGCTCATTGTAGTTGATCCACACATGCTATGCATTTGTTCTTGCCATGTATAGCTTCATAAACATGCCATATTGCTGTAGGTATGCTTTTTTGTCATGCATTGATCTGTAGTGAGTGCATCAAGCTCACAAAGAGGCCTTCATATTATTATTTCTGTCATGCCCTGTTTTCTGCAGTCTGAAACCTGATAACGAAACTTGCTATGTTTACATGCTTGCCATCATATCTTCTGGTCCTTTTTGGCTTCTGGTCAGTAAGGGACTTTTGTCATATGCATTTATTAAAATACTGCCATGCCTTGTTTTGCTATGTTAAGTTCCTGTAGCATGTTGATTTCGTGCTCTGAACATTGCTACCTGATGCTGTTTCAGACATGTCCAGTAATTTCACTAAGTCTGTGAACCTGTTATCTTTTGCACTTTTGCCATGCTTGTTTGAGCTTGTTATGTTGTGATCTAGCAGTAGCTCAGTGTTCATCTTTTGTCAAGCATCTCCTGTAGTTTACTGTCATATGCTTTGTTGCTATGTTGGAGTGCTGTAGCATTGTTACTTGTTGCATTTTAAGTGCTATCATGCTGTTTATCGCAGATTCGCGTCATTCTTGTTTTGCTTGCCATTTGCAAACCGTGCATCCGTTTCCGGTGATCTTTATATCGATTTCGACCGAAATTATCTCATCTTTCCAGTGGCATGCTTGGTTTGCCAAGTTACTGCCTTGTTCATCATTTCTCTTCTGAAGCATGCATATGCATCGCATATCACATCTCGCATATCATACATGTTTTGCATCATGTTGCTTGTGCATTTCTCGTGATTGATTGTGGTTCCATTGCTTGTGTTCTTGTCTTGGGTAGAGCCGGGAGACGTGTTCGTGAACGACGAACCTATTGAGTACGCTTACGAGGATCAAGCTTTCGACAACTCTGAGAACCTTGCAGGCAAGATGACCACCCCTCGAAATCACTTCTATCATTGCTTTGCTAGTTTTTCGCTCTATTGCCATGATGCGCTACCTATCACTTGCTATATCATGCCTCCCATATTGCCATGTCAGCCTCTAACTATCCTTTCCTAGCAAACCGTTGTTTGGGTATGTTACCGCTTTTGCTCAGCCCTTCTTATAGCGTTGCTAGTTGCAGGTGAAGTTGAAGTTGGTTCCATGTTGGAACATGGATATGTTGGGATATCACAACATCTCTTATTTAATTAATGCATCTATATATTTTGGTAAAGGGTGGAAGGCTCGGCCTTATGCCTAGTGTTTTGTTCCACTCTTGCCGCCCTAGTTTCTCTTATACCGGGATTATGTTCCTTGAGTTTGCGTTCCTTACGCGGTCGGGTGATTTATGGGACCCCCTTGACAGTTCAAATTGAATAAAACTCCTCCAGCAAGGCCCAACCTTGGTTTTACCATTTGCGACCTAAGCCTTTTTCCCCCGGGTTTTCTAGAGCCCGAGGGTCATCTTTATTTAAACCCCCGGGCCAGTGCTCCTCTGAGTATTGGTCCAACCTGTCAGTCGCCGGTGGCCACCAGGGGCAACTCTGGTCTGGACTACCGGAAGCTTGGACAATCCGGTGTGCCCTGAGAACGAGATATGTGCAGCTCCTATCGGGATTTGTTGGCACATTCGGGTGGCTTTGCTGGTCTTGTTTTACCATTGTCGAAATGTCTTGTAAACCGGGATTCCGAGACTGATCGGGTCTTTTCGGGAGAAGGTTTATCCTTCGATGACCGTGAGAGCTTATGATGGGTTAAGTTGGGACACCCCTGCAGGGTATTATCTTTTGAAAGCCGTGCCCGCGGTTATGAGGCATATGGGAATTTGTTAATGTCCGGTTGTAGAGAACTTGTCACTTGATCCAGTTAAAAAACATCAACTGTGTGTTTAGCCGTGATGGTCTCTTCTCGGCGGAGTCCGGGAAGTGAACACGCTCTGAGTTATGTATGACGTAAGTAGGAGTTCAGGATCACTTCTTGGTCATTGCTAGATGACGGCCGTTCCGTTGCTTCTCTTCTCGCTCTCTTTTGCGTATGTTAGTCACCATATATGCTTTTGCCGCTGCAGCTCCACCTCATTACACCATCCTTTCCTATAAGCTTAAATAGTCTTGATCTCGCGGGTGTGAGATTGCTGAGTCCTCGTGACTCACAGATTCTACCAAAACAGTTGCAGGTGCCGACAATGCCAGTGCAGATGATGGGATCGATCTCAAGTGGGAGTTCGATGAGGAACGTGGTCGTTACTATGTGTCTTTTCCTGATGATCAGTAGTGGAGCCCAGTTGGGACGATCGGGGATCTAGCATTTGGGGTTATCTTATTTTCATCTGGATTTTGACCGTAGTCGGTCTATATGTGTGTATTTTGGATGATGTATGATCATATTTATGTATTGTGTGAAGTGGCGATTGTAAGCCAACTCTTTATCCCATTATTGTTCATTACATGGGATTGTGTGAAGATGACCCTTCTTGCGACAAAACCACTATGCGGTTATGCCTCTAAGTCGTGCCTCGACACGTGGGAGATATACCCGCATCGTGGGCATTTCAAGTTGGTAATCAGAGCCATCCCCGACTTAGGAGCCCCCCTGCTTGATCAAATCGCTGGCGTTGTTGAGTCTAGAACAAAAATATTTTGAGTCTTAGGATTATATATATCGGAGAGTAGGATTCTTTTTACTCCTCAGTCCCTTCGTCGCTCTGGTGAGGTCTCCTGACGTAGAGGTTTTGACTCTTCTCTCCTCAAATTTCACAAAAAAAAATTTAGGATCACGCGGGTATCTTGGAATCGTTCCGATGGTTTTGTGACGAGAACATTGTTCTTGGTGCCTCCTGATATTTAGGGGTTGTGGCAGTGTCCCGGGGAGTTGAGCTCCTAGGTGTTGTCATCACAATTTTATCGTTGCAGTTCTGGAATACCTGAGTTCCGCCGACATCGAAATCTCTTTTATGCAGTTGTTTTTTAGATCACCTCGACGCCACCCAGTACTGGGCGGGAGTTCGGGAGTATTGCCATAACTCGTATAACGGATGTTTTTCGAAGGTTGAGGTAAACGATTTCCGAAGGTTTCTTGGTTATGTGTTGACGGATGGATACAGCTGGATCTAGGGATTGTTAGTTTGGGTGATATATTTTGTGTCCCCTATATCCCCAACACCAGATTGCATAACCAGAAAGTTTTGGGAGTTTATAAGTGGGAATTCAAGTAGCCTTAGGATATCTTTCCGACAAACGCATGATATGAGATTGGGGTTCGACGTCTAGTGGTCCGCCTGTACACGGTTGGTTTTACAGTGGTCCCGTAGTGTCTTAAAGAGTCCTTGGCTATGCCGACTCGGGGACGCTTCATATGTCATGTGCACAGCCTTGTACATGATGGTGCTGTACGATTGAGCCCGTGTGGGCCCCACCACGAAAACTTCGGACAAAATCTCTATCATATGTTTGTTTCGGCTTATTCTGCAAGCCAATACTTTGTTTTGTTTTGAATTGTGGTATTCGAGTTGCTTCGAAGGCATATGTTGATTCCATATCTTTTTCAAGTGGCTTCTCAATTTATGGAAGTGCGATGATTTACTACGGAATTCATTCGTTCATCCTCGTTCGAATGTTTATTGCGAAGACTATATGTTGCAATTTCTATCCGTTGATTCTACTTGTCTATTTGTCTATCAAGATGCTAACGGATGTCACCCTCTTCAGGATGGCTCCGCCAACGCGTCAGAATCCGGATCGCAATGAAGGGAGTCAAGTGAACCCTCCGCCACCACCTCCGCCTCCGGAGGCATGGCAAGCTATCATGGCAGCCACCAACGCCAATGCTCAGATGATTCTGCAACTCTTGCAAGAACGCACCCAAGGGCAAGGCAATCAAGGCAATCAAGGTCAAGGCAACAATCAGCCTCACTTCGCTACACTCAACCAGTTTCTCACAAATCAGCCCAAGTCTTTCAGCTACTGTGTCGAGGCCACGGATGCCGATGATTGGCTCGTGGACATCAACAAGCATTTTGAATGTAGCAGTGTCAGGCCTGAGGACTATGTCAAGTTCGCTTCTTTTCAGCTCAAGGACCAAGCTGCTGATTGGTTTCAGCAATACAAAGATTCCAGAGGAGGTCGTGTGATCACTTGGACTGACTTCTGTCGGGATTTCAAAGCGCACCACATTCCAAAAAGTGTTGTTGAGACCAAGCGTGAGGAGTTCCGCAATCTCAAGCAAGGCAACATGTCTATGTATCAATTCAACATCCAGTTTCAGAAACTTGCTCGCTTCACTAAACAAGACGTTTCTGATGAAAAGAGCATGATCTATCACTTCAGAGGTGGCCTTAGAGAGGATCTGCAGTTAGCTCTCGTTCTTGTTGAGCCTACTCAGTTTGATCAATTCTACAATATGGCACTGAAGCAAGAGGCTGCTCAGCTCAAGTGTGAGGCTTCTAAGAAGAGAGTCAGGGACGCAGTTCAGTCTTCTTCTTCCTCACTTGTGGCAGCTAAGCAACAGAAGTTCTGGTTGCCTCCTCCTCCTCCGTTTCGTCAGCCTTACCAGCAGAAGAACAAAGGTGGCCATGGTTCTTCCAACTTTGGCTACCAGAACAAGTCTTAGAATCAAGCTCCAAAGACCAATGCTCCTTATCACCGTCCACTCTCAGAGGCGACTTGCAACAAGTGTCAATAGAAAGGTCACTATGCTAACAAGTGCTTCAACCAAAGGCGCCTGCCTCCTCCTCCTCCTGTCAGATCTTCCAGCAATGCAGTGGTCAAGCATAATCCAAAGTTTGCAAAGGCGAACATGATGAATGCAGCTCAAGCGAAGGAATCTACTGACGTGATAATGGGTAATCTTCCTGTTAATGATATTCCTGCAAAAGTTCTTTTTGATACTGGTGCATCGCTTTCTTTCATATCAAGACCATTTGCATCTAAGCATGAATTGCATTTCCAAGGATTGCCTAGACCGTTAGCAGTTGTCTCTCCGGGCAAATGCATGAATGCAAGCTCCATGTTTCCGGATGTTTCCATCAAGATGGGAAACTATAAATTTCTGTCTTCTCCAATTGTTCTTGGTGACTCGGATATTGATCTAATTCTCGGGATGGACTGGCTTTCTAAGCACAAGGCTCAACTTGATTGTGCTGCCAGGGAAATTCAATTGACACACTCTTCTGAGGATGTGATTATTTATGCCGCTCGTGATGAAACCATTCGGTTTTTTTCTCTCAATGAGAAGGGCGAATTGAATGCCATCTCTCAAATTCCAGTCGTTTGTGGGTACCAAGATGTTTTTCCAGAAGAGCTTCCGGGTATGCCTCCTCATCGGCCAGTTGAGTTCGTTATCGAACTAGAGCCTGGCACTGAACCCGTTTGCAAGCGTCCATACAAGCTTGGACCCAACGAGCTGAAGGAATTGAAGAAACAGCTCGATGAACAAGAGCGTCTGGGGTTGATCAGACCGAGTTCATCTCCATGGGGTTGTGGTGTTCTTTTTGTCAAGAAGAAGGATGGCACGGACCGACTTTGTGTCGACTACCGTCCATTGAACAAGAAGACTATCAAGAACAAGTATCCACTTCCCAACATCAATGAGTTATTCGAGCAACTCAAAGGTGCTAAAGTATTCTCCAAGCTTGACCTTCGTATGGGTTATCATCAGATTCACATTCGTGAAGAAGATATTCCCAAGACAGCATTCAGAACAAGTTTTGGTTCTTATGAATATACTGTCGTGTCTTTCGGCCTTGTCAATGCTCCTCCAGTATTCTCTCGGATGATGAATTTCATCTTCAACCCCTATACCAATGAATTCTTCCTGGTGTATCTCGATGATATCTTGGTCTTCTCCAAGAATAAGAAGGATCATGCCAAACATTTGCGATTGGTGCTCGACAAGCTCAGAGAGTATCAATTCTATGCGAAGTTCTCCAAATGTGAGTTTTGGCTCGCTGAAGTTCTTTTCCTTGGTCACATCATCTCTGCCAAGGGCATCGCTGTTAACCCCGAGAAGGTGTCCGCAATTGTGAATTGGGAACCTCCTCAGAATGTCAAGCAGCTCCGCAGTTTTCTTGGTCTTGCAAGCTATTGCCGAAGATTCGTTGAGAATTTCTCTAAGATTGCAAAGCCTCTTTCCAACCTCCTCCAGAAGCATGTGAAGTATGTCTGGTCTCCTGAGTGTGACATTGCTTTCAACACTCTCAAAGAGAAACTAGTCACAGCTCCTGTCTTAACTCCTCCTGATGAATCCAAGCCATTTGAAGTTTTCTGTGATGCTTCTCTCCAAGGTCTCGGTGCTGTGTTAATGCAAGAGAAGAAAGTTTGTGGCCTATACCTCTCGTCAGTTGAAGCCCAACGAGAAGAACTACCCCACTCACGATCTTGAGTTGGCGGCAGTTGTCCATGCATTGATAACGTGGAGACATCTCTTGTTGGGAAGACAAGTGGACATTTTCACCGATCACAAGAGTCTCAAGTATATCTTCACTCAGCCCAACCTCAACCTCAGGCAGACTCGATGGGTCGAAATGATTCAAGAGTACAATCCGAGTATTGAATATACTCCAGGCAAGGCCAATGTCATTGCAGATGCTTTGAGCAGGAAGGCTTATTGCAACAACCTAATTCTCAAGCCTTTCCAACCGGATCTTTGTGAAGCTTTCTTGCCAACCTCATAGTCTCTCCTACTTTGGAAGATCAAATTCGTGAGGCACAACTCCTTGATGCCATGGTGAAGAAGGTGAAACGTGGTATCGACAAGGGTCTTTCCAAATACAAGTGCTATCGCATTGATGACAGAGACACTTTATTCTTCGAGGACCGGATTGTGGTTCCTAAAGGTGATCTTAGGAAAGTCATAATGAACGAAGCGCACAATTCTCTCCTTTCCATTCATCCTAGAAGTACGAAGATGTATCATGACCTCAAGCAGGCGTATTGGTGGACTCGAATGAAGCGAGAAATTGCTCAATTCGTGAATGAATGTGATGTCTGTCGAAGGGTGAAAGCAGAACACCAACGACCAGCTGGTCTCCTCCAACCTCTTGCTATCCCAGAGTGGAGGTTTGATCATATCGAAATGGACTTCGTGACTGGATTTCCAAAGTCCAAGCGTGGAAATGATGCTATCTTCGTTGTCATTGACAAGCTTTCTAAAGTGGCTCATTTCCTTCCAATCAAAGAATCCATCACAGCAGCTCAGCTGGCAGAGCTATACACCTCCAGAATTGTCTCCTTGCACGGCATTCCACAATTGATTTCTTCAGATCGTGGAAGCATCTTCACCTCTAAGTTCTGGGACTCCTTCCAGAAGGCCATGGGTACAAACATTCGCTTCAGCACAGCTTTCCATCCTCAAACTAGTGGCCAAGTCGAGCGAGTCAATCAAATTCTTGAAGATATGCTCAGGGCTTGTGTCATTTCCTTTGGCATGAAGTGGGAAGATTGTCTTCCATATGCTGAATTCTCCTACAACAACAGCTTCCAAGCGAGTTCGGGCAAGGCCCCATTCGAGATTCTCTATGGCAGGAAGTGCCGTACTCCTCTCAATTGGTCAAAAACTGGTGAACGCCAACTTCTTGGCAATGACTTAATCACAGAAGCTGAAGAAATGTGTAAAGTCATCCGTGATAATCTCAAAGCCGCGCAATCGCGCCAGAAAAGTTACTATGATAGTAAGCACCGTGATTTGGCTTTCGAGATCGGAGACCATGTCTACCTCCGCGTCTCTCCAATGAAAGGCACTCGTCGCTTCGGTATCAAAGGGAAGCTTGCCCCTAGATACGTGGGTCCTTTCAAGATCATTGGCAAAAGAGGCGAGCTCGTCTATCAACTTGAGCTTCCTTCCAACTTCGCGAACGTGCACAATGTGTTCCACGTGTCACAACTCCGCAAGTGCTTCAAGACGCCTGAGCGCACTATCAACTTCGAAGAGATTGACCTCCAAGAAGATTTATCTTATCATGAGCACCCCGTTGCTATTCTTGAAGAAACTGAGCGCAAGACTCGCAACAAGTCAATCAAATTCCTGAAAGTGAAGTGGTCGCACCATTCCGACCGGGAAGCCACCTGGGAACGCGAGGACCATCTCCGTTCCGAATATCCGGAGTTCTTTCAGTCCTAGATCTCGGGACGAGATCCTCTCGTAGTGGTGGAGTGTTGTAACACCCCGCATGTAACTTTCCTTATTTGTAACTCCGACTCTTGCCATTTTCGGCCTTGTGTTATGATATTCCCTTCGTGGTCGGGTTTTGTTTTTCGTTTTGTATTTTGTTCATGTCATGCATATCATATCATGTCATCATGTGCATTGCATTTGCATACATGTTCGTCTCTTGCATCCGAGCATTTTCCCCGTTGTCCGTTTTGCAATCCGGCATTCCCATCTCCTCCGGTGCACCCCTTTTGTTTTCTTTCGTGTGCGGGTGTCAAACGTTCTTGGAATGGACCGAGGCTTGTCAAGTGGCCTTAGTATACCACCCGGAGACCACCGGTCAAGTTT
This sequence comes from Aegilops tauschii subsp. strangulata, assembly GCF_002575655.3. Classification (NCBI taxonomy): domain Eukaryota; kingdom Viridiplantae; phylum Streptophyta; class Magnoliopsida; order Poales; family Poaceae; genus Aegilops; species Aegilops tauschii. The sequence continues at coordinate 498,681,581 of NC_053036.3, forward strand.
CGTTCCATTTGGAGGTCGTTTGGTACTCCAACGGTTAACCAGGCATCCGTAAAGGCCAATTGTGTGTTGCAGCAAAAACCCCTTAAAAACAGCACAAAACCCACCAAACTCTCTTCCATGCTGTAGGCCGTTCGATCACGATCGTGTGGGCGAAAACCGCACCTCATTTGGACTCTCCTAGCTCCCTCTACCTATATATTTGCATCTCTCCCGTATAACAACGCAGACGAAACCCTAGAAAATTTCCTCTCCGCGGCCGGACGCGTCCACTCCGCGCCAGACATAAACCCGCCGCCACTCTCGCCCACTCACAGGCCGCCACGTCAGCAGCCCGCCGTCGCCGCCGCCGAAGCCCGCCGGGCCCAGCGCGGGCCCGCGGGGCCCGTTCGCCGCCTCCGCCGGCTCCCGCGCCAGCACCGCTGCCGCCCCGCCGCCGGTGCCGTCCGGCCACGCCGCCGCCCCTCTTCTCCGCCGCCGCCCGCGTGCCAGTCGCCAGCCCCGAGGCCGCCGCCTCCTCCCTCCGCCGGAGACCGCGCCGGCCTCCTCTCCTTCCTCTCCCGTCGCCGGCCGGCGAGCCCCGGGCCAGATCCGATCGAGAGAGCTCCCCTACGGTTGACTTCTCGAACCCTAAAAAATCTTCCAAGTCCTTAAGATTTCTCAGCAAGTGCCCCTGTTCATTGCATCGTAACTTCATGCATACTGCTCCGATTCGTGCGTGTAATATGTCATATTGTTCGCCTCGTGATGCTCTACATTTTGTTCAATTGCACCATGTCCATTAGAGGTCATCTTGATGCCCAAATCTCTGTTGCAAGAGGGCTAGTTGCTGTTATCTGCTGGTTCTTATCAGAACTTGGAGATTTGTCATTTTTGTATCGTTTAATCTGTGCATCTTATGGGCATGAGCTCTACATGTGTTTTGTTGTATGCCATGCTATCTTTCCAGTGGTGTATGCCATGTATTTTTGTGATCTCTGTGGTGACTAGCACAAGCATGCAAACCAGGCCCCGTAATGTTTCTGATTTCAGAGACTTAGTGATTTCTCTAAGTCCTTGTCTGCTGATATTTTGTTGCCATGTAAACTTGATGCTACAGAGAGATCCATGCATATAGATATAGTTGTAGTTGATCCATTCCTGCCCTTGTTTGCAATTATGGAGTGCCATAGCATGACTCAATCTTGCTCTACTTTTGCTATAAAATATTTCTGGCAGATTCTTAACATGATATGCAATTTTGCCAAGCTCATTGTAGTTGATCCACACATGCTATGCATTTGTTCTTGCCATGTATAGCTTCATAAACATGCCATACTGCTGTAGGTATGCTTTTTTTGTCATGCATTGCTCTGTAGTGAGTGCATCAAGCTCACAAAGAGGCCTTCATATTATTATTTCTGCCATGCCCTGTTTTCTGCAAAGTCTGAAACCTGATAACGAAACTTGCTATGTTTACATGCTTGCCATCATCTCTTCTGGTCCTTTTTGGCTTATGGTAAGGGACTTTTTTCATATGCATTTAGTACAATACTGGCATGCCTTGTTGTGCTATGTTAAGTTCTTGGAGCATGTTGATTTCGTGCTCTGAACATTGCTACCTGATGTTGTTTCAGACATGTCCAGTAATTTCACTAAGTCTGTGAACCTGTTATCTTTTGCACTTTTGCCATGCTTGTTTGAGCTTGTTATGTTGTGATCTAGCCGTAGCTCAGTGTTCATCTTTTGTCAAGAATCTCCTGTAGTTTACTCTCATATGCTTTGTTGCTATGTTGGAGTGCTGTAGCATTGTTACTTGTTGCATTTTAAGTGCTATCATGCTGTTTATCGCAGATTCGCGTCATTCTTGTTTTGCTTGCCATTTGCAAACCGTGCATCCGTTTCCGGTGATCTTTATATCGATTTCGACCGAAATCATCTCATCTTTCCAGTGGCATGCTTGGTTTGCCAAGTTACTGCCTTGTTCATCATTTTTCTTCCGAAGCATGCATATGCATCGCATATCACATCTCGCATATCATACATGTTTTGCATCATGTTGCTTGTGCATTTCTCGTGATTGATTGTGGTTCCATTGCTTGTGTTCTTGTCTTGGGTAGAGCCGGGAGACGAGTTCGTGAACGAGAAACCTATTGAGTACGCTTACGAGGATCAAGCTTTCGACAACTCTGAGAACCTTGCAGGCAAGATGACCACCCCTCGAAATCACTTCTATCATTGCTTTGCTAGTTTTTCGCTCTATTGCCATGCTGCGCTACCTATCACTTGCTATATCATGCCTCCCATATTGCCATGTCAGCCTCTAAACATCCTTTCCTAGCAAACCGTTGTTTGGCTATGTTACCGCTTTTGCTCAGCCCTTCTTATAGCGTTGCTAGTTGCAGGTGAAGTTGAAGTTAGTTCCATGTTGGAACATGGATATGTTGGGATATCACAATATCTCTTATTTAATTAATGCATCTATACATTTTGGTAAAGGGTGGAAGGCTCGGCCTTATGCCTAGTGTTTTGTTCCACTCTTGCCGCCCTAGTTTCTGTTATACCGGGATTATGTTCCTTGAGTTTGCGTTCCTTACGCGGTCGGGTGATTTATGGGACCCCCTTGACAGTTCGCCTTGAATAAAACTCCTCCAGCAAGGCCCAACCTTGGTTTTACCATTTGCGACCTAAGCCTTTTTCCCCCGGGTTTTCTAGAGCCCGAGGGTCATCTTTATTTAAACCCCCGGGCCAGTGCTCCTCTGAGTATTGGTCCAACCTGTCAGTCGCCGGTGGCCACCAGGGGCAACTCTGGTCTGGCCAATCGGAAGCTTGGACAATCCGGTGTGCCCTGAGAACGAGATATGTGCAGCTCCTATCGGGATTTGTCGGCACATTCGGGTGGCTTTGCTGGTCTTGTTTTACCATTGTCGAAATGTCTTGTAAACCGGGATTCCGAGACTGATCGGGTCTTTCCGGAAGAAGGTTTATCCTTCGATGACCGTGAGAGCTTATGATGGGTTAAGTTGGGACACCCCTGCAGGGTATTATCTTTCGAAAGCCGTGCCCGCGGTTATGAGGCAGATGGGAATTTGTTAATGTCCGGTTGTGGAGAACTTGTCACTTGATCTAGTTAAAATACATCAACTGCGTGTGTAGCCGTGATGATCTCTTCTCGGCGGAGTCCGGGAAGTGAACACGCTCTGAGTTATGTATGACATAAGTAGGAGTTCAGGATCACTTCTTGGTCATTGCTAGATGACGACCGTTCCGTTGCTTCTCTGCTCGCTCTCTTTTGCGTATGTTAGTCACCATATATGCTTTTGCCGCTGCAGCTCCACCTCATTACACCATCCTTTCCTATAAGCTTAAATAGTCTTGATCTCGCGGGTGTGAGATTGCTGAGTCCTCGTGACTCACAGATTCTACCAAAACAGTTGTAGGTGCCGACGATGCCAGTGCAGATGATGGGATCGATCTCAAGTGGGAGTTTGATGAGGAACGTGGTCGTTACTATGTGTCTTTTCCTGATGATCAGTAGTGGAGCCCAGTTGGGACGATCGGGGATCTAGCATTTGGGGTTATCTTATTTTCATCTGGATTTTGACCGTAGTCGGTCTATATGTGTGTATTTTGGATGATGTATGATCATATTTATGTATTGTGTGAAGTGGCGATTGTAAGCCAACTCTTTATCCCATTCTTGTTCATTACATGGGATTGTGTGAAGATGACCCTTCTTGCGACAAAACCACTATGCGGTTATGCCTCTAAGTCGTGCCTCGACACGTGGGAGATATAGCCGCATCGTGGGCGTTACACGCTTGGCCGAGTCCCTCGTGATTGCTGAAGAGAAGAAGATGCTGGACCGAGTCGTGGCCATGGCCAGCAAGCAGCCAGCCCTGTCCCGCGACCCTAAGGAGTATGACGCTCAAGGCTCTTTCCAGCCGGCCAAGGAAACAAAGAAGATACCGTTGGACCCAGAGAACCCGGAGAGGTTTGCTGTCATTGGGGCAAACCTGGACAGTAAATAGGAAGGCGAGCTCGTCGACTTGCTCCGTGAGAATCGGGACATCTTTGCATGGTCCCCAAAGGACATGTCGGGTGTTCCGAAGGATTTCGCCGAGCACAAGCTACACGTTCGAGCAGACGCAAAACCAGTCAAGCAACCTCTCCGCCAAGTGTCGGAGGAGAAGAGAAGGATTGTGGGAGAAGAGATAGCCCGGCTCCTGGCAGCCGGCTTCATTATGGAGGTGTTTTTCCCAGAATGGCTTGCCAACCCGGTCCTAGTGTTGAAGAAAAACAATAAATGGCGCATGTGTATAGATTACACCAGCCTCAACAAAGCCTGCCCCAAAGATCCACTTGCCTTACCACGGATTGATCAAGTGATAGACTCCACAGCCGGATGCGAGCTGTTAAGTTTCTTGGATGCTTACTCAGGCTACCACCAGATCAAGTTGGATCCAGCCGACCGCCAGAAGACCGCCTTCATCACACCATTTGGAGCTTTCTGCTACCTGACTATGACATTCGGCTTGAGAAATGCCGGTGCCACTTTTCAGCGTTGCATGCAGAAATGCCTCCTCAAGCAACTCGGCAGAAATGCCCACGTCTATGTAGACGATATTGTGGTGAAGACGGAGAAGCGTGGCACCCTGCTGGAAGACCTCAGAGAAACATTTGCCAACATGCGCCGATTTCAGATCAAGCTCAACCCTGAGAAATGCGTATTCGGAGTACCAGCCGGCCAGCTTCTAGGCTTTTTGGTCTCCGAACGTGGCATCGAGTGCAACCCAGTGAAGATCAAGGCCATAGAGAGAATGGAGATTCCTACCAAGCTGCAAGACGTCCAGAAGTTTACCAGGTGCCTGGCCTCCCTAAACCGCTTCATCAGCCGGCTAGGAGAGAAGGCTCTCCCCCTGTACCGACTCATGAAGAAGTCCACCCACTTCGAGTGGAACGACCAAGCAGACCAAGCTTTCCACGAGTTGAAGAAGATGCTGACCACGCCGCCTGTCCTGGCAGCGCCGACTGAGAAAGAGCCCATGCTCCTTTACATTGCCGCGACTAGCCGAGTGGTCAGTACAGTTATTGTGGTCCAACGCCCAGAAGAAGGCCGGGCTCAGTTAGTCCAGAGGCCGGTATATTATTTGAGCGAAGTGTTGTCCACGTCGAAGCAAAACTACCCGCACTACCAGAAGATGTGCTATGGAGTATACTTTGCCGCCAAGAAGCTGAAGCCCTACTTTCAAGAGCATCCCATCACGGTCGTATGCACTGCCCCGCTTGCCGAGATCATAGGCAGCCGGGATGCATCCGGCCAGGTGGCTAAGTGGGCCATTACGCTGGCTCCTTACACGATCTTCTACCAGCCCCGCACTGCCATCAAGTCCCAAGCATTGGCCGACTTCCTTGTCGACTGGGCCGAGACCCAGTACCTACCGCCGGCTCCTGACTCCAGTCATTGGCAGATGCACTTCGATGGATCCAAGATCCACACCGGCTTGGGAGCCGGCATCGTCCTCACCTCTCCCAAGGGCGACAAACTCAGATACACACTGCAAATTTATTTTGCCGCCTCCAACAATGTGGCCGAGTACGAGGCGCTCATACACGGGCTCCGGCTAGCCAAAGAGCTCGGCATACGCCGGATCCTGTGCTATGGCGACTCGGATCTGGTAGTCCAACAATCATCCGGCGACTGGGACGCCAAGGACACAAACATGGCGAGCTACCAATTCCTCGTCCAGCAAATCAGCGGATACTTTGAAGGATGCGAGTTCCTCCACATGCCACGGGCCGACAACGAGCAAGCAGATGCCCTGGCACATATCGGCTCCACCCGTCAAGCTATACCAGCCGGCGTCTCTCTTCAACGCCTCCTCAAACCGTCTCCAGAATCAGACTCCATGTTCGTAACGCCTGCCCCTGATGCAGTCGGATCCGACTTGGGGAACCCAGCAGGCGGCTCGGGGACTTCGACAGGTGGCCCGGGGACTGCCATAGTCGCACCCGGCTCGGGGACTTCAGAACCCGGCCCGGGGACTGCAACGACACAACAGGCGGTGGACGACTCCAACTCTTCAGCACCCAACCCACCCACCCTGGTCGCAGTAGCCGTATTGGCGATAGAAGAAGTCGCAGCTCCATCATGGGCCCAACCCATCCTCAACTTCCTAGTAAACAGAGAGCTGCCGACTGATGAGATCTCGGCAAGACAAGTTCAACGCCGAGCTGGAGCATACACAATAATTAACAGGGAACTCGTTAAGCGTAGCATCACTGGAGTCTTCCAGCGCTGCGTCGAGCCAGAGAAGGGCATAGCAATCCTCAAGGACATCCACCAAGGCCAATGCGGCCACCACGCGGCCTCAAGATCATTTGTCGCCAAAGCTTTCCGTCATGGTTTCTTCTGGCCGACTGCTTTGGAGGACGCCAAGGAATTAGACAAATGCTGCAAAGGGTGCCAAGTCTTTAGCTCCAAGCAGCACCTGCCGGCTTCTGCACTCAAGACCATCCCCCTTACCTGGCCCTTTGCCGTCTGGGGGTTGGACATGGTGGGCCCATTCAAGACGGCACGCGGCGGCATGACACATCTGCTTGTCGCCGTGGACAAATTCACCAAGTGGATTGAAGTGAAGCCAATCAAGAAGCTGAATGGGCCGACTGCCGTGACATTCATCGCAGATATCACCACTCGGTATGGCATACAACACAGCATCATCACCGATAATGGCACGAATTTTGCCAAAGGAGCACTGGCACGTTTCTGCGCGACACAGGGCATCCGACTGGACTTAGCGTCCGTTGCCCACCCGCAGTCAAACGGCCAAGTCGAGCGAGCAAACGGCCTCATCCTCTCCGGCATCAAGCCCCGACTGGTCGTACCACTGGAGCGTTCGGCCGGCTGCTGGCTCGATGAGCTGCCGACTGTCCTCTGGAGTCTGCGTACTACCCCGAACAAGTCAACCGGCTTCACTCCTTTCTTCCTTGTATACAGTGTCGAGGCTATCATCCCAACTGACATCAAGTTCGACTCACCTCGGGTCACCATGTACACGGAGGCAGAGGCCAAGGAAGCGCGAGAAGACGGCGTTGACCTGCTGGAAGAGGGCCGACTGTTAGCACTCAGCCGGTCCACCATCTACCAGCAGGGTTTGCGCCGTTACCACAGCTGGAAGGTCAAGCCAAGATCCTTTCAAGAGGGCGATCTTGTGCTCCGGCTGATCCAGCGAACAGCCGGCCAGCACAAGCTCTCGGCCCCTTGGGAAGGCCCCTTTGTCATCAGCAAGGCCCTAGGCAACGACTCCTACTACCTGATCGACGCACAGAAGTCGAAGGCACGCAAGAGGGATGATTCCGGCAAGGAGTCGGAACGACCATGGAACGCCAATCTCCTGAGAAGATTTTACAGTTAAAAGCAGTATGTACCACGCTACCTTTTGTATTAAGTACAAGACAACGGGCCCCCCGAGTGCACTCGGGGACTACCCTCTTTTATCTATGTATGACGAGTATCATACCTATGAATGTATTATCACATTTGATTTTCTGTCCGGCACCGGATTCGACCAATCGGCCCGGGGACTTGCCGCCTTGAGTTATATTAAAGTTCTACCTGCAGTCAGACAAGTAGTGTGCCAGCACCCGAGCCCTCTCTTGTTGAAAGTCGCAGCTCGAAGAACCGACTGTCCGACTGGCAAGAGCCAAAGGCAGGAAAGGCTGCCCACACGAAAAACGGCTAAGGACTAATGAACCTATATAACACAAGCCGGCCTCCCACCATGCCTACCGGCTATAAGAACAGCCAGCTGGCCGGCTTCCCATTCACTTTGCTACAATCCAAGAAAGCTAGAGTACTTGCCCTCCCAACCGGCCAAGCACTTCTCCAGCCACAGACTGCAGAGCAGCTGTCCGGCTGGGAAGGCGGCGACCAAGGGAGGGCGGCAAAGGAAACAACCAAAGGATGAACAGCAAGAACAATGGGAAGCCAAACACATGCATGATTATATTTACACAAAAGGCCTTCAACAGGCCGGCAGTCAACATAGTTTGAAATACACCCCCAGTGGGTGGAACTGCGCAAACTTAACAAAATACTGTTCAAAGAGTAACAGAACAGGAAAGTAAAGGCGGCAGATCAGGCCAAGGGCGCAACAGACGAGCCGGGCTGGTCGGTGGAGACGGCAGTGTCGGCTGGAGGAGTGGCCGGCTGGCGAGTCTCGGCTTGATCATCACCGGCTGCAAGCGGCGCGCTCGCACGCGCCTCGTTGCTGGAGGCACGATCAAGTTGAGGTTGGCCGGTCGCTCCATCGTCTGGCACGGCGTCTTCACCATCCTCCTCCTCCTCGCCCTCGGCGCTGGAGTCGACCTCCTCTGCCAAGTCCTCACCATCCGCCGGGTTCAGCCCGAACCACTCCTCCGGCTGAGCAACGCCGTTATCATCCACCTCAGGAGCAAAGGCGCTGGTGTCGGTGTAGTCGGCGATTGCCGAGGCACGCTGGATGATAGCCGGCCGCGCCGGCTCCAGCTCCGTGTCGGCCTCCTGCCGCCAGGTGGCCAGCTGGTCCAAGCTCAGCTCAGGATACCAGGCTTTGACGAACTCCAGCGCCCGCCTGGCGCCTGACCAAGCCGCGGAAGCCTTCCGGGCCTCGAAGCGGCCAACCGCTACCTCCGACCAGTCGGCAGTCCGACTGGGGGTACGGGGAATCACCTTGCCGGGCCAGAGAGCGGCCAGCACTTGCGCCCCAACACGCTGAAGCTGGCGGAGCATGCCGTGAGCCGGCTGGAGGCGGGCTTGGATCGCTAGGAGCTATTCCTCAAGCGACCGGCGAGCGTTCGGCGCGATCTCAGCGCCAGCCTGCCTTTGCGCCTCGCGGTGGGCCTCGACGACCTGGTTGGCGGCAGTAGAGTAACCAGGGAAATACTCTTCACAAGAAAGAAAGGAAGAGAAAAAGAAAAAAAATACAAAGTTAGAGAATGAACCAAATGGCAAGCGGCAAGCAAGGAACGAAGAAGAAGGCGGCCTACCGTCAACCAAGTCTTCGATCTGGCCGTAGCCGTTGATCAACGACTGCCTCGCCTTAGCCTAGCTCGCCGCCTCGGTCTCGTACTCGGCTTGGAGGGCGGCTTCACTGTCCTGCACCGCCTTCAGGGCCGCCTTGTGGCTCTCCTCCTGGTCGGCCAGCTTCTTGACCAGGCGGTCATGCTCCTGAGCCAAGGCGTCGAACTCGACTTCCTTGGCGCGAAGGGTGGCCTGGGTCCCACCTAGCTGCTCCCTTAGTTTGGCATTGGCCGCTGCAGATATGGCAAAGAAGAAAAAAAAGCAATAAGAAAGAAGTCGCCTGGAAAGATCCGGCCCGACTGCTCAGCAGTCGGCCCGAATCTCGGGGACTACACCTAGTGGGTGCGCTGACGCGCCCCCACGTGAGATAAAAAAGGAAGCACTTACCCCGGCTCTCCGTTAGATCAGCGGTCTTCTAGGTCAGCTCCCGAGCCTGGGAGTTGAAGGCAGCCGCACGGAGGTTGTGGTAGTCCTACAAGTCGTACAGAGAAGCGAATAAGAACAAGATAGCAAACAAAGTCTACCAAGAAGTTCCAAGCCGCCTGCTCAACAGCCGACTCGGAACTCGGGGACTACACCCAGTGGGTGCGCTGACGCGCCCCCACGGAAGAAATCAAGATCAAGAAACAAAAAACGGGAAGACTCACCCGAATGGCCGCCCATGTCGCAAGGAACTCTTCATTGTACTGCCTCAACACGGCAGCCTGGGACTGAAGCCGGGTCTGGACTTCCTGCGTCGCCACGTTCACCACGGCCGTCCCACCACCCGGCGTCCACCCCGAGCTGGCGCTGCCGTCTCCAGATCCTGGGCCGACGAGCTGGAGCCCGCGGCCTTCTGCGGGTCCGGCGCCGAAGTTGCCTTCCTCGCGCGCTGGCACAATGGCGACCGGACCGCCAGGTCCGTCCTCGCAGCCGGTTGCGTGGGCGGCGCGTTAGGCCGGCTGCCTTGGGCCGCCCCAGTCCTGGACGGCGACGTCGTCCTCCTCCCTTCCCATCCCCGGCAGGTCGCCACCGGCTTCCTCCGGCGGGGGCTCCGGGACCTCGGGCGCCACGGCGCGCAGGGGGGTGACAAGCATGGCCCCCGCCGCTACCTCTGCAGTTGCAGCCTCCGCCTAAGTCTTGGCTGTTGCGTTGGCTTGTGCCTTCGCCGACTCCTCCGCTATCTCCTACGCCGCCTTGGCGGCGGCCGCCTTCAGCTCCTCCGCCTCCCGCTCCTCCCGCGCCTCCCGCACGTTCCTCTCCGTCGCCGCTTGAAGCTCGGCACGGGGGTCCACGCGGCGGGTGCTACCGGATCCTCCCACTGATCCAACCACGGAGGCGGCAGCGATCCGCTCAAGAGAGAGCGGAGCCCTATTTGATAAGTCAAGACAAGGATTCCGAAATCGACAAGAAAAGAAGAAGGAATACGCGAGAGAATCGACACTTACGCTAAAACCTTTTGCGGCTGCTTCACCACCTTGCGGAAGCGGGCCGCCTTCGCGGCCACCTCTTCCCGCCTGGTCACCGCCGCCCCCCTCTTGGGCTTCTTCGGCCAACTGCCGAACAAGCCTGACGTGGCCCGGCGCTTCTGCACGCCGCTTCGGGCAGCCGGCGCGGCAGATGAGCCCGCGCTTTGATCAGACGCCGGCTGGCGGCGCGGGACGATTTCCGCCTCGTCATCATCCGACCAGTCGTCGAAGCTGGCTCCAAGCCCGGAGCCGCCTGCTTCGCCGCCTCCCGCCTCGGTGTTGTCGTCCATAGCGGCCGCCCCTAGGTCAGGGTCCTCCAAGTCATGCGCCGCCCGGTCGGGGAGAAATTGGTGATCTGCCCCTACTGACCCGGCCGACGGTCGAAGGAGAGGGCTCTGCCAAGACGACCCGACTGGTCAGAGTCGGCCAAGAAAAACTCGGTGACAAAAACTAAAGAAGAGAAGATAATGAGAGCATACCATAGGCGGGGGCTGGGCGCGGGAGTATGGCTCCTTGCCAAACTGCCACTCCGCGGAGAGCTTGCAGTTAGCGAGATAGTTCACCATGTGAGCTACCTCGTCATGAGGCATCTCCTTGGTGCACATCCAACTCGGGTCGAGTTGGCCGCTCATTTGACAGATCAAATGAGAGCGGCTTTGAAGCGGGAGCACCCGGCGCACCATGAAGGCGGCCAGCAGGTCGGACCCAGTCAGGCCCTCCGACTGGATCATTACCCGGAGTCGGGCGATGGCGGTGGCTCCAGCCGGCGACAGCGTCCTGGCCCGATAGGACCACTGGGGCCGCCTCCCAGCCGGTGGGCCGGCTACATAAGCCGTCAAGTTGACGTAGTCGCCTTGCGGGGCGACATTCTTCATGTAGAAGTACGATTTCTGCCAGCGCTTCACCGACTGGATCAACGTGATGACAGGGAAGGGGTTGTCAGCTGCCGGCCTCCGCATCGCGATGAAGGCGCCGCTCTGAGCCGGCACGCCCTGCATGCGGGTGCCGAGCTTGGATTGGAAGAATCCCCCCTGAGCTCGAGGGTGGGAAGAACGCCAAGAAAGCCCTCGCACAGAGTGACGAAAGCGGACAGCAGCACCACCGTGTTGGGTGTGAGGTGGTGCGGCTGGAGCTAATAGAATTCAAGGAAGGAGCGGAAGAAGGCGCTAGCGGGCAGGCCAAGGCCGCGCAGGAAATGCGCGCGGAAGATTACCCGCTCGCCTTCCTCCGGCTCCGGTGTGATCTCCTTCTCCAGCGCGAGATGGACCCGCACTTGGTCCTTGCCGGGCAACCGCCGCGTCTTGCGAAGGAAGTCGATTTGGTCCGCGTGGATGTTGGAACCGTCCCAGTCTCCGCCGTACTGCATGATGGCAAGAAGCTGACGAGAAAGGGCGCGGTGACGGCGAAAACACGGCCCCACGGCGGCAAAGCTGTGGGGTAGTGCGAAGATTAGAGGGACGGCGCGGCGGCGAAGGGCTGTTGCGATGTAGCGAAGGAAGAAGAAGATGGCGGAGCGAGGGTGAGCGTGCGAGCGTATGCCGCTCCCCCTCCTCCCCTATTTATAGCCTCGTGCGGCGAAGCCGAGGAGGCGAGGCGTGGGAGGGAACATGGGATTAACTGCGCCCACTCCCCCACGTCCCGCGAATATTGTGCCCTAACGACGTGCAGAAACTGCCGTCGGAAGGCGAGCGGCCCGCTTTGGGCCACAGAAAATCCGCGCCTGGGCCTAGGCGTGGGAGTGGTGGGCCCCGACCTGCGGTGGCGTCCCGTCACGCGCGTGGGCTGGCAGGCCTTTCTCGGCCGGAGGGTGCCACGTGGCGCGCGGGCGGCAAGCGGCTGGCCCGCCATCCGGCGTGCGCACCAGCTGGCTCCCGCCTTCAGACTTCAAAAATCTCGCCAAGATGGGGCACCCAACCGAAGCCGGCCCCTAGCTGCTGGCTCTTCAAAATAGGAAGCTGACCGAGCTTCTCGTCCTCCTCTCAGCCTCGAAGCCCAACCAGCTTCGGGGACTACTGTCGGAGTAAATGGCCACGGGTAGCCTAACCGACTCCCCCTGGCTCTTCAAAAATTATCAGGTCAATCGAGCCTTCAAGCATCCAAAGCACAGGGCCGCCTTCCCCTGGCCAGCTATCTCCCAAGCCGACTCCTGGAAGGCGACCCGGCCTCAAAAACCTTCCCGAAGAGAACCACAAGATGGCCGACTCCAGGAAGCCGGCCCCAAGAGGACTGAGTCCCAGAAGCCGGCCACGAAGGAGACCGACTCCCAGAAGCCGGCCAAGACTGCACCCTCAAGGGCTGCACCCACATAACGGTGATGAGACGGGACGTGGCTACAGACAACTTGCCACCCCCAAATCCTGAAGCACGCGTGGCCACAGAGCGCCGTACGGGTCGGCCATCCCCCATCCGGCGCGGCACTGTTGCCTTGTTGACCATGACACCACCCACGACAGGCGGCAGTACGGCCCGCGGGCGGCGGGCCCCTTCAGCCAGAGAGATGCTCAAAGGCGGCCAAGCCTCCCCCAGTCGGCCTAGGGCATAGCCGGCTCCCAATAGCCGGCAACCCCCCACCCTCGAAGTATGTGCATCATTAAGGAGACAAGACGAGGTAAGGCTACAGTGAGAGCCCGCAAGGCGGCGGCACTGTGGCCATGCTTACCTCAACAAAGCCCTCGTCAGCAGAGGCGAGGCTACAGTAACTAGCCACCGATAAGACCCCTAGGCAGTGGCGCCGGCCTGTCGGCCAAGAGGCCAGCAGCCGGCAGGACCCACCAGTCGGCGGGCCCCAGCGGTCGGCGGAGAAGCCGGCGAATACAGACACTGACGGCTAGGACCCGCGTCCAGCCGAATTACCATTGTACCCCTGAGGGGTAGGCCTATATAAACCCCCAGAGCACCCATGCAAAGGGTTGATCTCTTAGAGTTTTAGACACCACCTAGAGAGAAAAGGAGAGCTAGCCTTGCCCTTCTTCTTCCTCTAGACAAACAGCTCAAGGAGCCCCTTGTAGCTACTTGTGTTGGTCTAGTGATCATGCGGAGACCCCGCAGAGCAGGACTAGGGGTGTTATCTCCACGGAGAGCCCCGAACCTGGGTAAGATTCGCCGGCGTGCATGTCTTCGCCTCATCCCGTTTCCAGGCACCGGCGATGTCTTACTAGCTCCCACAATGATAAGCCACCCGTTGGCATATGTCGCACCTACCACCCGACAGGTGGTGGGCCAGCCATTCATCCCGGACGTTGTGTTTGAAAGCTGCAAGGGCTTCCGCGTCCGGACAGTCGACCGTTTGGTTCTTTTTAACTAAGAACCTTGTCCAGAGCTTCCTGACTGACTCTCTGGGCTGCTGGACAATCTGGCTTAAGTCGTCGGCATCCAGTGGCCGGACATATGTTCCTTGGAAGTTGTCTCGAAAGGCGTCTTCCAAATCTTCCCAGCTGCCAATAGAATTTTCCGGCAGACTGTTTAACCAGTACTGAGCTGGTCCTTTGAGTTTTAGTGGTAGGTATTTGATGGCATGAAGGTCATCTCTGCGGGCCATGTGGATATGGAGGAGGAAGTCCTCAATCCATACCACGGTATCCGTTGTTCCATCGTATGATTCGATATTCATGGGTTTAAACCTGTCTGGGAATTAATGCTCAATTACTTCTTCTGTGAAGCAAAGAGGGTGTGTGGCGCCTCTATACTGGGCCACACTGCGACGTACCTTGATGGAGTCTGTTTGTAGTTTTCAGCCCGGGCGTGGCTAAGTTTGTCACGTCCAAATAGATAGCTGTCGTCGCGTGTCGAGGCACATCCTCGCGATCCATAGATCGATCTTGTGTGTCTTGCTCTACTGTCCAAGTCCTGTCGTCGGTCGTATGTACAACCCCGAGCTGTTTTATTCTTGCCTTTACGGTGAGGAGGGCGGTCTGGTGTTCGGTTTGAGTTGCCGCTTTATCCTGACCACGTGGCGGTCGGTCGGCCGTGTTGTGCGATGATGGTATGGGCTCCAACGCCTCATCATCGAACTGAGGTAACAATTTGCGCCCCGGGTAATTTTTGGCTGCGCCGTTGAGGCCGTATTCTTCGGCGGCTAGGACTTCGGTCCATCTATCATTGAGCAGATCTTGGTCAACTTGAAGCTGCAGCTGCTTCTTTTTTAGGCTCCTTGCAGTGACTATTAGCCGGCGTTTAAAGCACTCCTGCTCGAGAGGTTCTTCAGGCACGATGAATTCCTCGTTGCCGAGGCTCTCCTCTTCCTCGGAGAGCGGAAGATAATTATCCTCCGAGTCTTCGTGTATGGCCTGTTCATTAGGGCTACCGTGCCCGTCCTCCCGTTCATCCTGTTTGGAGATTGCCCCGACAGGGTCTTCATTGTCTTCGGCTTTGTCCGGAGTATTATTTTCTCCGATGCCGGTGTTGTTGTCTTTTGTACGACATGACTTAGACCAGCGTCGCTGGCGCCAGTGCCGGGGCTGTGTCTCGGGAGGTTTGTCTTTAACTGGATCCTCTTTTTCATCGTTGTTAGTTTCTTTAGGTGTATCCACCATGTATACGTCATATGAAGAAGTGGCCGTCCAGCGTCCGGTAAGCGGCGGGTTTTGGCCCTGCTCCTCGTCGGCATCGTCGCCCATACCGTCGATGTCGTCAGAGCCGTAATCAAGCACGTCGGTTAAGTCTTCGGCAATGGCTATGAAGTGGGTGGCGGGTGGGAAGCACAATTCCCCCCCCCCCCATCATCAGCCTCCAGTTAAAACCGGACATGATTCGGCTGTGAGTCCCCCGCCAGGGACAGATTCTTTAATGAGTTTAGCACATCGCCAAAGGGCGAGTGTTGGAAGATGTCTGCGGCGCTAAACTCAAAGATCGATAAGCGATCACGTTCGGCGTCCGCGGATGCACATGGCTCGGAATTGATGACCAGAGACGAGTCCGGAGTTCCGGTGACCAAGACGTCTTCTGATTTTAGGTCTATGTTCGGCTCCAACAACGTGGAATTTGTGGCCTCCGCGGTGGGGTTGAGCCTCCCGTCCTTGGATGGCGCAATATGCTCCGGATCTACGGCCAGAGCCGTTACAGGAGCAATCTCCTGGATGCGGTCCGATGACAGATTTAGGTCATGTTCATCGGGGTGACCAGGAGCGATCGCCGCGGTCTCGAATCCAGCGAAGATCAAGTCTCCACGGATGTCCGCGGCGTAGTTCAAGCTCCCGAATCTGACCTGATGGCCAGGGGCGTAGCTGTCGATCTGCTCCAGGCGGCCAAGCGAGTTGGCCCGCAGTGCGAAGCCGCCGAATATGAAGATCTGTCCGGGGAGGAACATTTCTCCTTGGACAGCATTGTTGTTGATGATTGAAGGGGCCATCAAACCTTTTGGGGACGGCATAGTGGAACTCTCAATGAAAGCACCAATATCGGTGTCAAAACCGGCAGATCTCGGGTAGGGGGTCCCGAACTGTGCGTCTAGGATCGATGGCAACAGGAGACGGGGGACACAATGTTTACCCAGGTTCGGGCCCTCTCTATGGAGGTAATACCCTACTTCCTGCTTGATTGATCTTGATGAATATGAGTATTACAAGAGTTGATCTACCAGGAGATCGTAATGGCTAAAACCCTAGAAGTCTAGCCTGTATGACAATGGTCATGAGTCTCTCTCCATCCGGACTAAGTCCTCTCCGGTTTATATAGACACTGGGAGGATCTAGGGTTACACAAGGTCGGTTACAAGGAAAGGAATCTACATATTTGGTCGCCAAGCTTGCCTTCCACGCCAAAGGAGAGTCCTATCCGGACAAGGATGCAATCTTCGGTCTTTGTATCTTCACAGCCCATCAGTCCGGCCCATGGCTAACAGGTCGGACGCCCGAGGACCCCTTAGTCCAGGACTCCCTCAGCCATCGCCATATCCAATCCCCCCTCTTCGGGATCCCTCATTAAGCAAGTCTAGGTAATATCTCTTCTTGATGATCTTTTTGGTGACCTTGATCATGTTTTTTCATCTAACACGCAGTACTAGTACTAGTAGTACAACTTTCTGGGTGATCTTGCATGTGATTTTTGTGTGACAAATGACGGTTCTAAATTTCTCTTTTGACCAAAACATGCGAGAGGTTGACACTGATTTCTTATAGATTACTTTCAACTACTTTATGAGCATCAATGCTACCTTTGAAGAGAGTATATTAGCCTCAGTAACTTGTGTTATGGATATTGCAAGTAATCCCTCCTCTCTCATGCCTTTGAAGACATGTTCTAGTGTCTTTGTTCACTCATTTCTGTGCGTATATGTAGTCTTATATGGAGTAAAATATCGAAAATCATCTTATATTTCTGAACGGAGGTAGTAATAAAATATTTGGTTTCTGTTTGAATTAGAACCAGGCCCGTAGTGGAGATGAAGTTCTCAAAGTCATGCCGTGTGAACTGGAACACCTAAGGATGAGTTCTACTGCTAAACTATCTAGCTGTTGTGTCTTTGTCGCCGCGTGTCATGAACTAGTGTTTACCTGTAGCATTGTTGTCAGGCGTGTTCTCGAGGGTGTACTTCACCACAACAATTTCCTGGTTGTGCCTTCGATTACGAAGGGTGTGGTTCTTGTAAAGCTTCCTGACAAATCTGATGCGGACTGTCTTCATGGTCATGTTTATGAGTGGAAAGACCACTCTGTTAGGTTCTCCAAGGTTGACCAGATGGCGATGGTGCTGGTAGACATCTCTCACGAAGTCAATGGCCTAGACAGTTATGCGGGGTACATCCTGTAGGTCAGTGGCAAGAAATAGTCTGCAGAGTTTAATTAGTGCAACTTTGCTCGTTTGTAGTAAGTACTATTGTTCAGTACTTGATTTGTGTGTGTGAACCCTTTATTGTTTAGTACTGCCGCTTTTGTTGTGTGGTGAGTCCTGAGAACAGTCTATGTTAATGTCTATCCACTCAATTCAGTATGTATATTTTGAAGTAACCAGATCATCTTTTTTGTGAGGAGGGTTTATCAATTATGGTTACTGTCGTGGAATTGTCACGGCAGATGTCCTAGTGTGAGGACTTAGTCATGGAGCCATCGCAACTAGGTTAGCTTAAAGGGGTTAAACGGGACAAAGGACATAGGGAGTTTATACTGGTTTGGCCCCTTGCGGTGAAGGTAAAGGCCTAATCCAGTTTGAGGTGGTATTGTTTTATGTCTCGATTACCAAGGAGCAAATACGCTTGACCTAGCTTTCGATCTCTTGTTTCTTGCCCTAAACCGTCGTTGGGTCATCCCTTTATATATACAGGTTGACACCCAACGGCTCACGGAGTCCCGGCCGGCTCATAAAGAACATGTCCAGCTCGGTGACTAATTATACTTGCCGTACAATATAAGTCATACACATATGGCGGTTTACCCCTATGGGCCTTAAGTCGCCTTTGGGCTTTGGGCCTTTAGCAAGTCTGCTTTATGAGCTGCCATCTTCAACATCTTCATGGGCTTTGTCTTGATGAACTGCCATTGGTATAACTCGGCCCCTCCTGAGCGGGTCATACCCAATAGTCATATCCCCAACATTAGGCCCCAGGTTGATTTGAACTTGTTCATGTCAATCTTCTACACTTAGAAAAATCCTTCTTCCTTTATTCTTGCAAGATCTTATAACCCGCCATGACGTCACCTCCTGCGATTGTGGTAACCCGCCGTGACGTCACCTGTCATTAATATTACACAAAGCCCAAATCTTAATAAATCTTTTCTTTTAATGAACCTCCGAAAATCGAGGCGTCTGCGCCGTCACATATCCATTTTATGGTCTCCTCGATTCCCGCGCATGCCACTTATCCTTCCAGCCTTATAAATAGGGCCTGGGGTCCCTGTCACTTTCCCCCTTGCCTCTTCGTCTGTCTTCAACCTCTCTCTCGCGACGCATCTGCACCTCTGCACACCGCCGCTGCCGACCTCATCGACTTCCTCGACCTCGGCCGCTGCATCGACCTGAACGGGACCAGAGAACTGCGGTGCTTCTCCGTTGCTCAGCGGATCCGGTAAGCTCCTTATCTTTTCCACCATAGATCTTCATTAGGGTTTCTGAAGTTCTTATGAGTTCATCATCGTTCTTCCTCACACTTGTGTTTAATCCTCA
Source organism: Aegilops tauschii subsp. strangulata (assembly GCF_002575655.3). Classification (NCBI taxonomy): domain Eukaryota; kingdom Viridiplantae; phylum Streptophyta; class Magnoliopsida; order Poales; family Poaceae; genus Aegilops; species Aegilops tauschii. The sequence continues at coordinate 498,700,166 of NC_053036.3, forward strand.
CTTTGATCCAAAAATGGCCTTTAAAACATGCAGATCTGTTTCTATCCTTTCTCTTAATCGCTGAACATGCCTCCTAGATGCAAAAATCTCGCCAATACATTAGCTCTTCTGCTGCTGCAATACTAGGTTTTAATTTTAGTTTCTTTTCCGAACAGCGTCAGATCCGAAATTGCCTGCCCCAACCTGTGAAACCTGTTTATCCAACACTTAGCAGAATTTTCTCTTGATAAATCTTAAATATCGGTATTGTCATGGCGGCTTACATCACCAGTTATAACTATTCATATGTCAGTAGGCCCCATTTAAGCCGCCAATGTGAATATATACTGCAGTGTTCACCTTCGGCTTAACAAATCCACTTAAACCGGTAAATTTTCTTTCTTTTAGGCTTCTTCCTTCACAATGCCGAAGACAGTCACTTCATGTAATTGGGTTCCCTCAATTGTTACCGAAAACACGCTCAAGGACTTTGTTAAAATCGGCTATTTGGCAGCAAAAGACATCATGCATTGGCACGCTGTCGGTGTACAAAAGTAGGGGCTCTCCTTTTGACCCCTTTACTTGTGCACGGGCAGTTAGAGACACGCGCCACGGCCACACCTAGCAGGGCAGAAGAGGGAAGCCGGAGAGAAGCCGAAGCCCAAGAAAAACAAGACAATGCCAAGACTAAGAACCCAAAGAGCAAGAGGGCGAGGTGGACTCCCCCGGCAAGGCCCTTGCCGGGGCGGCCTCCATGGCCCCGGCAAGAGCCTTGCCAGGGCAACTTGCCCAGTACCAGCAGAGCGAGCCACCCTCGAGCCCGAGAGTTCCAAACGCCGCCAATGACTACGTTGGAACCAAGGCTCGGGAGGCACCTCTGTGGTGGCATGCAGATCTTTGTCAAGATCATAAACATGTGAGATCAGATGAGGACCAGAAGACGGCGACCCTCGGCGGGATCCCAGCCGAGGAAATCCACAAGACCCCCGGCAAGCGCCTTGCTGGGGACGACTGCAACGCCACGGCAAGACCCTTGTCGGGCCCCCGGGAAGACCATTGCCGAGGGCATCAGCGGGGCCACTGCCAGGCCTGCACCAGCCAAGACTCCACCGACCGTCCCAAGCAGCTGCTAGCTCGACCAGCTGGGCAGGCACCTGCGTGGCGACGGGTGGCCTCTACGCCAACTCAGCAAGCACCTGTGTGGTGGCATGCAAATCTTCATGAAGGCCCTGCCACCGCGCCACCTCAGCTGCATGCCTGCCTACATGGCACCGCACGCATTGCTGGCCTGGGCGCGTGTCGAAGCGAAGCAGGGCGCCGACGGACGGGACGGGCCTCGTTCCCATCCCCAATAAAGCTAAGGGACACATAAGCGATGCATTAAATGCGTCTTGTCCTGTAATACGGGCGATAAGCTCGCAGCACTGTAGACCTTTCCACCTCCTGTGTGCCACTGTGGCAGCCCCTTTCAACTATAAAAGGAGGCCCATGGCATACTGGAGGGGGATTCGGCTCTTTTGGGCAAGTTACACCCCGTAGCTAGCTCAAGAACACAAGAACACTCAATACATCCAACAAAGCAGGACTAGGGTATTACGCATCCTCGCGGCCCGAACCTGGGTAAACGATCCGTGTGCTTCCTGTTAGACCTGCTCTTGTCACAACCTCGCGCCCGCCAACCGTAGAAGGGATTCCAGTGATCCCATAGGTGTCGTTTCCCCGACATCTTTGGCGCGCCAGGTAGGGGGCGCAGTCGTGAGAATCTGATCTAGCAGTTAGCCTAGCGGTTCTTCATCGCCATGGCTCCCAAGAAGAAGACGATCATGGCGATCGGCTCGTCGGGAGCCGAACGGCCCGTGCTAGTGCGAACGAGCAGCGGGCCGGTCGCGGACAGAACCCGAGCCGCGGCCCACGAGTACCAGCATCGCTCTGGCAGTCAGGGCCTGGCGAGCGGCGTCGTTCGTGCGCCAGATGACGGGCCGCGCATTGCCAAATCCAAAGACCGGGCTGGGGCCCCTGCAGGCGCCGCGGGGCCCTCCTGGGGTGTCGCTGTGCCCCCTGCGAGCGGCGCAGCAGCCTCCAGGACGCCCACACCAGCGCCCGCGGCGCTCTCCTCCCAGGGTGCGCGCGACGACCAGCGCCACCACGCTGGAGACCCCGGACGCCGTCATGGGAAGAGTCATGTGCATCATCTGCGGGACGAAGGAGTCCAGCATGCCCGCCGAAGTGCTGGTAAAAATGGCACGCAGCCGCTGGGCCGTGATAGAGCTCCTTCTAACGTGGTTAGAAGTCTAAGCGCGCCACGGTCCACGCAGCTGTCGCCACCTCCCACGCCAGCAGAAGCTTTGGCGCGTGCGCAGCTGCTCCTCGACTTCCCTCCTGCTGCGGAGAAGCTCGATGAGTGGAGAGCCACCATCCGGAGCCTCGTCGCTGTCGCCAATAAAGATGATCCGTGACCGGCGGGGCCCTCGGGCAGGCGCTCCGTCGAGCCACCACATGTCAGCGGGGGGAGGACCGGGGGAGCTGCATCCACAGTACACTCTCCTCCCCCGTGCCAGCTGCCGCCGGTGTCGATCCGTCGTGACAACGCATGTGATAATATTTCCATATCGTCGTCCGATCCACGGACCCACCCCGACCAGCGCCAAGTTCTTGGAGAACGAGCCCACAAAGATGCTCGAACCACTATCGAGCGCCCGCGCGATACACGCCACCAGTCGGATAAGCGGGCGGGACCCGCTATGGACCAACCAGCACCGGGGGCTCCAGCAGCCTACCTTACGAGGTGCGTTGCCCAGCCTTTACCCGCGAGCTGTGGCAGTTCCAGTGGCCGTCCCATTGCACGTTCAAGCCCGACGTCGGCGAGAAGTACAACGGCAAGACCCATCCGTCAGAGTTCGTCAGCATCTATACCATCGCGATGCAAGCTGCCGGAGCTCGGGACGACAAGGTGCTTGCCAATTACTTCCTGTTGGCACTGAAGCCCAACGTCATGTCTTGGTTGATGCACTTGCTGGCGGATTCCATTTCTTCTTGGTCGAATCTGTGCCATGAGTTTGTTGGTGCCTTCATCGGAGGCCACCAAGCTCATGGCCAGGCCAGTGATTTGCATATCATTCCCCAGAAGGAAGGGGAAACCCTGCGCAAGTACATCCAGAGGTTCAGCCGGGTGCAATACAACATCGCCGATGTTCATCCCGCCGCCGTGATTAGCGCGTTCCATCAGAACGTGCGCAACCGCAAGATGCACGAAGAGCTGGCGATGAACAAGGTTAAGGATGTGGCCGAACTTTATGTTTTGGCCGATAGGTGCGCCCGGGCTGAAGAGGGAAGGAAGTACCCCGGCGAGGACACCGGCATGGAAACCGACTCTACTGATGAAGACACTGCCGCCCTAACGAAGAAGGGCCAGCGTCGCAACAGGAAACGCAAGGGCAAGACCGTGCTTGCCGTCAAGGGATCCGACAGCACCGGCGCCGCCAAGAAGGCTAAGGCAGACAACCCCGGCAAGGAAATTTTCGGGTGCGCCGCTTGCCGGGCCTTGGCGGCTGCCGACAAGCCGGGGGGCTCCGACAAGTAGTATTGCAAGATCCATCGCACTAAGGGCCACGACCTCCAGAACTACCGACAGGTCGAGCTGCTTGCTAAGAAGCAAAAGGCCGAGTATGAGAGGCGGGACAAGGAGAAGGGCCAGGATGGTGCCGAAGGATCCGGCAAGAAGCATGGCGGCCAAGGAAGCCGCCGCGGCAAGGACAACCAACAAGAGAGGCCCGCTCAGGGCCGCGACAAGAAGCAAGAAGACGACGATCATGACAAGGATGACGAATCCGGCGAACAAGAGTTTCAGAAGGCTACAGAGGCCATGTGAGTTGATGGTGGCGCCTCGCTGCATACTTCTCACCGCCAGCTCAAACAGTGGGCGCGTGAGATCACAGCAGTGGAGCCCTTGTTCGACGCTCAGAAGCCGTTGAAGTGGTCCAGCATGCCCCTCATCTTTGACACCGAGGACCACCCTGACCGCACAACTGCGGTCGGGTGTTTGCCATTGTTGGTCTCACCAACGATACGCAACCTCAAGGTGAACAAGATGCTGGTCGACGGCGGGCCAGTCTGAACTTGATCTCACCCGTTGTGATCAAAAGGCTGCAAATTCCTGATGGAGACCTCGAGGAAACGGGCACGTTTCAAGGGGTCAACTCGGGAAGGAGCCAGCCGAAGGGGAAGGTCACATTACCTGTGACGTTTGGAGGCGAGTTGAACTACAGGACGGAGAGAATTGTCGTCGATGTAGCCGGGATCCCCTTGCCCTACAACGGGATCCTCGGCTGCCCGACACTAGCCAAGTTCATGGCAGCGTCACACTACGCCTACAACACGCTGAAGCTACCTCGGCCGATGAACATCATCACCGTCCCCTCCGACAAGAAGGATGCGCTCATCTGCGCCGACCTACTCTACCAGGAAGCAGTTGCAGCAGCTGCCGCCAAGGCACTTGCTCCTGCCGCTGAAGCCCCGAGAGGGAAGAAGAAGACCGGCAAGACCTCTCGCACCCACTCCGGCAAGCGCACCTCTTCGGAGTGTTGTGCTACCATCGAGGACGTGCCAGAGAGCTCCACCGGCAAGAGCAAGAAATCCAGAGCTGCGCCACCAGAGACCAAGAAGGTGTCCGTCAAGGAGGATGGCACGGGAGGGGCTTTCACCATAAGCTCCACCCTTGATAGCAAATAGGAAATCGCGCTCGTCACTTTCCTGTGGGCGACTGTCGATGTTTTTGCGTGGCAAGCATCTGACATCCCCGGCGTTCCGAGGGAAGTGATTGAGCACCATCTTGCTGTCTGTCCCCATGCGCGACCCGTCAAGCAGAAGGTCAGGAAGCAAGCTTTGGAACGGCAGGAATTCATCACAGAGGAGATCAGAAAGTTGGAAGCAGCAGGCTTGGTGAGGGGAGTGCTCCATCCGACGTGATTGGCCAATCCGGTGGTGGTGCGCAAGGCAAACAGGAAGTGGAGGGTGTGTATTGACTACACATATATCAATAAGGCTTGTCCTAAGGACCCCTTCCCGTTGCCGCGCATCGACCAGATTGTTGACTCCACGGCCGGGTGTGATATGTTATCATTCCTCGACGCCTACTCGGGCTACCACCAGATCTTCATGACAAGGGAAGACAAAGAGAAGGCAGCATTCATCACCCCATGTGGTACGTATTGCTTTTTACAGATGCCTTTCGGGTTGAAGAGTGCTGGTTCAACATTTGCAAGGGCAGTCCAAATTGGTTTTGAACCCTAGCTACATAGAAATATGGAAGCCTATATGGATGACATAGTGGTCAAAACCAAGGACAGGGCAACTCTTGTACAAGACTTAGAAGAGACGTTTGCCAACCTGCGCAAGATCAACCTCAAGCTAAACCCTGAGAAGTGTGTCTTCGGTGTTCCGTCTGGCAAACTTCTCGGGTTCTTTGTGTGGCAGTGTGGGATCAAGGCAAACCCAGACAAGATCAAGGCTATCGAACAGATTGAGGCGCCCAAGCGGATCAAGGATGTGCGTCGGCTCACTGGCGGCGTTGCCGCCATGAGCCGATTCACCTCCAAGTCTGCCGAGCGCGCCCTTCCCTTTTTCAAGATCATGAAGAAGGTGGGCCCAATGGAGTGGACCCCAGAGGCCGAGGCAGCGTTGCAAGACCTGAAGAGATACCTTTCTCTACACAGATACTAGTTGCGCCTAAACCACAAGATCCGTTGATGCTGTATCTGGCGGCGACGAATCAAGTGGTCAGCGCCGCGCTAGTGGCGCAGAGGGAGGTTGATGAAGAGGCAGTGGCAACGGCAGGACCGGCAGACAGCAAGTCAGAGACTCCCCGGCAAGGCCTGGTGCCGGCAAGGAAAGTCTCCCGGCAGAGTCTGACACCATCAGGACAGAGCCCGCGCAGTCAAGTGGAGTGGTGTAGAAGAAGATGATGATGCAGCACCCGGTTTACTTTGTCAGCTCCCTCCTGCAGGGGGCTAGGTTAAGATATTCCGGTGTGCAAAAATTGCTCTTCAGCCTTCTTATGGCCTCGAGGAAGCTGCGTCATTACTTCCAAGCCCACGAGATCACTGTCGTCACCCGCCTCCCGTTGCAGCGAATACTGCACAGCCCAGACGCAACCGGAAGGATTGTGGAGTGGGCCTTGGAGTTATCAAGCTTTGGGTTGAAGTTTGAAAGTACTTCAACAATCCAGAGTAGAGTCCTAGCGGAGTTCATTGCAGAATGGACCTCAACGCCTGATGAAGAGATCCAGGAGACCACTCTCCCCGGCAAGGAAACAGCTCGCGACTGGATTATGTACTTTGACGGAGCTTTCTCGCTGCAAGGCGCCGGTGCTGGTGTGCTGCTCGTCGCACCCACCGGAGAGCACATCAAGTATGTAATCCATATGCACTTCCCCAGGGAGATGTCCACCAACAACACTGTTGAGTACGAGGGGTTGCTTGGCGGTCTCAGGATCGCGGCAGACCTCGGAGTTAAAAAGCTCATCGTCAAGGGTGATTCGCAGCTTGTCGTCAGACAAGCCAACAAAGATTATCAGAGCCCGTTGATGGAGGCCTACATAGATGAGGTGAGGAAGCTGGAGGAGCACTTTGACGGTATACAAGCGGAGCACATTCCCCGAGCGGAGAACCACATCGCCGATTACCTGTCGAAGCGCGCTGCATTCAAGCTACCTATGGAACCAGGTACCTTTTTGCTTCGATTAACTCAAGCATCCGTCAAACCATCAACGGAGCAGAACAAGCGGAGGAAATCAGGCCCTAGCAAATAATTTCCCGCTGAGCCCCCAGGGGCCGCCGGCAAGGGTGTTGCCGTGGACTCTGAGCCTGCTGAGGAGCGACCGACTCCGGCAGGCCGTCAAGCCCTGGCCATAGAGACATTCGCTCCCATGGCAGAAGAAATGCCTTTGGTCCTTGCCGTCGAGCCGCAGGCTCCGGCATGGGCACAGCATACCGTCCGATTCCTCCAAGCAGGGGAGCTTCCTGAGGAGGAGGAAGAAGCGGAGAAGGTAGCCCGTCTGTCTGCTATGTATCAGTTCATCGATGACGTCCTGTACAGGAGGAGATCGAACGGTGTGAAATTAAAGTGCATTCCCCGGGAGGAAGGACTGGAGCTGTTGGCGGAGATACACAGAGGCATATGTGCGCTCCCACATAGGGTCGAGGGCCCTTGCCGGCAAGGCGTTCCGGCAGGGTTTCTTCTGGCCCACTGCCCTCCAGGATGCAACGGCACTAGTAACCAAGTGTGAAGCATGTCAGTTCCATTCAAAGAAGCTTCATCAACCAGCTCAAGCCCTTCAAACAATCCCTCTCTCCTGGCCATTTTTGGACTGGGAGCTCGACATACTGGGCCCCTTCCCCCGTGTTGTCGGGGGCTTTGAGTACTTGTGCATTGCAATCGACAAGTTCACAAAGTGGCCGGAGGTGGAAGCTGTGAGAAAGGTGACAGCACAGTCGGCCGTCAAGTTCTTCAAGGGACTAGTCTGCCGTTTTGGTGTGCCAAACAGAGTCATCACCGATAACGGCACGCAGTTCACAAGCCACACCTTCATGCAATACACCCAAGACCTCGGCAGCAAGGTCTGTTTCGCCTCCGTGGCACACCCACGGAGCAACGGCCAGACGGAGAGGGCAAATGCTGAAGTGTTGTGAGGCCTGAGGACAAAGACTTTTGACAGGCTGCACAAGAGCGGAAGGCGCTGGATTAATGAGTTGCCGGCGATTCTTTGGTCGATCAGGACGACGCCAAATCAAGCCACCGGCCAGACACCCTTTGCCCTGGTCTACGGGGCAGAAGCAGTTCTCCCCACGGAGCTCATATACGGGTCACCTCGAGTGCTCGTTTACGACGAGCTTGAGCAAGAGCAATTGCGGCAAGATGACGCAACGCTCCTTGAGGAAGATCATCTTCGGGCGGCTGTGAGAGCAGCACGCTACCAGCAAGCCCTGCGCCGCTACCATAGCCGCAAGGTTCATGCCCGAAGCTTTGAGGAAGGCGACCTTGTTCTTCGGCGCATTCAGTCGGCCAAGAATTCAAACAAGTTGACGCCGAAGTGGGAAGGCCCTTATCGGGTAATACGAGTCACCAGGCCTGGTGCGGTCCACTTGGAGATCGAAGATGTTGTCCCAGTGAGAAACTCCTGGAACATCGAGCATCTTCGCAAATTTTACCCATAAGGCGCGGCTTGCCGGGCCTCCTGGCAAGCCACCTTTTGTACAAGCTTTGCCAACAAGGCATGTAACCCTCTATACAAAGCCAGGCGCAGACCCTTAGCATAAATAAATGAAGCGCTGGCGCCCTAAGTTATAGCATGCATGCTAGGTTGAGTCTCTCCCTCGGTTAGGGTTGATAGTGCTTAGCGGTGACTAACCCCTAGCCTAGAGGTCGAGTGTGTGTCTTTCTGTCCTCTTTGGTTCGCAGGGCCCGTAGACACTTCTGCTGAGCCGCTTGGGAGAAAGAGAACGGACCGGTGCTCCAGCCCCGGCAAGCCAAGATTGTCGGGGGCTGAAGACACGAGAATCCAACCACGACAAGCCAAGGTTTCCGGGGGCTGCGGATTCAGATAAGTCTTTCATCCCCTGTTATGCATTTCCGTATGGAACTGGGACAAATGAGACCTCGTTTCGCTATGAAACCACCGTGCTCCCCCTTCTTCTTGTACCCAAGCCACTGGGACAGAACCAGGTCGCAGTCGCGGTCGCCAGGAAATACACGAGGGGCCTAACTCTACTTTGCCCCTGCCTCCGCCAAGAGCGCGAGAGTGGTCGACTGAAGTCGGGGGACGGCAAGGCCTGTTGCCGGGCGACAATGTTTATCTTAGAAATAACAAGGGCACGTTCCTTGGCATGGGCCTCGCTCACGCACAAAGCACCCGGCAAGCACCCTTTTTCATTAAAAACGTCCCATACAGGTACAGTTCGTACGGAATAAAAAACATGAGCAAGGGGATTACAAGTTTTAAATCTAACAAGTGCCTGCGGGCTTACGAACTAAAAAGAGATAAGGTGCCCGTAATCCCTTTCTTGTCCCTCTCCTCAGAAGGTGGAACAAGACAGCAGGAGGGCAAAAGGGGCGCCTAGGCGAGGTGCAAAGAGTAGAAGGCACCAAGAGAACATCTTGGTGCCGGGAAAGGAGCTGGAAGACGAGGCAGCGGGCCGGCAATACACGACGAAGGCGTCGGTGCCCGCGTACTCCGACTTGACGGCCGCCACCCGCCTTCTTCGCCTTCTCCAGCCCTCCTACGCCAGCCGCCAAAGGAGACGACGGGAAGCGCCCCGATGAAGAGCTTGGCGAGGAAGGCCCTCGGCAGGGTGCGAGGCCGAGGGAGGGGCGGCGCGGTCAGTCGAAGTCGGGGTCGGCATCCTGCCGCTCGACTCCCTCGTCGTCGTTGTCTCTGTCCTCCTCGTCACTCCTGCTCGGGGAGGAATCTTCATCATCAGAGGAGCTCTCCATGCAGCACTTTAGGCGAGTTCCAAGATCTCCGAAGACCTTGACGGAGAGCAGGCCGCCCTCCATTAACTTGAAGTAGAGGACGAGCCCCGCCGTCAGGCTATGGATGCGAGCGAATGTCTTCCACCCGCGATGGAGGTACATAACATGAGTAGCGGGGAAGTCGACGGACCTGCGTGTCGCCGTTCCCGCAGCCCCTCATGTGCAATGTGAGGGTCTGGGGCGGGCGAGCTCCATTTCCTGAGGAAATGGGGTAGGGAGACGGAGACGACGACGCGGTGGCCGGCGCAGGCTGATGAAGAACTCCCGAGGCTGGTCCCCGACATGGCCCTCCATCACGGGCGGCATCACCGGCGGAGGCACGGGCATCGCGCCGCCTCATCCCCCTCTCCCCCGACCGCTACGGCGACCTCGACCTCGCCCCCTCCCCCTTCCTCTCGTGGTCGGCTCCGCCGCCGCGAGCTCATGGGAAGGAGGAACGCGCTGTCGAGCAGCGACCCTCACCCCCACCGTTGAAGGGCCTGCGCCCCCTCTCGCCATGATGGGTGGGAGGGAGGAGCGGAAGTGGAAGAAGATGGATGCTGGGAGAATGTGGGGGTGCCATCCCCCTCCCCCCTTCTAATAAAGGGGCGGGGTTGAGGCTCGGCCGCCCCGCTCAGCCAATCTGGTCATCGGGGGCGCAGGGAATTAGGACCGACCCGCTGCCCCAATCGGCGACGGCCCGGTTTCCCGCCTCCACTGCCTGCCACCTGCATGAAAGGCACGTGGCGAGCAAGCAGAGTCGAAGGGACGGGTGAGGTGACCGTTCCCCACCCCGTGATCGTGGGGCGTGAGCGCCTTGAAGACCGAGACCTGAGTCCACTCAGTAAATGAGCCGTGCCTCCACGCCTCCCTCTTTTTATGGGGAAGGCGCGAGCCGCCTCTTTACTGCGATGTGACGCATGTGTGCGGGAACTGCCCCACGCATGACCCCCACGTCGTGCGCGCCCCTCCACGTCGCGCGTTCAACGCGAGTCGTGGGGAAGCGCAGCGGACGAACAGTTACTGCGGTAAAAATCCGCCCACCTGCCCGCGTCCCGTTCTGGCCTGGCCCAACAACGCGTCGCGCTTATGTGTGGCCCAGGCCCGGGGGCTCCTGTCGGTGTACAAAAGTAGGGGCTCTCCTTTTGACCCCTTTACTTGTGCATGGGCAGTCAGAGCCACGCGCCACGGCCACACCTAGCAGGGCAGAAGAGGGAAGCCGGAGAGAAGCCGAAGCCCAAGACAAACAAGACAACGCCAAGACTAAGAACCCAAAGAGCAAGAGGGCGAGGTGGACTCCCCCGGCAAGGCCCTTGCCGGGGCGGCCTCCACGGCCCCAGCAAGAGCCTTGCCGGGGCAACTTGCCCAGTCCCAGCAGAGCGAGCCACCCTCGAGCCCGAGAGTTCCAAACGCCGCCAATGACTACGTCGGAACCAAGGCTCGGGAGGCACCTCTGTGGTGGCATGCAGATCTTTCTCAAGATCATAAACATGTGAGTTCAGATAAGGACCAGAAGACGGCGACCCTTGGCGGGATCCCAGCTGAGGGAATCCACAAGACCCCTGGCAAGCGCCTTGCCGGGGATGACTGCAACGCCACGACAAGACCCTTGTCGGGCCCCCGGCAAGACCCTTGCCGAGGGCATCAGCGGGGCCACTGCCAAGCCCGCACCAGCCAAGACTTCATCGACCGTCCCCAAGCAGCTGCTAGCTCGACCAGCTGGGCAGGCACTTGCGTGGCGATGGGCGGCCTCTACGCCAACTCAACAAGCACCTGCGTGGTGGCATGCAGATCTTCGTGAAGGCCCTGCCATCGCGCCACCTTAGCTGCCTGCCTGCCTACATGGCACCGCACGCATCGCTGGCCTGGGCGCGTGTCGAAGCGAAGTAGGGCAGCGACGGATGGGACGGGCCTCATTCCCGTCCCCAATAAAGCTAAGGGGCACCTAAGTGATGCATTAAATGTGTCTTGTCCTGTAATACGGGCGATAAGCTCGCATCACTGTAGACCTTTCCACCTCTTGTGTGCCACTGTGGCAGCCCCTTTCGACTATAAAAGGAGGCCCATGGCATACTGGAGGGGGATTCGGCTCTTTTGGGCAAGTTACACCCCGTAGCTAGCTCAAGAACACAAGAACACTCAATACATCCACCAAAGCAAGACTAGGGTATTACGCATCCTCGCGGCCTGAACCTAGGTAAACGATCCGTGTGCTTCCTGTTAGACCTGCTCTTCTCACAACCTTGCGCCCGCCAACCGTAGAAGGGATTCCAGTGATCCCATAGGCATCGTTTCCCCGACACGCGCTCCCAAACCAAATGAGAAAAAACCTCAGCCACAGGATGGTGAGATCAATGTTTTTACTGATCATATGAACCGGGGCTTCTCACCACCTGGATCTAAATTTTTCCGAGATGTTCTACACTTCTTTCAACTGCATCCTCAAGACATCGGACCCAATTCCGTGTCAAAATCTGTAATTTTGAAGTCTTCTGTGAAGTATACCTTCAAGAGGAACCCAGTGTTGAACTCTTCAGGGAATATTTTTAGCTGAACCGGCAGAATGAATTTACCAATGGCCCCAGCTTAGAACTTGGTGGGGTCTCAATTCAACGGAGAAGGGATGCTATCTTCTCCTATGCTTGCCTGCCAAGTCACCCCAAAGATTGGAACTAGACATGGTTTTATTGTAAAGACACCTCTCCGGTGACGAGAATCCACTACCGGGTTATCGTGTTTAGCGGCTCGATCCAAAACGTCATCTTCCCGAACGGCTTACCACTGCTGAACATGCAAGCTTGCACCCACTATTGCAAAGGTCAAGGCCCTGCTGGGAAATGGGTTAACCGAAGTTGACTTGGTTCGGTGATGGGTTTCCTAGCGAATCATACCCTTGAGCCGCCGACCCGGCTTAATGTGCACTTATACGGGTGGTGCAAAAGAGCCACTGCGCCACAGCTCTGTGTGTTTAACTGATAATGCAATCAATGAAATGACAAAGACCCTTCTGAACGAGAGCCTGGAAGACTGCAGCAAAGTGGGACTGAACCCTTTCTGCAAACTTAACCCGCCACCAGATGTGAGTCTCTAACTCACTTATTTTACCTTACCATTCAAATGTTCTATTAACTCAACTTTGATGACTTTCACACGCTGAATCCGATTTTTGGAATAAGGAATATGACCATTGAGCTGCCAAGAAAGCAAGAGCCAAAGCAAAAGCCGCCAAGAGAGCCGCCAAGAAAAACAAGAAGAAATTAACCGCTTCTGAGATGTTTGAACTGGATGATAGCTCTGAGTTGGAGGTAGCCCTTGATTCCCTTGGCTCCTTTTTCAACTACCTTATTGACACTGATTATCATCAGGATGACATGGGGGCCAGTCAGGCGGTCGAAGAAGAGGTAACTATTATTTCCTCCGACTCAACGCCTTTGCCAAGACAGAAAATTCGACGGGTAACCCGGAAAGTAAGCTTTTCACACCCCTTAGCTCATTTGGATCCTCACTTTCTTTTGAAGCAACAGCAGCACGAGAACTGGCGACAAACTCGGACCAGCGGAGGTGAAGAGTTATCCTTCGGTTTACCATATACTCCAGCTCCACGGAAATGTCGAAACGAGGTCCTTCCAAATTTAAACTCTTTCTATCCTCTGGCGGGTCTCATTCACCAGCCACTTAATTCTTCTGATTCAAACTATCAGGAGGCTTCTCGCTCCTCTTCTGGCGACTCATCACAGTCCCAGCTGCCCGCTTTCAAAACTGCCCCTGGGTAACAACAATTACTTATTATTTTCTACCTCCTTGGGCTCTTATATTTGTACTGACGTCTCATAACCCATGCAGTGGAAAGGCAAAACCTAGCAAGAAGGAAAAAGTGATCAAGCCAGCTGAAGACCCCAAAGTCCATGAACTAGAGCAGCAAATTCCAGCGTCTAACGCCTCCGTGCAACAACCAGAAGAGCCTGTTCATGATGTTCCACCAGAAATTCTTGACCTTTCCAGTGACCAAACAAACATCAATCCTTTGAACACTGAATCGTCAAGCCCAATTAAACCGTCAGGAACACATGCCGACGATGTTATGATCACTGGCACCAGCTTCAAAGAGCCGGGAAAACCTACTGTCTTGGCCAAGCACTCCGCCAAAGAAGAAATTATTGAAAGGCGAAAAGTGAGATTTGACATCGCCAACTATTCTCAATTGAGCATTAGTGAAGTACTCTCTGGTTATCTCAACCAAGTGCATACCAGCCGCGACCTTGAAGTTGATATGGTGAAGCAGATGCATAAAAAATATGAGGTATGAATTCCTGCTTTAATAAATAATGCATATCCTGTCAGCCCCCAAGTCTACTGTGTATGATAGGATTGAATATGTTGTAGACTTAGAATAACCATGAGTATAAAAAGCATCTTTGGTAGAATCCTTCAAAGGCCGGCTTTCACCATCCGAGTTAAACCGGGTCTTTAACAATTAACTTTGTATCCATAGCCCCCAAGGGCCAGTTTAATCGGCATGAATGAACCGGTGCTGTTGACCATTGTTTATAAATGAAATCTTACTTGTGTAGCCCCCATGAGCCGGCTGTGGTTGTTTACGGCACAACCGGGTCATCATAAAGTAGTAATGAAATGCGAGCAATATGGATTAGCCCCCAAGTACCAAGTACTCTTGCTTGCAAAGTGCTTGGGACTTTATTCATATGAGCCGCTATATGAAGAATTTTTTGGTACGCATTAGCCCCCAAGTGCCAAGTGTTGTTGCTTGCAAAAGGCTTGGGACTTATATTCTTGTAACTCGAATATGGTTGCAAATCTGTGCTTGTACAGGACGCTACTGCTCAACTTCAATCGTAATTGGATGACGCGAAAACCCGGCTGGAGCATCAAGAATCTGAGACCCGGAAAGCCGACTCAAAATTCAAATTTAGTCTGGATGAAACAGAAAAACTGAAGACCATTTTTGACGCTGAAAGAACCGCCTGGGCTGAAGAGAAAACTGCTCTGACGCAGCGGGCTGAAAAAGCGGAAGCTGCACTTCAAGAGGTGACCACTGAGCTTGCCGGTTTAAAACACCGTATATCCCAGATGGTTTCTGCTATCTTTGGTGAATAGCTTTGTCAACATCAAAATTGAATCTTACCTTTCATGCTACAAACCGTCTCTGATCAATCCATAATTATTACACAGGTCCCAGGAGCAGCAATCTTGGTCAAGAAATGCTTGAAAAGCTCAAGGCCATATATACGCTTGTCGAACAGCTATATACCGGAACTCAGCGCACGTTGGCCATGATTTCTCCAACTAATCAAGCACCCACTCTTCTTGGTGATGTCTTGAAAAAACTCTCTGTTCTGCCAGCTAGAACTGAAGAAATCAAGCGGTCATCTGCAAGAGCCGGTGCTGTGACGGCTTTGAGTTGGGCCAAAGCATGGCAAGCAGAGTTAGACCCGGCCGAGCTTGCTACGGGATATCCAAGTCTCAAAGAAGATGGCACTCCTTTTGATAAGAAAGACTTTGCTGCCTGTGTGAAGGAGATACGTCCACTGGCTAGCCTCATTGCCGATGAAACGGATCTTTCAAGATACCAGGTGGCTTATAATGTGGAGAATTAGAAGATGCCTACTCCGGCTTACAAAGTGATGGATCTGATCCCCCAATCCGTAAGTATACCTTCGCCCCTGAAGTCGATCTGTCCGAGCTTATAGATGATGAAGCTGAATTCCAAGCCTTGTCTGGCATTGACTAGTCATCACCAAATTTCCAGACGGCGGAGGATGACGAAGAACCGGAAAAAGATGATCCAGAAGCTTCAAGCTGTCAAGGCCAAGAAGAGTGATCCGCTGGGCGGTTCATATATTTGATCTTCTGAAAACACTTGATCACTTTGGCTCACTGAGTCATGTAATAGGCTAGTGAAACTTTGAGCTGTCGTGCCATCGTGCACGTTTTGTTTTGCATGATACGGTTGATCCGCCAAATTAATAGCTGCCACTTATGCTTATAATGCCATCAATTTGATTCTGTTCCTGCATACAAACAGATCACAAGTGTCTTGGCGGTTTACCGCAGAACGGGTCATAATACCCAATATTGAACCACTGGTGACTAAAATAGTTCATAACCAGGGCTGGTTGAATCATAACCATATATAATCATAACAAAAATATCATACCTGTGATATTTCACTACTGCAGGATGCTGCTAATGCGACACTATGATCAGAGACCCTTCGAGAAACTATGTGTGATGCAATAATCGGAAACGGTGTTGTATGAAAACCGTTAGAAATGTATAAAACGTTTGTGATGACGGATGCATCAAACACGGTTCAGGTTTTAGTTGCGTGTGCGATGAAGGGCATACGGTTCAGTTCAATTAACTATTTGCGATGAGGAGGAACAAAAGAAACAGGCAGCCAAATGAAGGCATGTGCGATACACAGCATACGATTTACTCAGATGAACTATTTGTGATTAGGCAACACAAAAGAAATGGTCAGCCAGATCAAGGTGTGTGCGATATACGGCATGCGGTTCACCCGGATGAACTATTTGCGTTGAGACATGAGAACATAAAGGGTTCAACTTAACAAGATGTGTGTGATATGCGACAAACAGATCTGTTATCAGAAATGTGTGTGAAGACCGATAATAACACAGACGGTTGCTGTTAATAAGATGTGTGTGTTGTGCGATGGGATTGCATACAGAACAACAACATATATATATATATATACACACACTTATAAGGACATGCTTGCATTACCAAATTAAACATCCACTTACATAGGTGGCTACTACAACCATGGCATTTGCACACACCAAAGTAAACTATTACATGCATAAGTACATAGGTGGCTACTACACACATGACATTTCCACACACCAATAAAGTAAACTATATATTACATGCATGATTAGCTAGCATAAACGAACATCTGATCATCATCTACTTCTTCTGACGCTTGCTCTGCTTGTGGCTCGATCCGGGCTCGTCGATTTGGGAAACGAGGCACTTCCTCATGTCAACGATCCGCTTGTGCATCTCGTAGCATGTGTACACGCTCTTGGCCGCAAACCTGTGGTGAGGTTCATCCAGTTGCCGCATCTAGGCCCCGTGCCAGGATACGGGACTTGTTCTCTGGGCATCTTGCTTCATCTTTTCGTAGTAGGGGTCGATGATGGCTGAGGCGAGTTCGACCAGGGAGTCCTTCTTCGTGCTGCCCCAGACCGTGTAGTGGTCACGGATTTCGACAAGGTTCTTGCAGGCCAAGCCCGTAACACTGAGCGCTTTTACATCGTTGGTGGTATCCACCGTGGCGAACTTGTAGTCAGTGTTGTTGACAAACCTATTGAAATGGTCGCAAGGCTCTATGGCCATGCAGTAGTGGTAGATGAGGACATGATGGTGCACGCACAACTGGGCGACGGCAACCTTCTGATCTATGCCGGGACGACCGGCGGTGTACTGGAGGTCGATGTCGACCACCTTGTACTTGTCTCCAGCAAGCAACTGCTCAACGCTGTTGATGTAGTCGTCCACCACGGCCGGGTCGATGGTGTACACCACCGAGAGATCCGTCTCCCTCGCGTGGGTCTCCACTCTATGCTCGCCGAACTCCATTGGAGCGCCGCCGGATATCCCCTCTCTATGTGTCGTCGTGGGTGTGCTTGTTGTGTTGTGGGGCGCGATCGAAAGGTTGAAGAGACTAAGGTTATAATGGCCGCGGGAATTAAAGGGGAAGCCGGACGGCCAGGAATATCGCAGGCCTTGATGGTAGTTCTAATTTGCAGCGCGTAACTCCATCGTGCCGCACGTAACTGCATCGCATGGCAACGCGCGCGGCGCAACCGCATGCATATGGGCCCCCGACGTGATCGTGCGCACGCCCAACCGCTGGCAAAGCGCGCGCAGAGGGAAGCGAGCAGAGCGCTCCACGGTCGCCTCAAGGAAAAGTTGTCCACAAGCCGAGCGCGCCAACGGACGCGACAGAGCACGCCGCGGTGCCTAAAGGCGAGCACAACGCGCTACGGCGCCTAACAGCGAGCAGAGCTTGCCGAGGGACGCGAGCAGAGGACGGCACAGTGATACGTGGCAAATAAGACGTACTGTGCGAGCGATGTCGGAGACATCAAGCACGAATCAGATTAGAGTTGCGTGTGCGGTACGTGGCAGACAGTTGATCCATCAGAGCTGTTTGTGATGGAATAAGCCGTGTGTGTTGCGGGCAAACGCTTGCTGGTGTATAACCTTAAATTTAACCAAAAAAGTGTTAATGCATGTTACAAAAATTGTATAGCTGGAAACTATGTTCAAATACGACTCCAACGATATAATCTATGGCGACATGCATTCGTATTTTATTAGTTAAATTCTACTTATAAACTAGGACGGGGGTATAGTAGGTAATTAAATCGCAAACGTTTTTTTATTAATTGTATGTGTACATGTCCTCTCGTCCGCCTCTCGCACGTCTTGTCACCCCGCTGTCGTAGACAGCTTATAGTCCAAGCTTGCACATCGCGCGGGGGCGTTCTTTTGGCCAAACGGTGGCGCCAATGAATCATCAGTGAGCCCGTTCCCACGCAACCTTGCAGGTTCCCACGCAAGCTTCCCGCCCGACTCAGTGAAAACCCCCAAAATCCCAATGCTTACCGGCCTGCTATAAAAACCCTCACGGCCGGCGAGTCCTGCATCCCATTTTCCCCTCCCTCCCTGTAGCTTATCTCGTCTGCTTCTCCCACAATCGCCAATGGCACCGGTCTATCATCGTCGCTCAGCCACTCCGCCGTCATCAGAGGATAGCTCCAGCTGGGAGGCTACACCGCGGCGGCGGCGCAGTCCCCGGCGTAGTGTAGTGCGCGTGGCGTCCCTGTTGGGTGTGCGCGGAACACCCACCACACGCTCCGCCGCCGCTACCCATCGGCAGCTGTTGCCGGCCGTCGTTGCCGCCACACCACCATCGAAAGCCAGGGCCATCTCCCGCTCCGCCGTCGTGGCCCGAAGGCGGGAGGTGGCCGTCGTGGCCGCCACCCCACCGCCCCGCCATCGTGGCCATCACCCGCTCCGCCATCGCGGCCCAAAGGCGGGAGGTGGTGGTCGTGGCCGCCACCCCATCGTCAGCCGCCATGGCCGCCAACCCACCGTCGACCGCCTGGATCATCACCCGCTCCGCCACCGCTGCCCGACGAAGGGAGGCGGAAGTGGAGGCCCGCACGTGCGTCAGCGACCTTGCGCGCTACATCGAGTTCCTGCGGGAGGAGGAGGAGCGCCTCGTCGAGCACGCAAAGAGCATTACTGCAGCCGTGGCCGCAGCACACGCCAACGCAGAGGCGAGGAATCAGGAGATCTATGAGCAGTCCGGCCGCTTCAAGAGGGATCGTCTGCAGCGGTAGTGGGCTTTCGAGCTGGCGAGCGTCGCTGAACGTGCAGCAGCGGCAGGCACCGTATTGCATTTGTCCAGCTCGTCGATAGGCTCCTCCTCCCCTGCCTCTTACTGAGCGCGCTCGGCAGAGGAGAGGCTGCTGGAAGTAGCACAAAGCCCCTCCGTGGTAGTAGTAGTAGTATTTAGGGGCTATTTTGTTTAGTTCATCTGACTATAGATGTGTGGTCGAACTGTACAACGTACTTAAAATTAGCTAGTATATATAGTTGGACTAGCTATTTCAGTACGTGGTTGGCAACAATTGGGGAGAAGTTTGGTCGGTTCAGCTATCGAGTTGAACTGTTTGTATAAATTAAGAACGACTGCTTAATCTATGAATGAAATCTATGCTTAATTACTGAATTTTAGTTGCAAAAATTACATAGTGCTAATGATTTCTAGCTGCATATTTTGATAAATCGCAGTGTTACAAGGATTAACAAATGGCAACGTTACTAGATCAACAAATGTAAATCTTTCCAGTTTGACAAATGGCAACATACCCAATATGACAGATGCAAATCTTACCAAATTGTTTGTACGTGGTTGCACACGGGTCATCCAGAACAACCGTTTGTGTTGAAGGGATGCACAAATCCTGCACTGCTCTCACTTTGCATACGGGTGTTCTATCTAAATCGTTTGTGATCAAGAGCTGCAGAAATTCTGCTCGGCACATTTTCTCTTGGCTTCCTGGGGAAGCTGTCGGTTTGCATACGGGTGTTCTAACTAAAACGTTTGCGATGAGTGTTTTATATTTAAAAAGCGAATTAAACTGCGGCTTGGGCGCCATTAATGGAGAGGATGCGAGCAAGGCGGGCGGCCATGGAAGTCAAAGGGATCGCTTCCCAGTGAGCCTGCACACTCGATGACAGCTTACACGCCTCTCGATCAGCCTGCGCACCGGACGGCGCTCGCACGCCTCCCATTCAGTCAAGGTCAAGCAGCTGTCCACACGGCACCTCCTACAGCCATGAAAACCAAGACACATGGTGTCACGTGAATGGTTAACAGAATTTTGGATTTACTAGAATTTAAAAACCAGGCATCTCAATATTTTGCCGGCAATCAACGGTGCCCTGGTGTTTGAAATTCATTCCCATTTCTTGCATGGGACCTAAGCATGCACCCAAGGACACAGATTTGATTTTTCGACCAATTTATATGCACTGGAGCATGTGCATGTAGTTCAAATTTGAATTATGCATATAAATGCATTGAAAACTCAATTAATGCATAAAAATGTCCAAACGAACCCCGAAAAATCACAAAAAGTCACACAACACTCCTGTTGTTCTATGTTGACATGAGAAAAAAAATTGAAAGCAATCAGAGGCAATGGATATCGTTTTGTCCCCAAAGTTGGGACGTTCCCTACCAAAAACCACCATGCTTGTTGTGAGAAGCTCCGGTTTGTGAGAAGCATATACCAAACATGCCCCAAATGGGACAAAATTTGTACAACGGCATGTTGATGCCGCTCCATGATAGCATGCCAAGTTTCATGAATTTCAGACGAGTTTTGGATTTACTAGAATTAAAAAACCAGGCATCTCAATGCTTTGCCGGCAATCAACGGTGCCTTGGTGTTTGAAATTCATTCCCATTTCTTGCATGGGATCTAAGCATGCACCCAAGGACACAGATTTGATTTTTCAACCAATTTATATGCACTGGAGCATGTGCATGTAGTTCAAATTTGAATTATGCACATAAATGCATTGAAAACTCAGTTAATGCATAAAAATGTCCAAACGAACCCCGAAAAATCACAAAAATTCACACAACACTCCTGTTGTTCTATGTTGACACGAGAAAAAAATTTGAAAGCAATAAAAGGCAATGGATATCGTTTCGTCCCCAAAGGTGGGACGTTCCCTACCGAAAACCATCATGCTGAGAAGCTCCGGTTTGTGAGAAGCAAATACCCGAACCTGCCCCAAATGGGACAAAATTTGTACCACAACATGTTGATGCCGCTCCATGATAGCATGCCAAGTTTCATGAATTTCAGACGAGTTTTGGATTTAATAGAATTTAAAACAAAGTATCTCGACGTTTTGCCGGCAATCAACGGTGCCCTGTTGTTTGAAATTCATTCCCATTTCTTGCATGGGACCTAAGCATGCTCCCAAGGACACGGATTTGATTTTTCAACCAATTTATATGCACTGGAGCATGTGCATGTAGTTCAAATTTGAATTATGCACATAAATGCATTGAAAACTCAGTTAATGCATAAAAATGTCCAAACGAACCCCGAAAAATCACAAAAATTCACACAACACTCCTGTTGTTCTCTATTGACACGAGAATTTTTTTTGAAAGCAATCAGAGGCAATGGATATCGTTTCATCCCCAAAGGTGGGACGTTCCCGACCAAAAACCATCATGCTTGTTGTGAGAACCTCCGGTTTGTGATAAGCATATAACCAAACCTGCCCCAAATGGGACAAAATTTGTACCATGGCATGTTGATGCCGCTCCATGATAGCATGCCAAGTTTCATGAATTTCAGACGAGTTTTGGATTTACTAGAATTTAAAAACCAGGCATCTCAATGTTTTGCCGAAAATCAACGGTGCCCTGGTGTTTGAAATTCATTCCCATTTCTTGCATGGGACCTAAGCATGCACCCAAGGACACAGATTTGATTTTTCAACCAATTTATATGCACTGGAGCATGTGCATGTAGTTCAAATTTGAATTATGCACATAAATGCATTGAAAACTCAGTTAATACATAAAAATGTCTGAACAAACCCCGAAAAATTCCAAAATTGAACACAACACTCTTGTGGTTCTATGTTCACACTCGAAAAAAAATTAAAGCAAGAAGAGGCAATGGATATCATTTCGTCCCCAAAGGTGGCACGTTCCCTACCGAAACCATCACGCTTGTTGTGAGAAGCTCTGTTTTGTGAGAAGCTTATACCCAAACCTGCCCCAAGTTGGACAAAAAAGTTACCACGGCATGTTGATGCCGCTAATGATAGCATGCCAAGTTTCATGAATTTCAGATGAGTTTTGGATTTACTAGAATTTAAAAACCAGGTATCTCGATGTTTGCGGCCAAGTGACGGTGGCAGGGGGTTTGAAATTCATTCCCATTTCTTGCATGGGACCTAAGCATGCAACCAAGGACACACATTTGATTTTTTTCAATAAGTTTATATGCACTGGAGCATGTGCATGTAGTTCAAATTTGAATTATGCGCATAAAATTCCTGGAAAACCCAGTTAATGTATAAAAATGTACAAACGAACCCTGAATAATTCCAATTTTTTTGACGACACACCTATAGTTGCATGTTCACTGCAGATAAAAGTTCTAACAATTCAAACACCATCCTTTGTAGCTATGACCCCATTACGTAATTCAAATGATCAAGACAATAAATCAAGTAGATCGCACACAGTTTATTATCACCAACCATGTGACATACAACACAATATATCTTGGAGCACCGTCGGTGTATAGTACGCCCATGGCTTACGAGAGAAGGTGCGTCGGCTACAGTCCACAGCCGGCGTGTCAAGCACACTAGCTCACTCCCCAAATATCATTTCACTGTTCATTCGCCGCCGGTGAAAGCGGCGTAGTACTTTTTATTTTGTTTAATTAAGAGCGCCGGTCTTTAATTTGTTAGAATAATGTTTAGGTCAGCTAGCTTTGTTTAATTGCTGAACTTACTCTATTAAGAAGTTAGTCTCCTTTGTGTACCCAAATTATGCAATGACGTGGATGACCACTGTAACCAGGGAAATTCGCACCAAAATTTTTGACGTTCAAACTCAACACACACGGGTTAAGCTATCTGAATCATTTGTGATGTTCACATTGTTGGGGAACGTAGTAATTTCAAAAAACTTCCTACGCACACGCAAGATCATGGTGATGCATAGCAACGAGAGGGGAGAGTGTTGTCCACGTACCCTCGTAGACCGAAAGCGGAAGCGTTAGCACAACGCGGTTGATGTAGTCGTACGTCTTCACGATCCGACTGATCAAGTACCGAACGGACGGCACCTCCGAGTTCAGCACACGTTCAGCCCGATGACGTCCCTCGAACTCCGATCCAGCCGAGTGTTGAGGGAGAGTTTCGTCAGCACGATGGCGTGGTGACGATGATGATGTTCTACCGACGCAGGGCTTCGCCTAAACACCGCTACAGTATTATCGAGGTGGACTATGGTGGAGGGGGGCACCGCACACGGCTAAAAGATCAACAGATCAATTGTTGTGTCTCTAGGGTGCCCCCCTGCCCCCGTGTATAAAGGAGCAAGGGGGGGTCCTACTCCCACTGGGAGTAGGACTCCCTCCCTTTTCCTTGTTGGATTAGGAGAGGAGAGGAAAGGAGAGAGAGGGGGAAGGAAAGGGGGGCGCCACCCCCCCCCCCACCTCCTTGTCCAATTCGGACTTGGGGGGAGGGGCGCGCGGCTGCCCCTTGGCTGCCTCTCTTCTTCCACCAATTGGGCCAATGAGGCCCGATAACCTCCGGGGGGTTCCGGTAACCCCCCGGTACTCCGATATATATCCGATAACCCCCGGAACCATTCCGGTGTCCGAATATAGTCGTCCAATATATCAATCTTCATGTCTCGACCATTTTGAGACTCCTCGTTATGTCCGTGATCACATCCGGGACTCCGAACAATCTTCGGTACATCAAAACATATAAACTCATAATATAACTGTCATCGAAACTTTAAGTGTGCGGACCCTACGGGTTCGAGAACTGTGTAGACATGACCGAGACACATCTCCGGTCAATAACCAATAGTGGAACCTGGATGCTCATATTGGCTCCCACATATTCTACGAAGATCTTTATCGGTCAGACCGCATAACAACATACGTTGTTCCCTTTGTCATCGGTATGTTACTTGCCCGAGATTCGATCGTCGGTATCTCAATACCTAGTTCAATCTCGTTACCGGCAAGTCTCTTTACTCGTTCTGTAATACATCATCCCGCAACTAACTCATTAGTTGCAATGCTTGCAAGGCTTAAGTGATGTGCATTACCGAGTGGGCCCAGAGATACCTCTCCGACAATCGGAGTGACAAATCCTAATCTCGAAATACGCCAACCCAACAAGTACCTTCGGAGACACCTGTAGAGCACCTTTATAATCACCCAGTTATATTGTGACGTTTGGTATCACACAAAGTGTTCCTCCGGTAAACGGGAGTTGCATAATCTCATAGTCATAGGAACATGTATAAGTCATGAAGAAAGCAATAGCAGAATACTAAACGATCGAGTGCTAAGCTAATGGAATGGGTCAAGTGAATCACATCATTCTCCTAATGATGTGATCTCGTTAATCAAATGACAACTCATGTCTATGGCTAGGAAACTTAACCATCTTTGATTCAACGAGCTAGTCAAGTAGAGGCATACTAGTGACACTCTGTTTGTTTATGTATTCACACATGTATCAAGTTTCCGATTAATACAATTCTAGCATGAATAATAAACATTTATCATGATATAAGGAAATAAATAATAACTTTATTATTTCCTCTAGGGCATATTTCCTTCACACATATCGTACACAGTTCTGAATAAGGGACCGTGTCTGATGACACTTTGCGCGCCAGTTTTTTGGCTGAAGCGATTCCAAATTTTCGGCTTCCGTGCAAATATCTACCTCCCCGCCCCCTCCCGGCCTCCCCCTTACCAAAAGCCACATTTCCCCTCTTTCCGCCTTCCTTTCCAAGTTGAAACCTTCACTCCTTGCTTGCAGCGCCGCCGCCTCCTTGCCGCCGCCCTCCTTCACGCTCCTCGGCCTCGCCTATCTAGGCAGGTAATCCACACCCGACCCCCATCCTCCTCCTCCTTCCACATCCCACATGCCCCTACCGCCGGCGCGAGCGTGACACCTTCCACCCAAATCACCGACCCCTCCACCAAATAAGCGTCGGCCTAAGCCATGGTGCACGCAGTATAGCCAGGACCTCAAGGAGCATTTGGCAGCGGAGAAGCAAATCGCGGCCGCATGCGCGGATGAGGTCGCGATGGCTGCCATTCGTGCCGACCCCCAGATCTTGAAGGAGCACCTTGCCATTTGCTAGCTACACCGGTTATGCATGCTCGGTTTACCCGTTGCGTGTACTGCTCCCGCCGTTCCTTCACAAATTCTAGTGAATTGTGCTATCTAATTTTACCATGCAATCTGTTGCTCTAGTGTATATGTTTTATATGCCGCGCAGTGTGGTGCACACTTATTAACTGTTTTGTTAATTAGTTGTCGTCTTCAGTTAACTGTTTGGTTCAATTCTGCAAATGTGATGTTCAATTCTTCAGGCTGCAATTTTGTATTTGTCTTCCATGTGAGAAATAAATCGAATTTATCTTTACAAAATTGTGGGTGCATTCTGTTATTGTATACCATGTGAGGAATAAATTGAATTTGGTTGTAGTAAATACATGAGAAACAAATACAATTGCTACAATTGGCTGTAGTTAACTGTTTGACTAACTATCTGATCTTCTATTAGGAGTATGTTATATTGTGCAATGTGGTGCTCAGTTAATGTTTGGTTCATTTGTTGTGGTGTTTAGTTAACTGCTTGGTTCAATTCTGCAATGCGATGTCCAATTGCTGTGGGTAGAATTTTGTATTGTTGTGCATGTGAGGAATAAATCGAATTTGGCTACACTTAATACATGAGAAACATATACAAGTGCTATTTTTCCTAGTTCTTAATCATGCTTGGTTTGGATAAATGGATTTTCCCTGTGGCTTGAATTAATCTGATGAATCTGGAATGTGATTATTTTTCATCAACATATTTTACTGATAGCATGCGAACCCTTACTTAACCTGATGACTAACTACCTTATATGTGTTACAGGGAAACAATGGGAAGCACTGAGGTTTACAATCGAGGTTAGCAGGTGCATGGTCCGTTGTCTAATAGCACATTATTGTGCAATTGCAGGAACCATTCTAATATTTAGGTTTTTAAAAATTTGGTCTTGCACATGTAGGTCTTGCTGTTAGAGGTTTTGATCCACTGTTCGACCCTTTTTGCATATGGGGAAATGAGTTGTCCATGAATATCAGTCAAGTCAAGAAACTCATAAAGATTGTTAGGATAAAGAAATTAGCGACAAAAAACAACAAGATCTTTGTCTGCACAATGAAGAAGACATCAGTTCACTACAGGATGGTACTAACTATTGTACCTTGCCTTTTTTATTCCTTTGCCCCATTTCCAATATAGAGAAGATATTTATGCACATCTTGTTTTCAGGCCTTTCCAAAGCAGTTCACTGATGATTACCTCTCAAACCACCTGTATGGTTAGGAGGCGAGGAAGGTATTCATACAACACCCACGGTTCAATATTGAAGTGTTCCTGAAGAGGACGAAGGATGGACGGTCAATCATCCGCGGGCACTGGCCTAAAGTTACAAAGACCTTCAACATCAATGAAGGCTCAATATTCGCCTTCTGCTTCAACAGTTTTCCAGATGAAATACATCTGTCTATGTACCGTCTATGATGCTAATTTCGAAAGTCTATAGATGTTGCATGTGAAACTTGGTCCTGGTGTAGTTGTGTAATGGGGTAGCTGAGTGCTGAAGCTATATGATGTTGTACTCTGATGTATTTCAGTTATGAAAATGAAATGTATTGTGTGCTTAATATGAACTGTCAATTAGATTAATAAATGGATTATGAATAATCGGATAATTAGCCTGCTAGTGGCGAATTAGCCTGCTAATTGGGTTTTGCTATTGCAAACGGTTGTTGAAAAAATACCGTGGGCGATGACCTCAGGCAACTCACACCGTTTCTAGGAATAAACCGTGTTGGATTAATGAATAATCACACACGACTTTCTCTTTAAAATTGTTTGCGTTAGGCCACCTTGCGCAAACGTTTACCACATGAAAATTGTGTGTGATGGACAACCTTTGCCACACGGTTTCTTCCATGGACTGTGTGTGATATATTCAATAACGCAAGCGATTTAACGGGAAAATTGTGCATGATGTACCTGTGAACGGAAACGTTTTCCTTCGAGCGACTGTGTGGGATGTACATACGAACGGAAACGTTTAGCGGGGACTGACTGTGTGGGATGTACTTGCGATCGGGGACAATTTCGCCATATAATTGTTTTTTTAGCTCTACTATACGTATTTCCGTATTTGAGCGCTCGCCGGTCGCACACGACCTCATTTTGCCGAACGTGTGTGCCAGGAGGGCATATCCCCGACGGTTTCTTGGTCGTGTGGGAAGGACCCCCCCTATCGCCCACACTCACTTGGCGACGGTTCCAAATGTCGTCGCGGAAAGGGGTTAAAAACCGTTTGTTTTGGAGCTCGTTGTACTAGTGTTTAATCATACTGTCGGCTTATCATACCAGTGCAGTAAGGGTGATAACCCAAAGGTTTGAGCACATAATGCCCTGCTCAATTGTCATATATTGCCGGCTTACAATGCCATATGCAGGAAGGGGTAATATCCCAAGACTTAGAGCACAATGCTTCTAAGTATATAAAATCATCACACACTGGAGACTTATAGTCTAAAGCCAGGCCGGGTTAATAAACACCGGACAGTTTCATATATGAACCATGCATTAACATGTCAGAAAAGATGAACCTCAAAAATGTTCAAATAGAAATAATAAAGCGGAAAAATGAGGCTTTCATAGGCCGCCAAGCCTAAATCTCAAGTGCTTTCATGGGCCGCACAGCCACTGAATTAACCTTTTAAACCTTATAAGCCGGGCCTCACATGACCAATCGTCGTTTTAACTTTGACAAGTTCAGGGTCTTGTATAAGATTGACTGTCAAAAGTACAGCGGGTCATTCCAGGATTACCTGGGCAGACTGGCAGACTTAAAAAGGCAGGATAGCCCGGGTTTTTAGGTGAATACACCTGGCTTCCAAGTCTGAAAAAAGGTTATGTCCTCTTTGGTGAATACACCTATGTTTGAACAAGATAACCTGGAAAGTTTTGGTGAATACACCTGGCATTCCATGCCAAAAAAGTTTATGTCCTCTTTGGTGAATACACCTATGTTTGAACATGATAACCTGGAAACTTTTGGTGAATACACCTGGCGTTCCAAACCAATCAAGAGGGTAGTGACGCTATGTTCTCTTTGGTGAATACACCTATGTTGGAACAGGAAGCCCCCAAGTGATGTTTACAGCCCAGCCTGTAAGCCGGATCAGAGGGTAGTATAGCTATGCCCGTTGAGCAGGAAGCCCCCAAGTGTGTCATATGAAGTGTGAGGTGGACCGCGTCGACCGTCGAAGGGAAGTAGGCGTGCTGCATCCGAAGCACCGCCTCGCTCTCCGGCGCCTCCTTCTCCCCGGCATCCTTGGCCACTCCCTTGCCCTTGTTGGACTTGGGCGCCATGGCGGATGGAAGGAGATGATAGCACGGAGCAGTGGGGGCGCGGCGGCGGTGAGCGGAGGCGGGGGCTTTGATTTTCGCTTGAGGAAGAAGAGGGGAATGGCGGTTCCGAGATTGGAAAAGACGCGGAGGGTAAATGAGCAGCGCGTTTGTGATTTTCCCCTTTTATGGGGAAGGCGCAGGCTGCCTCTTTACCATTTACCATGATGTGACACATGAGGGCAGCAACCGCCCCACGCATGACCCCCACGTCACGCACGACCCCCATGTTGCGCATTCAACGCGGGTCGTGGGGAAGCGCAACCAGCGGAGAAGTTACCGCAGTAAAACTCTGCCTGCCACGCATATCATCCCCACCAACTTCGCCGAGGCCGCCCAGACCGGTACCCTTTCTTTGTCGACTATTTTTCTTGCGGGCTCTGCCCCCCTTTCTCCGACTTCTTCAACGATATTATGCACACCTACAGCTTCCACCTACTCGACTTCACACCGAACGTCGTGGCATGTATGGCTTTCTTTGCTCATCTTTGCGAGGGCTTCACCGGAGTGCTCCCCAGCACGGCGCTCTTCCGCCACTACTTTTACCCTCGCATTCAGCCAGGGGACGCCATTTCCGGGTGCATCGCCTAGATTCTGAGGACTCGGGAGAAGGGCACATACCCGGAGGGCACCCAGAAGGAGAGTTGGGACGAGTGGCGGGGCCGGTGGCTCTGGATCAGGGAGAAGGATCCGCGGGAGTTCTGCTGAGTTCGTCAGAGTCCGCCGGTCCGCCACAAGGACTGGAGTGACCTCAACGCCAATGACAAGAAGCTCACGATCACCACTACCAGGATCCATTGCGCCACCATGTCCGGGCTCACCCTTGAGATGATTGGGGCCGATTTCATCTGCCGCCGAATGGCCCCACTGCATAACAAGGGGAGGCTGGCCTGGCTCTTCAGGAACGCGGCCGACATCATGAGGCTTCGCCCTGGCTTGAAGCACAACTTCACGGTAATGGGGCACGCCCATTTTTGTCAGAGGCTCTTTCATCTCAATGTGGGTGATGATGGCAGGGTTGAGAGGACCAGCAAGGCCGGCAAGGCCGTCAAGGGGCCTCTGTTCGGGTTGCCGGCGGGAGTGATCCCGCTGAGCAATAACTCTCG
Source organism: Aegilops tauschii subsp. strangulata (assembly GCF_002575655.3). Taxonomy (NCBI): domain Eukaryota; kingdom Viridiplantae; phylum Streptophyta; class Magnoliopsida; order Poales; family Poaceae; genus Aegilops; species Aegilops tauschii. The sequence continues at coordinate 498,729,611 of NC_053036.3, forward strand.
TCAGTCCGCCATCATTGCTATGATGCTGGACTTCAACGCGCACGGCCTTGACCCGGCCTGGGTCGAGCCACCAGCAGAGAAGGTGCAGGAGTTCTTCGACAACTTGTCGGAGAAGTATGTTTGCGACAAGCCGGTGCTCATCCGCGACACCACCAAGGAGGAGCTGGACTACATTGCCGCCAGGGCGGCAGAGGCGGCGCTTGCCCGGGAGGCCAGCAGCGCTGGCCATGTGGAGGACGAGGCTGATACGGTCATGGAGGAGAAGGAGCTCGCCGGATGGGCGGAGTTTGCTGGGGAGGCCAGCAGCGCCGGCACCGGGGCCCCTCTAATCGAAGATGTGCTCGAGGAGTCGACCGAGGAAGAGGCTGAGGCTGACGACCCTCCGGCCATGGGAAAAAGGCGTGTCCTGCGGCGGGCAAGCTCCGGCGAGCCGGTCCGGCATGGCAGGATCACGCAGCGGCAGCCGCCCCAGGAGCAGCTCGTGCGCGAGACGAGGGTGATGAAGGCCGCGGCAGCGAAGAAGGTGGCGAAGGCCGCGGTGGCAAAGAGGACGGTGACTGCTTCCTCCTTGTCCAAGCGGTACCGGACCCCATCCCCTTCCCCTTCCGACAGCACCTTGGAGGCCGAGGTTGACCTCGGATCTTTTAGTCCGGCGAGGAAGAGGAAGCTAGTGGAGGAGGAGGTGGAGGAAGAGTAAGTATTTTGCCCCACACATCATCTCCTGACTTCACTCCTGTGCTATCCTTCTTTGATTTGATGTTTATCTTCACAGGGATGTGGAGACGCTGGCCCAAAGGGTGGGGAAGAGGGCCAAGGCCTCGACGGGCGACAAGCCCCCGGCGGGTACTTCGCGTATGCCGTTGCTGGTGGAGAGCAGCCCGGACAGCAGCCCCCGGTGTAGCCCCCGCTTCAGCCCCCAGCGTAAGCTCATCACTCACTCCTCCACTGATGAACATTGGGGTGTGAACCCTTGATGCTAACCTTGCCGGGTTTGCAAGAGAAGAACGGCAGCAGGAGGGGCCGCCGAGGGCCACCCCCAACATGCCGCCCCTCTCGACTACGCCGCCCCGAGGGGCGTCCCCGGCAAGGGCATCCACCACCGAGCCCACTCATATGGAGGAGGAGGAGGCGAACTTGGGTGCCGAGGGTTCTGCCCCGGCAACGAATGATGGCGGGGAGGGCGCCACTTCTTCCCAGCCCGGTGTGGGTAAGTTGTTTGTTTCCCGTCCCTGTTCTTTCTTCTTTTTTTTGAACTTCAACCTTGGCTCCGCCTCATTCGCCTTCTTGGTATCCAGACCCTTCCTCGGCGGACCGGGAGGACATTGACACCGCCATCGAGGAGGTCGCCAGGGACGCCGAGGCCGAGGCCGACAAGATCGCCGCCGAGGAGGCCGCCAAGACCGCCGCCGAGGATGCCGCCAAGGGGCCTACCGGGGAGGCCGGCAAGGCCACCGCCGAGTAGGCCGGCAAGGGTCCTGCCGGAGAGGCCGGCAAGGCCGCTGCCGAGGAGGGGGTGGTTGAAGACCAACCTTCCTCCTCTGCTGCCTCTGGCTCGGGCAAGTACTTGAAGGTGGGCGACGACCTGTTCATCCACCTCCCAGGGACGGCAAGCACCAGGGCGCCAACCGAGGGGGAGGTGTTCGACGACGAGGCGCTCGCCTCCGCCGGGCTTTAGGTTGTTGACGAACTGAGCGCCGGCGGTGGTGGTTCCCAAGAGGAGCAGCTGCTTCGGGCCATGAGCACTAACTTCCAGGATCTCCAGGTGCTTCACCGTGCCCGCTGGACAAGGCAAAATCCTGGATGGCGGCGGTGGACAAGGCGGAGGCGGATCTCGAGGAGCGCGTCGCCGAGACGCAGGCCTGGTTCCGCCAGGCCCATGATGAACTGAAGGTTGCCCAGGATTAGTTGGCTGAGCGCAAACAGGAGCTCATCCTGAAGCAGGCTGATGTCGAGAAAGCCCAGGAGGCGACGAAGGAACAGGCCGCCAAAGACGAGGCCGCTCGGCCAGCACCAGGCCAAGCTGAACTCCCAGGAGGAGGACCTTGCCGCTCGTGAGGAGGCGCTCGCCGCCACACTCCGTGGCAAGGATGAGGAGGTCGAGAAGCTCGTCGCGCAGCGGACCCAGGAGCTAGAGCAGAGGCACAAGGAGGCGCTCAATGCTCAAGCCCTGGTCCATGCCGGCAAGGTGAAGGAGCTGGAGGTGGAGCGGGATGGGCTGAAGAAACAGGTCCTGGAGCTGGCGAAGGAGAAGGACACGCTCAACGGCGCTTTGGTGGAGGCGCAGGCTGCAATCCTCAGTAAGGCCGAGCTACTCTCCAAGGCCAATGATTCCATCAACGATCTGAAGCTGAAACTAGATGGCTTGGAGGGGAAGCTCTCGGAGGCCAGGGCCCGTGAGGAGATCCTGAGCAAGGACCTGGAGGACGAGAAGCAGCTGCAGAGCAACGACACCGCCAACCATGAGGATTACATGAAGGGAGAAAACCTCTGGATCGGCCGCCTTGTTGGCGTTGCGGAGAGGCTCACCATGCAGCTGGCCGCCATGGGCATGCCGAAATTCAGGTATTCCCCTGAGGCGGGTGCGAGCCCCAATTCCAAGCTGACCGTGTTCTTCGAGGGTGTTCTTGAGGCCCTGGAGCAGCTCCGTTCCAACAGAGCGACCTCTCTGGCCAATGAGGCCCGGAAGCTTTGTCGGGGTGCCCTGACCAAGGTCCTGACCAAGGTGGCGTACTGGAACCCCAACACTGACTTCGACGCCGCGCTGGAGAGCTTGCCGGAGGGTGTGGACCTCGCGGCGCTCGAGGAGCGTATCAAGCCCATCATCAGCCGCGTCGACGGAGTTCGGAGGATAGAGGGCCAGCGCCAGGACTAGGCATCCCGTTTCTCATCGCCACTGCAGGTTCATGACCAAGACAATTTTTATCTTTAGTTAGAACCGCAGCAACCATTGGTGTAATATAACTCTGCAGTACTTTGATGTGATACATGTTATTTTCCCGTTTGATCTCTCTTTGTATGTCCACCCTACATTTAATTGGATAGGCTTGCCGGCGCGTAAACCCAGGCCATGGCGCCTTGAGGACGGATCCTCAATAGCCTGCCGGGTGTGCTTGCTGCCAGGCAAACCACCTTACCACCCTCAGCACGGCCGCTTGAACTGTTGAGCGGACTCGAAACAGAACAAGAGCGTTGCCAATAGCGGAAAGGCAACCCTGCCGTTCTCGACGCGGCCGCTCAAACTGTTGAGCAGACTCGAAACAAAACAAGGGTGTTGCCAATAGCGGAAGGGCCCCATCGCGTGCAGGTTTCCCATACAAAGAGCAAGATCTCCGAGGAAAATAACCTTATACAAAAAGGAATTACTCAAAGTTTTTACGTGACTTAGCTTTTCTGTCGTCGCGTGGGCAGTGACTGCGTCTGCAGACGATGCCGCTCATTCGGTCGCCTTCTTCCTTGGAGCGAGGACCGCGACGAAGCTATTGCGCCAACTAGACCAGATTTTCACAACTGCGCCCCCTATCTGGCGCGCCAAAGATGTCGGTGGAAACGACACCTACGGGATCACGGGGATCCCTTCTACGGTTGGCGGGCGCGTGGTTGTGCAAAGAGCGGGTCTAGTAGCTAGCACAGCGAGATTTACCCAGGTTCGGGCCGCGAGGATAGGTAATACCATAGTCCTGCTTTGCTGTATATTTGAGTGTTCTTGAGCTCTTGAACTAGCTATGGTGCGTGTCTAGTCCAAAAGATCCAAATCCTCCCTCAGTACACCTCGGGCCTCCTTTTATAGTCAAAGGGGTCACCACAGTGGCACACAGGAGGTGGAAAGGTATGTACAGAGTACAAGCTTATCGCCTGTCATTACAGTACAAAACGCATTGAATGTACTACTTAGGTGTCCACTTGCTTTATCGGGGACGGTAACGAGGCCCGTCCCGTCTGTTGTCGCTCCGCCTTGCTCCGACACGCGTCCAGGCCAACAAGGCATGCAGCGCCACGTAGGCTGGCTGGCTGCTGAGCTGGCGTGGTGGTAGGGTCTTCACGAAGATCTGCATGCCACCACGCAGGTGCTTGACTAGTTGGATTAGGAGCCACGTACTGCCACGTGGGTACTTGCTTTAGTTGCTGGGTCGGCCGCTGAGCTGGGGCGGCAAGGCCTTGTTGCGGTCTTGTGGATATTCCCGACAAGAGTCTTGCCGGGGCCTTGTGAGCGCCCTCGGCAAGAGCCTTGCCGGGGCCTTGCGGGTGTCTTCGGCAAGGAGCCTTGCCGGGGCCTCATGGGCATCCTCGACAAGGAGCCTCGCAGTTGTCTTGCCTTCTGGTTCTCATCTGGGCTTCGTAGGCTCTTTGTCTTCACAAATTTCTGCATGCCACCATGCAGGCGCTTCCCGAGCCTTGGTTCCAATGTCGAAGGTGTTGGAACTCTCAGGCTTCAAGCGTGGCTGTGATGTTGGCGTTGGGTGAGCTACCCCGGCAAGACTCTTGTTGGGGGTGCGCAGGCCGCCCCGACAAGGGTCTTGCCGGGGGAAAGCCCATCTTGTTGCTTGACCTTCTTGTGCCTCTGTCTTGGCGCTGCTCTGGTAGTCTTGTATTTCTGCTTCCCTCCTCTGCCCTGCTAAGTGTGGCCGCAGGTGCGGCTCTAACTGCCCGTGCACAAGTAAAGGGGTATAAAAGGGAGCCCCTACTTTTGTACACCGACAAAGTGTCAATAAAGACTCATTATTATCAAAAATGAAATGACAAAAGCCCTGCTTTATCAGGGATGCTGGCTTTATTATATTCATCATAATATATACATTGTCAAAAATATGTACATCATAAGAGTCGGTGGCTCAGGTGTAATAAGGCCGAAGATGAGCAATATTCCATGGCCGGCGGGTCTCCTCCTCCGACGTGCATGAGTCCTTGTGGTCTCGAACATCGACAAGGTAGTATGATCCATTGTTCAAATTCTTGCTGACCACAAAGGGTCCTTCCCAAGGTGGGGATAGCTTGTGCATATCAGTTTGATCCTGGATAAGCCGGAGCACCAAGTCACCTTCTTGAAAGGTTCTGGTCTTAACCCGGCGGCTGTGATAACCGCGCAGATCTTGTTGGTAAATCACCGAACAAGCCGCCGCAAGGTCACGCTCCTCGTCTAACAGGTCAAGTGCATCCTGACGTGCTTTTTCATTGTCAGCTTCAAGATAAGCCGCCACGCGGGGCGAGTCGTGACGGATGTCACTAGGGAGAACCGCCTCTGCTCCGTAAACCATAAAGAAAGGTGTGTAACCCGTAGATCTGTTGGGGGTAGTATTGATACTCCATAACACTGAAGGTAACTCCTCCACCCAACGACCCGGCGTCCTCTGCAAAGGAACCATAAGCCAGGGCTTGATGCCTCTCAAAATTTCTGGATTAGCTCTCTCAGCTTGACCATTGGATTGGGGGTGAGCCACTGATGATACATCAAGTCGAATATGCTCACGTTGACAAAACTCTTTCATAGCACCCTTGGACAGATTAGTGCCATTATCAGTTATAATGCTGTAGGGAAAACCAAAGCGGAAAATCACCTTTTTGATGAACTGAACTGTTGTTGCCGCATCACACTTACTGACCGGTTCTGCTTCGACCCACTTTGTGAATTTGTCAGCTGCCACCAAAAGGTGGGTCTTTTTATCCTTGGACCTTTTGAAAGGCCCAACCATATCAAGCCCCCAGACTGCAAACGGCCAAGTAATTGGAATCATCCTCAATTCTTGAGCTGGCACATGAGCTCGTCGTGAAAATTTCTGACAACCATCACATTTACTGGCCAAATCCTCTGCATCAGCGTGAGCCGTCAGCCAATAAAATCCATGACGAAAAGCTTTAGCCACGAGAGATTTAGAGCCGGCATGATGACCACAATCTCCTTCATGAATCTCGCGAAGAATTTCATGGCCCTCTTCAGGAGAAACACAACATTGAAACGCCCCAGTAACACTGCAATGGTGTAACTCTCCATTGACAATTGTCATCGACTTAGACCGTCGGGTTATCTGTCTGGCTAAAGTTTCATCTTTAGGTAACTCGCCCCGGGTCATATAAGCCAAATATGGAACTGTCCAATCAGGAATAGCATGAAGAGCCGCCACCAATTATGCCTCCGGGTCAGGAATAGCAAGATCTTCCTCTGTAGGCAACTTAACTGAAGGGTTATGCAGAATATCCAAGAAAGTGTTAGGTGGCACCGGCTTACGCTGGGACCCTAACCGGCTTAAGGCATCAGTCGCCTCATTTTTCTTGCGATCAACATGTTCCACTTGATAACCCTTAAAGTGTCCAGCAATAGCATCAACCTCTCGGCGATAAGCTGCCATGAGTGGGTCCTTAGAATCCCAAGTGCTAGAAACTTGCTGAGCTACCAAATCTGAGTCGCCGAAACACCTCACCCGGATTAAGTTCATCTCCTTAGTCATCCGAAGTGTTGGGGAACGTAGTAATTTCAAAAAAATTCCTATGCACACGCAAGATCATGGTGATGCATAGCAACGAGAGGGGAGAGTGTTGTACACGTACCCTCATAGACCGAAAGCGGAAGCGTAAACACAACGCAGTTCATGTAGTCGTACGTCTTCATGGTCCGACCGATCAAGTACCGAACGTACGGCACCTCCGAGTTCAGCACACGTTCAGCTCGATGACGTCCCTCGAACTCTGATCCAGCCGAGTGTTGAGGGAGAGTTTCTTCAGCACGACGGCGTGGTGACAATGTTGATGTTCTACCGACGCAGGGCTTCGCCTAAGCACCGCTACGATATTATCGAGGTGTAATATGGTGGAGGGGGGCACCGCACACGGCTAAGAGATCAATGATCAATTGTGTGTCTAGAGGTGCCCCCCTGCCCCCGTATATAAAGGAGCAAGGGGGGGTTCGGCCGGCCTAGAGGAGAGGCGCGCCAGGAGGAGTCCTACTCCTACCGGGAGTAGGACTCTCCCCTTTTTCCATGTTGGACTAGGACAGAAAGGGGGAAGAGGTGGAGGGGAGGAAGGAAGGGGGGGCGCCGCCCCCTCTCCTTGTCCTATTCGGACTGGGGGGAGGGGCGCGCGGCCCTGCCCTGGCCTCCTCTCCTCTCTTCCACCTAGGCCCACTAAGGCCCATTAAGTTACCGAGGGGTTCCGGTAACCTCCCGGTACTCCGGAAAAATCCCGATTTCACCCGGAACACTTCCGATGTCCAAACATAGGCTTCCAATATATCAATCTTTATGTCTCGACCATTTTGAGACGCCTCGTCATGTCTGTGATCACATCCGGGACTCCGAACAACCTTCGGTACATCAAAACATATAAACTCATCATATAACTGTCATCGTAATGTTAAGCGTGCGGACCCTACGGGTTCGAGAACTATGTCGACATGACAGAGACACCTCTCTGGTCAATAACCAATAGCGGAACCTGGATGCTCATATTGGTTCCCACATATTCTACGAAGATCTTTATCGGTCAGACCGCATAACAACATACGTTGTTCCCTTTGTCATCGGTATGTTACTTGCCCGAGATTCGATCGTCGGTATCTCGATACCTAGTTCAATCTCGTTACCGGCAAGTCTCTTTACTCGTTCCGTAATACATCATCCCGCAACTAACTCATTAGTCACAATGCTTGCAAGGCTTATAGTGATGTGTATTACTGAGTGGGCCCAGAGATACCTCTCCGACAATCAGAGTGACAAATCCTAATCTCGAAATACGCCAACCCAACAAGTACCTTCGGAGACACCTGTAGATCACCTTTATAATCACCCAGTTACGTTGTGACGTTTGGTAGCACACAAAGTGTTCCTCCGGTAAACGGGAGTTGCATAATCTCATAGTCATAGGAACATGTATAAGTCATGAAGAAAGCAATAGCAACATACTAAACGATCAAGTGCTAAGCTAACGGAATGGGTCAAGTCAATCACATCATTCTCCTAATAATGTGATCCCGTTAATCAAATGACAACTCATATCTATGGCTAGGAAACATAACCATCTTTGATCAATGAGCTAGTCAAGTAGAGGCATACTAGTGACACTCTGTTTGTCTATGTATTCACACAAGTATTATGTTTCCGGTTAATACAATTCTAGCATGAATAATAAACATTTATCATGATATAAGGAAATAAATAATAACTTTATTATTGCCTCTAGGGCATATTTCCTTCAGTCTCCCACTTGCACTAGAGTCAATAATCTAGTTCACATCGCCATGTGATTTAACATCAATAGTTCACATCACCATGTGATTAACACCCATAGTTCACATCGTCATGTGACCAACACCCAAAGGGTTTACTAGAGTCAATAATCTAGTTCACATCGCTATGTGATTAACACCCAAAGAGTACTAAGGTGTGATTATGTTTTGCTTGTGAGATAATTTTAGTCAACGGCTCTGTCACATTCAGATCCGTAAGTATTTTGCAAATTTCTATGTCTACAATGCTCTGCACGGAGCTACTCTAGCTAATTGCTCCCACTTTCAATATGTATCTAGACCGAGACTTAGAGTCATCTAGATTAGTGTCAAAACTTGCATCGACGTAACCCTTTACGACGAACCTTTTGTCACTTCCATAATCGAGAAACATATCCTTATTCCAGTAAGGATAATTTTGACCGCTGTCCAGTGATCTACTCCTAGATCACTATTGTACTCCCTTGCCAAAATCAGTGTAGGGTATACAATAGATCTGGTACACAGCATGGCATACTTTATAGAACCTATGGCCGAGGCATAGGGAATGACTTTCATTCTTTTTCTATCTTCTGCCGTGGTCGGGCTTTGAGTCTTACTCAATTTCACACCTTGTAACACAAGCAAGAAACTCTTTCTTTGACTGTTCCATTTTGAACCACTTCAAAATCTTGTTAAGGTATGTACTCATTGAAAAAACTTATCAAGCGTCTTGATCTATCTCTATATATCTTGATGCTCAATATGTAAGCAGCTTCACCGAGGTCTTTCTTTGAAAAACTCCTTTCAAACACTCCTTTATGCTTTGTAGAATAATTCTACATTATTTCCGATCAACAATATGTCATTCACATATACTTATCAGAAATGTTGTAGTGCTCCCACTCACTTTCTTGTAAATACAGGCTTCACCGCAAGTCTGTATAAAACTATATCCTTCGATCCACTTATCAAAGCGTATATTCCAACTCCGAGATACTTGCACCAGTGTCACGACCGGTTTTTCAATAAAATATTTATTGAGAGACCAATCCCTTTTACGGACCAGTAAAGAAGAATTCCTTCTCACTGGTAGAAAATATCTTGGTCGCAGAAGAAAAATACCAGGAGTACTGAATATAATACAAGGTTGAGCGGAGACTGCTCAACAATTTATTACATGTACGCCGATAAAACATAACGGCGGATATGGTGGCATAACTACTAACTTATGATAACAACGGTGGTGGAAATATCACAGTGGAGCGGGTGATATGATTCCAAAAAAAAGTATAGCTCTTTGAGCGTCGGGGTGAAGCTCGAGGAGATTTATTGCGGGTGGCGGAAGCGTATATAATACAAGTGACCAATATCCAAGATCGCACGGGACTAACTGGGATTCCTCTAGGCATCGGACTCACTATCAAACTCTTCATCCAAGAGGTCGCCTTCGTCAACATCTAGCCAAATCAACAAGCCAGGTGAGCACTATGAAAGTACTCGCAAGACAGTTCGGACATAAGATATAACAAATGTAAACATGATGCATCTGAACAGGTTAACAAGTGCACTCAGACATAGAGATAATACTGCATGGGAAATAAAAGAGAAGTCGGGCGGTAGTCCTCCCGAAATCCCAAAATAAATACTGGGTGCCAAACGAGGGTCTGAATGACTCCTCGAGAGGAAAATGCAAGAATAACAATGCCGCAGTCGGGCGTCAGGGCGACACCACAAAAAGGGCTTATAATAGAAAATAAAAGACAGTGCATGCCACAGTCGGACGTCTGAGCGACATCGCATAAAGGGCTTATATCAAAAGTAAATAACCAAAATGCCACAGTCGGACGTCTGAGCGACATCACATAAAGGGCTTATATCAAGAGTAAATAACAAGAGTGCCACAGTCGGACGTCTGAGCGACATCACATAAAGGGCTTCATAACTTAATACCTTAGTAGCTCAAGAATTTAAATCATAACAATGGAATAATCAAGTATGAGGTAAATAACAGGGGTTAGTCCATCCTTAGGAAAAATGTTTAACCAAGTTTAGCACTCAAGTTTGGTTACCGGGGATAATACCACGAGGACTTGACATAGATATGGATACACTGATCACGATACTTGACCTTGGATACGATGACTCGGAAGGATTTGACTCTGCAGAGTTTGTACTTTAACCACAGCCAACGGATTTCAGTAGTCACGGGGACTAGTTCCGTTTACGGTGTTTTGGAAGAAACACATCTAACCAGTACACACCCATTCAACATTCCGAAGCCAGGAATCACCCTCGGCAACGTTCAAGAAAAACCTTGAGACGGGGAGGCTACAACCTCGCGTAGCATGGGATCAAATTTCTATACGCGCGCTCTAAGGGGTGCCCCCCTCTCGGTCCCAACCGGAAACACCCATGCCCCCTGACCGGATGACTGGCTTTAATCCAGGGCCATGGAACCCTCATCCCGGCCCCTTTGTTTGGTGTGTACACGGAAAGAGGTTACCAACTTACTAAACCGCATTCTGGCAGAAAACATGTGGTAGCACGGAAGGGGGAAGAACGATAACGTGACTCCGACGACGTTAACGTCGGCAATGAATCGGATGACGTAAGGCTGGCATGCTACAACAGTACCACCTTACCGCCCTTCATGTCACCACATGACTAGGCCATCTCTCATCAGAGATCACAGTAACTCTGGAACACACGGGTAGCTGCTTCGCATGCAACGAGATACTCACTGATACTCATATGCCATGCACAACCTTTCACGCAAACATGCAAAACACCTATCATATCAAAGGTTCAAACATGCTTGCCTGGTTCAGAGAAGTCGGAGTCTAGCTCGGCGAAGTTCGTGGCTCCGTCACCTCTCCCGGAACCTACGGTATAGCGAAAATGCATACTAACGTGAAAACCAACGCGTGCATAAAAGTTGTTCCAACATTTTTTCAAATAAATCCCATAAAAAACTAGACAAAATTATAAGACTGTTAAAAAAGAATCGCTCAAAAATCACTTTTTGTTAAAAAGTTATAAGGGTTTCCGTCCAGGGACTCATCTGCAATGAAACAGAAAAGTTCTAGGGGCTAAACTGAGAAAACAGAAAATAGTTTGAATAGAAACGCACCAGCCCAGAGAGAAAACATACTCTGCCCGAAGGCGCCAACAGAAAACGCTTCGGGGGTGAAAGAAGAGAGGCTGACGTGGGGGGTCCACATGTTAGGTTTGAAAAAAAAACCTCGCCGGCGCCCAAAGGCTGCGGTGGTCGCCGGCGTCGAACCACGGCGAGTCAGGGAGATCGGAGTGTACCAAGAGTATCAGCGTGTCCTTCTGCGTCGGTGGGTGGTGGACTTGGGCGTCGGGGAGCACCACGTCGACGGCGACACTTACTCCGGCGGACGGCGGCTCGGGCGATGGTGGGGAACTCCGGTGGTGTGCTGCAAACTTTGAATTGAAGCGCGGGTCAGAAGGAGGGATGCACTAGAGAGTTACTGGCAAGAGATGGGAGGCAGAGGTGCACGCACGGGAGCGAATTGAGCTGGATCCCGTGGCGGGTCGCGGCGGCCGGAGTTGAGGAAGGAGACTCCCTCGGGGCTCTTCCAGTGGCTAGGCGGGGTCTTGGTGGAGTGCAGAGGTGGTGTGGGTACTAGCTGGAGCTCGGGGCCTCTATTTATAGGCGGCTCGAGGGGGTGGCCGTGCACGGAGAATCTCCGGCGAGCGATTACGGCGAGGCAGTGGCTTGGCAGAGGGTTTAGGTGGCCAGGCAGCACCAGTGAGAGTTACTGGTCCCGTTCCACTGCTAAACTCGGTCGGGCATGGCGTAATGGTGTCGGTCTTCGTCGGGGTCGCCGTACTGGCACGGCGGCGGCAGAGAGCGCGTTCCGCGCCCAGCGGTTCACGACGAGGGTGGCAGCGTGCACTGGGGAGTGGAAGACCATGCGGCGACCTCCGATGGCTTGGGCGGCGCCGGACGGCGCCGTCTGCGCTGCGCCTCTCTTCTGACGGCCGCAAAGCCGCCGCTGGCGTCGGTCACGGGGCGGCGCACCTCCTGCTGCTCGTTGCCGACGTCCGCAAGCTTCCAGGCGCTCGTGCGGTGCAGAGGACAAGGGGGAGGGGACAGGGAACACGGCGACGCCGGAGCACTGGTGAGATTGGCAACGGACACTGAAGAAACGACAGTGGTTCAGACACTGTTAACTGAATTTGACTGAACATGACATTGACAGTGCTCTGAAGGTGTTCGATGAAATGATATGGTATGAAGAAAAAATTTCCTGGAGCTGGGACTTGGTGAGGTGACCTGTCAATGCACCCAGAGGCTGCCTGATTTTTCTCAGAATTTTTGGAGAAGGATTTGAATGAATTTCATCAAATTTGGCAAATCTGGTGCAAACTTGCAGCAAGTATAGTTTGAAAAATTTGAACTGGAGACCAGTGGATCTTCATGGATCTTGGTAGAGGGTTCAAAGGACTAGGAAGGGAAAATGGTTTGGGGGCAAAAATCAAAGCAGAAGGAGTAGTTCCTTTGTAAACCTCCAAGGATCAAGATATAAGGCAGAAATTGTTTTTGATAAGAAATAAATGGGAAAATTTATATGGAGAGGTTCAACTTGCTGGATTTGAAGTAAATCATGATTCAAAGATGAGGAAAGGTTTATGAGAGTGGATTTGCACTAAGGTCATGGCAAGAGAGATTTGTTGAAAGTGGCAAAGGATCATTCCAAAAGCCATAGGGCATTTTCAAAGAAATTTTCAAAGGATATTTTTCCCAAGTGAAAAGTATTTTGGTTTGAGTCCAATTAAAAAGAAAGAACCTCCAAGACCAAAATCAAGTCTTGGGGGAATCCAAATAAAACTCTTGCCATAAAGAAAAAAAATATTTTGAAAAGGGAGGGTTCTTTTGAAGAAATTTTTTAAAACACCTCCCTCAAGTCAAATAAAAATTTTGAAAAGGCCAAATAAAATTTTGGGTGTCACAACCAGTCCATAGATGGATCGCTGGAGCTTGCATATTTTGTTAGCACCTTTAGGATTGACAAAACCTTCTGGTTGCATCATATACAACTCTTCTTTAATAAATCCATTAAGGAATGCAGTTTTGTTTATCCATTTGCTAGATTTCATAAAATGCAGCAATTGCTAACATGATTCGGACAGACTTAAGCATAGATATGAGTGAGAAACTCTCATCGTAGTCAACACCTTAAACTTGTCAAAAACCTTTTGCGACAATTCTAGCTTTGTAGATAGTAACACTACTATCAGCGTCCGTCTTCCTCTTGAAGATCCATTTAATCTCAATGGCTCGCCGATCATTGGGCAAGTCAATCAAAGTCCATACTTTGTTCTCATAGATGGATCTCATCTCAGATTTCATGGCCTCAAGCCATTTTGTGGAATCTGGGCTCACCATCGCTTCTTCATAGTTCGTAGGTTCGTCATGGTCTAGTAACATAACCTCCAGAACAGGATTACCATACCACTCTGGTGCGGATCTTACTCTGGTTGACCTATGAGGTTCAGTAATAACTTGATCTGAAGTTCCATGATCATCATCATTAACTTCCTCACTAATTGGTATAGGCGTCATAGAAACTGGTTTCTGCGATGAACTACTTTCCAATAAGGGAGCAGGTACAGTTACCTCATCAAGTTCTACTTTCCTCCCACTCACTTCTTTCGAGAGAAACTCCTTCTCTAGAAAGGATCCATACTTAGCAACGAATGTCTTGCCTTCGGATCTGTGATAGAAGGTGTACCCAACTGTCTCCTTTGGGTATCCTATGAAGACACATTTCTCCGATTCGGGTTTGAGCTTATTAGGATGAAACTTTTCCACATAAGCATCGCAACCCCAAACTTTAAGAAACGACAACTTTGGTTTCTTGCCAAACCACAGTTCATAAGATGTCATCTCAACGGATTAGATGGTACCCTATTTAACGTGAATGTAGCTGTCTCTAATGCATAACCCCAAAACGATAGTGGTAGATCGGTAAGAGACATCATATATTGCACCATATCTAATAAAGTACGGTTACGATGTTCGGACACACCATTACACTGTGGTGTTCCAGGTGGCGTGAGTAGTGAAACTATTTCACATTGTTTTTACTGAAGGCCAAACTCGTAACTCAAATACTCTTCTCCACGATCAGATCGTAGAAACTTTATTTTCTTGTTACGATGATTTTCCACTTCACTCTGAAATTATATGAACTTTTCAAATGTTTCAGACTTCTGTTTCATTAAGTAGATATACCCATATCTGCTCAAATCATCTGTGAAGGTCAGAAATTAATGATACCTGCTACGAGCCTCAATATTCATCGGACCACATACATCTGTATGTATGATTTCCAACAAATCTGTTGCTCTCTTCATAGTTCCGGAGAACGGCGTATTAGTCATCTTGCCCATGAGGCACGGTTCGCAAGCATCAAGTGATTCATAATCAAGTGATTCCAAAATCCCATCAGTATGGAGTTTCTTCATGCGCTTTAGACCAATATGACCTAAACGGCAGTGCCACAAATAAGTTGCACTATCATTATTAACTTTTGCATCTTTTGGCTTCATTATTATGAATATGTGTATCACTACGATCAAGATCCAACAAACCATTTTATTGGGTGTATGACCATAGAAGGTTTTATTCATGTAAACATAACAACAATTATTCTCTAATTTAAATGGATAACCGTATTGCAACAAACATGATCAAATCATATTCATGCTCAACGCAAACACCAAATAACACTTATTTAGGTTCAACACTAATCCCGAAAGTATAGGGAGTGTGCGATGATGAACATATCAATCTTGGAACCACTTCCAATACACATCGTCACTTCATCCTTAACTAGTTTATGTTCATGCAACTCCCGTTTCGAGTTACTACTCTTTAGCAACTGAACCAGTATCAAATATTGAGGAGTTGCTATAAACACTAGTAAGTACACATTAATAACATGTATATCCAATATACCTTTGTTCACTTTGCCATCCTTCTTATCCACCAAATACTTGGGGCAGTTCCGCTTCCAGTGACCAGTCCCTTTGCAGTAGAAGCACTTAGTCTCAGGCTTAGGTACAGACTTGGGCTTCTTCACTTGAGTAGCAACTTGCTTGCCGTTCTTTTTGAAGTTCCCCTTCTATCCCTTTGCCCTTTTCTTGAAACTAGTGGTCTTGTTAACCATCAACACTTGATGCTCTTTCTTGATTTCTACCTTCGTCGATTTCAGCATCGCGAAGAGCTCGGGAATTACTTTCGTCATCCCTTACATACTATAGTTCATCACAAAGTTCTACTAACTTGGTGATGGTGACTAGAGAATTCTATCAATCACTATTTTATTTGGAAGATTAACTCCCACTTGATTCAAGCGATTGTAGTACCCAGACAATCTGAGCACATGCTCACTGCTTGAGCTATTCTCCTCCATCTTTTAGCTATAGAACTTGTTGGAGACTTCATATCTCTCAACTCGGGTATTTGCTTGAAATATTAACTTCAACTCCTCGAACATCTCATATGGTCCATGACGTTCAAAACGTCTTTGAAGTCCCGATTCTAAGCCGTTAAGCATGGTGCACTAAACTATCAAGTAGTCATCATATTGAGCTAGCCAAACGTTCATAACGTCTGCATCTGCTCCTGCAATAGGTCTGTCACTTAGCGGTGCATCAAGGACATAATTCTTCTGTGCAGCAATGAGGATAATCCTCAGATCACGGATCCAATCCGCATCTTTGCTACTAACATCTTTCAACATAATTTTCTCTAGGAACATATCAAAAAATAAACACAGGGAAGCAACAACGCGAGCTATTGATCTACAACATAATTTTCAAAAATACTATCAGGACTAAGTTCATGATAAATTTCAGTTCAATTAATCATATTACTTAAGAACTCCCACTTAGATAGACATCCCTCTAATCCTCTAAGTGATCACGTGATCCATATCAACTAAACCATGTCCGATCATCACGTGAGATGGAGTAGTTTCAACGGTGAACATCACTATGTTGATCATATCTACTATATGATTCACGCTCGACCTTTCGGTCTCCGTGTTCCGAGGCCATATCTGTTATATGCTAGGCTCGTCAAGCTTAACCTGAGTATTCCGCGTGTGCAACTGTTTTGCACCCGTTGTATTTGAACGTAGAGCCTATCACACCCGATCATCACGTGGTGTCTCAGCACGAAGAACTTTCACAACGGTGCATACTCAGGGAGAACACTTATACTTTGATAATTTAGTGAGGGATCATCTTATAATGCTACCATCAATCAAAGCAAGATAAGATGCATAAAAGATAAACATCACATGCAATCAATATAAGTGATATGATATGGCCATCATCATCTTGTGCTTGTGATCTCCATCTCCGAAGCACCATCATGATCACCATCGTCATCGGCGTGACACCTTGATCTCCATCGAAGCATCGTTGTCGTCTCGCCAACTATTGCTTCTACGACTATCGCTACCGCTTAGTGATAAAGTAAAACAATTACATGGCGATTGCATTGCATACAATAAAGCGACAACCATATGGCTCCTGCCAGTTGCCGATAACTCGGTTACAAAACATACAATAAAATTCAGCATCATGTCTTGACCATATCACATCACAACATGCCCTGCAAAAACAAGCTAGACGTCCTCTACTTTGTTGTTGCAAGTTTTACGTGGCTGCTACGGGCTTAGCAAGAACCGTTCTTACCTACGCATCAAAAACCACAACGATAGTTTGTCAAGTCGGTGTTGTTTTAACCTTCGCAAGGACCGGGCGTAGCCACACTCGGTTCAACTAAAGTGAGAGAGACAGACACCCGCCGGTCACCTTTAAGCAACGAGTGCTCGCAACGGTGAAACCAGTCTCGCGTAAGCGTACGCGTAATGTCAGTCCGAGCCGCTTCATCTCACAATACCGCCGAACCAAAGTATGACATGCTGGTCAACAGTATGACTTATATCGCCCACAACTCACTTGTGTTCTACTCGTGCATAACATCAACGCATAAAACCAGGCTCGGATGCCACTGTTGGGGAACGTAGTAATTTCAAAAAAATTCCTACGCACACGCAAGATCATGGTGATGCATAGCAACGAGAGGGGAGAGTGTTGTCCACGTACCCTCGTAGACCGAAAGCGGAAGCGTTAACACAACGCAGTTGATGTAGTCATA
The DNA here is from genome assembly GCF_002575655.3 of Aegilops tauschii subsp. strangulata. Classification (NCBI taxonomy): domain Eukaryota; kingdom Viridiplantae; phylum Streptophyta; class Magnoliopsida; order Poales; family Poaceae; genus Aegilops; species Aegilops tauschii. Next base: position 498,747,010 of record NC_053036.3, read on the forward strand.
CGTCTTCACGATCCGACCGATCAAGTACCGAACGTACGGCACCTCCGAGTTCAGCACACGTTCAGCTCGATGACGTCCCTCGAACTCCGATCCAGCCGAGTGTTGAGGGAGAGTTTCGTCAGCATGACGGCGTGGTGACAATGTTGATGTTCTACCAACGCAGGGCTTCGCCTAAGCACCGCTATGATATTATTGAGGTGTAATATGGTGGAGGGGGGCACCGCACACGGCTAAGAGATCAATGACCAATTGTGTGTCTAGAGGTGCCCCCCTGCCCCTGTATATAAAGGAGCAAGGGGGGTTCGGCCGGCCTAGAGGAGAGGCGCGCCAGGAGGAGTCCTACTCCTACCGGGAGTAGGACTCTCCCCTTTTTCCATGTTGGACTAGGAGAGAAAGGGGGAAGAGGTGGAGGGGAGGAAGGAAGGGGGGGCGCCGCCCCCCTCTCCTTGTCCTATTCGGACTGGGGGAGGGGCGCGCGGCCCTGCCCTGGCCTCCTCTCCTCTCTTCCACCTAGGCCCACTAAGGCCCATTAAGTTACCGGGGGTTCCGGTAACCTCCCGGTACTCCGGAAAAATCCCGATTTCACCCGGAACACTTCCGATGTCGAAACATAGGCTTCCAATATATCAATCTTTATGTCTCGACCATTTCGAGACTCCTCGTCATGTCTGTGATCACATCTGGGACTCCGAACAACCTTCGGTACATCAAAACATATAAACTCATAATATAACTGTCATCGTAACGTTAAGCGTGCGGACCCTACAGGTTTGAGAACTATGTAGACATGACCGAGACACCTCTCCGGTCAATAATCAATGGCGGAACCTGGATGCTCATATTGGTTCCCACATATTCTACGAAGATCTTTATCGGTCAGACCGCATAACAACATACGTTGTTCCCTTTGTCATCGGTATGTTACTCGCCCGAGATTCGATCGTCGGTATCTTGATACCTAGTTCAATCTCATTACCGGCAAGTCTCTTTACTCGTTCCGTAATACATCATCCCGCAACTAAATCATTAGTCACAATGCTTGCAAGGCTTATAGTGATGTGTATTACTGAGTGGGCCCAGAGATACCTCTCCGACAATCGGAGTGACAGATCCTAATCTCGAAATACGCCAACCCAACAAGTACCTTCGGAGACACCTGTAGAGCACCTTTATAATCACCCAGTTACGTTGTGACGTTTGGTAGCACACAAAGTGTTCCTCCGGTAAACGGGAGTTGCATAATCTCATAGTCATAGGAACATGTATAAGTCATGAAGAAAGCAATAGCAACATACTAAACGATCAATTGCTAAGCTAACGGAATGGGTCAAGTCAATCACATCATTCTCCTAATAATGTGATCCCGTTAATCAAATGACAACTCATGTCTATGGCTAGGAAACATAACCATCTTTGATCAACGAGCTAGTCAAGTAGAGGCATACTAGTGACACTCTGTTTGTCTATGTATTCACACAAGTATTATGTTTCCGGTTAATACAATTCTAGCATGAATAATAAACATTTATCATGATATAAGGAAATAAATAATAACTTTATTATTGCCTCTAGGGCATATTTCCTTCACGAAGACCATGGAGCAAGGCTTCATACTCAGCTACATTATTAGTACAAGGGAACATCAACCTTAGAAAATAACGAAATTTATCACCTCGTGGGGAAGTCAAGGCTACTCCAGCCCCCGAGCCCTCCAATTGCCTGGACCCATCAAAGTGAATAGTCCAATATGTGTTATCCGACTTGTCCTCAGGCATCTACAACTCTGTCCAGTCATTGATGAAATCCACAAGTGCTTGGGACTTGATGGTCGTGCGAGGCATATACTTCAAACCATGTGGTCCAAGCTCAATGGCCCACTTGGCTACCTGACCTGTGGCTTCTCTGTTTTGAATAATATCCCCTAAAGGAGCAGAACTAACCACAGTGATGGGATGACCCAAAAAATATTGCTTGAGCTTTCGACTGGCCATGAACACCCCATATACGAGCTTGCCAATGCAGATACCTCTGCTTGGACTCAATAAGCACTTCACTGATGTACTAAACCGGCTACTGAATCGGATATTCCTTGCCTGCTTCCTTCCGTTCCACCACAATAGCTACACTGACAGTCCGGGCATTAGCAGGCACATATAACAACAATGGCTCCTTATCAATAGGAGTAGCAAGGACTGGCGGCTCAGCTAGCTGTTTCTTCAAGGCTTCAAACGCTTCATTAGCAGCATCACTCCAGACGAAATCATCTGTCTTTTTCATCATCTGATACAGAGGGATAGCCTTCTCTCCCAGGCGGCTTATAAACCGGCTCAAAGCCGCGATCCGGGCTGCCAAACGCTGGACGTTGTTAACACACGCCGGCTTAGCCAGAGAAGTAATAGCCTTAATTTTTTTCCGGGTTAGCCTCAATACCCCATTGAGAAACCAGAAAACCCAAGAGCTTGCCTGCTGGTACACCAAAAACACACTTGGCCAGGTTGAGCATCATCTTATAGACCCGGAGATTGTCAAAGGTCTCCTTCAAATCATCTATCAGGGTTTCCTTCTTTCTGGATTTCACCACAATATCATCCACATAAGCATGAGCATTGCTCCCAATCTGATCATGAAGGCAATTCTGTACACATCGCTGGTAAGTCGCCTGGGCACTCTTGAGCCCAAAAGGCATCGACACCTAACAAAAGGCTCCAAAGGGAGTAATGAAAGCCGTCTTCTCCTGGTCCTTAACCGCCATCTTGATCTGATGATAACCAGAATAAGCATCTAAAAAGCTCAAACGCTCACAACCCGACGTAGCATCAATAATTTGATCAATACGGGGGAGAGCAAAAGGATCAGCCGGACAAGCCTTGTTTAAATCTATGTAATCCACACACATACGCCAAGTGCCATTCTTCTAAGTACAAGCACCGGGTTCGCCAACCACTCAGGATGAAAGACTTCAACAATGAACCCAGCTGCCAAGAGCCGGGCCACTTCTTCACCAATGGCCTTACGCCTCTCTTCATTAAAGCGACGAAGGAATTTGCTTGACCAGCTTAAACTTTGGATCAATATTAAGAGTGTGCTCAGTGAGTTCCCTCGGTACACCTGGCATATCAGAAGGTTTCCATGCAAAGATGTCCCGGTTCTCACGGATGAACTCGATGAGCGCGCTTTCCTATTTTGGATCCAGATTAGCACTTATGCTGAACTGCTTAGATGAGTCGTCAGGAACAAAGTCAACTAGCTTAGTGTCATCTGCCGACTTAAACTTCAACAAGGGGTCATGCTCTGTGGTTGGCTTCTTCAGAGATGTCATATCTGCCGGGTCAACATTATCCTTGTAAAATTTCAATTCCTCTGTTGCACAAACAGACTCAGCATAAGCAGCATCGCCTTCTTCACACTCCAGGGCTATCTTGCGACTTTCATGCACCGTGATAGTGCCCTTGTGACCCGGCATCTTAAGCTACAAATAAACATAACACGGCCTCGCCATGAATTTAGCATAAGCCAGCCGTCCAAACAGAGCATGATACGGGCTCTGGATCTTAACAACTTCAAACGTCAAAGTCTCCGCTCTAGAATCGTAATCATCTCCAAAGGCTACCTCCAAAGCAATCTTGCCCACCGGGTATGCCGACTTACCACGCACCACTCCATGGAAAACAGTATTGGATGGCTTAAGATTTTTGTCAGCTAATCCCATGCGGCGGAAAGTATCATAGTAAAGGATATTGATGTTGCTGCCTCCGTCCATGAGTACCTTGGTGAATTTATATCCTCCAACCTGAGGCGCCACCACCAAAGCCAAGTGACCCGGATTATCAACCCGGGGCGAGTGATCCTCACGACTCCACACAATGGGCTGCTCAGATCATCACAAGTAACGGGGAACCGCTGGCTCAACGGCGTTCACATCCCTTTATGGAGCTTCTGATCCCGCTTGCATAAACTTGTGGTGAAGACGTGGTACTGCCCACTATTCAGCTGCTTTGGATTACTTTGATAACCAGATTGCTGCTGCTGATTCCCCTGACCAGATTGTTGATGAAAACCACCTTCATTGCCTTGGCCCTGGAAACTGGAATTAGAACCGCCACCACCGTAACCCGGACCATGAGAACCGGAACCTGATCCGCCGCCCGGCCCATGATTGTTCTGGAAAAGATCGGAATTTTTGTACTCTTTCATAATGAAACAATCCTTCCATAGGTGAGTCGACGGCCTTTCCCGTGTACCATGCTTCGGGCAGGGCTGATTCAGCATCTGCTCAAGGTTGAAACTTGACCCTCCAGTCCGAGGAGGTGGCCTTCCCTTACGACGCTGACCATTATTATGCGTGTTGGTATTAGCCACAAAATCCAAGTTATTATCAGCCTTGTGCTTACCATTGCCCCCCTGACTTGCCGGGTTATGATGTTGCCCCTTGGTGTTGCTACTCTTCTTTCCCTTTCCCGGCTTTTCATCATCAGACTCAGGGTCCTTGGTACTGTCAGAGTCGGCATACTTAACGAGAGTCGCCATGAGCTCCCCCATGTCGCTGCAGTGGCGTTTGAGCCTCCCTAACTTCTGTTTGAGGGGCATAAAACGACAATTCTTCTCCAACATTAAGACTGCTGAGCCGGCATTGATGCGATCCACCGAGTGCAGGATAGCTGAGACCCGGCGCACCCAATGGGTTGTTGACTTGCCCTCTTCTTTGACACAGGCGTCCAAATCCACAATTGACGTAGGCTGCTTGCACGTATCTTTAAAATTCTAGATAAACCGGGCTTTTAACTCGGCCCATGATCTAATGGAGTTGGCAGGCAGCCCCTTCAACCAAGTACGGGCCGTCCCCTCCAACATCATGGTGAAATATTTAGCACATGCAGCATCGCTAACATCCAGCAATTCCATGGCCATCTCGTAACTCTCAACCCATGCCTCAGGGGGTAAGTCAGTTGTATAATTAGGCACCTTACGAGGACCTTTGAAATCCTTGGGCAGATGCTCATTACGCAGAGCCGGCACTAAACATGGCACACCCAAGGTTCTAGAGATCACACCTGTCTCCACCGAAGTGGTCGGGTAAACCGGAGAATGCTGCTTGATGACCCATGAGTATAGGGGATCTATCGTAGTCCTTTCGATAAGTAAGAGTGTCCAACCCAACGACGAGCAGAAGGAAATGACAAGCAGTTTTCAGTAAGGTATTCTCTGCAAGCACTAATATTATCGGTAACAGATAGTTTTGTGATAAGGTAATTCGTAACGGGTAACAAGTAACTAAAGTAAACAAGATGAGCAAGGTGGCCCAATCCTTTTTGTAGCAAAGGACAAGCCTGAACAAACTCTTATATAAAGGAAAGCGCTCCCGAGGACACATGGGAATTATCGTCAAGCTAGTTTTCATCATGCTCATATGATTCACGTTCGTTACTTTGATAATTTTATATGTGGGTGGACCGGTGCTTGGGTACTGCCCTTCCTTGGACAAGCATCCCACTTATGATTAACCCCTCTTGCAAGCAGCCGCAACTACGAAAGAAGAATTAAGGTAAACCTAACCATAACATGAAACATATGGATCCAAATCAGCCCCTTACGAAGCAACGCATAAACTAGGGTTGAAGCTTCTGTCACTCTAGCAACCCATCATCTACTTATTACTTCCCAATGCCTTCCCCTAGGCCCAAACAATGGTGAAGTGTCATGTAGTCGACGTTCACATAACACCACTAGAGGAAAGACAACATACATCTCATCAAAATATCGAACGAATACCAAATTCACATGACTACTTATAACAAGACTTCTCCCATGTCCTCAGGAACAAACGTAACTACTCACAAATAATACTCATGTTCATAATCAGAGGGGTATTAATGTGCATAAAGGATCTGAACATATAATCTTCCACCAAATAAACCAACTAGCATCAACTACAAGGAGTAATCAACACTACTAGCAAACCACATGTACCAATATGAGGTTTTTGAAGGAAATATGCCCTAGAGGCAATAATAAAGTATTATATATTTCCTTATATCATGATAAATGTTTATTATTCATGCTAGAATTGTATTAACCGGAAACATAATACATGTGTGAATACATAGACAAACAGAGTGTCACTAGTATGCCTCTACTTGACTAGCTCGTTAATCAAAGATGGTTATGTTTCCTAGCCATAGACATGAGTTGTCATTTGATTAACGGGATCACCTCATTAGGAGAATGACGTGATTGACATGACCCATTACGTTAGCTTAGCACCCGATCGTTTAGTATGTTGCTATTGCTTTCTTCATGACTTATACATGTTCCTATGACTATGAGATTATGCAACTCCCGTTTACCGGAGGAACACTTTGTGTGCTACCAAACGTCACAACGTAACTGGGTGATTATAAAGGTGCTCTACAGGTGTCTCCAAAGGTACTTGTTGGGTTGGCGTATTTCGAGATTAGGATTTGTCACTCCGATTGTCGGAGAGGTATCTCTGGGCCCACTCGGTAATGCACATCACTATAAGCCTTGCAAGCATTGTGACTAATGAGTTAGTTACGGGATGATGTATTACGGAACGAGTAAAGAGACTTGCCGGTAACGAGATTGAACTAGGTATCGAGATACCGACGATCGAATCTCGGGCAAGCAACATACCGATGACAAAGGGAACAACGTATGTTGTTATGCGGTCTGACCGATAAAGATCTTCGTAGAATATGTGGGAGCCAATATGGGCATCCAGGTCCCGCTATTGGTTATTGACCGGAGAGGTGTCTCGGTCATGTCTACATAGTTCTCGAACCCGAAGGGTCCGCACGCTTAACGTTACGATGACAGTTTTATTTAGTTTTGATGTACCGAAGGAGTTCGGAGTCCCGGATGAGATCGGGGACATGACGAGGAGTCTCGAAATGGCTGAGACGTAAAGATCGATATATTGGACGACTATATTCGGACTTCGGAAAGGTTCCGAGTGATTCGGGTATTTTTCGGAGTACCGGAGAGTTACGGGAATTCGTATTGGGCCTTAATGGGCCATACGGGAAAGGAGAGAAAGATCCCAAAGGGTGGCCGCACCCCTCCCCATGGGCTAGTCCGAATTGGACTAGGGAGGGGGCGCCCCCTTCCTTCTTTCTCCTTCCACCTTCCCTTCTCCTACTCCCACAAGGAAAGGAGGAGTCCTACTCCCGGTGGGAGTAGGACTCCCCCCTTTGGCGCGCCTCTTCCCTTGGCCGGCTGCCTCCTCCTTGCTCCTTTATATACGGGGGCAGGGGGGCACCCCATAGACACAACAATTGATCCTTGAGATCTCTTAGCCGTGTGCGGTGCCCCCCTCCACCAAATTACACCTTGATAATACCGTTGCGGAGCTTAGGCGAAGCCCTGCGTCGGTGGAACATCATCATCGTCACCACGCCGTCGTGCTGACGAAACTCTCCCTCAACACTCGGCTGGATCGGAGTTCGAGGGACATCATCGAGCTGAACGTGTGTAGAACTCGGAGGTGCCGTACGTTCGGTACTTGATCGGTCGGATCGTGAAGACGTACGACTACATCAACCGCGTTGTGATAACGCTTCCGCTATCGGTCTACAAGGGTACGTGGACAACACTCTCCCCTCTCGTTGCTATGCATCACCATGATCTTGCGTGTGCGTAGGATTTTTTTTTTGAAATTACTACGTTTCCCTACAGTGGTATCAGAGCCTGGTTTTATGCGTTGATGCTATGCACGAGTAGAACACAAGTGAGTTGTGGGCGATATAAGTCATACTGCTTACCAGCATGTCATACTTTGGTTCAGCGGTATTGTGAGATGAAGCGGCCCGAACCGACATTACGCGTACGCTTACGCGAGACTGGTTTCACCGTTCGGAGCACTCATTGCTTAAACGTGACTGGCGGGTGTCTGTCTCTCTCACTTTAGTTGAACCGAGTGTGGCTACGCCCGGTCCTTGCGAAGGTTAAAACAGCACCAACTTGACAAACTATCGTTGTGGTTTTGATGCGTAGGTAAGAACGGTTCTTGCTAAGCCCGTAGCAGCCACGTAAAACTTGCAACAACAAAGTAGAGGACGTCTAACTTGTTTTTGCAGGGCATGTTGTGATGTGATATGGTCAAGACATGATGTGATATAATGTGTTGTATGAGATGATCATGTTTTGTAACCGAGTTATCGGCAACTGGCAGGAGCCATATGGTTGTCGCTTTATTGTATGAGATGCAATCGCCATGTAATAGTTTTACTTTATCACTAAGCGGTAGCGATAGTTGTAAAAGTAATAAGTTGGCGAGACGACAACGATACTACGATGGAGATCAAGGTGTCGAGCCGGTGACGATGGTGATCATGATGGTGTTTCGGAGATGGAGATCACAAGCACAAGATGATGATGGCCATATCATATCACTTATATTGATTGCATGTGATGTTAATCCTTTATGCATCTTATCTTGCTTTGATTGACGGTAGCATTAAAAGATGATCTCTCACTAAAATTTCAAGATAAAAGTGTTCTCCCTGAGTATGCACCGTTGCAAAAGTTCTTCGTGCTGAGACACCACGTGTTAATCGGGTGTGATAGGCTCTACGTTCAAATACAACGGGTGCAAAACAGTTGCACACGCGGAATACTCAGGTTAAACTTGACGAGCCTAGCATATACAGATATGGCCTCGGAACACAGAGACCGAAAGGTCGAGCGTGAATCATATAGTAGATATGATCAACATAGTGATGTTCACCATTGAAACTACTCCATCTCACGTGTTAATCGGACATGGTTTAGTTGCTTTGGATCACGTAATCACTTAGATGATTAGAGGGATGTCTATCTAAGTGGGAGTTCTTAAGTAATATGATTAATTGAACTTAAATTTATCATGAACTTAGTCCTGATAGTATTTTGCAAATTATGTTGTAGATCAATAGCTCGCGTTGTTGCTTTCCTGTGTTTATTTTTGATATGTTCCTAGAGAAAAATTATGTTGAAAGATGTTAGTAGCAAAGATGCGGATTGGATCCGTGATCTGAGGATTATCCTCATTGCTGCACAGAAGAATTATGTCCTTGATGCATCGCTAGGTGACAGACCTATTGCAGGAGCAGATGCAGACGTTATGAACGTTTGGCTAGCTCAATATGATGACTACTTGATAGTTTAGTGCACCATGCTTAACGGCTTAGAATCGGGACTTCAAAGACGTTTTGAACGTCATGGACCATATAAGATGTTCCAGGAGTTGAAGTTAATATTTCAAGCAAATACCCGAGTTGAGAGATATGAAGTCTCCAACAAGTTCTATAGCTAAAAGATGGAGGAGAATCGCTCAGCTAGTGAGCATGTGCTCAGATTGTCTGGGTACTACAATCGCTTGAATCAGGTGGGAGTTAATCTTCCAGATAAAATAGTGATTGACAGAATTCTCTAGTCACCATCACCAAGTTAGTAGAACTTCGTGATGAACTATAGTATGCAAGGGATGACGAAAGTAATTCCCGAGCTCTTCGTGATGCTGAAGTCGACGAAGGTAGAAATTAAGAAAAACATCAAGTGTTGATGGTTGACGAGACCACTAGTTTCAAGAAAAGGGCAAAGGGAAGAAGGGGAACTTCAAGAAGAACGGCAAGCAAGTTGCTGCTCAAGTGAAGAAGCCTAAGTCTGGTCCTAAGCCTGAGACTAAGTGCTTCTACTGCAAAGGGACTGGTCACTAGAAGCGGAACTACCCCAACTATTTGGTGCATAAGAAGGATGGCAAAGTGAACAAAGGTATATTTGATATACAGATTATTGATGTGTACTTTACTAGTGTTTATAGCAACCCCTCGGTAATTGATACTGGTTCAGTTGCTAAGAGTAGTAACTCGAAAACGGGAGTTGCAGAATAAACAGAGACTAGTAAAAGGCGAGGTAACGATGTGTGTTGGAAGTAGTTCCAAGATTGATATGATCATCATCGCACACTCCCTGTACTTTCGGGATTAGTGTTGAAACTAAATAAGTGTTATTTGGTGTTTGCGTTGAGCATGAATATGATTTGATCATGTTTATTGCAATACGGTTATTCATTTAAATTAGAGAACAATTGTTGTTCTGTTTACATGAATAAAACCTTCTATGGTCATACACGCCAACGAAAATGGTTTGTTGGATCTCGATCGTAGTGATACACATATTCATAATATTGAAGCCAAAAGATGCAAAGTTAATAATGATAGTGCAACTTATTTGTGGCACTGCCGTTTAGGTCATATTGGTGTAAAGCGCATGAAGAAACTCCATACTGATGGGATTTTGGAATCACTTGATTATGAATCACTTGATGCTTGCGAACCGTGCCTCATGGGCAAGATGACTAAAACGCCGTTCTCCGGAACTATGGAGAGAGCAACAGATTTGTTGGAAATCATACATACAGATGTATGTGGTCCGATGAATATTGAGGCTCGTAGCAGGTATCATTATTTTCTGACCTTCACAGATGATTTGAGCAGATATGGGTATATCTACTTAATGAAACAAGAGTCTGAAACATTTGAAAAGTTCATATAATTTCAGAGTGAAACAGAAAATCATCGTAACAAGAAAATAAAGTTTCTACGATCTGATCGTGGAGAAGAGTATTTAAGTTACGTGTTTGGCCTTTAGTTAAAACAATGTGAAATAGTTTCACTACTCACGCCACCTGGAACACCACAGTGTAATGGTGTGTCCGAACGTCATAACCGTACTTTATTGGATATAGTGCAATCTATGATGTCTCTTACCAATTTACCACTATCGTTTTGGGGTTATGCATTACAGACAGCTACATTCACGTTAAATAGGGCACCATGAAAATCCGTTGAGACGACGCCTTATGAACTGTGGTTTGGCAAGAAACCAAAGTTGTCGTTTCTTAAAGTTTGGGGTTGCGATGCTTATGTGAAAAAGTTTCATCCTGGTAAGTTCAAACCCAAATCGGAGAAATGTGTCTTCATAGGATACCCAAAGGAGACAGTTGGTACACCTTCTATCACAGATCCGAAGGCAAGACATTCGTTGCTTAGTATGGATCCTTTCTAGAGAAGGAGTTTCTCTCGAAAGAAGTGAGTGGGAGGAAAGTAGAACTTGATGAGGTAACTGTACCTGCTCCCTTATTGGAAAGTAGTTCATCACAGAAATCTGTTCCTGTGACTCCTACACCAATTAGTGAGGAAGTTAATGATGATGATCATGTAACTTCAGATCAAGTTACTACCAAACCTCGTAGGTAAACCAGAGTAAGATCCGCACCAGAGTGGTACGGTAATCCTGTTCTGGAAGTTATGTTACTAGACCATGACAAACCTATGAACTATGAAGAAGCGATGGTGAGCCCAGATTCCGCAAAATGGCTTGAGGCCATGAAATCTGAGATGAGATCCATGTATGAGAACAAAGTGTGGACTTTGGTTGACTTGCCCGATGATCGGCAAGAAATTGAGAATAAATGGATCGTCAAGAGGAAGACGGACGCTGATAGTAGTGTCACTATCTACAAAGCTAGAATTGTCGCAAAAAGGTTTTCGACAAGTTCAAGGTGTTGACTACGATGATAGAGTTTCTCACTCGTATCTATGCTTAAAGTCTGTCTGAATCATGTTAGCAATTGCCACATTTTATGAAATCTGGCAAATGGATAAACAAAACTACATTCCTTAATGGATTTATTAAAGAAGAGTTGTATATGATGCAACCAGAAGGTTTTGTCAATCCTAAAGGTGCTAACAAAATATGCAAGCTCCAGCGATCCATCTATGGACTGGTGTAAGCATCTCGGAGTTGGAATATACACTTTGATAAGTTGATCAAAGGATATAGTTTTATACAGACTTGCGGTGAAGCCTGTATTTACAATAAAGTGAGTGGGAGCACTACAACATTTCTGATAAGTATATGTGAATGACATATTGTTGATCGGAAATAATGTAGAATTATTCTGCAAAGCATAAAGGAGTGTTTGAAAGGAGTTTTTCAAAGAAAGACCTCGGTGAAGCTGCTTACATATTGAGCATCAAGATCTATAGAGATAGATGAAGACGCTTGATAAGTTTTTCAATGAGTACATACCTTAACAAGATTTTGAAGTAGTTCAAAATAGAACAGTCAAAGAAAGAGTTCTTGCCTGTGTTACAAGGTGTGAAATTGAGTAAAGACTCAAAGCCCGACCACGGCAGAAGATAGAAAGAGAATGAAAGTCATTCCCTATGCTTGGCCATAGGTTCTATAAAGTATGCCATGCTGTGTACCAGATCTATTGTATACCCTACACTGATTTTGGCAAGGGAGTACAATAGTGATCTAGGAGTAGATCACTGGACAGCGGTCAAAATTATCCTTAGTGGAATAAGGATATGTTTCTCGATTATGGAAGTGACAAAAGGTTCGTCGTAAAGGGTTACGTCGATACAAGTTTTGACACTAAATCTAGATGACTCTAAGTCTCGGTCTAGATACATATTGAAAGTGGAAGCAATTAGCTAGAGTAGCACCGTGCAGAGCATTGTAGACATAGAAATTTGCAAAATACTTACGGATCTGAATGTGACAGACCCGTTGACTAAAATTATCTCACGATCAAAACATGATCACACCTTAGTACTCTTTGGGTGTTAATCACATAGCGATGTGAACTAGATTATTGACTCTAGTAAACCCTTTGAGTGTTGGTCACATAGAGATGTGAACTATGGGTGTTAATCACATGGTGATGTGAATTATTGATGTTAAATCACATGGCGATGTGAACTAGATTATTGACTCTAGTGCAAGTGGGAGACTGAAGGAAATATGCCCTAGAGGCAATAATAAAGTATTATATATTTCCTTATATCATGATAAATGTTTATTATTCATGCTAGAATTGTATTAACCGGAAACATAATACATGTGTGAATACATAGACAAACAGAGTGTCACTAGTATGCCTCTACTTGATTAGCTCGTTAATCAAAGATGGTTATGTTTCCTAGCCATAGACATGAGTTGTCATTTGATTAACGGGATCACCTCATTAGGAGAATGACGTGATTGACATGACCCATTACGTTAGCTTAGCACCCGATCGTTTAGTATGTTGCTATTGCTTTCTTCATGACTTATACATGTTCCTATGACTATGAGATTATGCAACTCCCGTTTACCGGAGGAACACTTTGTGTGCTACCAAACGTCACAACGTAACTGGGTGATTATAAAGGTGCTCTACAGGTGTCTCCAAAGGTACTTGTTGGGTTGGCGTATTTCGAGATTAGGATTTGTCACTCCGATTGTCGGAGAGGTATCTCTGGGCCCACTCGGTAATGCACATCACTATAAGCCTTGCAAGCATTGTGACTAATGAGTTAGTTATGGGATGATGTATTACGGAACGAGTAAAGAGACTTGCCGGTAACGAGATTGAACTAGGTATCGAGATACCGACGATCGAATCTCGGGCAAGTAACATACCGATGACAAAGGGAACAACGTATGTTGTTATGCGGTCTGACCGATAAAGATCTTCGTAGAATATGTGGGAACCAATATGAGCATCCAGGTCCCGCTATTGGTTATTGACCGGAGAGGTGTCTCGGTCATGTCTACATAGTTCTCGAACCCGAAGGGTCCGCACGCTTAACGTTACGATGACAGTTTTATTGAGTTTTGATGTACCGAAGGAGTTCGGAGTCCCGGATGAGATCGGGGACATGACGAGGAGTCTCGAAATGGCCGAGACGTAAAGATCGATATATTGGATGACTATATTCGGACTTCGGAAAGGTTCCGAGTGATTCGGGTATTTTTCGGAGTACCGGAGAGTTACGGGAATTCGTATTGGGCCTTAATGGGCCATACGGGAAAGGAGAGAAAGATCCCAAAGGGTGGCCGCACCCCTCCCCATGGGCTAGTCCGAATTGGACTAGGGAGGGGGGGCGCCCCCTTCCTTCTTTCTCCTTCCACCTTCCCTTCTCCTACTCCCACAAGGAAAGGAGGAGTCCTACTCCCGGTGGGAGTAGGACTCCCCCCTTTGGCGCGCCTCTTCCCTTGGCCGGCTGCCTCCTCCTTGCTCCTTTATATACGGGGGCAGGGGGGCACCCCATAGACACAACAATTGATCCTTGAGATCTCTTAGCCGTGTGCGGTGCCCGCCTCCACCAAATTACACCTTGATAATACCGTTGCGGAGCTTAGGCGAAGCCCTGCGTCGGTGGAACATCATCATCATCACCACGCCGTCGTGCTGACGAAACTCTCCCTCAACACTCGGCTGGATCGGAGTTCGAGGGACGTCATCGAGCTGAACGTGTGTAGAACTCGGAGGTGCCGTACATTCGGTACTTGATCGGTCGGATCGTGAAGACATACGACTACATCAACCGCGTTGTTATAACGCTTCCGCTATCGGTCTACGAGGGTACGTGGACAACACTCTCCCCTCTCGTTGCTATGCATCACCATGATCTTGCGTGTGCGTAGGAATTTTTTTTTGAAATTACTACGTTTCCCTACAGTTTTGAGACAAAGATCGGATACAAGAGATGAACTAGGGTTTGAGAGGAGATGGTGTTGGTGAAGATGTTCATGGAGATTGACCCCCTCCCGATGAGAGGATCGATGGTGATGACGATGGTGACGATTTCCCCCTCCCGAAGGGATGTTTCCCCCGCAGAACAGCTCTGCCGGAGCCCTAGATTGGTTCCGCCAAGGTTCCGCCTTGAGACGGCGGAGCTTCGTCCTGAAAGCTTCCATCTGATATTTTTAGGGCAAAAGACACCTTATACCAGAAGATTGGCATCGGGGGGCTTCCAGGTGGCCCACGAGGCAGGGGGCGTGCCTAGGGGGGTAGGGCGCGCCCTCCACCCTCGTGGACAATGGGTGGCCCCCCTCTGGTGCTTTCTTTGCCCAATATTTTTAATATATTCCAAAACTAACTTTCGTGGAGTTTCAGGACTATTGGAGTTGTGCAGAATAGGTCTCTAATATTTGCTCCTTTTCTAGCCCAGAATTCCAGCTGTCGGCATTCTCCCTCTTCATGTTAACCTTGTAAAATAAGAGAGAAAAGGCATAAGTATTGTGACATAATGTGTAGTAACAGCCCATAATGCAATAAATATTGGTATAAAAGCATGATGCAAAATGGACGAATCAACTCCCCCAAGCTTAGACCTCGCTTGTCCTCAAGCGGAAGGCGATATCGAAAAATATGTCCACATGTTTAGAGATAGAGGTGTCGATAAAATAAAATACGGACATGAGGGCATCATGATCATTCTTAGAATAGCAACATATATATATTGTCATATGATTTCTTATGCTGAAGTAACAATCTATTCACAATGTAAAGTATGAATCAGAAACTTCATTGAAAAACTAGCAAACTATAATCTCAGTCACTGAAGCAATTGAAATTTATCATAACATCGGAAAGAGTCAATATAAGAGCTTTTCAGCAAGTCCACATACTCAACTATCATTTAGTCTTTCACAATTGCTAACACTCATGCAATACTTATGGGTATGAAGTTTTAATCGGACGCAGAGAAAGATAGGGGCTTATAGTTTTGCCTCCCAACCTTTTACCTCAAGGGTAACGTCAACAATAATGCTTTATGAAAACCCACATCCAATTGGATATATATCAGGATCTTTCCAACACATAGTGCTTGCCAAAGGATAAAGTGTAAAAAGGAAAGGTGAAGATCACCATGACTCCTGTATAAGGTATAAGACAAAAATAAAAGATAGGCCCTTTGCAGAGGGAAGCAAAGGTTGTCATGTGCTTTTATGGTTGGATACACAAAGTCTTAATGCAAAAGAACGTCACTTTATATTTCCACTTGTGATAGGGACCTTTATTATGCAGTCTGTCGCTTTTATTTCTTCCATATCACAAGCTCGTATAAAGCTTATTTTCTCCACACTAATAGATCATACATATTTAGAGAGCAATTTTTATTGCTTGCAACAATGACAACTTACTTGAAGGATCTTACTCAATCCATAGGTAGATATGGTAGACTCTCATGGCAAAACTAGGTTTAAGGATATTTGGAAGCACAAGTAGTATCTCTACTTGGTGCAAAGAATTTGGCTAGCATGAGGGGGAAAGGCAAGCTCAACATGTTGGATGATCCATGACAATATAATTTATTTTAGATATAAGAAAACATAACCCATTACGTTGTCTTCCTTGTCCAACATCAACTTTTTAGCATGTCATATTTTAATGAGTGCTCACAATCATAAAAGATGTCCAAGATAGTATATTTATATGTGAAAACCTCTCTTTCTTTATTACTTCCTATTAATTGCAACGATGACCAAAACTATGTTTGTCAACTCTCAACAACTTTTATTCATCATACTCTTTATATGTGAAGTCATTACTCTCCATAAGATCAATATGAACTCTTTATTTATTTTTATTCTTTATTTTTTTCTTTTATTCCCTCAAGATCATGGCAAGATAACCAAGCCCTCGACTCAAGACTAATCTTTATTATATATAGCTCACGAACTCGATTACATAGATAAGGATCAACACAAAAACTCAAAGCTAGATCATACTAAACTTTATTCTACTAGATCAAGATATAACCAAAAGGATCGAACTAAGAAAAACGGTAAATATAGAAGTGTGATGGTGATACGATACCTGGGCACCTCCCCCAAGCTTGGCAGTTGCCAAGGGGAGTGCCCATACCCATGTATTTATGTCTCTTTCTTCGGAGGTAGTGATGTGATATTTTTGGCGATGATGCCCCTTAGGATACGGTTATCTTCCTCGAGCTTATTGACTTGTTGCTTAAGATCCATTGTTTCCTTCCGGAGTTTACCCGCGACGACTAAAGCTCCTTTCACCCATGGATGTTGCACAGCTGCGAGAGAACAAGTAACACCCTTTTTCATATTTTCATAAGAAAGAAATCTAGCATTGGGAGGGATGACCGAGTTTGGAATTGCTGAGCTCTGGAGTTCCTCCATCATGTATCTGGCTTGGAGACGAGAGGTAACTTCTTGATCTTCCTCCATGGCATCTATCCTTTTCAAGTCGGCCTCCATCTCTTCCTCAATGGATGGCCCAAAGTGATCGGCAATGCTGTTTGCTTTTGGCCACGGTGTCGGGTGAGATACCCGGCTCTCCCTAACTGGCTCTTGAGAAGACATCTTGATCTAATCCGTGACAGAAACAACTCAAAACAAAAATAGAGGATTTTGCCGTGGTATGGTGGCCAAAACCTTGGGGACATTATATAATGAATTTCTGCCGACCAAAAGAAGTATCATGGAAGAAAACGGAGTCCGGAGGGCACACGAGGTGTCCACGAGGCAGGGGGCGTGCCCAGGGGGTAGGGCACACCCTCCACCCTCGTGGATGCCTCGTGTCCTTTCCGGACTACTTCTTATTTTCCTATTTTCTTAAGTATTCCAAAACGGAGGAAAATTGTTGTTAGAACTGTTTTGGAGTCGGTTTACTTACCGTACCACATACCTATTCCTTTTCGGAGTCTGAAACGTTATGGAAAGTGTCCCTTATGTACTCCTCCGGGGTTACGGTGTCAATAACATTGGTTTCAACATTTGTGGGTTACCTGAGATATAATGTTTGATTCTTTGACCGTTCACCACCTTCGGGTTTGTGCCTTCGAAGTTGTTGATTTTTATGGCACCGGATCGATAGACCTCCTCGATAACGTAAGGACCTTCCCATTTAGAGAGGAGTTTTCCTGCAAAAAATCTTAAACGATAGTTGTATAACAAAACATAATCACCTACATTAAACTCACGGTTTTGTATCCTTTTGTCATGCCATCTTTTAACTTTTTCTTTAAATAGTTTGGCATTCTCATAGGCTTGGGTTCTCCACTCATCAAGTGAGCTAATGTCAAATAATCTCTTCTCACCGGCAAGTTTGAAATCATAATTGAGCTCTTTAATGGCCCAATATGCCTTATGTTCTAGTTCGAGATGTAAGTGACATGCTTTTCCATAAACCATTTTATACGGAGACAAACCCATAGGATTTTTATATGCAGTTCTATAGGCCCATAATGCATCATCAAGTTTCTTGGACCAATTCTTTCTAGATCTATTAACGGTCTTTTGAAAAATTAATTTAATCTCTCTATTACTCAATTCTACTTGACCACTAGACTTTGGGTGGTATGGAGATGCAATTCTATGATTAACATCATACTTAGCAAGCATTTTATGGAAAGCACCATGAATAAAATGTGAACCACCATCAGTCATTAAGTATCTAGGGACTCCAAACCTCGGAAAAATAACTTCTTTAAGCATCTTAATAGAGGTGTTATGATCAGCACTACTAGTTGGAATAGTTTCTACCCACTTAGTAACGTAATCAACAGCAACTAAAATATGTGTATACCCATTAGAGGAAGGAAATGGTTGTCGGTATCAAAACCGGTGGATCTCGGGTAGGGGGTCCCGAACTATGCGTCTAGGATCGATGGTAACAGGAGACGGGGGACATGATGTTTACCCAGGTTCAGGCCCTCTCTATGGAGGTAATACCCTACTTCCTGCTTGATTGATCTTGATGAATATGAGTGTTACAAGAGTTGATCTACCACGAGATCGTAATGGCTAAACCCTAGGAGCCTAGCCTATATGAATATGGTAATGAATGTCCCCTATCCGGACTATGCTCTCCGGTTTATATAGACACCGGAGAGATCTAGGGTTACATGGAGTCGGTTACATAAGAAGGAATCTTCACAACTGGTCGCCTAGCTTGCCTTCCACGCCAAGGAAAGTCCAATCTGAACACGGGTATAGTCTTCGGCCTTCGTATCTTCACAGCCCATCAGTCCGGCCCAATGAATAACAGGCCGGACTCCCGAGGACCCCTTAGTCTAGGACTCCCTTAGTAGCCCCTGAACCTGGCTTCAATGACGAGGAGTCCGACGCGCAGATTGTCTTCGGCATTGCAAGGCGGGTTCCCTCCTTCCGAACTTTGGAATAGTCTTCGGATGTAGTAGATATATTCGGACCTGTGTATATAATTGCAGAAAATACAATATCCCACGAGTCTAATTTGTTGATAACTATTTATGACGTTGCATCACGCCTGCCCGGTTACTATTTCCAACCGTTGGCTGGCACGTCGCCCCACGTCTCAAGACGCGGTTTTACTGGCACGTCTTGCCAAGGCAGAGATCGTGTTCCCTTATTCACGGGATTTTCATTAATGCAAGCGTGGGTAACCCAACCGTCCCCTGGGTACAACTCTCTGGAGATGGGTAAGTTTCGAGACCCAGGGGATACGCTTAGTATTTGGGGTCTTTATATAGGGTCCCAGACTCGTCTTCTTCCTTTGCGCTTGCTTCTTCCTCAACCCTAGCCACCCCATGTTTCAACCCTCGGGTTCCCATCGCCACCAGCCCTAATCATGTCCGGATCCAGCCGTCAAGGCCGGTGGGTGGCTTCTTCTATCACATAGGAGGATATTGCGAAGCTCCGCGCAGCGAGGTATCTGACCCCGGAAATCCTTCATCGGCTTCCTGCCGAGGGGCAGGTTATTCCCACCCCCAAATCTGGCGAGAGGGCAGTATTTGTGTCCCACTTCCTCCATGGGTTAGGGTTCACGCTTAACACCTTCGTCCGGGGGCTCATGTTCTACTATGGGCTAGATTTTCACGATCTGGCCCCGGACTCTGTTCTTCTCATCTCGACATTCATCGTCACGTGAGAGGCCTTCCTCCGGACTCCTCCGCACTTTGGTTTGTGGCTCAAGACTTTTGACGTGAGGCCGCGGGTGGCAGAGGAGGAGCAGGCAGAGTGCGGCAGCATCGTAATAGGCAAGCTTGTCGACGCGGCTTGGTTTGAAGGGTCCTTCGCCGAGTCTTTCGGCATGTGGCAGCAGGGGTGGTTTTATATCAATGAGCCGCGGGGCTCCAAGTGGGCGGCTATGCCTGCGTTCCGACCCGGCCCTCCGATTCAGCTTGCTTCATGGATCAATAAGGGATTGGATTGGGGATCCGTCAAGGAAGTGCTGACTCTGCAAAGTCGCATCTGGAGCCTTTCCGAAAAGGGCATCGATCTTGTGAACGTCGTTTAAGTAATGCTAGTCCGCCGGACCCTGCCATCTCAGCGGCGGCCTCTCCGTATGTGGGAGTTTAATCTAGAAGGGCGGCGGACTCTTCAGCACTTCTTTGGCGCTACGCATGAAGGAATGTGGTAATTATATTTCAGGGAGCGAGAGCAATGGCCGGACACCACCGAAGACGTTGGCCTTGACTGCAAGCATCCAGACACTTCGGTAAGTATTCAATCTCCGAACACCTTCCATTCAAGCATCTCTTGACAAGATACTGAACAATCCGTCCCTATACAGGACTGGATAAAGAAAGCGGTGTTAATCTGGTGTCCGGCGCCCCTTCCCGAAGACTCTACGACCGCCCTGCTGACGAGGATGCTGACTCCAACATCGTACCAGGTGTCTGCAGAGGGGGGCGAGAGCGGGGAGCCCGGAGGTGATGCCCGCCCTGAGGACGAATTAGACGCTGTGTTCGGGGAAACCAAAACCCTTTTGCCCAGGGGCAAAGGTGCAGAGGGGGCCCCCGATGGCAAGAAGAGGGTCGCTTCCGGAGGTCAGGAGGGGAAAACTTCCAAGAAAGGGAAAACACCATCGTCAGGTGGCTTGAGCCGGGCAAGCGATGTCGATGTAGAGCTTTATGATGAGGACAAACCTCTGGCCAAACCGTAAGTGCAGCGGGGTATTTTGATCATACCTCATTCCTTTCTTATTACTGAAGTAATCCTCCGACATATGTACGTCCTCGCAGGTTAACGCATGGTGTTTCTCAAACGTCTTCCTCCTCGGGAGACCTTCTTCCAGAGATGATGGAGAGTGACACGCCTTCTCCAGCCTCCTCGCCCAACAGGGCGGATGATTTTGAGGCATCGTCCCGGGGGGCTCCTCCCGATCGACAAGTAGTGCAGGAAATAAAGAAGGCGTTACCCGAAGGTGGTGCCTCTGTCCCTCAGGGTTCGGGAATCAAGTACGACGGCCCCGAACTATCTGATTTACAGCCTGAGACGATTCTGGAGGCGAGTGGGCGGATCCCTTCAAAGGAATGCCGTACTCCGGCGGCGGCTTCCGGAGACCCAGGAGCGCCGGAAACGCTGACGGACATGCTGCGACGAGCGCCCGTTTCGGAGGAGCATCGTGCCTTGATGGCTATGGTGGTCGAAAAGGTTTTATCCGCGAAGAGCGGGTTGAACGAGGCCTTTACAAGCCTTCTGAGGGGTTTTGAGGTTTGTGATGTAGTTTTGCCAATGGAATTTTATTGACGGAACGCACCTGTTGTATATGCAGTAGCCCCTGAGACTCGGATTGCCTTCCAAAGGAAGCGATTGGAGGATCAAAAAGATATGCTTAGGTACTAACCTTGATTTAACAATGAATACAGGCTGCCTCCCCTCCTGCAGCTACCCGAAATACGGAAGTGGCCGAACTGCAGTGGAAGCTGGATATTGCGGAGGATGACATTGCATTGATCAACAGGCGTCTTGACGACTCGCAAGGTATATATTTCGAGCGTCCTTACACCAATGTGCTTGTATTTTAAGCCTCACTTTAAAAAGAGTTTTATATGACATGTGCATGAATGCAGATGGTGCTGCCGCCGTGGAGGCCCTCCGGGCGGAGCTAGCCCGGGCCAAGAAGCAGGCCCGGTTTAGTAATGCGGCTGCCGAAAAGGCATCGGCTGAGTTGAAAGCCGAACAAGCTGCACGGCGCCAAGATCAGGAGAAGATGTCCACCATGGCGCGCGAATTAGAGAATGCGGCTAGCCGCTGTAAATTTCTTGAGAAAGAAAATGAAGCCAAAACGGCTGAACTAGACAAGGCCTTACGAGAGGCGAGAGAAGCATGGTCTGAATCCAGAGCGGCCTGTGAGGAGATCCGGCAAGCTGTGGATATTGCTGCTGGCAAGCCCTTTTTGCTGCAGACTAAGTTCGGCGATCCGAACTATGTTCAGCTTAACCACGTATGGAGTTCTCCAGACAAATTTTTAGACTTGCCGAAGAGTTCTTCCAATGAGGCGCGGTTTTACCACGCACAAAAGGGTGTGCAACGGAGAAGCTTTTCTGGTCACAATTTGGCGCGTCAAAGCGCCCTCTGCTGCTGAATGAACTGATGTCCTAGTGGGCCGAGCTGCATAGGATATCCGGCGCTGCCATGAAGAATGTCATAGTCTGGTTGTGGCCGACTGAGCCTGTTCCGAGTAGTTATTTCGGCCTGGTGCAATGGCTGGTTGACGCGGTGCCACATATCGATGCTGTGAAGCGGTCGGCGTGCATTGAGGGTGCACGGATGTCCTTTGCCCGAGTCAAAATGTTCTGGGGAAAGATGAAGGCCATCGATGTTGCAGCGAGGAGTCCACCCGAGGGCAAGGACCGTTATGAGCCGGAGCATTATTTTGAAGACGTCCTAGAGGCCGCCTGCTTGATAGAGGGTCAGTGCTCGAAAGACATAATGTTTGAGTGATGTGTATAAGGGTTGTAACAGACAACTTTATAGTTAGTCTATTTATATTTTGCTCAAAAGCTTGAATTCCTCCTGTGCGGCCGTTTTAGTATAATCTGAAAGTTTTCCAGTCATCGGCTTCAGCCCCCTCGTAGGAAGTACGGAGGTGTTTGGAAAAGCATTTAATCACTCTTTATCCAACGTCTTGGTCCATAAAGGAGGTGATAATGCGGCAAACCAGGCAATCGGACTATAGGGCGTTAACACTTTCATTTAGCCATAGGAGTTTTATCGTGGGGCTACGACATAGCCCCTAGTATGTATACAGCGTATTGTAATATCGTGCCTTACATATTTTGATCTAGAGAAGATCCTTCGTGTGACATGGAGAATCGCTAAAGATTCGAGTAAGTCATCAAGTGGTTGACCAGCTCTCGCCGCATCATGACAGTCAGTTTTCGGCTTTCTCTACTGAGGTGCACATCCGGTCTAGGCCAGGGCACAATCGCAGTAGTTCTCCCTTTACTACCCTAGCCGATAGAGCGGAACGTACGGTAGCAAGCACAGGAGCTGGGCAACCCAACTATTGACCAAAGACAATGATTCGGAGCTGATGCATATAAGGCCAAACTTGTGACGCCGAAGTATGCTATAGAGCTGTTCGGACTTTTACTGGCGACTCATTTGTTCCCATACCGGGCCCCTGGCGAGTTATGTCGAGGTGCGTCTTGTAAGGCAGCCGTTACGGCCGGGCTCATTGTAGAAAGAGCATGGAAGATTAGTTCGGATGAAGTTTGCTGGGAACGGAGCAATATGCCAATGGTAAATGTATATAAAAAGTAAAAAGCCACAACCCGGCTATTTGACGTGCTCGGGGTTGGGAACGGAGGAAAAAAGGCATAGTACACGCTCAAAATAATGAGTGCGGTCTACAAAAGCTTATGTTGGACCTCCTGTCGCACGTCTACGCCGCACGTCCTCGGGGAGGGGGGAATCCTTAACGGAAGTGGCCCCTTAGGTGAGTGTACGGATCCGAACTCCGATAGAGTCCGATGTAGATGTTGTGACACCCAAAAAAATTATTTTGGTTTTATCAAAATCTTTTATTTGATTTGAGGAGGGTATTTAAATTTTCTTCTAAAGAACTCTCCCTCTCAAAATTTTCTTTTATGACAAATGTTTTGTTTGGATTCACCCAAGACTTGATTTTTGGTCTTGGAGGTTTTCCCTTCTTATTTGGACTCAAAACCAAATGCTTTTCATTTGGGAAATTTTCTTTTGAAAAATCTTTTAAATAGCCCTATGGCATTTGGAGTGATCTCTTCCCATTTCAAAAATCCCCTCTTGCCATGACATGAGTGGAAATCCCCTCCCAAAAGCCATCTCCCATCTTTGTGTCAAGATATACTTCAAATCCAGCAAGTTGAACCTCCCCATAAATTTTCTTCCATTTAATTCTTATCAAAAATATTTGCTGCCCTCTACTCTAGCTCTTGGAGATTTACAAAGGAGCTACCATTTCTACTTTGAGTTTGGCCTCCAAACCAATTTCCCTAGCTAGTCCTTAGAGCCCTCAACCAACATCCATGAAGATCCAGTGATCTCCAGTTCAAATATTTCAAATTGTACTTGCTGCAAGTTTGGACCTTATTTGCCAAATTTGATGTAATTCAATTGTTTTCTCCTCCTAAAAATCTGAGAAAATTCAGGCAGCCTCTGGATGCATTGAGAGGTCACCTCACCAAGTCCCAGCTCCAGAAAAAAATTTCTTCATGCCAAATCATTTCGTCGAACACCTGATGGACACTGTTGCTGTCAATGTTCAGAGTTCAGTTAAACAGTTTCAGTAAACTGCTGTCGTTTTCTTCAGAGCCCGATGTCGATCTCGCCAGTACCACGGTGGCGCCTTGCTCCCTGTCCCCTCCTTCTTATCCCTGCGCCGCACGATCGCCTGGAGGTTTGCGGGCGTC
This sequence comes from Aegilops tauschii subsp. strangulata, assembly GCF_002575655.3. Lineage (NCBI taxonomy): Eukaryota > Viridiplantae > Streptophyta > Magnoliopsida > Poales > Poaceae > Aegilops > Aegilops tauschii. Next base: position 498,771,477 of record NC_053036.3, read on the forward strand.
GGCGACGAGCAGGAGGAGGTGCGCCACCCCGTGAGCGACGACAGCAGCGGCTTTGCGGCTGCCAGAGAGAGGCGCAGCGTGGACGGCACCCCCCAGCGCCGCCCAAGCCACCGGAGGCCGCCGCGTGGCCACCCACTCACCCGTGCACGCTGCCATCCTTCGTCGTGAACTGCTAGGCGCGGAGCGCGCTCTCTGCCGCCGCCGTGCCCGTACGGCCGCCCCGTTGAGGACCAGCGCATTACGCCAAGCCTGACCACAGTTTAGCGGGGGAACGGCACCAGTGAACCTCCCTGATGGTGCCTGGCCACTTAGACTCCCTGCCCAACCCCTGTCTCGCCGTAATCGCTCGCCGGAGCTATCCCGTTCACGGCCACCCCCTCGGATCGCCTATAAAAGGAGGCCCCGAGCTCGATCTCGAACCCACACCACCTCTGCACTCCACCAATACCACGCCAAGCCACTGGAAGAGCCCCGAGGGAGCCTTCTTCCCCAACTCCGGCCGCCTCGACCCGCCGCGGGGTCCAGCTCGATTCACCCCCGTGCGTGCACCACTACCCCTCAACTCTTGCCAGTAGCTTCCTAATGCATCCACTCTTCTGACCCGCGCTTCAATTTGGAGTTTGCAGCGCCCACCGGAGTACTCCACCATCGCCCGAACCACCGTCCGCTGGAGAAAGTGTCGCCGTCGACGTGGTGCTCTCCGACGACCAAGTCCACCACCCACCGACGCGGAAGAACACCCTGAACCTCTTGGTACCCTCCGATCTCTCTGACTCGCCGTGGTTCGACGCCGGCGAGCTCCTTTGGAGCTTTTAAACCTGACGGGTGGGACCCCCCCGTCAGCCTCTCTTCTCCCCCCCCCCTCGAACCATTTTCTGATGGCGCCTTCGGGAAAATGCGCTTTCCCTTTGGGCTGGCGCGTTTCTTTCCGAACCGTTTTCTGGTTTTTCAAACAAGTCCCTGTTTCTTTTCTGTTTCATCACAGATCAGTCCCTGGACTAAAACCCTTATAACTTTTTAATAAAAGATGCTTTTTGATTGATTCTTTTTCTGTCAGTCTTATAATTTTATCTAGTTTTTTATAGTATTTATTTGGAACAATTTTTATGCACGTGATGATTTTTACGTTAGTATCCGGTTCCGTTATACCGTAGGTTCCGGAGGAGGTGACGGAGCCGCGAACTTCGCCGAGCTAGACTCCGACTTCTCCGAACCAGGCAAGCATGTTTGAACCTTTGATATGATAGGTGTTTGCATGTTTGCTTGAATGGTTTGTGCATGGCATATGAGCATCAGTGAGTGTTACGTTGCATGCAAGGCAACTGACCGTATGTTTCGAAGTTACTGTGATCTTCGATGAGAGATGACCTGATCATGTGGTGACATGAAAGGTGGTAAGATGGTACTGTTGTAGCATGCCAGTCTTACGTCATCCGATAAACTCCGACGTTAACGTGGTCTGAGCCACGTTACCATTCTTTCCCTTTCGTGCTACCACATGTTTTCTGCAAAGAATACTGTTTAGTAAGTTGATAACCTCTTTCCGTGTACACACCAAATGGAGGGGCCGGGATGAGGGTTCCATGGCCCTGGATTAAAGCCAGTCATCCGGTTAGGGGGCATGGGTGTTTCCGGTTGGGACCGAGAGGGGGGCACCCCTTAGAGCGCGCGTATATAAATTTGATCCCATGCTACGCGAGGTTGTAGCCTCCCCATCTCAAAGTTTTTCTTGAACGTTGCCGAGGGTGATTCCTGGCATCGGAATGTTGAATGGGTGTGTACTGGTTAGATGTGTTTCTTCCAAAACACCGCAAACGGAACTAGTCCCTGTGACTACTGAAATCCGTTGGCTGTGGTTAAAGTACAAACTCTGCAGAGTCAAATCCTTCCGAGTCATCGCGTCCATGGTCAAGGACCATGGCCAGTATATCCATATCTATGTCATTCCCCGTGGTAAAATCCCCCGATGAACAAGCTTGAGTGGTATACCCGTTTGAATCGTTTTTCCTGTGGATGGACTAACCTTTTACTTATCACGTATCTGAATATTCCCTTGCAATGATTTTTAAATTCATGAGCTACTGAAATATTAAGTTATGGGATATAAGCCCCTTATGTGATGTCGCTCAGACGTCCGACTGTGGTACTCTTGACATTTACTTTCAATATAAGCCCTTTATGTGATGTCGCTCAGACGTCCGACTGTGGCACTCTTGTCATTTACTTTCAATATAAGCCCTTTATGTGATGTCGCTTAGACGTTCGACTGTGGCACTCTTGTCATTTATTTTCAATATAAGCCCTTTATGTGATGTCGCTTAGACGTCCGACTGTGGCACTCTTGTCATTTACTTTCAATATAAGCCCTTTATGTGATGTCACTCAGACGTCCGACTATGCACGCCCGTTATTTACTTTTGATATAAGCCCTTTATGTGGTGTCGCCTTGACGCCCGACTGCGGCATTGTTATTTCATTTGTATCCTTTCGAGGAGTCATTCAGACACTCGATTGGCCTTCAGTATTATTTTGGGATTTCGGGAGGACTACCGCCCGACTTCCCTTTTATTTCCCATGCATTACCATCTCGTTGTTTGAGTGCGCTCTATCAATCTGTTCTTATGCATCATGTTTACATTTGTTATATCTTATGTCCAAACTGTCTTGCGAGTACTTTCATAGTACTCACCTGGGTTGTTGATTTGGCCAGATGTTGACGAAGGCGATCTCATGGATGAAGAGTTTGATAGTGAGTCCAACGCCTAGAGGAGTCCCAGTCAGTCCCGTGCGATCCTGGATATTGGTCACTTGTATTATATACGCTTCCGCCACCCACAATAAGTATCCTCGAGCCTCACTCCGACGCTCGAAGAGCTGTTAGATTCAGGAGTCATGTCACCCACTTCGCTGTGATATATCCACCACCGCGTTTATTGTGAGTCAGTAGTTATGCCACCCTATCCGCCTTTATGTGTAATATCGGCGTGTTTGTAATAAATTGTTGAGCAGTCTCCGCTCAACCTTGTATTATATTTAGTACTCCTGGTTTCTCTTCTGTGATCAAGGTTTTGTCTACCAGTGAGAAGGATTCTTCTCTATTGGTCCGTAAAAGGGATCGGTTTCTCAATAAATATTTTTATTGGAAAACCAGTCGTGACAGATGTTGTCCTGATGGTCACCTGTTTTTAAGAGATAATAAAGAAAAGTAATGAAAACCGATAAAAAACATTACGGGAATGCTTGCAGGGTTGTCCGTATTGTGCTTTCATCGATGCCCATGGTATCTTGAGCGCGTAGTGATGTACGCGTGGTGTAAATCTTGCCAGCATAGTGGGTGGGTGGCGGAAGCCGAACTGCTATTTCCGTTCCGGGAGTGGTCGGACTTCGGAGGGAAACTGTTTCTGGCCTCTGGTGTTCGGCTGGCGAGCCACTCCGTCGTCTTTATCGCTTGGTGGCCTCCTCCCCTTGTGCTAGGCGTTAAGCTTGCCTGCCTGCTTAAAGACCCAACAGTTTCTGTTGGTGTGATTAGCTGGCTTATCAGGATAACCATGAATCTGACAAGGTCGGTCAATATCCTGTCGAGGGTGGATGGTCCATCCTGGTTTGCCTTAAATGGCTTCTTCCGTTGACCGGGTTTCGGATTGTGAAATCCGGCGTTGACCGTTGTGTCGCATAATCTTTCATTATTGTTGCGACTGTTTTGTTCGGTCCGTCGTGGCTTGCCGTTGCGGTCTCGGATTTCGAAAGTGCCCGGGTCACTAGCGTTGTTGCTTTTATGGGCGAGCTAGTTGTCTTCTCCCGCGCAAAAGTGGGTCATTAGAGCAGTAAGGGCTGTCATGGATTTGGGTCCTTCCTGGCCGAGGTGACGCGCTAGCCATTCATCCCGGACGCTATGTTTGAAGGCCGCAAGGGCTTCCGCGTCCGGACAGTCGACAAGTTGGTTCCTTTTGACTAAGAACCTAGTCCATAGTTGCCTGGATGACTCGCCGGGCTTCTGGACAATGTGACTCAAGTCATCGGCATCTGGTGGCCGGACATATGTTCCTTGGAAGTTGTCCCGAAAGGCGTCTTCCAAATCTTCCCAGTTGCCAATAGGATTTTCTGGCAAACTGTTTAGCCAGTACCGAGCCGGCCCTTTGAGCTTGAGAGGTAGGTATTTAATGGCATGAAGGTCGTCTCCGCGAGCCATGTGAATATGGAGGAGGTAATCCTCAATCCATACCGCGGGATCTGTTGTTCCATCGTATGATTCGATGTTGATGGGTTTAAACCCGTCTGGGAATTCATGCTCCATTACCTCGTCAGTGAAGCAGAGAGGGTGTGCGGCTCCTCTATGTTGGGCCACGCTATTAAGCACTTCCGGCGGACTCCGCTTACGGTTTTCCGACCGAGTGTGGTCGGGTCTGTTGTGTCCGAATAGGTAATCGTCGTTATTGGTCGGGGCATGTCCCTGCGATCTGGGTGCCGGTTTTGTGTGTCCTGTTCTACCCTCCAGGTCTTGTTGGATGTTGCGAGTGTTCCCCTGAGCTGTGTTGTTCTTGTTTTGATGGTCGGATGGGTTGGTATGATGCTTTGCTTGGGCTGCTGCTTTGTCCGGACCGAACTGTGGTCGGCCTACAGCCTTATTCGATGGTGGTGTGGGCTCCAACGCCCTGCCATCATATTGAGGGGGCCACCTGCTGTTGGGGTGGCTCTTGTCTGGGCCTATAAGGCCGTATTCTTCGGCGGCCAAGACCTCGGTCCATCTATCATTGAGCAAATATTGGCTCGCTTGAAGCTGCAGCTGCTTCTTTCTTAGGCTCCTTGTAGTGGCTATGAGCTGGCGTTTAAAGCGCTCCTGCTCGAGAGGTTCCTTAGGCACGATAAAATCCTCATTGTCGAGGATCTCCTCTTCCTCGGAGAGTGGGAGATAATTGCTATCCTCTGAGTCTCCATATGTTGCCTGTTCATCAGGGTTGTCTTGCCAGCCTTCCTGTTCCTCCTGTTCAGATCCTACCTCAACAGGGTCTTCATCGTCCGGAGTGTTGTCTTCTCCGATGCTAGTGTTATTTTCTCTTGAGCGTCGTGACTTGGAGCGGCGCAAGGCGCGCCCGTGTTCGGACTATGCACCAGGAGGTTTATCCTCAACTGGGTCCTCCTTGTCATTGTCGAAAGCGTCGTTGGGTGTGTCTATCATACACACATGAAGTGGTCATCCCGCGTCTAGCGGGTAGTGAGTTCTGGCCTTGCCCCTCATCATCGTCTGTACCGTCAATGTCTTCGGGGCCAAGGTCAAGCATGTTGGTTGGGTCTTCGATAGTGGCTATGAATTGGGTGGCGGGTGGGAAGCAAAATTCTCCAACATCAGCCGTAAGTTCGAGCCGAACATAGTTCGGTGGCGAGTCGCCTGTCAGAGATAGGTTTTTTAGTGAGTTTAGTACATCGCCCATGGGCGAGTGTTGGAAGACGTCTGCGGCGCTGAACTCGAAGATCGATAACCGATCGAGTTCGTCATCTGCGGACTCGCAGGGTTCGAAACCTGTCGCTGGGGACGAGTCCGGGGTTCCGCTGATGCGGATATCATACGCAGTAGAATCTATGTGCGGCTCCAACGCCGCGAAATCGGTAGCCCCCGTGATGGGGTTGAGCTTCCCATCCTGGGACGACTTGATCTGCTCCGGATCTAAGGCCAGAGTTGCTACAGGAGCTATCTCCTGGATGCGGCCCAATGACAGGTTTAAGCCATGTCCATCGAGGCGGCGGGGAGCGATTGCCGCGGTCTCGAATCCGTCGAAGATCAAGTCTCCACGGACGTCCGCAACGTAGTTCAAGCTTCCGAATCCGACCTGATGACCAGGGGCGTAGCTGTCGATCTGCTCCAGATGGCCAAGCGAGTTGGCCCGCAGTACGATGCCGCCGAACACGAAGATCCGTCCGGGGAGAAAGGTTTCTCCCTGGACAATGTCATCATCGACGATTGAAGGGGCCATCGAACCTTTTGTCGACGGCACAGTGGAACTCTCAATGAAAGCACCAATGTCGGTGTCAAAACCGGCGGATCTCGGGTAGGGGGTCCCGAACTGTGCATCTAGGATCAATGGTAACAGGAGATGGGGGACACGATGTTTACCCAGGTTCGGGCCCTCTCTATGGAGGTAATACCCTACTTCCTGCTTGATTGATCTTGATGAATATGAGTGTTACAAGAGTTGATCTACCACGAGATCGTAATGGCTAAACCCTAGGAGCCTAGCCTATATGAATATGGTAATGAATGTCCCCTATCCGGACTATGCTCTCCGGTTTATATAGACACCGGAGAGATCTAGGGTTACATGGAGTCGGTTACATAAGAAGGAATCTTCACAGCTGGTCGCCTAGCTTTCCTTCCACGCCAAGGAAAGTCCAATCTAGACACGGGTATAGCCTTCGGCCTTCGTATCTTCACAGCCCATCAGTCCGGCCAATGAATAACAGGCCGGACGCCCGAGGACCCCTTAGTCCAAGACTCCCTCAATGGTCCCATATAATCAAAGCCCCAAACATCAAATGGTTCAATAACAAGTGAACAGTTCATAGGCATTTCATGACATCTACTAATATTACCAATTCTTTGACATTCATCACAAGACAAGACAAACTTACGGGCATCTTTGAAAAGAGTAGGCAAATAAAAACCGGATTGCAATACCTTATGTGCAGTTCTATCTCCAGTGTGGTGTCCTCCATAAGCCTTGGAGTGACACTTGCGTAGGATCTGTTCCTGTTCATGATCAGGTACACAACGTCTAATAACACCATCTACTCCTTTCTAAAGGTGTAGGTCATCCCAGAAGTAATGTCTTAAATCATAGAAATTTTTTTCTTTTGCTGGTATGTGAAACTAGGTGGTATAAATTTAGCAACAATGTAATTAGCATAATCAACATACCATGGAGCAGTACGAGAAGCATTTGTGACAGCTAATTGTTCATCAGGAAAGCTATCATCAATAGGTAGTGGGTCATCAAGAACATTCTCTAACCTAGATAAGTTGTCTGCAACGGGGTTCTCAGCTCCCTTTCTATCAATAATATGCAAATCAAATTCTTGTAGCAAGAGAACCCATCTAATAAGTCTAGGTTTAGCATCTTTCTTTTCCATAAGGTATTTAATAGCAGCATGATCAGTGTGAACCGTTACTTTAGAATCAACAATATAAGGCCTGAACTTATCACAAGCAAATACGACTGCTAAAAATTCTTTTTCAGTAGTAGTATAATTTCTCTGGGCATTGTCTAGAGTTTTACTAGCATATTGGATAACATTTAATTTCTTATCAACTCTTTGTCCTAGAACAACACCTACAGCACAATCACTAGCATCACACATAATTTCAAAGGGTAAATTCCAATCAGGTGGTAAACAATAGGTGCAGAAATCAAGGCTTTCTTAAGTATTTCAAATGCTTCTACACAATCATCATCAAAGACAAAAGGAACATCTTTTTGTAAGAGATTAGTCAGAGGCCTAGAAATTTTTGAGAAGTCTTTAATAAACCTCCTATAAAAACCGGCATGACCAAGGAAACTTCTTATACCTTTATGTCCTTAGGACACGGCATCTTTTCAATAGCGTCAACTTTAGCTTTATCAACTTCAATACCTCTTTTAGAAATTTTATGCCCCAAGACAATACCTTCATTAACCATAAAGTGGCACTTCTCCCAACTCAAGACAAGATTAGTTTCTTCACATCTCTGCAAAACTCGATCAAGGTTGCTTAAGCAATCATCAAAAGAAGTTCCATACACGGAGAAATCATCCATGAAAACCTCAACAATCTTTTCACAAAAGTCAGAGAATATAGCAGTCATACATCTTTGAAAGGTAGCAGGTGCATTACATAAACCAAAAGGCACACGTCTATAAGCAAAGGTACCGAAAGGGCAAGTAAAAGTGGTCTTTTCCTGATCCTCTTTCGACACAGGCATTTGAGAAAAACCAGAATAACCGTCTAGAAAGAAAAAATGTGTATGTTTGGATAATCTTTCTAGAATTTGATCAATAAAAGGTAGAGGGTAATGATCCTTTCTAGTAGCTTTATTTAATTTGTGGAAATCAATTACCATTCTATAAGCTGTAACAATTCTTTGTGGGATCAATTCATCTTTATCATTAGGAACAACAGTAATACCTCCCTTCTTAGGGACACAATGGACAGGACTTACCCACTGACTATCAGCAACACGATAAATTATACCTGCCTCCAGAAGCTTTAGTATTTCATTTCTTACCACTTCTTTCATCTTAGGAATTAATCGTCGTTGGTGATCAACAACCGGTTTAGCGTCTTTCTCCAATTTTATTTTGTGCTGGCATAGAGTGGGACTAATGCCCTTAAGATCATCAAGAGTATATCCAATAGCAGCACGGTGCTTCTTCAGAGTTTTCAATAATTTCTCTTCTTCCTGCTCTGAAAGGTTAGCACTAATAATAACAGGATATATCTTCTTTTCATCAAGATAAGCATATTTAAGAGTATCAGGTAATGGTTTAAGCTCAAACACGGGATCACCCTTGGGTGGAGGAGGATCCCCTAGGATTTCAACAGGCAAGTTTTGTTTCAATATAGGTCCCTATTTAAAGAATACTTCACCTATTTCCCTTCTTTCATTCATGAACATATCATTTTCATGGTCAAGCAAATATTGTTCCAAAGGATCATTAGGAGGCACGACAATAGAAGCAAGACCAATAATTTCATCTTTACTAGGCAATTCTTTATCGTGGGGTTGTCTACGAAATTTAGCAAAATTAAAATCATGAGACATATCCCCTAAACCAACAGTAACAATATCCTTTTCGCAGTCTATCCTAGCATTAACAGTATTCAAGAAGGGTCTACCAAATATAATGGGACAAAAGACATCTTGTGGGGAACCAAGAACAAGAAAATCAGTAGGATATTTAACTTTCCCACACAAGACTTCAACATTTCTAACAATCCCAATTGGTGAAATAGTATCTCTATTGGCAAGCTTAATAGTAACTCAATACCTTCTATTTTAGCAGGTGCAATATCATGCATAATTTCTTTGTATAAGGAATGAGGTATTGCACTCGCACTAGCAACCATATCACATAAGCCATGATAACAATGATCTCCTATTTTAACAGAAACAACAGGCATGCCAACAACAGGTCTATGTTTACCTTTAGTATCGGGTCTAGCAATTCTAGCAGCTTCATTACAGAAGTAAATAACATGCCCATCAATACTATCGACCAAGAGATCTTTAACCATAGCAATACTAGGTTCAATTTTAATTTGCTCAGGGGGTGTAGGTGTTCTAGCTTACTCTTACGAACCACAGTTGAAGCTTTAGCATGATCCTTTATTCTAACAGGGAAAGGTGGTTTCTCAATATAAGCGGTAGGAACAATAGGATCAACATTATAAGTGATAGTCTTTTCTTCAACTTTAATAGGTTCTACTACTTTTACTTCAATGAGAGGATGATATTTAAACCACTTCTCCTTAGGGAGTTCAACATGAGTAGCAAATGATTCACAGAAAGAAGCTACTATCTCAGAGTCAAGTCCATATTTAGTGCTAAATTCACGAAAAGCATCGGTATCCATAAAAGATTTAACACAATCAAACTTAGGTGTTATACCTGACTCCTTACCTTCGTCGATTTCCCAATCTTCAGAGTTGCGTTTAATTATTTCCAATAAATCCCATTTGGATTCAATAGTCTTCATCATAAAAGAACCAGTACAAGAAGTATCGAGCATGGAGCGATTGTTGAGAGAAAGCCGAGCATAAAATTTTTGAATAATAATTTCTCTTGAGAGCTCATGATTGGGGCATGAATATAACATTGACTTAAGACTCCCCCAAGCTTGAGCGATACTTTCTCCTTCGCGAGGCCAAAAACTATATATATAATTACGATCACGATGAACCAGATGCATAGGATAAAACTTCTGATGAAATTCCAATTTCAATCGGTTGTAGTTCCATGATCCAATATCATCAAATAGCCTAAACCATGTCAATGACTTTCCCGTCAAAGATAAAGGGAAGACCTTCTTCTTGATAACATCCTCGGGCATACCTGCAAGCTTAAATAATCCACAAACTTCATCCACATAGATTAGGTGCATATCGAGATGTAATGTTCCATCTCCTGTAAAAGGATTAGCTAGCAGTTTCTCTATCATACCCGAAGGAATTTCAAAGTAAACATTTTTAGTAGGTTCAGTAGGTTGAGGAGCAACTCTTTGCTCTACTGGTCGGGGTGAAGATACCCGAAGAAGCCCCTCAAAGGATTATTTTCCATAGTAACAAGTGACAGTAAATTTCAGTACACTATACAAATTTTTCCTTACCAAATTCCACCCACCAAAGGCGCTTCACTCCCCGGCAACGGCGCCAGAAAAGAGTCTTGATGACCCACAAGTATAGGGGATCTATCGTAGTCCTTTCTATAAGTAAGAGTGTCGAACCCAACGAGGAGCAGAAGGAAATGACAAGCAGTTTTCAGTAAGGTATTCTCTGCAAGCACTGAAATTATCGGTAACAGATAGTTTTGTGATAAGGTAATTCGTAACGGGTAACAAGTAACTAAAGTAAACAAGGTGCAGCAAGGTGGCCCAATCCTTTTTGTAGCAAAGGACAAGCCTGAACAAACTCTTATATAAAGGAAAGCGCTCCCGAGGACACATGGGAATTATCATCAAGCTAGTTTTCATCATGCTCATATGATTCACGTTCGTTACTTTGATAATTTGATATGTGGGTGGACCGGTGCTTGGGTACTTCCCTTCCTTGGACAAGCATCCCACTTATGATTAACCCCTCTTGCAAGCATCCGCAACTACGAAAGAAGAATTAAGGTAAACCTAACCATAGCATGAAACATATGGATCCAAATCAGCCCCTTACGAAGCAACGCATGAACTAGGGTTTAAGCTTCTGTCACTCTAGCAACCCATCATCTACTTATTACTTCCCAATGCCTTCCCCTAGGCCCAAACAATGGTGAAGTGTCATGTAGTCGACGTTCACATAACACCACTAGAGGAAAGACAACATACATCTCATCAAAATATCGAACGAATACCAAATTCACATGACTACTTATAACAAGACTTCTCCCATGTCCTCAGGAACAAACGTAACTACTCACAAATCATATTCATGTTCATAATCAGAGGGGTATTAATGTGCATACAGGATCTGAACATATAATCTTCCATCGAATAAACCAACTAGCATCAACTACAAGGAGTAATCAACACTACTAGCAACCCACAGGTACCAATCTGAGGTTTTGAGACAAAGATCGGATACAAGAGATGAACTAGGGTTTGGGAAGAGATGGTGCTTGTGAAGATGTTGATGGAGATCGACCCCCTCCCGATGAGAGGATCGATGGTGATGACGATGGTGACGATTTCCCCCTCCCGGAGGGATGTTTCCCCGGCAGAACAGCTCCGCCGGAGACCTAGATTGGTTCCGCCAAGGTTCCGCCTCGAGACGGCGGCGCTTCATCCTGAAAGCTTCCTTCTGATTTTTTCCAGGGAAAAAGACACCTTATACCAGAAGATGGGCATCGGGGGGCTTCCAGGTGGCCCACAAGGCAGGGGGCGCGCCCTCCACCCTCGTGGACAATGGGTGGCCCCCGTGCTTTCTTCGCCCAATATTTTTAATTTATTCCAAAACTGACTTTCGTGGAGTTTCAGGAGTTTTGGAGTTGTGCAGAATAGGTCTCTAATATTTGCTCCTTTTCCAGCCCAGAATTCCAACTGCCAGCATTCTCCCTTTTCATGTAAACCTTGTAAAATAAGAGAGAAAAGGCATAAGTATTGTGACATAATGTGTGGTAACAGCACGTAATGCAATAAATATCGATATAAAAGCATGATGCAAAATGGACGTATCACTGCTGAGCCGTTTGCTGAGCCGCCAGCTCAGCCTCCTGACGTGCTCTGCCCTGATCCACCAAAGCCTGAGCGCCATCACGCGTCGGGTCATGCCCACGAGGCTGGTTACGGCGTCTGTCACTGCTTGAAACTACTGGTGAGTCAATATGTCTACTATAACTCCGACTCGGGCGAGGGGTTGAATGAATCCTCTCACGACTGTAAGAATAAGCCGCCTGCTGGGCCACAGCCGTCTGAAGCAATTCTCTGTCTCATCGTATTTCCATTGCCGCTGGCGATTCACCTTCAACAGGCAGAGCTGCCAGTCGCGTTGCCGCAGCAATCATATTATCCAAAGGGTTAGAATAATGACCCGGCAGCGTCGGTACATACTGAGGCGGAGCAGTATTCAATCGGGGCAGCTCCGTTGTGCGCGGCTGAGCTGGCGCTCCAGCCCCAGGTGCTTCAACCCGGTTTACCTCCGGCTGGTCACTGGTTCCTGCTCCAGGCGTGTTAAAGAGGTTCCCCGGCTCATAAACCGGGGGTAGATGACTCCGGTGTCTCCTCCTCATGACCTCATTTGAAGCATTCTGATCCAACGTGAGCCAGAAGGACTCTCACTGAATCCGTTGTGCCTGAGCATCTAAAGTAGCCCGCTCCATGGCCATCCTGGCGTTCTCTGCGTTCAGCTCCTCCTTGGCATGTGTTATCTCATCCCGCAACTTTGCAACCTCCACGTTTTGCTTAACTTGATTTGCCGGGTTAACCTCCACCGTTAACAATGATGTCAGATTGTCCAGCAAGTCGGTCAAGACTTGAGCCGGCGGGCGCACAGGGCCTCCTGCCCCGGAAGCCGTTGCCGTTGCTGATCCGGAGATCATTGCTGCCGCAGTCGTAGAATTTTGCGCTGGCTGTGTACCGGCCATGAAAATCTCGACCCGGTTCGGCGGCTCATAAGGGTCCGGAATACTATCGCCATCGGAACAGCCCCCAAGCCTGCCATCTTGCAGTTGATACAATGAAGTAGTCTCGCCCGTGGACGACTCGCCATCAGAGTAGATGGCCGTCTCACCACCAGACACAGACCTATCCTCAGATTCCGCCCCATGGATGAATCCCACGAAGGCACGCTTCACAGCGGGCTGAACTCGGGCGGGTCACGCACACTAAGCTGTCTCGATGATGTCTGTGTAGATGTCCGGCTCAGGGCCCGGTTCGCCGATCTTGCCGATGAATACATGGATTCCGCCGAAGGGGACCCGGTACCTGTACTCAATTGAGCTGGCCTCGGGACCCCAGCCTGCATCGTCGATGTAGAGCTTGCCGCGATGACTCTTGGTCATCCGGCCCACAGCATATCCCTTGATCCCTTCGAAGCTGCCCTTCAAGAACTCGAAACCACCGTGCGCTGGCCCCACGGTGGGCGCCAACTGTCGTGGAATTGTCACGGCAGATGTCCTAGTGTGAGGACTTAGTCGTGGAGCCATCGCAACTAGGTTAGCTTAAAGGGGTTAAACGGGACAAAGGACATAGGGAGTTTATACTAGTTCGGCTCCTTGCGGTGAAGGTAAAGGCCTAATCCAGTTTGAGGTGGTATTGTTTTATGTCTCGATTACCATGGAGCGAATACGCTTGACCTATATGCATTGCAGGGTTTATCGCACCCACCAGGATTTCCAATCCCATGGATGTTCGGTCCATATAGTTTGTCACGACCTTTGGACTATCCTGCTTGTGGGAGTAAGCGGGGGCCCTGCATGCCATGCGTAATTGGATGATCAATCTTCTGCTTAGAACTTGAACATAGTGATTTCCTCGTAAGGATTCACTCGTGTTACATGTAACACCCACGATGCGGCTATATCTCTCACGTGTCGAGGCACGACTTAGAGGCATAACCGCATTATAGGTTTTGTCGCAAGAAGGGTCATCTTCACACAATCCCATGTAATGAACAAGAATGGGATAAAGAGAGTTGGCTTACAATCGCCACTTCACACAATACATAAATAAATCATACATCAATCAGAGTACACACATAGACCGACTACGGTCAAAGCCAAAAGAAAAGAAAATAACCCAACTGTTAGATCCCCGATCGTCCCAACTGGGCTCCACTACTGATCAACCAAAAACGAAACATAGTAACGACCAAGGTCTTCATCGAACTCCCACTTGAGTTCGGTTGTGTCATCTGCACTGGTATCCTCGACACCTGCAACTGTTTGGAAGTATCTGTGAGTCACGAGGACTCAGCAATCTCACACCCGCGAGATCAAGACTATTTAAGCTTATGGGTAGGAAAGGGGTAATGAGGTGGAGCTGCAGCAAGCACTAAGCAAATATGGTGGCTAACATACGCAAATAAGAGCGAGAAGAGAAGCAACGCAACGGTCGTGAAGCTATAAGTGATCAAGAAGTGATCCTGAAACTACTTACGTCCATACATAACCCAAACCATGTTCACTTCCCGGACTCCGCCGAAAAGAGACCATCACGGCTACACACGCGGTTGATGCATTTTAATTAAGTCAAGTGTCAAGTTCTCTACAACCGGACATTAACAAATTCCCATCTGCCACATAACCGCGGGCACGGCTCTCGAAAGTTTATACCCTGCAGGGGTGTCCCAACTTAGCCCATCACAAGCTCTCACGATCAACGAAGGATATTCCTTCTCCCGGGAAGACCCGATCAGTCTCGGAATCCCGGTTACAAGACTTTTCGACAATGGTAAAACAAGACCAGCAAAGCTGCCCGATGTGCCGACAAATCCCGATAGGAGTCGCACGTATCTCGTTCTCAGGGCACACCGGATGAGACTAGCTACGAGTAAAACCAGTCCTCAAGTTTCCCCAAGGTGGCCCCGCAGGCAGCTCAGTTCGGACCAACACTCGAAGGAGCACTAGCCCGGGGGGTTAAAATAAAGATGACCCTTGAGTCTGCAGAACCCAAGGGAAAAAGGCTTAGGTGGAAAATGTTAAAACCAAGGTTGGGCCTTGCCGGAGGAGTTTTATTCAAAGCGAACTGTCAAGGGGGTCCCATAAATCACCCAACCGCGTAAGGAACGCAAAATCAAGGAACATAACACCGGTATGACGGAAACTAGGGCGGCAAGAGTGGAACAAAACACCAGGCATAAGGCCGAGCCTTCCACCCTTTACCAAGTATATAGATGCATTAATTAAATAAGAGATATTGTGATATCCCAACATATCCATGTTCCAACATGGAACAAACTTCATCTTCACCTGCAACTAGCAACGCTATAAGAGGGGCTGAGCAAAAGCGGTAACATAGCCAAACAACGGTTTGCTAGGAAAGGTGGGTTAGAGGCTTGACATGGCAATATGGGAGGCATGATATAGCAAGTGGTAGGTAGCGCGGCATAGCAATAGAACAAACAACTAGCAAGCAAAGATAGAAGTGATTTCGAGGGTATGGTCATCTTGCCTGAGATCCCGCAAGGAAGAAGAACGAGTCCATGAAGAAGACAAATGGACGTAGTCGAACGAATCCTCACAACTCCGGAACGAAACCGAAGCTAACGAGAGAAGCAACCCGGAAAGAAATAAACAACATAGTAAACAACCACCACATACACATGGCATGATGCAAAATCAAGTATGATGCATGTCCGATTTAATGAGGCATGGCATGGCAAAGTGCAACAAACAACACTACAAATTAAGTGGAGCTCAATATGCAACGAGTTGCATATTGACGAAACACCACATCAATTATTTAGTTCTCTCTCGTTTATGTACCCATCAATATTAAATGTTATTAAACATGGCAGAGGTGAAGCATAGTAAGACTATCTATGTAGGCAAGTTTAAATGAGGCCGGAACAACAAACAACAATTCCGGAAAATCCCCATTTGCATATTTTGGTTATGGTACTGTTCTGCCCTAAACCATATTTTAGAGTTGTTAAACATGCAAAATAAGGTGCACCATGTTAAACTAGGCATTTTTCTACCCCATTTACCTATAAAGTTTATTAAATTCGGAGCTACGGTTAATTAGTTATGAAATAAACCATTTTAACATGACATTTATGCAAATTAAAACAAACAGCAATTTAAACATTTTAAACATGGATGAAAGTTGCATATTATGAAACTAGACAGAATTCTTAACATTTTTCATATATGAAGTTTTTTAATCTGATGCACGGTTAATGAGTTATTATATGCATGAAGACTAGGGACTTTTCTGTAAAACTACACTCTCTCGATAATTGGGCAAATTCGCAGACAGGGAAAAAACATGCACTGGCCTGAATCTGGTGCACTGCTGGGCTGAACAGGAGGGGCTGTGGGGAGCTCACCCATGGGCCAAAACTGGCCGGCTGGGGGATGTAGAGGCGCGAGGCCTTGGCGAAGAAGCAGGCTGAGCCTGGCACTAGCTTGGTCAACGCGAGCGGGCGCGGTACGAGTGACCTGCTCGTTGTAGAGGAAGCAGAGGCCACAGCAGGGGATGGCGAGGTGGCAGAGCCGAGGGACTTGGGCGCGACTCCGGCGAGGGTCTTGGGTGGCGGGGAGGACCGAGAACAGCGGAGATGGCCGGGACTCGACGGATCTAGGCGGCGATTGGACTTGGCGGTCAACGCGGCAAGCGCGGCTTCCTTTGTCTGCTCCCGACAGAAGGAGGCAGCACGGCGCGGAGCAGCGCTTGGGACTGCGGCACGGAGACGACGGCAGCAACGCGTACGGAGCTCCGGCGAGGCGATGCAGATGCGGAGGAGGCGGTGGAGGCCGGCTCCGAGGCGGACGGGTGCAGGTCAACGGGGCGCAGAGGAGGTCCCTGGCGGTGGGGCTTGGCGAGCTCGGCGTCGAGGAAGGAGCTCCGGAGCGGAGGAAAACTCCACGGCGTCCATGGCGGGGCTGACGCAGGGAGCGGCGACGGCACCAGGAACTTGGCAAATCCGGCGACGCAGAGGTGGGGGACGCCTAGACCCGTGCGACAGCGCCATGGGGAGGATTCGGTGCTATGTCCCTGGTTCACAAAGAGGGAGATGGAGAGCTGAGAGCTTCACCGAAGAAAAGAGAAAGGGGAAGGGAGCAGGGGTGGTGAGGACAGCCTGCTGGTTCCAGCGACTAGCGACAGCGGGGACGAGGTGCTCGGGGAGCCCCTCGGGCACGAGAGGAGGCTGGAGTCTCGGCGCTCGCGGCACAGGGGCGCACGAAGGAGGGGGTCGACGTGGCTGGTTGGTTCGATTGGATGGAGGAGGAGATGGATGGTTCGGTGGTGGTTGGATTGGATCGGGCAAGATCCCGAGGAAGGAGGAGGCTGGTCAGGGAAGGATCCCGAGGAACATGCAAGAGTGGGTGGCGGCGCAAGGGGGGATAGGGTTAGGCTAGGGTTAGACTGATTTGGGTAGGTGGGTGGACTATATAAAGGGAAATAGAATTAGGTTAGGACCCTCCGATTTAAATCAGACGGTCGAGAAAAATATAGGTTGGGAAGTTCAATTAAGAAAACGGAGATGTTTTATAGATGTTTGGGGATGATCCGGACCCAACGGTGATGACTGAGCGGGTCGGGTTCGGGACAGGTTTCGGACCGGGTTTTGTGCATTGTGCAGAGAGGCTCAAACGGTCGGACAACAAAAGAACGGTTGGTCTCGAAAGGGACAACGAAGGCAACAGGGAGAAGCAGGAACTACGAACGGACCACGAGTTTAAGAAAACATGCGGATGCAAATGATGACATGATGAATGCAACAAACAAATAAATATACGCGACGATCACAAAGAACATGGAAAGCGTCTGGAGCATCGGTCTCGGGGCGTTACATTACATCAAGTAAATCTTATTGATTTACTGTCTAAGTCTTATTGATTTAATTTCATGCTTTCTTACTTTTGCAGCAATTTTACGATGCATGTTTTGCCATGTGACATTCGTCACAGAATAAACCGTTTGGTTTGCTCTATGATGGTTATTTTTGCAGGTTTCACTTCTTATGTCATGTCAGTAATGAAGGCACTGTCCATCACTTATATTACTGGACACAATTGGATCAGTATGTTGTCGGAGTACAATTTGAAGCCCTATGATGAACTACAGTTTGGTTTAACAAACATGCTACAATTAGTCTTTCTCACATTTAAAAGAAATGAAGAAAAAGACTGGATCAAGGTCACGGAGCCTAGTCAAGTTAGAAAGCTGATCATAGCAGACCAGAGAGGATCGCTGCTGTCTCGCACATTAGTACCACCTTCAGCAACGGAACGAGCACCGGCACCTTCTCCGATGGCACTTGCTCTAGCACTGACAGCGACAACAGCTCAGTCTGATCCACCTGAGGATTGGGCACTGACCGCGTCAGCGGATCAAGCTAATCTACCGAAGGATCGGGCACCGACACCGGCACCTGCTCCGACACCGGCACCAGCTCCACAAGGAGCACCATCTCCGACAGCAGCGGTGGCACTACCAGTCGCACCGGCATGGGCACTAGCAACGGCTCCGGCACCTGCACCAACACTTGAAGTTGCACTTGCATATGCTCTCGCCCGTGCAGTGGCAATGGAACCAGCAGTTGCACCAGCAATAGACTGAGCTGCAGTTCGCACTGCATATACCAAAGTCCTTACAAAAACCGACATCTCCACCTTCTTGGTATGCATTGGCCGCCCAAGTGCTTCGTTCTTTTTTCTGTCCAAGTTGTTTCACATGATTCACTGTGTTGATCTAACTATTTGTGTATGTCTTCTTGTTTGCAAACAGAGATACACAACGAGGGAGTCGTTCAACAATCCGGGCGACCATGGCCAAGTTTCTCTTACCATGCGCAGCCTTGGTGTGAATGAACCTGCTCAATATACCGTAAGTACAAAGGATGGTCACATGATGATTGATGCTAAAGGATGGTCAAGGTTCAAATCTAAATCAAATCTTGCGGCCGGGGATGATGTCAAAATCGAACTTTCTCGGCAAGGAGAGCTAGTCCAAATCAACTTTGAAATTCTTCAGTAGCAGCATGCAACTGCCGAACTGATCTATCCTCCAAGAGATTTTGATGTAATAATATGGCATGGTGAAACAAGTGTCATGTGTGTACAAGTAGTACGACAGTATTATTTATCACGTAGGATATTGTTGATAGAATTGCAACTCTGATTGCTGGTTAGGAACTGTCATT
This sequence comes from Aegilops tauschii subsp. strangulata, assembly GCF_002575655.3. Classification (NCBI taxonomy): domain Eukaryota; kingdom Viridiplantae; phylum Streptophyta; class Magnoliopsida; order Poales; family Poaceae; genus Aegilops; species Aegilops tauschii. The sequence goes on from NC_053036.3 coordinate 498,790,521, forward strand.
CGATTTCATTCTAACAGCTGTCATGCTTTATTCAATTTTCTGTATTCGCCTTGCGACAGCATCTAAAACCAGCACTGTACCGATCTCTTGCAATATGAAATGCGCTGAGTTAGAACACATGGGCCCCCAAACATGCAGGCCCACCGGCCTGTGGCCCAAAGTCCAGAACCGTGAGACTGTATGAGTATTATATTCTCAGTTGAACCCCCATATTATGTTATATATATTCCCCTTGATTTTCTTATGTATAAAGTTGTGATATAAAAGATTTTTATATTTCTTTACAAAGGGAGTATCTCTCTATCAAAAATATATTTATGTGTAACTCGTTACTCCTACCTTTCTACTTCCTTTCGTTGATATGTGGGGCATCCGGCAACGGGGTCCACCTGCCATGCACCAAATTAGAGTGCACAACTGCATGGTAGACTCACTCCGGTCGTAGCGCCGCAGTAATGCCCAATGAGCCGTCAAATCACAAAAACCCCCACCTTTCCAGCTTTAGCAGTAAGCTGGACGGACGAACCAACAATATTTCACTAGGCCTGAATCCCCTTCTCACTCGTCTGCTTATTCAGAGAAAACCCCCTCTCGGCGATTGCATAGGGTTTTCTCATGGAGAACCAGGTACGAATTCTTCATCCATCCCCGATAAATCGAAGTCCCTTGGTTGCGGGTAATCCTAGGATGGCAGCCGCCGTCGTTGATGCATTTTTTTCCTACTGAATCTAGTGTGTTTCATTTGCAGTGCCCAAAGTGCGAGGATCCTACAGGTTTATGCGCCCTCGACGATACGCCACACTTGTTCCTTCTCATCCTAACACAAGATTTTAAAATGCGCACAGTATATTCCTACAATCCTCTTTTCTATCCGGGAGGGTGGGGGTTTTTGAACATGCTGTCGACTAATTTGGAAATTGGGATTGCTATATTTGGATAAAAGGTACTAGTACCATGGTCAACACTAACGTGAAGGAGGAAATTATTTCTAGATTTGGATAGTGAATACATTGTGTTCTCATATTATTTTTCCTGCAGTGCATTCCTTGCTCTGCCAGAACACATGTACTCAAGATGGTCGGCCTTGCCATAACTGAATACACCAGTTTAATGGTCACATTGAAGACAAGCCATGGATATAAGTGCTGAGTTGGGTTCATGAACCAAGAAGATCGCTGCTTTTTTATGGCCGAACTTGGATAAACTTTCTCAGGTGTTATGGACTGAAAATTAGCGCACGAATGTTGGTGGAAATAGCAGAACCTGGTCTCATTTTCATTGTGATCTTTCACCCCGACGTTGTTCCAGTAGTTCATCCATCTTAATTTTATATCTGGTTCTTGCTTGTTGCCTCGATTACTTCTTAATCCACCTATTCTGTCTAACTAATCACAATTTAACTTTAGAAGTAGCAACGATTTGTGATTTCCTTCTCTCACTAAGATGCTACTTCTAACTAATATTTCTTATAATTGGTGGCACGTGTAGGTTATTTCAAAGTTAAGCATGCTACTCGTTTGTTATTCTATAAGAACTCAATTGTTACTGATGGCACTTAAGTTGACTGGGACGACATCCACAAGTTCCTACACTTTATTGATCGTCTTGAGGTCCTTGTGGGGCGTTTCAATGGTGGAAGGCCACGTGGGATATGTGTGCCACTGCTGCACACGTTGAATAGGTCCAACTGTGTCGAGAAACTTATGGTACGAGCTGTTTTCTGTTATATATGTTGTTCATAAACTCTTGCTTATACATAGTTTTACAACTGTGATCTTCTTGAAACAGAAACTGCCCGGTTCTATTGTTCCTATACAGATGCCTGACCATGGTCGGGTTAGACTTGCACTTGGTCACACCATGATGTTTATGTCGACCTACTCCATTCCCCTTGGAGGTGAAAAGATACTTATTCATGGGTGGTCTCAAATAATCAAGGCCCGTCCATTCTTGGAGAATAGGACAGAAGGTTATGCTCATGCTTTTCCATGGCTCTAAAGCGAATATCCTGTTTATTGACCACATTTTGAGATGAAGCTTCTTTCAAAAGGTTGTGGATGCGCGGGGTGGCGCCTGGGCCTTGTTCCTGGGCTTGGTGGCCTCACCCTTGGTTAACTGTAGGCAAAGTAGCACTGTTTGAGGCGTGCTTTGTACGGTTGAACCTGTATAAGTACTCATACTGCTTTCAGGTATGGTTGTTAAGTGCCCCTGCTGGTTTCAGTTAAGGTTGTTAAGCACTCCTGCTGCTTTTACAGTCTGTCATGTTTCTTCAGTCCTGTCTTCCTCCAGCCGTCAAAACCAAACCAGCACCGGCGGGGCCGCCTGCTTCCGCCTCCCACTGCTGGTTGCGCCTCAGGGCATGCATCGCCGCCCCACCGTCTCCTAAATCGTTAACGCCGATGTCTGAGACCTCACCGTCGTCCTCCGCGCGCTTTGGTGCGCTCGCCGCGCGCCGCCCTCTCGTGTTGTCAACATGGTCAACAAACAAGAGGAATTTGGAAAGGACTGTACGTGGAGAGGATGACAGTAGGGGCCCACCATGTCCATGGCCATACGCAAGGAAGTTCCTCATTTTTTGTTATATACTCCATTGTCAGCGTATGGAAAAATAAAATGCTTCTTCCTAGTGGTTTGCTGACATCTGGGACCCACGACATTGTCAGCGTATATAGTCAATAGACAAGAGAACATCACAAGATCGGCTGACACCTGGGACGTAGCTGCTCGAGTAGTATTTTTTTTGTTATTGTTGAGACGGAGCAGGGTTTCAACTGGGCTGTGGCCCATCTAGCCCAGGCTTATATTTTACGTTCACCACATGACTAGCCCAGCTATTTTTTCTTTGCGAAAATGAGCCCAGTTTATTTTTTCTGAAGAATACTCAATCCAGGCCTACTTATTTTCTATGCCCTGATGGGCTGCAACTCTTTCAAGACGGCTGCAAATCTTGAAAGTAATATGAAATGGGCTGTGAATATAAAAACAGACGACAAATTGGCAATTACTTTCAAATTTCTGATTTTTTTCACATTTTCATATTCCAATTTCACTGGCTTTAACCTAATTTAAATATATCTTCAAAGTACTTTAAATCTGGCTCGACATTTCGGTATTAAAAATAGTTTGGACCCCATCGAAATATGCGAAATTTCGTTTAAATTTTTAACCCTGACCCTGGCCAACAAAAAAACAGACTGCAATAAATTGCATAAGAAGTTGCAATGAGCTGTAAATTATTTAAAAAAATAGGGAATGGTCTGACTTCTGGGCCTATTAAGTTGACGTGTATGCAAGATTTTTTTACTTATTATATACGTCAACAAACGATTCTAGCAGACGTGACCGTTGGATGTCAATCCAACAGCCGTCGTGCTTCTTCAATCTCAGATCTTCTTGCTCCAGCCGCCAAATCCAGCGCCGGCGGGACCGCCTGCTCCCGCCTCCTGTGAAAAAAAAAGTCCCCCCTGTCAGCTCGGACCTACCAGCTACCTCTTCACACGCAAGGAAGTGCCTCCTTATCCTCCCTGACAGCCGGGACCCACCCGGTCGAAGCGTACGTAGCGTTGTCATTCTGGTCGCAAACATGTACGTACATACTGCTCCATCGGTCTTTCTGCCACGATGAACCGTGGCCCAGTAAGGAGCGGCAGCTGTTCAGGCAGTCACGTCTATATCATGTACACGTACGTACATACATACGGGCGGGGTCTCGAATGCCTACTCACGCATACATACGGCCAGGGCTCGTGTACATGGAGAGGCAGCGGAGGGCAGCAACGGCGTCCTGTTCATCGGCAGCCAACCGGTTGGGTCGGAATGGAGAAACTGCGTCATGTTCATCGGGAGGCAATGGGATGCATCCTGTTCATTAGGAGCCAACCGGCTTGGACGGAACAGCCGAAATGAGGCCTGGCGTACCGCAGAACAGAGGAAACGGCCTTCTGTTCTACCGCCTACGGTTGAAACGGGATCCTGTTCATCGGGAGGGGTCTGGCGTACCGCAAAACGAAGGAAACACACTTCTCTTCGACCTCCTACGGTCGAAACAAGGTCATGTTGATCGGGAGGGGTCTGGCGTACCGCAAAACGGAGGAAACGGACTTCTCTTGAACCTCCTATAGTCAAAACGTGGTCTTGTTCATCGGGAGGGGTGTGGTGTACCGCAAAATGGGACTCCACGGGCTACTTTTCATCCACCGTCCACTACCTCGCTCCGGCCTCCCCGGGCTACTGTTCATCCACCGTCGACCTCCTCCAGCCTCCACCTGCGACTGTTCATCCACGGCGTCTCCCTCCTGCCTCCACCAGATACTGTTCATCCACGGGCTCCTGTTATCCAGCCTCCACCGGCTAATGTTCAACCAGCCCTCCACGGGGTCCTGTTCATCCAGCCTCCACTGGCTACTGTTCAACCAGCCCTCCACGGGGTCATGTTCATCCAGTCCCAACCGGCTCAGGTGTGTGGCGGCTCCTCTCGATCGGGGTCATGTTCATCAGCGGCAATGGCCTCTACTACCAGGGGGTCCTGTTCATCCAACCCCCACCGAGAATTGTTCATCCAACCCCCAACAACACTCACTGTTCATCAAGAGGCAATGGGTTCGATCGACTTCAGTTAGCAGCAGTAGCGAAGGAATCCCTCGATCGGGTTCAGTTAACAGTCAGGGATCGATCGATCGCTCGGGTTCAGTAATGCGTAGCCAGTGCAATCGCTCGGGTTCAATAGGCGAACGCCTCGCTCGGGTTTAGTTAGAGCCCAACGCCTCGCACACACACGCGTACGTGTACGAGAGAAACGTGCAATCCCTCCGTGCATCGCTCGGCCCCAACCACCCACCATAACTGGGAACTCCCCGATATTTTCCTCGCCCTTGCTTCTACCATGATTTTTTCCGTCATGGACGGCCCAAAGAATGTCATGCAGCTGCGTCTCCGGCCCGCCCAGGACGAAAAGCCCATTTTTCTGTCATGAGTTTTTGTCATAGAAGTAGGAGCCCACCACATCTATGATGATGCCGGGTTTTGTCACAATTATCGTCATAGAAGTGTCATAAGTATGACAGAAAAAAATTCGTTCGGCCCAAAATGTAACGGATGTGTCTTTTTTTTGTAGTGTGAAATCACGCAAGATTGAACCCAAAGCTAAGCACCTCTCCCATTGCAAGAAAAACCAATCTAGTTGGCCAAACCAAACCGATAGTTCGAAGAGAAATACAAAGATATCAAATCATGCATATAAGAATTCTGAAAAGATTCAAATAATATTCATAGATAAGCTGATCATAAATCCACAATTCATTGGATCTCGACAAACACACCGCAAAAGAAGATTACATCGAATAGATCTCCAAAAACATCGAGGAGAACATGGTATTGAGAATCAAAGAGAGAGAAGAAGCCATCTAGCTACTAACTATGGACCCGTAGGTCTGTGGTAAACTACTCGCGCTTCATCGGAAGGGCAATAGGGTTGATGTAGATGCCCTCCGTGATCGAATCCCCCTCCGGCAGGATGCCAGAAAAGGCCCCAAGATGGAATCTCACGGGACACAGAAGGTTGCGGCGGTGGAAAAGTATTTTCGTGGATGCTTCTGAGGGTTTTGGAATATATGTGAATATATAGGAGGAAGAGCTAGGTGTAACGCCCCGAGACCGACGCTCCAGACGGCTTCCATATTTTTCGTTATCGTTGTGTGTATTTATTTGTTTGTTGCATTTCATCATGTCATCATGCACATCGCATCCGCATGTTTTCTTAAAACTTGCATCCGTTCATAGTGCCGCTTCTCCTTCATCTCGGTGTCCTTTCTCAGATCGACTGGGTTTTGCTTCCCTCTTGTCTGGCCGCTTAACCTCTCCGTGCAACCCACACTCTTTGCTGCCTTGTCCAAAACTTCCCCGAACCGCACGGTCATGACCAGTGGGTCCGGAACAATCCCGAGTTATCCTAAACATCATCCGTTCTTTGTTTAGACCACCCGAAGCCGTCCGATAAAAATCTAGGGGCTAATCCCCTCTCATATTAGCCACCTACTATATATAGTGGGCAACCCTAGAAACTAGGGATCCTGTCCCATCCATACGTCCAATCCCTCCGCCGCCGCCGTTCCACCAAATCCCCTCGGGATCCCCTTCTCCTTGTTTTCCTCCAACCACCAACAGGAGCCCAAACCCCTTCTCCCCTTCTTCCCGAGCTCCTCCGCTGTTCCCTGCCCGAGCTCGTCGCCCGCGCCTGCAGTTCGTCTGCCCGAGACTCCGAGCAGGAGCGCTCGGCTCCGTATCCTCCGCCCGCTGGCCGCACCTCACCTCCTCCCGTGCGCCTCCACCTGCGCCCGCATCCGTCGTCCTCCGCGCCCAGGCAGTCCCCGTTCGCGCCCTTCCTCCCCGCTCTTCCTTCCCTTCCTCTATCTCTTCTCTTTTCCACGCTCATCTCTCTGTTGCCTCCACAGGACGCCATGGTCAGCCTCTTCTTTCGACCCGTCGTCGTGCCTTCGTCTCCTTCAAGCAGCAGCAGCCCCGTGCGCCTTCGACCACGCCTGACCCCGAGCCGCTGCCTTCCCCTCGCCTCCCCGTGCAGACCACCCAAGGCCGTCTCAAGCCCTGCCCAGAGCAGCCAGGCCGCCGGTGAGCTCCTCCACCGCGCGCACCCCCAACTCCTCTCCTTCTCTCTGAATGTGCTCCCTCCCTGTCTTTCTTCCACAGAGAACCGACGCCGCCCCTGAGCTCCGCCCGCGCCGTCGTTGCCCAGATCCGCCCCGTCTCCACCTCGCCGGCCTTCCCTGCAGCCGCCGTCGCTCCCCTTCAAGTCCCACGCCGTCGTTGCTGTCCTCTGCTGCTGCCGCTATTTCCCCTGTCGAACGAACGAGCACGACGCCCCAGCGCTCGCGCCTGGGCCACCTCTGCTTCGGCCCAGCGGCTCCCCTCCGTCGCGTGAGGCCCAGCGCCCCAAGCTGGCCTCCTCTGCCTCGGCCTTTAGGCCCAATGTGAGCAGCCCCCTGGCCTTTCCTCTGCTGGGCTTCCTGTTCCAGTTTCGGCCCGTAGTGTTTTTTTCCTGGTCCTACGAATTTGCCTATTTATCCAGTGAACGACAGATTTGCAGAAAACCCCTCATACATCATGCATATAATAACTTCACAACCGTGCATCGGATTAAAATGATCTATATATGTAAAATGCTTAGAATTTCATATAGTTTCACAATATGTCACTCTCATCCATGTTTAAAATGTTTAAAATGCTGTTTGTTTAAATTTGCTCGAATGCCATGTTAAAATGATTTATTTCATAACTAATTAACCGTAACTCGGATTTAAATAAACTTTATATGTAAATGGGGTAGAAAAATGCATAGAATAACATGGTGCATTTATTTTCCTGTTTAAAAACAATAAAATATGGCTTTAGGGCAGAACAGTACCAAATCTAAAATATGGACATGAGGATTTTCCGGAATTGTTGTTTGTTATTTCCGGCCTCATTTAACTTGCTTAAATAGTTAGGTTACTTATGCTTCACCTCTTGCCATGTTTAATAACATTTAATATTGTTGGGTACATAAACGAGAGAGAACTAAATAATTGATGTGGTGTTTCTTCAATATGCAACTCGTTGCATATTGAGCTCCACTTAACTTGTAGTATTGTTTGTGCACTTTGCCATGCCATGCCTCTTTAAACCGGACATGCATCATACTTGATTGTGCATCATGCCATGTGTATGTGGTGGTTGTTTACTATGTTGTTTGTTTCTTTTCGGGTTGCTTCTCTCGTTAGCTTCGGTTTCGTTCCGAAGTTGTGAGGATTCGTTCGACTACGTCTGTTTGTATTCTTCATGGACTCGTTCTTCTTCCTAGCGGGATCTCAGGCAAGATGATCATACCCTCGAAATCACTTCTATCTTTGCTTGCTAGTTGTTCGCTCTATTGCTATGCTGCGCTACCTACCACTTGCTATATCATGCCTCCCAAATTGCCATGAAACCACCTCTAACCTTTGTCACCCTTCCTAGCAAACCGTTGTTTGGCTAAGTTACCGCTTTTGCTCAGCCCCTCTTATAGCGTTGCTAGTTGCAGGTGAAGATTAAGTTTGTTCCTTGTTGGAATATGGATATCATGAACTTTGTTGGGATATCACAATATCTCTTATTTAATTAATGCATCTATATACTTGGTTAAGGGTGGAAGGCTCGGCCTTATGCCTGGTGTTTTGTTCCACTCTTGCCGCCCTAGTTTCCGTCATACTGGTGTTATGTTCCTTGATTTTGAGTTCCTTACGCGGTTGGGTGATTTATGGGACCCCCTTGACAGTTCGCTTTGAATAAAACTCCTCCAGCAAGGCCCAACCTTGGTTTTACCATTTGCCTACCTAAGCCCTTTTTCCCTTGGGTTCTGCAGACTCAAGGGTCATCTTTATTTACCCCCCCCCGGGCCAGTGCTCCTTCGAGTGCTGGTCCAAACCGAGCGATGTCCGACGCCCCCTGGGTAACTAGGGTCTATGCCAACCCGACGTCTGGCTCATCCGGTGTGCCCTGAGAACGAGATATGTGCAGCTCCTATCGGGATTTGTCGGCACATTCGGGCGGCTTTGCTGGTCTTGTTTTACCATTGTCGAAATGTCTTGTAAACCGGGATTCCGAGACTGATCGGGTCTTCCCGGGAGAAGGTTTATCCTTTGTTGACCGTGAGAGCTTATAATGGGCTAAGTTGGGACACCCCTGCAGGGTATTATCTTTCGAAAGCCGTGCCTGCGGTTATGTGGCAGATGGGAATTTGTTAATGTCCGGTTGTAGAGAACTTGACACTCGACTTAACTAAAATACATAAACCGTGTGTGTAGCCGTGATGGTTTCTTTTCGGCGGAGTCCGGGAAGTGAACACGGCTTTTGGGTTATGTTTGACCTAAGTAGGAGTTCAGGATCACTTCTTAATCATTACTAGTTGACGACCGTTCTGTTGCTCCTCTTCTCGCTCTTATTTGCGTATGTTAGCCACCATATATGCTTAGTGCTTGCTGCAGCTCCACCTCACTACCTTCTCCTACCCTTAAGCTTAAATAGTCTTGATCTCGCGGGTGTGAGATTGCTGAGTCCTCGTGACTCACAGATACTTCCAAACAGTTGCAGGTGCCGAGGATACCAGTGCAAGTGATGCTACCGAACTCAAGTGGGAGTTCGACGAGGACCTTGGTCGTTACTATGTTTCGTTTTCTGATGATTAGCAGTGGAGCCCAGTTGGGACGATCAGGGATCTAGCAGTTGGGTTATCTTCTTTTCTTTTGGCTTTGAACGTAGTCGGTCTATGTGTGTACTCTGATTGATATATGATTTATTTATGTATTGTGTGAAGTGGCGATTGTAAGCCAACTCTTTATCCCATTCTTGTTCATTACATGGGATTGTGTGAAGATGACCCTTCTTGCGACAAACCACGATGCGGTTATGCCTCTAAGTCGTGCCTCGACACGTGGGAGATATAGCCGCATCGTGGGTGTTACACTAGGTCAGGGGAGTCTCGAGGGGCCCACAAGGTAGGGGCGCGCCCTCCACCCTTGCCGCCGCCTCGTGGCTCTTCTGGCTTGGACTCGAAGTCCTCTGGGTGTCTTCTGGTCCAAGAAAAATCATCGTGAAGTTTTATTCCATTTGGAGTCCGTTTAGTATTCCTTTTCTGCGAAGCTCAAAAACAAGGAAAAAACAGAAACTGTCACTGGGCTCTAGATTAATAGGTTAATACCAAAAATAATATAAAATAGCATATTAATGCATATAAAACATCCAAAACAAATAATACAATAGTATGGAACAATAAAAAATTATAGATACGCTGGAGACGTATCAATCGCCGGCCCGCAAAACGTGTTTGCAGTTCACGAAAAAACGGCATTGCGGGCCCGCGCGGGCGGCCGCAGAGTCGGACCCCGCAAATGGACCCGTATAAAAGGATATTCGCAGAAGATGCTTTTTTATGGGTTGGCTACGCGGGTCTGCTCGGGCATCGCCGCGTCGACCCGCAAACCGAAAAACCCAAATAAGCGAATTTGACAGTGATTCCGACAAATGAGTTCAAATTCAAATGCTAAAACATAGTTCGCGCGCAAATAAAAGCATAGTTTCGTAGCACAAACGCAAAAGGACTTGCAAAAGCGACGACCACGTCCTTGATAATCTTGGTCGCTCTTCACACCGCACCACCTCCATCGAGGTCATCGCCGCCCTCGAATCCACCGCCGGCACTTGTTCCCGCTCCAGGGCCGAGATCACTGGCGGGCTCACTGAATGCATCAGCAATATTGGTTCCAAATCCCGATGAGCAAACATCGCCGACATTGTAACACGCACCGGGCGAGGCAAGAATCCTCCTCTTCAAGATATCCCTCCTTGCCATACCATGCCACTCTTTGGTGATGTTGTCCATGTCATTGCGGTTCAACGTCATGATCCTATTCTCTTAGGCAAGAAGCTTGGACATGACTTTGTTCTCGGCGGCACGTGCTCTTCTTTCCTCAATGGCCGCCTTGCGCAACCCCTCGTCCTTGAGCAATTGCCACTTCTCTTTGCTTCTCTCGTGCCTTCTTCTCGGCCAACTCTTTCTTTGTCTCCAATGTCTTCGCTAACACAACTCATTTGATTGCACCATGTCATCTATCTTGTCCCGCAAGCTCGATGCTTCGTGTTCCCTCTTGATCTTCTCCTTTGTCTTCTTGTCACCATCGGGCTTGTTCAAGTTCCTTGGGCCATCATCATCTTCATCTTCATCCATGTTGGTAAGTGAACCTCTCTTCGGTGGGGATTCCTTGTCAATCAACTTCCACTTCTCGCAACCTTTGAGCATATCCCAACAATGCTCTAGCTTATTTTTTTTGCCTTCGTAAGCTTCCATGTCTTTGTATCTTTGTTGGGCAATTTTGTCCTACACAATTTAAACAAAGTCAAATGATGCAAAATGATATGCACAACTTGGGACGTGAAAACGAATTCACATAGTCGGATTCCACGGTTCCACTTGGAGATGCATTGCGTACTTGTTCCAAGCAAGCTGCCCAACTGCTGCAAATCGGCTTGATCATGCCCCAACGCCCTTGGAGTGACCCGAAAGGTCCGTGGTGTCCTATTTGGATACTTGGCCATCATGCGGAAGTATTGATCTTCGATTATTTGCCAATATCTCTTGGAGGTTTGAGATGTACCCATGCAAGCATCAAGAGACACCGCACTCCGAGCCTTGATCAAGATTTGATCTTCCAAGATCGTGTAGTTCTTCGATCTCACGCTTTTTCTTGCTTGCGCTTCCTCATACGCCCCCTCATCTACCTCCTCCACTTCATCTTCACCACCGTGATCATCCATGCCACCCTCCGTTTCATTGTAATCGAAATCAGCAAACGGGGCCCTATCGATGTCGACGGCGTTGATGTCCAACAAGTTCACGAACTCAGCAGTGGCATTGTTCGAACCACCGCTACGTTGAGCGACATCAAGTCAAGAATAACCACAATGCCGAAAAGCGAAGGAAGAACAAGAGGTCGAAGATGCAAACCTTGCGGCCAATTCGTCGAACACCTCGCTTGCGGTGGAAGCAACGTCGTTGAACGACATCGTCGGGGAGGCGGAGGGAGTGGAGGAAGGCGTCGGCCTTTTCCCAGGGACCTTCTTCCGCTTTCACGCCCGAAACCTTGCTCACCTTCTCCGTCGGCGGCCGGGCAGATTGAGCAGCGGCGGCAGCGCCCGGCGTGCATGACTTTCCGGCGGGACCAGCCGGATTGCCGCCCTGCACGACAACGTTGCCCTGCCGCTTGCGGGCAGGCGCGTTGGGGCCTTGGGCGATGGCGGGGCGACATGGCCGGCATGCACGACCTCCACAGTGACGGGGGACGACTGGGAGGCTTCCATGGCGGCGAAGAACGGCGGGGAAGATGGACCGAGCGCGTGGTGGCGGGGCAATGGCGGTCGAGGAGGGGGGTGGAGCGGGAACGGCCGCGCGGAAATTTCCCTCGCGCCAAATCTCGCCGCGGATAAGGGGCGAGCTCGGGTCGACCTCCCACCCCATGAATCTAAAGGTTGAGGGCGAACTTTTGCCGCGCCCCGCAAAAACTTTTACGGGTCGAACGCGTTTGCGGGGTCTGTTCGAGCAGGATTTTCCGCGCCAACTCATATTTTGACGGTTATTTTGCGGGGTCTGCTAGAGATGCTCTAATATAAAGCAGGGAAACCCTATTTCTATTTCGGAGTAGTAGTCTAAAAATTGCAATTCATCGATACACGGGCGCCGAGTTGAATGCTGCTCTGACCTGCGCGGGTCCCACGCTTCAAGCCTTGGAAGATGGCCGGTGTGGGTAATAAAGGAGGGCTGGTGCGCAATTAAGGGCGTGGGGGCGGAAAAAAAATGCGGGCTCCACACAAAAGGAAGCCGCAAACCTCCACGGCGATTGCATTCGCCGGCGCTGCTGCCTCGCACAACTTCGAGGGGGAGCTGTCAGCGGCGAGCGAAGTCCGGCATCTCCTTCTCGTCGCTCCGCTGCGGCGATGCAACCTCGGAATATCAGCATAAAGGTCCGCAATCCCCTCTTCTGAAGTTTTTTGGTCAATTCCTGCCGCAACTTTTACACCGATGAATATTTGATCCGAGGCAGCGACGCAGAGGCCTATGATGACCAGCTTCCGATCTAATTATTGAGGTTTCTTTGCCCGCATTTCCCCAGGTGGCAAGGGAAGAAGATATGTCCTCACAAATTGGAAACGATGGCTTCTATTTTGATCTCGTCGACTTTGACAGGGTGAAGGCTTTCCAGATCGCGGATAACATGACTATGTCCCGATTGAAGGTACCACCTGCCTTAGTCAACTATAGAAGGACCACCGTTTCACTAGAAAGCTTAAATTTGGTCTATAGGATTTTGTACTTTTTAACAGATCTATCCGTAAGACTTCAAGGAACTGAGATAACGAGGCTTTTAGTTTAGGAGAAGTTAGGCCTTGCCTTAGCCACTAGCAACTTTTTGTGCTGATTAGACTGGCAATCTCTCATTTAGTCCTCTCCTGCAAGCATTTCAGCATCTCTGCTTCTGGTTGGGGGCTATGTTGTATTCTGTTTGTTAAGTAATGCCAGGCCATTTTCATGTGAACTTTTTTTTAATGTAAGTCTATTGTGGAAATCATGAGTAGCTGAACAAATTGTCCACTCCACCCCTTTTTCAACGGAGTATGGAGTATAACAGGTTTGAGTGGTCGTAGACTTGTTGCATATCATTTGGCAGAGCTATATAGAGATTGACATTCATCACTCTGCACTGGTGCACCTTATTGCAAAGAGAAAACTGCATTAGAATCCCCTAAACTATCACAACTTCCTCACTGGGCTCCCTCAACTTGAATCTCTAGGATGGGGCTTCCTAAACTTGTCTTCGTCTCACCTAGCTCAATTCCACAAAATAAAATGTGCCACATGATCACCCCCCTCAGCATCTTCTCTTAGAATAACAGAGAAAGGGGGCTATGTCCAGGGATACCGATATTATGATTTTTTGACATGCCATTATTTTTAAACAGGGGCAATGGAGCTCAAGCTGCATTTGATAGTTTTTAGTATGTATGGTCCATTCTATCTATATCTATACTTCCATACTTCTATACTTAATATGAAAAGAGCGAGTTGCGGAGATCCATCACATCTCACCTGTCCATGTGTTTAGCGACAAGGTTAGCATCCTCCCCTAATTAATAGCATACCTAATATCAGCGCCAATGCCAACCAATTAATTATATCCTACCAAATATCAACATGTAATTATGATATTGCCAAATATGAATGTGCAATGCAATTAATATATTTCCTACTACTAACGTGCATTGCACATACACAATTACTAGTATCATTAAATTTGCTAAGAAACTTCTACCCCAAATGTTTTAGCTGAAGAATTCCAGATGATCAGCAGGATTTTCTATTTTCCATCAGTTGTAAGATTGAATGATGAGTTTCTATTTTTCTGTTGTTTGTTTATAGATATATCTTGTGCAACCAGACAAATATGTTTGTTTCCATCCTATTGTTTCTGATGGTTCATAATGACTTCAGTATTAATTGGTTACGTTGTTCACAGATGGAAATTGCAGTAGAATTCAGCATCCCAGTTCAATGTCAGCGCCTCTGGTTGTTTTGTAAAAGGCAAAACGGGACATGGCGTCCTGTTAAGCCATTCTCTACCGAAGAAAACAATCTATCTGTAAGAAGGCATTGTCCATGCTACGTTATGATTGTCGTTTTAGATAACTTATGTTCTTACTGGTTCTTGATACAATTCTTCTTGGCAGAACTTTGGGAGTAGCCTGTTTATGTCTAGTTAGTTTGGTTGTTATCATCTTATCTATTGGGAATTGGGCGTCGCTGTGGCTATGCGAGCGTGCACTCTGCACACTTCGTTTAAGCATAGTTAAAAAAGGCGCGCCTAAGCGAGCGCTTAAGCGCGCCTAGGCTCTAGGCGTTAGCAGAACGCATTGCGCATAACTACGCTTAATTTGTGCATAACTGCGCATAAGCATGCGCTTTGGTCAGTAAAGCGCAAGGCGGTGGCAAAACGCACAATTAACGCCTAGCGCTTTTTTGAACTATGTGTTTAAGGATGCCTGGCTTATTTTCTTATTACAAAAAGGTGACACCAGGAGCAAGTCCCTGGTTGGTCTTTTTTCTTATCTTATCTATGGGTGTATCTATTTGTTAGCATCTTATCATCCATATCCTATTGTGCAAAGAAAGAAATATACTACATTCTCTAGAATGTTCCTATATTATTGTTTAGGAGCACCCGCCGGTGCTTAGATGAGGGCGAGCGCCATTGCCTAGGTCCTCTGACCCATAACCAAGCTGTTATAGGGCATCCTAGCCTAACCACCCATTTAAGGGATAAGATCCAGCTAGTTAGAATTAAGAAGTCACAGCCAATGTTTATGTTACGGTTAATAATCTTACTATATCTTAATTCATGCTTACAAATGTGTCATAGTTAACACATGATAATTACTAAACTAATCATGAGTTTAGCACAATTCCAATGCTGCATGATGGAGAAACTCAAATTAGCCTTCTTTAGTTCCCCTGCAGCAAGAATAAGGGATCCCCTCAGGGTTTGAGCTAGTGCACCGCAACCAATCAGCGCCGTACCTTGTAGTTGTAGACTTGTAGTCTGTGCTAGCTCGTCTATCTCATGCAACCTAGGCAACCAATGATGCCTTATATGAAAGGATAATTACAAATAATTACTCTTGCAGATGACTAGCCTCGGTAGACTATTGTCAAGGACCTTCTTGTTCCTGAATCCTGATGGTGTGAAGCTGTTTTTGGAGGTTGATCCTGAAACCTGAACTTGAACATATCTATATTTTCCTTTGTGGGTGTCTGTAAAAAGGACCCTTCTTGTCCAATCCAACGGTTTATTTATTTAAATTCTCTCCCTATTGGCTCCTTGTAGGTGCTCAATGATTCTTCCCCAAAAAATCTGAGCAACAATGATGGGTTAGTGTTTTTAAAGCTTTATGACCCAGAACAAACACAGATACGGTCAGTACCTTTTACTTAGAAGTTAAAACTCTCGTTCTTTTTGTTTATCAGTTGAGATTTTTAATTTATACTCTGTTCTCTGAATGAGGCTCACAGATATATTGGAATGGTTTTTGTAAAAGCTTCATCAAGGCCTTCAGATATTCTTCCGAAACTAAGAAGTCTAGCTGGTTTTTGTGCAGATGAGGAAATGGAATTATATGAGGTCAGGTTTTGCTTTACTGCAACCTTGCCACTACTAATCTTAAATCCAGTTTTTCACCACCACATTTTATGTTTTCTCATTTTAATATGCAGGAAATCAAATTTGAACCTTCTGCCATGTGTGATGCCATAGATGCCAATATTACATTTTCAGAAAGCCAGGTCCCTCTCTGTCTCTGCTGTAAATATCTGCCAATTGAGGGCGTTTTTTAAATGAAAAATTCAGGTGGGGGAACCTTTCCCCTGGTGACCTTTAAAAAAAAAAGGGTCTGTATTTCGTGCAAGCGTCTTCACGTTTCCATTCCCTTTTAAACACTTTCTTGGTCCTGTTCTTCTTGCAGATTGGGCAAGGGGATATCATTTGCTACCAGAAAAGCTCGAAGTCTTTGAGCCACCATGCATACCCTTCTGTTCAAATATTCTTCAATCGTATTCATGATTTGAAGGCAGTTGTTCCGGTGCTTTACTTTTCCATCTCTGAAGACTTAAATTCTAGCTCACTGCTATTGGTGGCATGATTATATTTTCCGTCTTCTTTTTTAGGTTTCTCTCTTGGATGCTTATTTCGGCAATACCATCATCATGTAGTATATTTTCTAGTTTGGCTCTTGGATTAGTCGCGAGTCATGACTGTTGACATTTTTTTACGTGGCTGCTGCTGACGTGCTGTTGCTGAATTTTTTTATATGCCTCCTGAGTTGCTGCTGACAATGTTGATAAAAAGGGTTGCTGCTACCTGCTGTTGTTGCTGTCTTTATTAATGGGGCAATATTTTGATGTCATCTCACATCTCAATTTTTTTGTTTATCCTTATTACATAGCATTTTATAATTATTTGTATATACTCGCCGTATCGCCGAATTGCTGTATTCCGTGTCCCTGTTTCCTTATCGTCGTATCCGAGTCCGTCGCATCGGTAGTTTGAGAAGCAAATATACTCGTGTGAACATCTACCCCTACTATATCTGCCCCTCATTCCCCTATTAAGATTCATACGAAGCTGATCGTTGATTCTTTTCTTATTTTCAGCTTTTCCTAAGTTTTATTTTTGTAAACAGTTGAGTATGGGTTTCGAGGAACAAACAGATGCATTTTGTTGCTGCTATTAATGTCATGATGCTGGCATCTGATTTGCCTCTATATGTGCCAACGTTTATGTATTCCTTGCAGTTCCTTGTATTTTGTAGTTTGTGCCACTAGCAAGGTGCCGTTTACGTAATGACACGAATTACATGTAGGGGGAGCAAATGAAGATACTTGCTCTGGAAGAGGAGGTTGCTAGGTTAAAACGTCAGTCTGACCTTCAAACAGAGAAGGCAAATATAGGTATTTCTACTAGCCAAGAACTTTTCATTCTTCATTGTTTAAAAGTACAGTATAAATTTGTAGCAGCAACATATAAGATACACTAATGCAATGCAGAATGCCAGCGGTTTAAATGTGAGCGAGACAATGCAGTGCGGCAGCTGAATGAGCTGCAGGATCAGAATCCTCAGATTTTCCTTGAGTTTCCCATCACAAATTTGCTGCAAGCAACGCAGAACTTCAGTGACCTGTGCAAGGTTGGAGACACCGAATATGGATGTGTATATAAAGGCATTATACACGATACTACAGTAGCTATCAAGCTATCCAGATCTGATACTTTATTTCAACAAGAGGTAGCCTATGCCTGTATTAATGTGTCACTTAGCTGATTCTGTTACTAACAGAAGGTCATCGCAGGTTTCTATTCTTCGTCAAGGCAGACATCCAAACATTGTCAACTGCATTGGAAAATGTTCTGAAGTTTCAGCTCTTGTGTATGAGTGGTTGCCAAAAGGAAACCTCCAAGATCACATTGTTTGTGCTCATGGCTCTCCACCTCTTTCATGGCAGATCCGCACACAGATCATCGGTGAGATTTGTTCTGCGCTGCTTTTCCTGCATTCACGTGAGCCTCATGCTTTGGTCCATGGCGATCTACGGCCTTGTAACATATTGGTCGACGCCAACTTCAGAAGCAAGATCTGCAACTTTGGTATGTTAACCCTGTTTCTTCAGCCCGGCGACCACCAACCAGCTCTGACAGCCAGACTGCCATACCTGGAGCCGGAGCTCCTCACGACGGGAGAGCTCACACCCCTTTCTGATGTCTACTCTCTGGGTGTTATCATCCTGTGTCTCCTGACTGGACTGCCTCCCTTGATTATTGCAAAGAAAGTTTCAGAAGCATTGGTGAATAATAGCTTGCACACGCTGATTGATAAATCAGCAGGGAACTGGCCTTATGTACAAAGCCAAGCAGTTAGCCGTCATTGGTCTTAGCTGTATGGAAAAGCGACCTGATCTCTTAACAAAGGTATGGTCAGTTGTTGAGCCCCTTACCAGGAAGCCTCCTGCAGCCTTATGGCCATACGTCCAATCGGCAGTTACAGGAAGTTCCGCGCCTGGGCACTTGATTTGTCCAATTCGCATGGTAATAACTTTTGTCAGCATTTCTATCATTTCCAATAGATTGGGGTCTGGGGACATGTTTTTATACTAGGATAGGAATTTTCTTATTCATGTGGAAACAGGTTAGACAACAAAATTTTGAAGGCTGCCAGGGGCCAGTTAATAACATATTTTGCCCTTCGTTTCTTGGAGTGGTTATAATGCATGTCTAAAAGCTTCCCTGCCTAATGACCACCGGGTGGTAAACCTGTACATTTCAGGATATTATGAAGGATCCTCAAGTGGCATCTGATGGATTCACTTACGAAGCAGAAGCCATAAGGCGCTGGTTTGATGGCGGGAACAACAGGTCTCCGATGACGAACTTGCCGCTAGCAAATCGTGATCTCGTCCCAAATCGTACCGTCCTCTCTTCCATCCAGGAGTACCTTGAGCAGCTGATATGGACCGAACCTCGTGGCGAGATCTGATCTGTTGTTGTTGTTGCGGTCTGATCTTTCACAACACACCACCACCATCACCAGTAGTAACCTCTCGCCCGCGCACGCGATGTACACGAAGTAGAGGGTTTGAACCTTGCGGCTCAGCATGAGAGAAACAATCTGTACGACGGCACCTCACGCGCAAAACAATTTCCTTGCAGAAACCGCAACAAAGAGGTTTTCTAAAGTTACCTCAAAAACACATCTCTATTTCATATAAAAATAACCTGACCTTTACAAAAGACTCGATTGACTTTATATAATAGTCACACATCCTAACTAGCTTGGAAAGCAAGCACATGGTACGTAATTAAAAAGAAGATAACACCTAGGATTAAGCTAAACCGACTTGATCTAGTATTTAGGAAAACAAAAACAACTAGTAGTATTTTCTGTTGTGCACGCATCGCTGGCTTCAGTTTTGGTGCTTGTGGGCCCCATCCAATTTCCTTCAAGCATAGTAGACTCCAAATATCCCACGTCCTTGTACTTGCCTGATATTCCTTACGTGGCCTTAACAAAAATAGAAACTTAATCTGCACCTTCTGCTCTTTAAACCAAAACAGACTCCGCATATCAAGTTGCCTCTCGTAATAAACAGTCGTGGCAAGGAAACGCAGAAGACCAGCCTCCTTGACGCCTCCTCCTAAACATGGTTTACCATAAGGATTAAAATATTCTTTTGTTTGGTTTCCTGTTGATGCATGCACGTCCAAACCAGAAGAAGCTAATATCTCAAACCGAACAAGTTTCTCTTCTTTGCCTATGCACATCGTGTGCAACACATCAGCATGCATGCACGTAGTATTTTCTAGTGGCTTCTCATCGTTGTAGCTTAGCTGCTCTGACGTATATACAATGTATTTTTGCACATCATTGGCTTTAGGCGAAACAACAATGACCTCGGCATTTAAATTATAGGCGGTTGTATCAGCAGCAGAGGCAGCCAGGTTCCTGAACCTCAATCTTCTGACGACATTAGGGCAATAGGGCTATATGTATATGTATAACTTGCTGCGTAGGTATCCTGTACATTCGCGATCAGTTTACCTCTAGTCGATCTTGTTATGTTCACAATCTGTAGCATGACGAACCAAGGATTGATCTTGTTATGTTGAAAATCTACTAATTAATTCCGCTTGGAATTCGCAATCTGCTAATCTTACTCTGCAATGTTTGGCAGTTATACTTGTTTGGCAATCTAGTACCCCCTCCGTCCTATATTTCAGCGACAAATATGGGACGGAGGGAGTATATGACTTGCCTTCGTCTAGGGTTTTACACTTTTAATGCTTTGCCAGCTATGGAAAATACCCCTTGGCTGTCAGGTGCATATGCACATGCTATGAAAAACTAAATTAATAATTGCAGAAAAAGAAAGAAAAACTAAAAAATTGGCAACAAATTTGACTTTCTGTTTTTCTCGTATGAAAAGTTTCGCCAATGAAAATCTCCAGTAGACTTTTGAAAAAAAAATTGAGGACAAAAAGTGTGAATGGTAACTTGTATGTAGTGTTAATTTTTTTTTCGCCCACAAACATTCCGTAGCGAATTTACACGAGTATAACACTAATCATATCTGTTGCTAAAAAGTTTGAGCATCTTTTGACTTCTTTGCAATTACTAACTTTTAAAAAATCAGATGCACGAACACCCGAGAGCCAAACGTCTGCCTCCATTTCAGCTATGGTATTTGTACCAGGGGTGTTCCCCAACTTAAAATTGATTGCACTAATCAAATAATTAAATTGAATATTTATTTTGTAATTTTGTTAAATGGTAAATAAGTAAACCCCTTCTCTCTTCGTGCCTTGACTCGAGACTGACCCCCGAACCATCGACCTCTTGTGATGTTTGGAAGCTACCTAAATTATTTCGCAACGTTTGCACAAGCCTAGATATCTCCTGTAATGCAACCATCTGTTTATCGGCATGATGGCTTTCCTCAAAAACAAAAAAAAAGTGAAGATATTTTCTAAATAAATGACACAGTTCCTCCGATTGACTTGGGATGATTTGTGTGGCCTCAATATAGTCTAGCGAGGCTACGTTTAAAATTTCGTCCGAATCGAAGTTTGTTTGGTGCTTGAACAATTAAATATGCGGTTGTAGTAGTCGGTTAAATAAATAAATACAATTGCTAAATAAAATGTCTAATTGGGCCAGCCTGTATTTCCCTCTCTCTAGCCCAATAGGCCACCTCAATTGCCACCTAAGTCCAGCCCAGGGATCCCCACCTAGGCCCTGCTATAAAAGGCAACCACTCCCTGGAAAATGCACATGAGCTTCTGGGTGCTCCACCCCCCTTATATGAATATCAAATTCAAAAAATACCAGGGATATTAAAAAAAACTGGAATCTTGGGATATCAAATCTGGGTGTCCAATCTACCCTGGTGTGAAGTTTCATAGAAAAATACCAAGAACTGTATCCGCGACAAAGAAAATATAGTCCGATGTAAACTTTGTGCATGAAGTTATTCTCCTATTTTTTGTAAACTTTGTGCCAAGTGTTCTTATCTTTTATGTGATTCCAGATGCTAAACAAGGAATGTGAGAAAGTTGATTAAGCTAGCCACCTGTTTGCCTCACATGGGGATAATGATTTACGATGTCATGATGTGGAGGCAGGAGGTGTCGACCATGGCGGAGGTGGCGATGGAGAAGATCTAATTATCTGCTACAAATCTACCAGATACGCAAGGGCATTGTGAGTTACTTGCGACTTTTACCCTCTTGATTGATGCAAAAGTTGTTCGACATTGTAATATGGACATGCCTACTTTTTTGAAACTTTTCTTTCTTTAGTATTTGAGTTCACGACTTCACTTGAATTGAAGAGCATCGGATATTGTTAACCATTATTTTGTTTAGAAAGCTTCCGACAAAAAAACTACTTAAGAAAGCAGAGTCATTAGTGTGTTTCAAAGAAGCTATATACATGCCATCTCGCCAAGCACTGTTAACATGTTTTTTAGGAGCATTTTCTTTCCACCATGTCTTCATTGGGGCTGTCACCGGCACACTCCTCACTTCCTAAACACATATTCTTCCTGCATGTACTTGCAGTGCATGATTCTCCTATTCGAATAACAACAGTACATAGAGCCATTCACTGGAAATGCCTTCTCTTACACCTTGTGGTTGATTTTTCAATTCTGCAGATAAACACTACCAAAGTAGATTCTAATTACGTCAACGAGCTCCCTAGTGAAAGCTTTAGCCATTTTTAATTGATCTGGTGCTAATTTACTACTTTAGTGTTTGATATTTGGAATTGTTTTACTGTAAATAACTCAAATTCAGTGTGCAATGTGACACTACAACTACATGACATCACAGAACAAGAACTACTTGCTAAGCACAACCATAAAGTTTGTTATTCTGAATATTTTGATCTGGTCATTGAGATTTATTTTTAGGTGATCTATTTATCTGATTTCATAATTATCATTTCTCTAACTAATACTGCCATAAGTTAAGATGGTGAACTAAATCTGACTGTTTTACATATAGCCTATAGCAGCCTTCCCTGAATGGATTGGCTGCCTAACTCCATTTTCTGGGATGGATTTTTTTACAGGCTTTTTGTAGATGGGTATGTGTAATTTTTACATTGTTTTGGAGCAGAGCCTATGGACTAGAGAAGCCATAGCAATGTGTCACACTATTTAGGATATTTGCAGCTGACATCACATTCTTCTTATCTATACATCCATTTGAGCGTGTCAACTAATTCCGGACCTAGGGAGTAACATTTATTGAGGATAATCACTGGAAGAACGGTTTCTTCTTAAGAAACAACTGAAACCATCTTGACTAGATACAATAGTTTTTTTTTATGTTTTCAGTGCAGAATACACGGATGTCTAAGAAATTAAATTTTGTTTATAAGTAAGTATTTTTTTTGTAGTTTCTTCATATAATAATCATTTATTCAACATCGGTCTTGATTAGTTGATTATTTAGTAGCAAAACTGATTCCATGGTGCCCATGTCAAGTCCAGCAGTGGATCAAAAAAGATAGCATGCAAACTCATATTTGCTCTTTGTTGTATAGAGTATAAGCATTATTTGTGCGTGCCAGAGTGTGGAGTAAATGAGCTAGGCCAAATTTTCGTAACTTCCCCTAGCAAGTGTAATTATTTTCTAAGCTTCCAGGCTATACTTAGCCGCTCAAAGATTAGCAGTGAGCAAAAATTAAGCCAAGCCGCTATGAAGGTTTGAGTGTGGGAGAGGAGGAAAAGGGGAAGCCTGGGAGAGAAGTGAGGGAGATGGAGCGAGAAGAGATGGAGGATGGTAGAGAGGAGGGTGGGGGAGGGAGGGAGAGAGACAGAGAGTGAAATATAACACAAGTTGATTACGTGTTTGAAACTCACGTAGCTTCCATACACTATTGAGCCGTGAGGGAGATGGTGGCCTCATAGGGGAAGCGGGAGGCATGCCGCGGGAGAGAGTAGGTTGGGAACAGTCGAGGGAGAGGGAGGCATGGGGCTGTAGTGCGGTGTGATGATCGACAGAGGCACAAGAGTGCATGGTGCAGATTCGTCATGAAGATGGGAGGGGGTAGGCTGGTGCGGGGTGGGGATGGCAGTGGAGGGGAGAGGGGGTGGCTGATTGCTTATCCTTTGTATGTTGTTTGTTGTGTGATGCTGCTGCTTCCCTACTCTTTGTTGTGTATGCTACTATTACTACTTTGTTGTGCTGATGTTTTACAGAGCTGAGAGGACAATGTCTATATCTATGTCTCTCCGTCTAGAACTCGTAAGCAATATATAATTGTCTCACTAAAGCATATATGGTCACCTGCCATGTTAAGCTATAGTATATTTTTTTCCTAACACCGGGCAAAGAATCATAATGTGAGTAATTTAAGCTACGGCAACCAACCGGCTTGATTTATCAAAGGTCGACAGTGTCAGAGAAGAAGGGGGGGGGGGGGGGGGGAGGACACTGAACCGACGAAGGATGCAACAAGGGCAGGGTGGGCTGACGAGGCGCAACATAGTACAACTACTGGTTGTGGTTGGTGAGGTACCGCGGTTAGGCCAGTGTCAAGAGGGGTGTGCCACGGGAATGGGAGGTGGAGGGCGTAGGACGCCGTGGAATTTGGCTGGCACAAAAATTATTCTAGCGCCTGATCCCATAGTATTTACTAAACAAATTGATAAATGGGGCATACATTAGACATGTCGTTAGATAATTGGATTGATTCATTTACTTGCACTTTGTCTGTAGCAACGCAAAGACATCTTGTATGTCATTGACAAACATGCACGTAGTGTATATATTCCGGATCCTATCCATACATCACAACCGCTAGAAGTTAAAACTCTAAGGCATTTACTGAAATAAAGCAACCCGACAGGAATTCCGATATATCTAGATCGTGACAATGAAGGCAGAATGCTGGTTGTGGTGAAGGTTAGCTTGGTTGCATTACGGATCTGAGCTCATGGGATATGCAAGTCGATGAATGGTAACCTACTATGGCATGTCATACATTAGTCAAAGAGTTGACCCAAGTGTAAGCTGCTGGACATTCTGATGCAAGTTTGTGAATTATCATGTGTATATTTTGTAAACTTTTTCATTGTATTATATTCTACAAGACCGTCAAATTCGTTTTTGGATGCTACAAATGATGTTTTGGTCATTGCTTTAGTAAAACATACATATGCAATATGGTTGTGAAGCTTAATGAATGCTCAATGGCCAATTCAAGAGTTTAAGGTATTCATAATTTTTCCTCTGTTTGTTGATTAAAATGTTTAAAGCTGGCCACCTCATGTTGCCACACTGAATATAGAGGGATATATGGTCACCCCTTCGGTACAACTGTGAATCGAAATCTAGAGCTTCTCATTTATCTTTTTTACATGTTCTCTAAATAGACATGTAACTTATATGACACAATTTAGACGCCACTTGTAAGTTGTAATGCCACATGATTTGGTGATTTGTCAAAGGCTGTCAATGTCAGAGAAGAGGAGGAGGGGGGGGGGGAGGACACTGAGCCGACGGAGGATGCAACAAGGGCAGGGTGGGCTGGCGAGGTGCAACATGATACAACTGCTGGTTGTGATTGCCGAGGGACCGCGGTTAGGCCGGTGTCAAGAGGGATGTGTCACCGGAGTGGAAGGAGGAGGACGCAGGACGTGCGTGGAATTTGGCTGGCACAAAAATTATTCTGGCGAGGCAACGACCGGCGGACCTTTTTAAAAGATCGGCCACCTAGCGAGCCATAGGATTCAACGAGGGGAGCCATCAGATTCAATTGTGAGATTTGCAACAAGGATGATGTTGCGCTCGGACGTTTGGAACAGAGTTCATGTTGCGGATTTTTTTGCAGGAGAGGTATTGCTGCAGAAATTTTTCTGCAACAGAGCTAATGTTGCAAAAAAAAATCTTTCACCTTTATACATGTGTCACTAAAGAAAGTTTTGCAATATCACAAATGTTGCAAAAATCTTTTTTGCAATAGGGAGAATGTTGCAACAAAAGACCACCGTCGTTCGCCACGAGCTCCCGTCAAACGGTGGTGAGGGAGGAGCAGCGCTGCCCGTCGCCACCGCCGAGCGCTGGATCACCGGTCGGTTCTCCTCGCCTCCATCCTCCTACCCGACGAGGTGGGTGCACTGTGCACGGTTGATAGACGTGGTGGAGGCGGCCGACAAGCACCACCGCAGCGACCGCGCCCAACCTCCGGTTGCAACGGCGCACCACAGCGGCGACCACGTTGGACCCTCGGCTCATGGCAAACCGGGACCACCCAGTTGTGCTGCTGATGCCTTGGGATGAAATGATTACGAAGACATGGAGGTGGTCAAGGATTCGCGTGAGATCCAGATCCTGCAACAAATTAGTTGTTGCGGTGGGGAAAATTGCAACAACGACTCAGTTGCAAAACCAGGTTGCACCCCCAACCATTCAATCAAGATAGATCCGACGGTCACAAGGCGGCGAACACGCGTATTGTTATCAGCCGGCTGATGGCAAGCATTTTCCATAGTATTTACTAAACAAATTGATAAAAGACATTAGACATGTCGTTAGATAACTGGATTGATTCATTTACTTGCATTTTGTCTGCAGCAACGCGAAGACATCTTGTATGTCATTGACAAACATCCACATAGTGTATATATTCTGGAACTTATACATATATCACAGCCGCCAGGGGTTAAAACTCTGAGGCATTTATTGAAATAAAGCAATCTGGCAGGAATTCCGATATATCTAGATGACAACATTTATTCCTGCCTAGTATTCCAACGAGCATAGGCAGGTAATAAATTTATATATTTCTTTATCATAACATGCACAAATAAGCATTTTTATCACTATATTCATGTTAATATTAATTTAGGAAATTATTGGGATGTGTCTGGTTATTTTCTTTTATTTTATGCTCTGGCGAAACGGTAAAGAATTGGCTCGTATGGTTTGCACGCTGAATATTTTCCGTTACACATTTTAAGACCTTCGACGTGAAGTATTTTTGCTAACTACATATATTGCTTGTGTAGAATGGGTATGAGTTGAGGAATATTTTTTTATTATACTTGCTCAAATATCGTGCGAATGAAGCTAATGACAACATTCCCGATATTATGTGAGATTTTTTTAAGTGCGTCAAGTAGATCTTAATTTGTAACAGATTTTGAGTTGGACAATCGCTCTATATGTATACATCGTCAAATTGACTTTGTTATCAATTTACATTGCAAGTGAACTGAACTTTAATCATCATGCTATCTATTCTCTACATGTGAAATTTAATATGCATTACGTTTACTAGTTGGAGGCACGTGCTTTGCACGTGTGCGTTCTTAACTAAAAATTTCATACAAGCAGGAAAGTTTTATATATAAACAAAGCACTTTTTATATGGAGTTTTAGCTTCGCAGCCTCTTGCCAATTTACAATGTTCATGAACAAATTTGATTTTCTTATATTTCGAGAACATGTAAAGAGTAATTTTGGTTAACACTTACAAATGTAAAGTTTCCCGCAAAAAAGGCAAACTTGCAATTAATATTCTCAAAACGGTAAGTTACATCATGGGATTAACTTTTATTCAAAAAATAATCAGATTCAGAAACTGAACACATGGTCTATCCGTGGATTAGATTAGAATTAGTAATCTATCTATGGATGGGGCATGTCCCAGGCGCATCAGATTAGAACTGTAATCTATCTATGGATGGGGCATGTCCCTCCTTTGCTGAGTTGGCTTGTGATGGTTCTGTAATTGATTCCGTATGAGTAAAGCAAAATGGTCTGTGGCTCTGTGCTCCCGTTTGTTGACCGGATGTTTCTGTTGTATGTTAAAACTAAAAAATGTCTGTATATTGCATATACATGTGAAGCCCAATGGATCTGTATCATAAAGAATGATATGTGCTCACTTATGTTGCTGGATTTCTGCTATATGCAATTACTGAAAAAGAAATGGTACATCTATAAGATTTAAGTATTGTATATGCTAGAATAATAGCCCTGCAAATACATTAGACCCTCATCATCCACATCATCGTACTCAATGGTGTCTTCACTATTTGCCAGGTATTCTGTTGAGAAGTTATCTATAGTTGTAAATAGATGAAATACTTGTATGTGCAACAAATTAAATCATTGTAATTATGACTAAAATTACCATGAATGGCAGGAAAAGAATCCTGGGGCACATAAATGATATCTTCATGCAAATTGTTGGTCTCTCTACCACGATCCTGTGCAGTACTTTCTTTTCCTGACCTCTATCTTTTATTATGACCACAAATCTCTTGTACGTATGTTTCTTCCTGATCATGCGAGAGTTGTGAGTGCATGTTGGGGCAATGATGTCGCTTACGCACCTACGTTTTTTAGTTCATATTTTGCAGCTTGATCTTCTGAGGATATTGATGATAAATATATGCCAGGTGAACTGATGGTGAATTGAGTTCCAGATTTTGGATGACTTGTGCCAGAACCACCACTATCCGCCACTGTTTTTAAGGAAAAAGTGTCAACGACGCTGTGATGAAAAACAAATGATAGTAGATATTTGTTAATTCATTTTGTATCACAACCTTGTTTTCCTTTTGATGAAGACTCTAGTTGAGAAAATACTGAATCGTGCTTTTCATAGTTTGAACTGGACACGACTTCCTTTCCTGTAATGTAGGTTCAACCTTATCCCATCAAAAAATTATACATCATATAATAAGGAGGTAAACAAACATTCAACGGTCATTGATAATATGAGAAATGAATTTATTTTATTTATAAAGCGGGGCGAAAGCCTTTTTCGGTAATATGAGAAATGAATATTTCGTCGATTAGAAAAGTTACATGTCATGCACATATTCTTATTAGCCCTTGTATTTTTCTGCTGTGGTGCTGGTTGTGTATTGCTACAAATTGCGCTGCACTCACGCCTTATCCTTTTGTACTCACGATTCCTTTGCAAATAGTCTTTCCTCTGGGAAGAACTCATTTGCGTAGAATTTTTGTTTTCACCTAAGGGATCATTCTGCTCTCCAATGACAACTACTATTTCCCCATCAAAGAAAACAAACAAAAAACACATAGTATATCAAGGCAAAGGATCGATAAGGATAATAATTATATATCAAGATAATAAAGAAACATACAGCGGCTCCCTTTTGGTGAAGTCACGTCTAGTGAACATTTGTAATATCTCTAAATGGAACTCGGCGTTCTATCTTGTCGATTTTACTTGATTTTTATAAGCCAGGTGTTTTCAACCCCAACCTACGGTATAAGCATTAGACCATTTTTAGGTTGCCAAATCCAAGAAAAATAATTATAGCATATACAAATTTGCAAATAGCTAAGAGACACGAATAGAATGAACATGCGCTTTATCTTCAGATAGCATTAACTTTAATAATGTACTGTAACTGTTTGGACAAAAACACAAACACCTTGTGTGCAGGGAAAGTAGAAAAAGTCAGCAAGCCACAATCAGACCAGTGGAAGAAGAATCACCTGATATAAAACTAAAATCAGACCTTGCGTGCAAGAAAAGTAGAAAAAAAAACAGCAAGAAGAATCACTTGTACAACATTCTCATACAAAAGAATCATCACAAAATCCCAATAGGAACAGAAGTATCAGCAACCTCACAGTCACCTCTGGTTAGTGGCACTATGGTCAGCTGGCCGTAGATGGATATCCAGCTCCTATGAGCCTGGACTGACCAGGCGTAAACAAAATTTGAAGCAAATCAGAGACTGCAAGGAGACGGGGGTGGAGTTGCAATCTGGATGTGGGAGGTGATTCGGAGGTGCCAGGGGTGTGGACGGGGGGATGGACCGATGGAGGTGCTGGGGGCTACAGAAATTGGATACAAAACATTCGGGGGAGAGATTAGCGTGAGATGAGAAGTGGAGGTTGGCGGGGAATTGATTTGCTTGGAGCCAGGAGGCTACCATGGGTTGTGGAGTTCTCTCGAAGGGGCTACTGGTTTTCACCTTTGGCGGGAATGTGCGTGGTTGGCGAATCCGGGTGACTCAGGCCGTTCGATCTAATGAAGTTGACGGCTACAGATGATTCCATTCTGGAAGTGGTGGGTAAAACGTAAGAGAAGAAGCCAAATTCAAAAATTCAAAAATTCGTGTACTATAGTAATAGAGATATAACCCAACAAAATATTTCAAATGAAGTTGCAACTACAACTTATTCAGAGGAGCAAATATCTGGCAACTCACAAGTGTTACCAATTACCGATTTAGAAATCGCGTGTTCCTTTATTACTTAATCACCCACCGGATGAGCAAGCGAAGCAGACTCAGCAGCGCCTGACGAAGTCGGCCACGACGGCGAGCTCCTTGGCGGCATCGTCGCAGTCGGGACGGAACAGGAAGTAGGTGTGCTTCTTGCCCCTGGTCTCGTAGAACTCGAGCTCGCCGGCCCACCCGCACGCCTTCATCCCCTTCGCGTACGCGCGCGCCCTCTCCACGAACCAGCACAACTCCGCCGTGGTGACCAGCATGCGGCCGGACCCGAGCTGGCGCCACTCCTCCGGCGACGCTGCCGGGTTGATGTACGGGTGATCACGGCCGAACTTGTCACCACAGGCCACATCCCACACGCGCTCCGTGTCGCCGGGGTAGAAGAAGGCGGCGTCCGGGGACTCGCCGCCCACCGGTTCAGTCCCCCAGAAGTAGGAATGCAAGAGCGCGACGCCGCTGACCTTGTCCCGTAGCCCTCGATGCCATCCTTCCGGAGCCTTATCGCCGTGTTGTGCGCCATGTTGGCGCCGGCACTGTCACCGGCGAGGACGACGCGGGAGACGTCGCCGTGCGCGGCGAGCCAGGGCTCGGCGCCGTCCGGGCGGCACGCGGCGACGACCGCCTTGAGGGTCGCGAAGGCGTCGTCGTAGGCGGCCGGGAGGGGGTGCTCCGGAGCGAGACGGTAGTCGACGGAGACGACGACTGCGGGCGCGGCAGCGGCGAGGGAGGCGGCGTACTTGTGGTAGATCGGTGAGGCCACTGTGTGAGCAACGAATGCGCCGCCATGGAGGTAGACGACGACGGGGAACTTCCTTCCCGGCTCCGCCGCGGCGGCGGCGGGGAGGTAGAGGCGAGCGGAGGCGCTGGCCGCCGGGTCAAGCACGACGTCCTTGGAGGCGACGCCGTTGGCGAGGTCACCGGAGGGGGAGGGCGGGACGGTCTCGGTGCCTTGCAAGCGCTCCACGCGGCCGCTCTTGTGGATGCGTATGAACCCGGGCACGTCGTACGTGATCTCGGAGCTTGGGTCCATGACGGCGGACGGCGGACGGCGGCCTTTGGCTTCCCGGCGTAGTGCAAGGCGGCAATCGGAGCCACGAGGAGAGAGCTACTCAGCTGCCCAGGTTTTGTGATGGGTTATCGTAGCAGTTGCACGATGGGCTATGAGCTACTACTCCATTTTGTAGCACCTCGTACCGATCGAACACGTCAGCTCGCAGTCTCGACGAACCATTTTATAAGCAGCAATCACAGCGTCCGATAGTTATCTACACATAAATCTTCTTTGCAGTGGTTGATCTACCATGGACTTTTGGGATCAGTCACGCATTGCACTGAACAGGACAGGCCGGGCCGAGACGGCGAGAGAAGCACACCGGGCCGGGCCGAGACGGCTGCTAAGGCACACCATTGAGTGAGTGTTCGATGTTGTCGAATCGTCAAAGTCCCCTCCAACAACAATTCATTTCATCTCATTTAAAAATCAGGTCACCTCTTACTTATTAGAAATTCATGATGGAGTCCAAGGGAGAGGAGCATGTGTTCCTCCCTAGCCATCTGGTGTGTTATGGGCAAACAACTGATGGACCGGGTGGTCAGTTTCCATGTCGATAAATGAATCTTTAGAGATCAAGTTGTTTTTTCCTTTGTATGTCATCTTCCCTTCGTGTTTTTCCTTTTTGAAAAGGAGGGTAACCATTGGCCTCCACAGCGATTGATGCACACAACCCTATGTATTTTTTCAAAGTTTAAAGATCCAAACATGTCATATAAGGATCACAGAAAGCTGGTAAAACCAGACGGCAATAAGACTACATAACCAATGATACTTCATTAATCCTATTAGTGCACTATCATCTAATCGGTGGAACATAGCCTATGGTAGTGTCTCTGGTGCCTGCACCAAGAGCCCAGGGACTACAACGCCTCCACACACAACGATAGCATCACACGTGGATCCAGTCGATAGACTTGAAAATAAAAGGACCCCAATAGCTAGGGGACGTCGGCTGGGTGGGGGCGGGGGCGGGGAGGGGGGGCTTCCAGTGAACGATCTTTTCGCTGGGGATGGCTTGATCGATCGAACCAATTTGGTTCGCTCCCAGCCTATTTCCAAGCGACTTTGCCAGCGTGGCTCTAGGCCAAAAAAAGTGGCCAACCACAGGCCATTCATCAAAATCAGTGTAAAAACAGTGTTGGCACAGAAAAAACTAAGTCACAAATTTGCATATATTAAAAAAATACGTACATAGGGATTTACCATGCTTTAAAACATTACAAAAAAATAAGTTTAAAATTTGTCATGAGGCAAGTTCGAAAATTTATAATCTACCATGTGTTTTTTTTTGAAAAATGCCATGTACTTATAAATTCACGAATTGGCATGTTTTTTTTAAATGCCATTTTTTGCTACCTAGGAAAAATAAAAATAAAAGAAGGAACTAGGAACCAATCCCAAGTTTCCTAGGTGGAGGCTTCCCAGACTTGCTAGTCCGGTGAGCCTTCCGTTTAACTAAGATGTTGTTTGCGCAACTTTTGTTACGAGTGAACGAATGGATTTCTTCGACGTGGCAACACATAGCGCATCGTGATCCGTGATTCTGATCCAACAGTAGTTGATGCGTTCGCTGGAACTGATGAAAAATCTGAT
This sequence comes from Aegilops tauschii subsp. strangulata, assembly GCF_002575655.3. Lineage (NCBI taxonomy): Eukaryota > Viridiplantae > Streptophyta > Magnoliopsida > Poales > Poaceae > Aegilops > Aegilops tauschii. The sequence goes on from NC_053036.3 coordinate 498,822,581, forward strand.
GTTCGCTAGTTATAATTTCTGAAATAAAATAAAAAATGTCTGGAAACTTCCGTTCAGTTAAAAATACCTTATGATTTATGAGCAATGCCAGATCGCCCAGACTAAATGCATACCACCACTCGGATTTAAGCCTTAAGCCTAGGCTGAATCCCCACCAACTACTTTTTGAACACCCGCTAACCGCCATGGATTTTTGGCTCTGGGAGCATATGCTCCCTAAATAAACAGCAAAATTGAAATAAATAGTAAATGAATTTTAAAAATTCTGATATTTTTCATAGATATTCATGTTAGCAAGTGTGCTTGATAATTTTCATGCGATGCGGGATAGTAGTGCTTCGTTAGTGAAAAAAAATTAAGTGTAACATTGGGCATTTGACTTTTTTTTTGCACAAACCTAAATGTTTAAGTTTTTCGTCTGGAAATTTGCATGTAGCATTTGGGTGTGACAATGAACCCATATATTTCTTTGTTTTAAATGACATTTGTAAAATTCATTTTTGACATGCGGGAGCATATGCTCCCTATAGCCAATGTGGATTTCCGCTAACTTGTTTTCTTTGTGTTACAACTCACGGTCAGAACTTTGCAGTATATTGTACTAATTTGTAATGCACATCAGAAATTCAGAGTCAACCAGAATATCAGTTCAGTCTTTCTTTTTAGAACAAAGCCTCAAAGAGAGCCTGGCTTTGAATTAATGAAGCCATCAACTGGCCAGGAATTACATCGGCCCATACAACTGGAAAGAAAAACAATGAACTGAAAACGGCAGATACAGGTGCTACAAAACAGCTTACAGGCACCGCAACAGAAAGCACAAGGAAATTCTACAGGTGTTTCAGAGGAAATTCTACAGGCACCACAACCAAAACAGCTTACAGTTCAGTCCGTTTTGCTTCAACTATGCAATGAAGCTGCAATTAGCAACTGATTCAGAGGAGCAAAAATTGTTTCCGTTCGTGTTGCAACTCACAAGTGCAATCAATTACCGAATTCGTAGAAATTACAGTAGGTGTTCCTTTATTACTGAATCACAATCACTCACTGGATGAGCAAGCGAAGCAGACTCAGCAGCGCCTGACGAAGTCGGCCACGACGGCGAGCTCCTTGGCGGCATCGTCGCAGTCGGGATTGAACAGGAAGTAGGTGTGACTCTCGCCCTTGGTCTCGTAGAACTCGAGCTCGCCGGCCCACCCGCACGCCTTGATCCCTTCCGCGTACGCGCGCGCCCTCTCCACGAACCAGCACAACTCCGCCGTGGTGACCAGCACGCGGCCGGACCCGAGCTGGCGCCACTCCTCCGGCGACGCCGCCGGGTTGATGTACGGGTGATCACGGCCGAACTTGTCACCACAGGCCACATCCCACACGCGCTCCACGTCGCCGGGGTAAAAGAAGGCGGCGTCCGGGGACTCGCCGCCCACCGGTTCAGTCCCCCAGAAGTAGGAATGCAAGAGCGCGACGCCGCTGACCTTGTCGCCGTAGCCCTCGATGCCATCCTTCCGGAGCCTCATCGCCGTGTTGTGCGCCATGTTGGCGCCGGCACTATCGCCGGCGAGGACGACGCGGGAGGCGTCGCCGTGCGCGGCGAGCCAGGGCTCGGCGCCGTCCGGGCGGCACGCGGCGACGACCGCCTTGAGGGCCGCGAAGGCGTCGTCGTACGCGGCCGGGAGGGGGTGCTCCGGAGCGAGACGGTAGTCGACGGAGACGACGACGGCGGGCGCCGCGGCGGCGAGGGAGGCGGCGTACTTGTGGTAGATCGGTGAGGCCGCTGTGTGGACAACGAACGCGCCACCGTGGAAGTAGACGACAACGGGGAACTTCTTTCCAGGCTCCGCCGCGCCGGCGGCGGGGAGGTAGAGACGGGCGGAGACGTTGGCCGCCGGGTCAAGGACGACGTCCTTGGAGGCGACGCCGTTGGCGGGGTCACCGGAGGGGCAGGGAGGGACGGTCTCGGTGCCTTGCAAGCGCTCCACGCGGCCGCTCTTGTGGATGCGTATGAACCCGGGCATCTCGTACACGATCTCGGAGCCTGCGTCCATGACGGCGGACGGCGGGCGGCGGCCTTTGGCTTCGCGGCGTAGTGCAAGACGGCAAGCGGTGTAACGAGGAGAGAGCTGGCCAGGTTCTGTGATGGGTTATCGTAGCAGTTGCAAATCCATTATTGCGCGGACCTTTAAAATAAGGACAAGACCGCGGAAAACATGTTTTGAGAATTGAGATGGGTTGCGGCCGAATTGTTCCGTCTTCCGGAGTCTGTTTTGCCGCAGCCCGCACCAGCCCTTAAATAAAAAAAATACAAATTTGACAATTTGACAGTAATTCTGATAAACGGCTGCAAATTCGAACAATCAAATATAGTTTACGTGAAAAATTAACATAGTTTTTGTCCATGACCCAAAAGAATCTCATGCAAAAACCACCACCTTCATGACCATCATCATCATCATCACTCTCCACCATCGCCACCGAAGCCACCGAAGCCACCACCACCTCCAGGACCATCATCATCATCATCATCATCATCATCATCATCATCACTCTCCACCACCACCACCGAAGCCACCACCTGTCGCCGCTTGCTTCCTTCTCTCCAAGATTCTCCTCCTTGCAATATCATGCCATTCTTTGGTGACGTCGTCCATGTCATTGCAGTTCATCGTCATGATCTTGTTCTCCTCTTGAAGAAGCTTGGCCAAGGCCTTGTTCTCCTCGGCAAAGGCTCTTCTCTCCTCAATGGCGGCCTTGCGCAACCCCTCTTCCTTGAGTAATTGCTACTTTTCTTGCTTCTCTTGCGCCTTCTTGTCGACCAACTCATTCTTTGCCTCCAATGTCTTGGCCATCATCAACTCATTTGATTGCACCATGGCATCTATCTTGTCCCGCAAGCTTGATGCCTCCGCTTCCCTCTTGATCTTGTCATTGGCCTTCTTGTTTCCATCGGGCGCGTTCTTGTTTCTTGGGCCATCATCATCATCCATCTTGGTGAGTGAACCTCTCTTTGGTGGGGATTCTTTGTCAATCAACATCCACTTCTCGCTATTTTGAAGCAATTTCCAACAATGCTCTAGTGTAAATGACTTGCCATTGAAAGCTTCCATGTCCTTGTACCTTTCTTGCGCAATTTTGTCCTACAAAATGAAAACAATGTCAAAGTATGTCACATGCAATAACTCCAACGGCTACAAATCATTTGCACTACTTGGGACGTGAAAACAAACTCACATAATCGGCTTCAACGGTACCACTTGGAGGTACATTGCGGACTTGCTTCAAGTAACCACTCCAACGGCTATAAATCGGCTTGATCACATCCCAACGACCTTGGAGTGACCTATAGGTGTGTGGCGTCCTTGAGGGATACTTTGCCATCATTCGAAAGAACTGATCCTCTATCCTTTGCCAATACTGCTTGCCGGTTTGGTCAGTGCCGGTGCACGCATCAAGAGACACAGATTCCCAAGCCTTGATCAAGACTTGATCTTCCAATTGCGTTTAGTTCTTCAATCTCGCACGCACTTTTGCTTGCGCTTGGTCGAACACCCCCTCCCTAATCTCCTCCACCTCATCTTCTTCCTCACCGGGACCATCCACACCACCATCCATCTCATAGTAGTCGTAATCACCGATCAGGGCTTGATCAATGTCGACGGCGTTGTCGTCCAACATGTGCACAAACTCAGCAGGCGCATCATGCAAATCGGGGCCACAATTTCGCTCCACAAGTCACGAACAATTGCAATGGCGAAAAGTGAAAACAACTAGAAGAAAACCAAAGTTCAATACCTTGCGCCCTTTCCATCGAATAACTCGGGGGCGGCAGCAGCAGCGTCGTCAGCGGGCGTCCTCGGGGAAGCTCTTGTGGTGGCGATCGAAGGAGGTGGCGCGGTGCTCGCAGTACCTGTTTTGGCCGCCTTCTTGCGTTTCACTGTTGGGGAACGTAGTAATTTCAAAAAAAAATCCTACGCACACACAAGATCATGGTGATGCATAGCAACGAGAGGGGAGAATGTGTCCACGTACCCTCGTAGACCGAAAGCGGAAGCGTTAGCACAACGTGGTTGATGTAGTCGTACGTCTTCACGATCCGACCGATCAAGTACCGAACGCACGGCACCTCCGAGTTCAGCACACGTTCAACTCGATGACGTCCCTCGAACTCCGATCCAGCCGAGCTTTGAGGGAGAGTTCCATCAGCACGACGGCGTGGTGACGATGATGATGTTCTACCGACGCAGGGCTTCGCCTAAGCACCGCTACGATATTATCGAGGTGGATTATGGTGGAGGGGGGCACCGCACACGGCTAAGAGATCAAGAGATCAATTGTTGTGTCTATGGGGTGCCCCCCTCCTCCGTATATAAAGGGGGGAGGAGGAGGGGGCCGGCCAAGGGGAGGAGGCGCGCCCAAGGGGGGCAATCCTACTCCAAGTAGGTTTTGCCCCCCCTTTCCTATTCCAACTAGGAGAAGGGGGAAGGAGGAGGTGGAGAGAAGGAAGGAGAAGGGGGGCCACCGCCCCTTCCCTTTCCCAATTCGGATTGGGGCAAGGGGGGCCGCGCGCCACCTCCTGGCCTCCCTCTCTCCTTTCCACTAAGGCCCATAAGGCCCAATAGCTTCGCGGGGGGGGGGGGGGGGGGGGTGGGTTCCGGTAACCCCTGCTACTCCGATATATATCCGACAACCCCCGGAACCATTCCGGTGTCCGAATATAGTCGTCCAATATATCAATATGTCTCGACCATTTCGAGACTCCTCGTCATGTCCGTGATCACATCCGGGACTCCGAACAATCTTCGGTACATCAAAACACATAAACTCATAATATAACCGTCATCGAACTTTAAGCGTGCGGACCCTACGGGTTCGAGAACTATGTAGACATGACCGAGACATGTCTTCGGTCAATAACCAATAGCAGAACCTGGATGCTCATATTGGCTCCCACATATTCTATGAAGATCTTTATCGGTCAAACCGCATAACAACATACGTTGTTCCCTTTGTCATCGGTATGTTACTTGCCCGAGATTCGATCGTTGGTATCTCAATACCTAGTTCAATCTCGTTACCGGCAAGTCTCTTTACTCATTTCGTAATTCATCATCCCGCAACTAACTCATTAGTTGCAATGCTTGCAAGGCTTAAGTGATGTGCATTACCGAGTGGGCCCAGAGATACCTCTCCGAAAATCGGAGTGACAAATCCTAATCTCGAAATACGCCAACCCAACAAGTACCTTCGGAGACACCTGTAGAGCACCTTCCTAATCACCTAGTTACGTTGTGACGTTTGGTAGCACACAAAGTGTTCCTCCGATAAACGGGAGTTGCATAATCTCATAGTCATAGGAACATGTATAAGTCATGAAGAAAGCAATAGCAACAAACTAAACGATCAAGTGCTAAGCTAACGGAATGGGTCAAGTCAATCACATCATTCTCCTAATGATGTGATCCCGTTAATCAAATAACAACTCTCTGTCCATGGCTAGGAAACATAACCATCTTTGATTAACGAGCTAGTCAAGTAGAGGCATATTAGTGACACTCTGTTTGTCTATGTATTCACACATGTATCATGTTTCCGGTTAATACAATTCTAGCATGAATAATAAACATTTGTCATGATATAAGGAAATAAATAATAACTTTATTATTGCCTCTAGGGCATATTTCCTTCAGTCTCCCACTTGCACTAGAGTCAATAATCTAGATTACACAGTAATGATTCTAACACCCATGGAGCCTTGGTGCTGATCATGTTTTGCTCGTGGAAGAGGCTTAGTCAACGGGTCTGCAACATTCAGATCCGTATGTATTTTGCAAATCTCTATGTCTCCCACCTGGACTTGATCCCGGATGGAGTTGAAGCGTCTCTTGATGTGCTTGGTTCTCTTGTGAAATCTGGATTCCTTTGCCAAAGCAATTGCACCAGTATTGTCACAAAAGATTTTCATTGGACCCGATGCACTAGGTATGACACCTAGATCGGATATGAACTCCTTCATCCAGACTCCTTCATTTGCTGCTTCCGAAGCAGCTATGTACTCCGCTTCACATGTAGATCCTGCTACGACGCTTTGTTTAGAACTACACCAACTGACAGCTCCAGCTGTGACGCCCCCGATTTAACCGTACACTAATCATGCACGCAAATGTGTACGATCAAGATCAGGGACTCACGGGAAGATATCACAACACAACTCTAAAACATAAATAAGTCATACAAGCATCATAATACAAGCCAGGGGCCTCGAGGGCTCGAATACAAGTGCTCGATCACAGACGAGTCAGCGGAAGCAACAATATCTGAGTACAGACATAAGTTAAACAAGTTTGCCTTAAGAAGGCTAGCACAAAAGTAGCAACGATCGAAAAGGCAAGGCCTCCTGCCCGGGACCTCCTAACTACTCCTCGAAGCCGAACTCCATGTAGAATCATCCTCGGGATCTCTAGCTCCTGGAACTCCAGCATCTGGTTGCGACAATCAGGTATAGAAAGGGGAAAAGAGGGAGAAAAGCAACCGTGAGTACTCATCCAAAGTACTCGCAAGCAAGGAGCTACACTACATATGCATGTGTATAGGTATAAAGGGGCCATATCAGTGGACTGAACTGCAGAACGCCAGAATAAGAGGGGGATAGCTAATCCTGTCGAAGACTACGCTTCTGGCAGCCTCCATCTTGCAGCATGTAGAAGAGAGTAGATTGAAGTCCTCCAAGTAGCATCGTATAGCATAATCCTACCCGGCGATCCCCTCCTCGTCGCCCTGTTATAGAGCGATCACCGGGTTGTATCTGGCACTTGGAAGGGTGTATTTTATTCAGTATCCAGTTCTAGTTGTCATATGGTCAAGGTACAACTCCGGGTCGTCCTTTTACCGAGGGACACGGCTATTCGAATAGATAAACTTCCCTGCAGGGGTGCACCACATAACCCAACACGCTCGATCCCATTTGGCCGGACACACTTTCCTGGGTCATGCCCGGCCTCGTAAGATCAACGCGTCGCAGCCCCACCTAGGCTCAACAGAGAGGTCAACACGCCGGTCTAACCCTATGCGCGCAGGGGTCTGGGCCCTTCGCCCTATGCACACCTGCACGTTGCGAGGGCGGCCGGAAGTAGACCTAGCCTAGCAGGCGTTCCAGTCCAATCCGGCGCGCGCTGCTCCGTCGCTGACGTCAAGAAGAGCTTCGGCTGATACCACGACGCCGGGATACCCATAAGTACTCCCGCGTAGATGGTTAGTGCGTATAGACCAAATGGCCAGACTCAGATCAAATACCAAGATCTCGTTAAGCGTGTTAAGTATCTGCGAACGCCGACCAGGGCCAGGCCCACCTCTCTCCTAGGTGGTCTCAACCTGCCCTGTCGCTCCGCCACAAAGTAACAGTCGGGGGCCGTCAGGAACCCAAGCCCACCTCTACCGGGGTGGAGCCACCTGTCCTTTCAGCCCCCTCATCAGAATCACTTGCGGGTACTCCTCGAGCCGACCCGACTTTAGTCACCACATGTGTCATGTATATAATGTATATAGTATATACCCGTGATCACCTCCCGAAGTGATCACGGCCCAGTAGTATAGCATGGCAGACGGACAAGAGTGTAGGGCCACTGATGGAACACTAGAATCCTAACTAAGCAGTAGGATAGCAGGTAAGGGTAACAACTGTAGCAACAATGACAGGCTATGCATCAGGATAGGATTAACGGAAAGCAGTAACATGCTACACTACTCTAATGCAAGCAGTATAGAGAAGAATAGGCGATATCTGGTGATCAAGGGGGGGGGGGCTTGCCTGGTTGCTCAGACAAGAAGGAGGGGTCGTCAGTGACGTAGTCGACCACAGGGGCATCAGCATCGTCACGGGGTCTAACAGTAAATACATAGCAAGCAAGTGCATAACAGGACAACAGGCAGAGCTAGACGTGTTCTAACGCGGTATGAGGTGATACCGGTGAAGGGGGGAAACATCCGGGAAAATATCCCCGGTGTTTCACGTTTTCGGACAGATGAACCAGAGGTGTAATGTTGCAGGTTCAATAGGTTAGGGATGTGTGGTGGACGAACGGGCTGCGTATCCGGATTCGTCTCGTCGTTCTGAGCAACTTTCATGTACAAAGTATTTCCATCCGGGTTACCGATTAAAAGATATGATTTTCTAAAGATTTTAATAATTTCTGGAATTTAATTAATTATTTAATTTAATTCGAAATTGTATTTACGACATCAGCATGATGTCATGCTGACATCAGCAGTCAACAGGGGTTGACTAAGTCAAACTGAAGTGGGACCCACCTGTCATTCTCTGTTTAGGTTAATTAGGGTTTAGCTAATTAATTACTGTTTAATTAAATTAACTAATTAATTAGATTAATTTAAACAGGATTAATTAACTTAATTAATTAATTAATTAGATTTGTTTTATTTAAATTTATATTTTTATTTATTAATTATTTTATTATTATTATTATTATTATTATTTATTAATTAATTTTTATTAATTATTTTATTATTATTATTATTATTTATGTATTTATTTTTAATCATTTTCATTTTTTTTCTTTTCGTTCGGTGGGCGCGGGGGCCCACCTGTCTGTGGCCCAAGGGGCCAATCGGGCGCGGGCGATGGGCGCTGGGCGCCAGCGGGCACGGCAGGCGTCAACCCGTTTGGGCAACCGCCGAGGCCAGTGGAGGCGCCGGGGCGCCGGCGGCTGCGGCGAGCAGGCGCGGTGGAGGCGGCGACGAAGCGAGCAGGGCTGGTGGCCTAGTGCGGCGGTGGAGGCAGAGCCGACGAGGCCATGGCCCGTGCGGCCAGCGGCCACGGTCGGGACTCCAGTGCGGCAGAGGTGTTGCGGGCGAGGGAGCAGCAGGGGCCGAGGGTGCGGGCAGGCTGCGGCGCGGGCTTGGCCGCGGCCGGAGGCGGAACAGAGCGGGGTGAAGCAGGGGCGGACGCCGGGGTTCCTCACTGTGGGCCGTAGGGACTAGGGCAGCGGGGCTCGGGGTGGAAGACGGGGACGCGCGTGCGGCGGGGCGCCGAGGTCCGGCGGCGGGGTGGATGGAGGCGATGGCGTCCGACGAGGTGTCTCCGGCGACGAGGCCTTGGGCGGCGGCGACGCGGCGTTGGCATCAAGGCGAGGAGGAGGCCGCCAGGGAGGAGATGAGGAGGCGTCCGACGAGGTGAGGACGGAGACGGCGAACGGTGGCGGCGAGGGTCGGCGATGGGGCGACGGGATCGGGCCTCGATTGCCCCGATCCGATCTGGATCGGGGAGAGGGAGGCAGAGGAGTGGGACGAGAGGGCGAGGTGGGGATCGGGGGCGAGTGGTGGGGGGTTAGGGTTTCGGGGGGGTGAGGGGATAAGGGGAGTGGGGTTGGGCCGGCCTGTGGCTAGCTGGGCCATTCGGCCCGGGGAGAGGGGGTTCTTTTGTTTTCTTTTTCTGTTTTCTTTTCTGTATCTAATTTCTTTTCTATTTTTTTAACTTTTGTTTTATAAAATATAAATGCAACTCCTAGATAAATGTTATAACTTATTCTACTGCCCCAAAAAATTTGACACCTAATTAAAATAGTTTGCATTATTATAATTTTTAAAAAGGCATTTAATTAATTGACATAGCTGCTGTTTTAATTACTTTAGAGCCTTTAAACATTTTATAAAAGTGTGGTTTCCCCACTAGTATTATCCATGGTTTATTTGACACATCTTGGACATTTTAGTTTTAATGTTTGTAAATTTTTACCGCTTGATTCGATTTTGAATTTGAATTTGAATCGGTTTCGAACTAACGCGAGATTTAGCAACAGTATCCTGGTGACGTGGCATCGTTAACGTGGGATTACTGTAGCTTAACTATCCGGGCGTCACACCACCATTCAATATAAACACGTATCCGGTTTGCGATTTAGAATCGTCCAGATCAGTGTCAAAGCTTGCATCAACATAACCACTTACGACGAGCTCTTTGTCACCTCCATAAACGAGAAACATATCCTTAGTCCTTTTCAGGTATTTCAGGATGTTCTTGACCGCTGTCCAGTGATCCACTCCTGGATTACTTTGGTACCTCCCTGCTAAACTAATAGCAAGGCACACATCAGGTCTAGTACACAACATTGCATACATGATAGAGCCTATGGCTGAATCATAGGGAACATCTTTCATTTTCTCTCTATCTTCTGCAGTGGTAGGGCATTGAGTCTTACTCAACTTCACACCTTGTAACACAGGCAAGAACCCTTTCTATGCTTGATCCATTTTGAACTTCTTCAAAATTTTGTCAAGGTATGTGCTTTGTGAAAGTCCAATTAAGCGTCTTGATCTATCTCTATAGATCTTGATGCCCAATATATAAGCAGCTACACCGAGGTCCTTCATTGAAAAACTCTTATTCAAATATCCCTTTATGCTATCTAGAAATTCTATATCATTTCCGATCAACAATATGTCATCCACATATAATATCAGAAATGCTACAGAGCTCCCACTCACTTTCTTGTAAATACAGGCTTCTCCAAAAGTTTGTATAAAACCATATGCTTTGATCACACTATCAAAACGTTTATTCCAACTCCGAGAGGCTTGCACTAGTCCATAAATGGATCGCTGGAGCTTGCACACTTTGTTAGCTCCCTTTGGATCGACAAAACCTTCCGGTTGCATCATATACAACTCTTCTTCCAGAAATCCATTCAGGAATGCAGTTTTGACATCCATTTGCCAAATTTCATAATCATAAAATGCGGCAATTGCTAACATGATTCGGACAGACATAAGCATCGCTATGGGTGAGAAGGTCTTATCGTAGTCAATCCCTTGAACTTGTCGAAAACCTTTTGCAACAAGTCGAGCTTTGTAGACAGTAACATTACCGTCAGCGTCAGTCTTCTTCTTGAAGATCCATTTATTCTCGATGGCTTGCCGATCATTGGTCAAGTCAACCAAAGTCCACACTTTGTTCTCATACATGGATCCCATCTCAGATTTCATGGCCTCAAGCCATTTTGCGGAATCTGGGCTCACCATCGCTTCTTCATAGTTCGTAGGTTCATCATGGTCTAGTAACATAACCTCCAGAACAGGATTACCGTACCACTCTGGTGCGGATCTTACTCTGGTTGACCTACGAGGTTCAGTAACAACTTGATCTGAAGTTTCATGATCATCATCATCAACTTCCTCACTAATTGTTGTAGACGTCACAGGAACCGGTTTCTGTGATGAACTACTTTCCAATAAGGGAGCAGGTACTATTACCTCATCAAGTTCTACTTTCCTCCCACTCACTTCTTTCAAGAGAAACTCCTTCTCTAGAAAGGATCCAAATTTAGCAACAAAAGTCTTGCCTTCAGATCTGTGATAGAAGGTGTACCCAACAGTTTCCTTTGGGTATCCTATGAAGACACATTTCTCTGATTTGGGTTCGAGCTTATCAGGTTGAAGCTTTTTCACATAAGCATCGCAGCCCCAAACTTTAAGAAACGACAACTTTGGTTTCTTGCCAAACCACAGTTCATAAGGCGTCGTCTCAACGGATTTTGATGGTGCCCTATTTAACATGAATGCAGCCGTCTCTAAAGCATAACCCTAAAACGATAGCGGTAAATCAGTAAGAGACATCATAGATCGCACCATATCTAGTAAAGTACGATTACGACGTTCGGACACACCATTACGCTGTGGTGTTCCGGGTGGCGTGAGTTGCGAAACTATTCCGCATTGTTTCAAATGTAGACCAAACTCGTAACTCAAATATTCTCCTCCACGATCAGATCATAGAAACTTTATTTTCTTGTTACGATGATTTTCCACTTCACTCTGAAATTCTTTGAACTTTTCAAATGTTTCAGACTTATGTTTCATTAAGTAGATATACCCATATCCGCTTAAATCATCTGTGAAGGTGAGAAAATAACGATACCCACCGCGAGCCTCAACATTCATTGGACCACATACATCTGTATGTATGATTTCCAACAAATCTGTTGCTCGCTCCATAGTTCCGGAGAACAGCGTTTTAGTCATCTTGCCCATGAGGCACGGTTCACAAGTACCAAGTGATTCATAATCAAGTGGTTCCAAAAGTCCATCAGTATGGAGTTTCTTCATGCGCTTTACACCGATATGACCTAAACGGCAGTGCCACAAATAAGTTGCACTATCATTATCAACTCTGCATCTTTTGGCTTCAATATTATGAATATGTGTATCACTACTATCGAGATTCAACAAAAATAGACCACTCTTCAAGGGTGCATGACCATAAAAGATATTACTCATATAAATAGAACAATCATTATTCTCTGATTTAAATGAATAGCTGTCTCGCATCAAACAAGATCCAGATATAATGTTCATGCTCAACGCTGGCACCAAATAACAATTATTCAGGTCTAAAACTAATCCCAAAGGTAGATGTAGAGGTAGCGTGCCGACCGCGATCACATCGACTTTGGAACCATTTCCCACGCGCATCGTCACCTCGTCCTTAGCTAATCTTCGCTTAATCTATAGTCCCTGTTTCGAGTTGCAAATATTAGCAACAGAACCAGTATCAAATACCCAGGTGCTACTGCGAGCATTAGTAAGGTACACATCAATAACATGTATATCACATATACCTTTGTTCACCTTGCCATCCTTCTTATCCGCCAAATACTTGGGACAGTTCCGCTTCCAGTGACCAGTCTGCTTGCAGTAGAAGCACTCAGTCTCAGGCTTAGGTCCAGACTTAGGTTTCTTCTCTTGAGCAGCAACTTGTTTGCTGTTCTTTGAAGTTCCCCTTCTTCTTCCCTTTGCCCTTTTTCTTGAAACTGGTGGTCTTATTGACCATCAACACTTGATGCTCCTTTTTGATTTCTACCTCCGCAGCCTTTAGCATTGTGAAGAGCTCGGGAATTCTCTTATCCATCCCTTGCATGTTATAGTTCATCACGAAGCTCTTGTAGCTTGGTGGCAGTGATTGAAGAATTCTGTCAATGACGCTATCATCCGGAAGATTAACTCCTAGTTGAATCAAGTGATTGTTATACCCAGACATTCTGAGTATATGCTCACTGACAGAACTATTCTCCTCCATCTTACAGCTGCAGAACTTATTGGAGACTTCATATCTCTCAATCCGGGCATTTGCTTGAAATATTAACTTCAACACCTGGAACATCTCATATGCTCCATGACGTTCAAAACGTCGTTGAAGTCCCGGTTCTAAGCCGTAAAGCCTGGCACACTGAACTATCGAGTAGTCATCAGCTTTGCTCTGCCAGACGTTCATAACATCTGGTGTTGCTCCTGCAGCAGGTTTGGCACCTAGCGGTGCTTCCAGGACGTAATTCTTCTGTGCAGCAGTGAGGATAATCCTCAAGTTACGGACCCAGTCCGTGTAATTGCTACCATCATCTTTCAACTTTGCTTTCTTAAGGAACGCATTAAAATTCAACGGAACAACAACACGAGCCATCTATCTACAACAAACATAGACAAGCAAAATACTATCAGGTACTAAGTTCATGATAAATTTAAGTTCAATTAATCATATTACTTAAGAACTCCCACTTAGATAGACATCCCTCTAATCCTCTCAGTGATCACGTGATCCAAATCAACTAAACCATGTCCGATCATCACGTGAGATGGAGTAGTTTCAATGGTGAACATCACTATGTTGATCATATCTACTATATGATTCACGCTCGACCTTTCGGTCTCAGTGTTCCGAGGCCATATCTGCATATGCTAGGCTCGTCAAGTTTAACCTGAGTATTCCGCGTGTGCAACTGTTTTTGCACCCGTTGTATTTGAACGTAGAGCCTATCACACCCGATCATCACGTGGTGTCTCAGCACGAAGAACTTTCACAACGGTGCATACTCAGGGAGAACACTTATACCTTGATAATTTAGTGAGAGATCATCTTATAATGCTACCGTCAATCAAAGCAAGATAAGATGCATAAAAGATAAACATCACATGCAATCAATATAAGTGATATGATATGACCATCATCATCTTGTGCTTGTGATCTCCATCTCCGAAGCACCGTCATGATAACCATCGTCATCGGCGCGACACCTTGATCTCCATCGTAGCATCGTTGTCGTCTCGCCAACTATTGCTTCTACGACTATCGCTACCGCTTAGTGATAAAGTAAAGCAATTACATGGCGATTGCATTGCATACAATAAAGCGACAACCATATGGCTCCTGCCAGTTGCCGATAACTCGGTTACAAAACATGATCATCTCATACAATAAAATTTAGCATCATGCCTTGACCATATCACATCACAACATGCCCTGCAAAAACAAGTTAGACGTCCTCTACTTTGTTGTTGCAAGTTTTACGTGGCTGCTACGGGCTGAGCAAGAACCGTTCTTACCTACGCATCAAAACCACAACGATAGTTCGTCAAGTTAGTGCTATTTTAACCTTCTCAAGGACCGGGCGTAGCCACACTCGGTTCAACTAAAGTTGGAGAAACTGACACCCGCCAGCCACCTGTGTGCAAAGCACGTCGGTAGAACCAGTCTCGCGTAAGCGTACGCGTAATGTCGGTCCGGGCCGCTTCATCCAACAATACCGCCGAACCAGAGTGTGACATGCTGGTAAGCAGTATGACTTGTATCGCCCACAACTCACTTGTGTTCTACTCGTGCATATAACATCAACGCATAAAACCTGGCTCGGATGCCACTGTTGGGGAACATAGTAATTTCAAAAAAAAAATCCTACGCACACACAAGATCATGGTGATGCATAGCAACGAGAGGGGAGAGTGTGTCCACGTACCCTCGTAGACCGAAAGCGGAAGCATTAGCATAACGCGGTTGATGTAGTCGTACGTCTTCACGATCCGACTGATCAAGTACCGAACGCACAACACCTCCGAGTTCAGCACACGTTCAACTCGATGACGTCCCTCGAACTCCGATCCATCCGAGCTTTGAGGGAGAGTTCCGTCAGCACGACGGCGTGGTGACGATGATGATGTTCTACCGACGCAGGGCTTCGCCTAAGCACCGCTACGATATTATCGAGGTGGATTATGGTGGAGGGGGGCACCGCACACGGCTAAGAAATCAAGAGATCAATTGTTGTGTCTATGGGGTGCCCCCTCCTCCGTATATAAAGGGAGGAGGAGGAGAGGGCCGGCCAAGGGGAGGAGGCGCGTCCAAGGGGGCAATTCTACTCCAAGTAGGTTTTGCCCCCCTTTCCTATTCCAACTAGGAGAAGGGGGGATGAGGAGGTGGAGAGAAGGAAGGAGAAGGGGGGCCGCTGCCCCCTTCCCTTTCCCAATTCGGATTGGGGCAAGGG
Organism: Aegilops tauschii subsp. strangulata; assembly: GCF_002575655.3. Classification (NCBI taxonomy): domain Eukaryota; kingdom Viridiplantae; phylum Streptophyta; class Magnoliopsida; order Poales; family Poaceae; genus Aegilops; species Aegilops tauschii. Next base: position 498,837,898 of record NC_053036.3, read on the forward strand.
GGGCCGCGCGCCACCTCCTGGCATCCTTCTCTCCTTTCCACTAAGGCCCATAAGGCCCAATAGCTTCCCGGGGGGGGGGGGGGAGGGGTTCCGGTAACCCCTGGTACTCCGATATATATCCGATAACACCCGGAACCATTCCGGTGTCCGAATATAGTCGTCCAATATATCAATCTTCATGTCTCGACCATTTCGAGACTCCTCGTCATGTCCGTGATCACATCCGGGGCTCCGAACAATCTTCGGTACATCAAAACACATAAACTCATAATATAAGCGTCATCGAACTTTAAGCGTGCAGACCCTACGGGTTCGAGAACTATGTAGACATGACCGAGACATGTCTCCCGTCAATAACCAATAGCGGAACCTGGATGCTCATATTAGCTCCCACATATTCTACGAAGATCTTTATCGGTCAAACCGCATAACAACATACGTTGTTCCCTTTGTCATCGGTATGTTACTTGCCCGAGATTCGATCGTCGGTATCTCAATACCTAGTTCAATCTCGTTACCGGCAAGTCTCTTTACTCATTCCGTAATACATCATCCCGCAACTAACTCATTAGTTGCAATGCTTGCAAGGCTTAAGTGATGTGCATTACCGAGTGGGCCCAGAGATACCTCTCCGACAATCGGAGTGACAAATCCTAATCTCGAAATACGCCAACCCAACAAGTACCTTCGGAGACACCTGTAGAGCACCTTTATAATCACCCAGTTACGTTGTGACGTTTGGTAGCACACAAAGTGTTCCTCCGATAAACGGGAGTTGCATAATCTCATAGTCATAGGAACATGTATAAGTCATGAAGAAAGCAATAGCAACAAACTAAACCATCAAGTGCTAAGCTAACGGAATGGGTCAAGTCAATCACATCATTCTCCTAATGATGTGATCCCGTTAATCAAATAACAAATGTTTGTCCATGGCTAGGAAACATAACCATCTTTGATTAACGAGCTAGTCAAGTAGAGGCGTACTAGTGACACTCTGTTTGTCTATGTATTCACACATGTATCATGTTTCCGGTTAATACAATTCTAGCATGAATAATAAACATTTACCATGATATAAGGAAATAAATAATAACTTATTATTGTCTCTAGGGCATATTTCCTTCATTCACCCCCCCGCCACCTTGCACATCTTCACCAGCGGGGTGGGGACGGACTGGAACGAATTCGCAACGGCGGCGGCGGCAACGGGCGCACGTGCCTTCCCGACGGCGGCTGCGGGAACGCCGCTCTGGACGATGAAGTTGCCCTGGCGCTTGCGGGGATGGGCGGTGGAGGCTTGGACGAAGACGGGCGTGAAACAGCCGGTGACGAGATCTGCTTGAGGGTTGGCGCGTCCATGACTTCCACGGTGACGGGCGGCGGTTGGGAGGCATCCATGGTGGCTCTACAAAGCCGGGGAAGGTGGTCCGAAGCGGGCGAGGAAGATCAATGGCGGCGGAGGGAACGGAGAGCGGGAAGTGCCACGCGGAAATGTCCCTCCCGTCAAATCTCGCTAGCAATAGGGGTCACCCTTGGGTCGGCCTCCCGCCCCGTGTTTCTAAAGGTCGAGGAGGAGAATTTGCCGTGCCCCGTAAAAAAATTTAAAGGCCGCAGTCCAATACAGTATCTGTTCGGGCCACCTTTTTGACGCAAAAACTGTAAAATGAAGATTATTTTGCAGTTCGGCACGATATAAGAGCATTTCCACTCGCCCCCAACAGCCCCCCCTGAAGGCCCTTTTTTATCGCCGGCGTGGAAAAAAGGCCCAGTCGCACCCCAAAAGCCCATTTTTTGCCAGCTAGGGCCGATTTTGGCCCGGCGGACCCAGACCGAACACGGCGCGCTGGCCGCTGGGGGGCGCCCAGGGGCGCCAGGGGAAACATTTATGGCGCGGAAGCCTGGTGGACCCGCCGAGTCAACGACTAGGCGCGTTCGTCGTCCTCATCGCCTTGTTTTTCCGCGGGGAATCAATGCGAAGGCTCCTGCCGGCCAGCCTTCCATTGATTCCTCACGGGCGGCGCAGTGAAGGCGCGCCGACCGGTGCTGATCGGCGCGCCAAGATCGCACGCATCCGGTTGTCGCTGCCGGAGCACGCGCGACAGCAGCCGAGGTACGCCCCCGACAGCCACACGCTGTGGACGGCGCACGTCGACCGCCTCCACGAACAGCGTCGAGCCCCGCGGCCGCCTCAACTTCGAGGGACGACGCCAATGGTGGGGCGTCCCCGGCCGCACGCTCGAAGCCGTCCTCGAGCACATCGAGGCTGGCAACTCGCAGCGGTTGGAGTACCCGGCGCTCCCTCCTTCTCTCGCCACCGCGGCAGCTCCTAGACGTTGCGGCAAATGGAGACGGCGTCCTCCTCGTCGTCGGGCTCCCTTTCCTCCGGCTCGCCGGCGCTCCTACCGTCAAGCCGGAGCCACGGGACACGCCGCTCGGGCGGCGTCCCTTCTCCTCCCTCCTCCCGCTTCGTCAAGCCGAAGACCGAGCCGGCGCTCCTTCCCGTGAAGAAGGAGCACGAGGCCATGGCCGTCGACGAGGAGACCGGCCTCAAATGGGCGCGGAAGGACTACGTCCGACAGGAGATGGAGTGCCAGCGCCGCGCCCTCGAGGAGATCGCCGCCCGGCGCCGTGGCCGCGAGGAGGGCGGCATCGTCATCCTTGACAACAGCGACGAGGAGGCGCCCGGGCCGTCCAACCCCTTCCGCCACGGCGACCCAAGGTAGGGGTGCAGCAAGGACGGCGGCGGCGTGCAGGACGGCAGTGGCGACGACAACGACGGCGGCGGCGACTACACCAACTTCTACAGGCTCCTCGGCATGTAGAAGGCGGCGGCGGCATGCAGGACGGCGACGGCTAGTAGTAGTAGTTTTTAAATTCGGCGTGATATTTTTAGTTTGTTTTTAAATTATGTTTTCAGTTTGTATAAATTTCAATGAAACCGCGTGAATTTCCTCTAATTTGTGTCTTTTTATACGAATTTTGGCCGAATTTGGTTTTCAAAAAGCGGCGTGTGGGCCGACCTTTGAGTCGGCGACTGGGAACCATAGCCCCCCATGCTGATTTTTTCGCTGGCTCACTCCCAGGCGGTGCTATTTCAAACCCCTGGGGCCGAACGAGTGAAGATGCTCTAAGGGGTCTGATAGAAATGCTCTTCTGAGATCCTACTCCATTTTTTAGGACCGGTACCGATCAAGCACGTCAGCTCGCAGTCTCGACGAACCATTTTATAAGCAGCAGTCACACAATGCGATATTTATTTAATTTATTTACACATAAATCTTCTTTGCAGTGGTTGTTCTACCATGGACTTTTGGGATCAGTCACACATTGCACCGAACAGGACAGCCCGGGCCGAGACGACGAGAGCAGCACACGGGAAGCCTCCCTCGCCTCGCTTTCTCACGACTCAACAAGCTTCCATGGCAGCCCCCTTGAAAATCAGGGGGCAGGAGAGTTGGTTCAGGAAATTTACCTAAGAGTTTAAGTAAGCTTACGTAGATGTAAGATTATCGAGCCGCGACAAGCTTACGTAGATGTAGGATCATCGAGCCGCGACCCAGCAACCCTCTCTTGATTTTCTTATACTCTGCTAGTCGGGTCAATTTGGATAACAAAACATATGTAAAATTCATAAAAAACATAAATCAAAGACCTAAAAACCTAAATTGACTTGTAAACCCAACCAGTGGCAGTAGCGATACTGTTGAATTCACTCCCTCTAGGATTAACTACTCCCTTCGTAAAGAAATATAAAAATGATCTAAACGCTTTTATATTTCTTTACGGAGGGACTATTATCTATTACTTTATACTAAATCAGCGACAATTAATACAGATTGGAGGGAGTACCAGAGTTCCTTCCCAAAGAAAGGAACCATTTTCTCAGTCCATCACACTCCGATAGCCTGACAGCCCTAAGATATGGAAGAATCACACAACACCCGCAGCATAACAACTGGCACAAAGACATCAAAACAGGCACTTGAATAAGAGGATAAAATCACTACAACACAAATGCAAATGATGTATACACTAAATACATAAGATCGGGCATCTTTTTACTGCACACACTATCCCATACATCCATATCACCTCTTGGCGCCCTTCTCTCCAAACAGAATCGCCCAACATCGGATGCAGAAGCATCCCTGATTCCTCTCACGAGCTGGTGGCAACTGGCATGCAACTTAACCAGCAAAAGAATTCCAAAGAGTCAACCCCGTATGTCCCCACAGTTGGACATAATCCATCAGAACCTCTGGGCTGCACTTCAGCACTGAAGCTTCAGGCAGTGGTTAAAGCATTACATGTTGTACACGTGAAGCCTAATGTTCCATTAAAGCCGCATCAGTTTCTGATAATGGTGCAAGCAAGTCCTCGTACGCGTACGTGTCGTGGAACAAGGAAGGCTCCAACATAAGTGGCGGGGAGAACACTTGATCAAGAGCATCATCCGTCATAAACGATTGACTACTGACTGGATCAAATAAGTTTGTAGCACTGCTTGGATCATCATAACCATTCAGTTTACCTGACAGAGCTGGGACTGCAGGCATTGGGCTGTCAGGATTGAAGTAAGGATCACCTGTGCTCTTGGGCAACTTCGGCTGTGACGACGGTAGACCTGTCCTTTGTTTTCTTCGATTTGCCACAGCACCCACATCCTTCCTTGAAGCAACTGTTGATAGGGGAATGAAAAAGTGCTCTGAACCATCGTCACTACTCTTGTCCTGTGCACTCTCCCTGCTGCTCAATGGCTTTGACAGAGCAGCTTCACGAACAGAACGTCTGATGTCATGGGCAAAATAACCATCATTTTCGTGCACTGAACCATTTGCTTGATCTTTGGTTGAGAGGTCAATAAGTGCTTTCTCTTCCGGCATAATTTCTTTGCTAGGTTGGCGTGCTAGGGCATTCCGTCTTTGTGTCTGTGTTCCTTTTCCAGAAGAACTTGGAGTCAGGCTAAATAAAGGAGGAAGCTTCAGAGCAGGACTACTCCCAGCCTTGTCAATGCGCATTGAAGAGAGCTTAGAAGTCATCTCTGAAACTTCGCTGCTGCTTTCTTCTGATCTTCCAAGCACTGTATTTTGCACAGATAACTGTCTGGAGTTTGTTTGATCCATTGGATTACTAGGTACACTATTCACTTCTTCTGAAAGTTCTGCTATTGACTGCTGCATTGCTGGAATAGCTTCCTTGAGTTGATTAATTAGGCCCTGTATACTGACTAAATGCTGGCGATGTTCGGCCAGTGTTGCAGTTAATGAGTCAGCATGGCTACTACTTTCGCCGTCAGACGCACTACGGAGTAATTCTGGCCCCTCCCCATCATTTGCTTTGGCCAAATGAAGAGATTGTTTATGAATACGCTGCAAAGCATGAGTCCACCGTCGAAGAATTTCAGCTACGTCAACAGTTTGTTGGGCACGCCCATTCCTATCATCCAATCTTGAAAGGGCTTCTTCCTTTCCCTGGAACAAAGATATCTGCTCCTGCTTGTCCAAACTTGAACCCATATCCATTGCTGCTAGCAACTGCGATCCAGATATACGATACCTATGCTCACGATGAGCTATAAGATCTTCAATTGGACCGGAAGCTAAAACCTCATGCTGGTCTTTGCGAGCCAATATCGATTCCCACAAACGTGTTGCCTTAGATACCAAATGTGAATTCTGTCCAGACGAGCTTGAGATGCGTTCGTCCCACGGCTCCCCCTCTAGCTTGGCTTTGTTTCTCATAACTTGTAGCTTCTCTAACTCCTGCTGCAGACATGCCTCTTCAGCACATAGACTTCGGAATTCAGCAGTCATTTCATGTGCTAAATTGGACCAGGTTGCTTGCCTTTGAACAGCAATATTTGCATTTTCTAGAAATTTTCTCCTCTCGAGAGCAATCCTTGCCTTGGTTACAGGAAGCAATGCAGCAGCATGAAGATAAGAGACATCTGTGAGCGCCGCCGGCAGTGGATTTGATGCCGCATCAGCCGGAAACGTCCTCCTGTGGACCTCCCTCAAGGCATGGACAGAGAGCTGCCACAAAAGCTCAACGAACCTCGGCCCGCAGCAGGTGGCGAGGGACGAAACCCTGGAGTTGCTCCGCGGCAGCGCCCCCTGCTGCTCCAGCTCGCTGATGACGCCTTGCACGATCTTGCGGAACTCCCTGGACTGCGCGGAATCGAAGATGGGCCACACCTTGTCGAAGTCCTTGGCGGACTGCGCGGGGCCGCGGAGCGAGGACAGGAGGAAGTAGAGGAGCTGCTCGCCGAGGCGAGGGTTGGAGTGGCGGAAGAGGCCGACGCGCGCGGGGGCGGCGCCGGCGCCGGCGGGGGAGCCGAGGACGGCGGGATCGAGGCCGAGGAGGAGGCAGTTGGTGTACATGGCGCCCTCCAGCTCCGCCTCCCGCTCCTTCTCCCGATCCATCGACATGGCCGCCGGCTTCTGCAGGGGGGCTGGGTTGGGGCTAGGTTTAGGAGGAGCGGGGGGAGGCGGGCGGCATTGGAGTCGGGAGATCTCGCGAGGCGGAGGCGGAGGTGGAGGTGGGAGACGAACAAACAAACAAAGAAAAGCAGGCCAGCCGGGTCGAGTCGAAATGGCAACAATTTTATTCAGGGCCGGTTCGGGCTCCTACGAAGAGGCCAATCTTGTCCCTTTTCAGTCCGGTACCCGGCCTCCAGGATAGGATGCCGAATGGCGCAAGGTGGAGTGGACGCTACTCATGTTGTGGATCCATTCCATTCCACTGTGCGTCCAGATTTTTGTTTAAGAATAGCTAAGCCCAACTTCAAGGTGGCAACCCATTTGGTTCGGCCACACTCGTTTGAATCGTTACTAATAGAAAAGACGGTCCGGCCCAACGCAACGACGCAAACGAACGGGCGTCCGTTTTTTTTCCGCCGCGACCCATTTCGAGCCCAAATTTGAGTCGGTTTTGCGTCGGCGCGACAAAGGCGCGGATGCGCGCAACGTCCTTGTCCTCCGCCTGGTCCGCCAGTCGGTGACAGAGCGGCATTTCTTTCCCTCTTCCCCTTTCACACTCTTCCCACCTCTCGCCGCCATTGCCCATTCTCGGTCGCGACGACACCGCCCAAGCACGGCCGCCGTACCCACCAACTTCCCCATCGCATCCACAAGGCATGGCCACCATCGCATCCACTAAGGCCAGCGTGTGGGCGTTCAGCGCCGCCACCGTAGCAGGAGAAGGGACGCCTGCCAAGGGTCGTGACACGTCTCCAACGTATCTATAATTTTTGATTGTTCCATGCTATTATATTATCTGTTTTGGATGTTTAATGGGCTTTAATATGCTCTTTTATATTATTTTTGGGACTAACCTATTAACCGGAGGTCCAGTGCCAGCTTCTGTTTTTTTTGCCTATTTTAGAGTTTCGTAGAAAAGGAATACCAAACGGAGTCCAAACGGAATGAAACCTTCGCGATGATCTTTCTTGGACCGAAAGCAAACCAAAAGACTTGGAGTTGAAGTCTGGAACGCCACGAGGTGGCCACGAGGCAGGAGGGCGCGCCCGGGGGGATAGGCGTGCCCCCCACCCTTGTGGGCCCCTCGTAGCTCCACCGACGTACTTCTTTCGCCTATATATACTCTTATACCCTAAAAACATCAGGGGGAGCCACGAAACCACTTTTCCACCGCCGCAACCTTCTGTACCCGTGAGTGAAGGAAATATGCTCTAGAGGCAATAATAAAGTTATTATTTATTTCCTTATATCATGATAAATGTTTATTATTCATGCTACAATTGTATTAACCGGAAACATAATACTTGCATGAATACATAGACAAACAGAGTGTCACTATTATGCCTCTACTTGACTAGCTCGTTGATCAAAGATGGTTATGTTTCCTAGCCATTGACATGAGTTGTCATTTGATTAACGGGATCACATCATTAGGAGAATGATGTGATTGACTTGACCCATTCCGTTAGCTTAGCACTCGATCGTTTAGTATTCTGCTATTGCTTTCTTCATGACTTATACATGTTCCTATGACTATGACATTATGCAACTCCCGTTTACCGGAGGAACACTTTGTGTGCTACCAAACGTCACAACGTAACTGGGTGATTATAAAGGTGCTCTACAGGTGTCTCCAAAGGTACTTGTTGGGTTGGCGTATTTCGAGATTAAGATTTGTCACTCCGATTGTCGGGGAGGTATCTCTGGGCCCACTCGGTAATGCACATCACTATAAGCCTTGCAAGCATTGCAACTAATGAGTTAGTTGCGGGATGATGTATTACGGAACAAGTAAAGAGACTTGCCGGTAACGAGATTGAACTAGGTATTGAGATACCGACGATCGAATCTCGGGCAAGTAACATACCGATGACAAAGGGAACAACGTATGTTGTTATGCGGTCTGACCGATAAAGATCTTCGTAGAATATGTAGGAGCCAATATGGGCATCCAGGTCCCGCTATTGGTTATTGACCAGAGAGGTGTCTCGGTCATGTCTACATAGTTCTCGAACCCGTAGGGTCCGCACGCTTAACGTTCGTTGATGATATAGTACTATGAGTTATGTATGTTGGTGACCGAATGTTGTTCGGAGTTTTGGATGAGATCACGGATATGACGAGGAACTCCGGAATGGTCCGGAAGTAAAGATTGATATGTGGATAGTAGTGTTTGATCTCCGGAAAGGTTCCGGAATCCATCGGAAGGGGTTCCGGATGTTTCCCGAAATGTTTGGGCACGAGAACACTTTATCTGGGCCAAAGGGGAAAGCCCACGAGGTTTTTGGAAAGCGCAAAAGGAAGTTTTGCGGAGTCCAGGGGCCAGACGCCAGGGTCCCTGGTGTCTGGGTCCAGACGCCGGGAACCCTGGCGTCTAGCCCTGGAGTCCGAGAAGGACTCTTGCCTTTCGGGTGAAACCGACTTTGTGGAGGCTTTTACTCCAAGTTTCGACCCCAAGGCTCAACATATAAATAGAGGGGTAGGGCTAGCATCCAAGACACATCAAGAAACACCAAGCCGTGTGCCGGCAACCCCGTCCCCTCTAGTTTATCCTCCGTCATAGTTTTCGTAGTGCTTAGGCGAAGCCCTGCGGAGATTGTTCTTCACCAACACCGTCGCCACGCCGTCGTGCTGCTGGAACTCATCTACTACTTCGCCCCTCTTGCTGGATCAAGAAAGGCGAGGACGTCATCGAGCTGAACGTGTGCATAACTCGGAGGTGACGTGCGTTCGGTACTTGGATCGGTCGGATCATGAAGACGTACGACTACATCAACCGCGTTGATAAAACGCTTCCGCTTACGGTCTATGAGGGTACGTAGACAACACTCTCCCCTCTCGTTGCTATGCATCACCATGATCTTGCGTGTGCGTAGATTTTTTTTGAAATTACTACGTTCCCCAACAGTGGCATCCGAGCCAGGTTTTATGCGTTGATGTTATATGCACGAGTAGAACACAAGTGAGTTGTGAGCGATACTAGTCATACTGCTTACCAGCATGTCATACTTTGGTTCGGCGGTATTGTTGGATGAAGCGGCCCGGACCGACATTACGCGTACGCTTACGCGAGACTGGTTCTACCGACGTGCTTTGCACACAGGTGGCTGGCGGGTGTCAGTTTCTCCAACTTTAGTTGAACCGAGTGTGGCTACGCCCGGTCCTTGAGAAGGTTAAAACAACACTAACTTGATGAACTATCGTTGTGGTTTTGATGCGTAGGTAAGTACGGTTCTTGCTCAGCCCGTAGCAGCCACGTAAAACTTGCAACAACAAAGTAGAGGATGTCTAACTTGTTTTTGCAGGGCATGTTGTGATGTGATATGGTCAAGGCATGATGCTATATTTTATTGTATGAGATGATCATGTTTTGTAACCGAGTTATTGGCAACTGGCAGGAGCCATATGGTTGTCGCTTTATTGTATGCAATGCAATCGCCCTGCAATTGCTTTACTTTATCACTAAGCGGTAGCGATAGTCGTAGAAGCAATAGTTGGTGAGACGACAACGATGCTACGATGGAGATCAAGGTGTCGCGCCGGTGATGATGGTGATCATGGCGGTGCTTCGAAGATGCTAAGTGGGAATTCTTAAGTAATATGATTAATTGAACTTAAATTTATCATGAACTTAGTACCTGATAGTATTTTGCTTGTCTATGTTGATTGTAGATAAATGGCCCGTGCTGTTGTTCCGTTGAATTTTAATGCGTTCCTTGAGAAAGCAAAGTTGAAAGATGTTAGTAGCCATGATGCGGACTTGGTCCGTGATCTGAGGATTAACCTCATTGCTGCACAGAAGTATTATGTCCTTGATGCACCGCTAGGTGACAGAACTATTGCAGGAGCAGATGCAGACGTTATGAACGTTTTGACAAAAGCTCGGTATGATGACTACTTGATAGTTTAGTGCACCATGCTTTACGGCTTAGAACCGGGACTTCAAAAATGTTTTGAACGCCACGGAGCATATAAGATGTTCCAAGAGTTGAAATTGGTATTTCATACTCGTGCCCATGTCGAGAGGTATGAGACCTCTGACAGTACTTTGCCAATAAGATGGAGGAGAATAGCTCAAGCAGTGAGCATGTGCTCAGATTGTCTGGGTACTACAATCGCTTGAATAAAGTGGGAGTTAATCTTCCAGATAAAATAGTGATTGACAGAATTCTCTAGTCACGTTCACCAAGTTACTAGAACTTCATGATGAACTATAATATGCAAGGGATAACGGAAACGATTCCCAAGCTCTTCGTGATGCTGAAATCGACGAAGGTAGAAATCAAGAAAAGCATCAAGTGTTGATGGTTAACAAGACCACTAGTTTCAAGAAAAGGGCAAAGGAAAGAAGGGGAACTTCAAGAAGAAAGGCAAGCAAGTTGCTGCTCAAGTGAAGAAGCCCAAGTCTGGACCTAAGCCTGAGACTAAGTGCTCCTACTGCAAAGGGACTGGTCACTGGAAGCGGAACTGCCCCAAGTATTTGGCGGATAAGAAGGATGGCAAAGTGAACAAAGGTATATTTGATATACATGTTATTGATGTGTACTTTACTAGTGTTTATAGCAACCCCCCAGTATTTGATACTAGTTCAGTTGCTAAGAGTAGTAACTCGAAACGGGAGTTGCAGAATAAACAGAAACTAGTAAAGGGCGAGGTGACGATGTGTGTTGGAAGTAGTTCCAAGAATTGATATGATCATCATCACACACTCCCTATACTTTCGGGATTAGTGTTAAACCTAAATAAGTGTTATTTGGTGTTTGCGTTGAGCATGAATATGATTTGATCATGTTTATTGCAATACGGTTATTCATTTAAGTTAGAGAATAATTGTTGTTCTGTTTACATGAATAAAACCTTCTATGGTCATACACCCAATGAAAATGGTTTGTTGGATCTCGATCGTAGTGATACACATATTCATAATATTGAAGCCAAAAGATGCAAAGTTAATAATGATAGTGCAACTTATTTGTGGCACTGCCGTTTAGGTCATATCGGTGTAAAGCGCATGAAGAAACTCCATACTGATGGACTTTTGGAACCACTTGATTATGAATCACTTGGTACTTGTGAACCGTGCCTCATGGGCAAGATGACTAAAACGCTGTTCTCCGGAACTATGGAGCGAGCAACAGATTTGTTGGAAATCATACATACAGATGTATGTGGTCCAATGAATGTTGAGGCTCGCGGTGGGTATCGTTATTTTCTCACCTTCACAGATGATTTAAGCGGATATGGGTATATCTACTTAATGAAACATATGTCTGAAACATTTGAAAAGTTCAAAGAATTTCAGAGTGAAGTGGAAAATCATCATAACAAGAAAATAAAGTTTCTATGATCTGATCGTGGAGGAGAATATTTGAGTTACGAGTTTGGTCTACATTTGAAACAATGCGGAATAGTTTCGCAACTCACGCCACCCGGAACACCACAGCGTAATGGTGTGTCCGAACGTCGTAATCGTACTTTACTAGATATGGTGCGATCTATGATGTCTCTTACTGATTTACCGCTATCGTTTTAGGGTTATGCTTTAGAGACGGCTGCATTCACGTTAAATAGGGCACCATCAAAATCCGTTGAGACGACGCCTTATGAACTGTGGTTTGGCAAGAAACCAAAGTTGTCGTTTCTTAAAGTTTGGGGCTGCGATGCTTATGTGAAAAAGCTTCAACCTGAAGCTCGAACCCAAATCAGAGAAATGTGTCTTCATAGGATACCCAAAGGAAACTGTTGGGTACACCTTCTATCACAGATCTGAAGGCAAGACTTTTGTTGCTAAATTTGGATCCTTTCTAGAGAAGGAGTTTCTCTCGAAAGAAGTGAGTGGGAGGAAATTAGAACTTGATGAGGTAATAGTACCTGCTCCCTTATTGGAAAATAGTTCATCACAGAAACCGGTTCCTGTGACGTCTACACCAATTAGTGAGGAAGTTAATGATGATGATCATGAAACTTCAGATCAAGTTGTTACTGAACCTCGTAGGTCAACCAGAGTAAGATCCGCACCAAATTGGTACGGTAACCATATTCTGGAGGTTATGTTACTAGACCATGACGAACCTACGAACTATGAAGAAGCGATGGTGAGCCTAGATTCCGCAAAATGGCTTGAGGCCATGAAATCTGAGATGGGATCCATGTATGAGAACAAAGTGTGGACTTTGGTTGACTTGCCCGATGATCGGCAAGCCATCGAGAATAAATGGATCTTCAAGAAGAAGACTAACACTGACGGTAATGTTACTGTCTATAAAGTTCGACTTGTTGCGAAAGGTTTTCGACAAGTTCAAGGGATTGACTACGATGAGACCTTCTCACCCGTAGCGATGCTTAAGTCCGTCCGAATCATGTTAGCAATTGCCGCATTTTATGATTATGAAATTTGGCAAATGGATGTCAAAACTGCATTCCTGTATGGATTTCTAGAAGAAGAGTTGTATATGATGCAACCGGAAGGTTTTGTCGATCCAAAGGGAGCTAACAAAGTGTGCAAGCTCTAGCGATCCATTTATGGACTGGTGCAAGCCTCTCGGAATTGGAATAAACGCTTTGATATTGTGATCAAAGCATTTGGTTTTATACAGACTTTTGGAGAAGCCTGTATTTACAAGAAAGTGAGTGGGAGCTCTGTAGCATTTCTGATATTATATGTGGATGACATATTGCTGATTGGAAATGATATAGAATTTCTGGATAGCATAAAGGGATACTTGAATAAGAGTTTTTCAATGAAGGACCTCGGTGAAGCTGCTTACATATTGGGCATCAAGATCTATAGAGATAGATCAAGACGCTTAATTGGACTTTCACAAAGCACATACCTTGACAAAGTTTTGAAGAAGTTCAAAATGGATCAAGCAAAGAAAGGGTTCTTGCCTGTGTTACAAGGTGTGAAGTTGAGTAAGACTCAATGCCCGACCACTGCAGAAGATAGAGAGAAGATGAAAGATGTTCCCTATGCTTCAGCCATAGGCTCTATCATGTATGCAATGTTGTGTACCAGACCTGATGTGTGCCTTGATATAAGTTTAGGAGGGAGGTACCAAAGTAATCCAGGAGTGGATCACTGGACAACGGTAAAGAACATCCTGAAATACCTGAAAAGGACTAAGGATATGTTTCTCGTTTATGGAGGTGACAAAGAGCTCATCGTAAATGGTTACGTTGATGCAAGCTTTGACAGTGATCCGGACGATTCTAAATCGCAAACCGGATACGTGTTTACATTGAACGGTGGAGCTGTCAGTTGGTGCAGTTCTAAACAAAGCGTCGTGGCGGGATTGTAACACCCCGCATGTAACTTGCCATATTTGTAACTCCGACTCTTGCCATTTCCGGCTATGTGTTATGATTTTCCCTCCGTTGTCGGGTTTTGTTTTTCGTTTTGTATTTTGTCATGTCATGCATTTTCATATCATGTCATCATGTGCATTGCATTCGCATACGTGTTCGTCTCATGCATCCGAGCATTTTCCCCGTTGTCCGTTTTGCAATCCGGCGCTCCTATCTCCTCCGGTGCACCCCTCTTGTTTTCTTTCGTGTGCGTGTGTCAAACTTTCTCGGAATGGACCGAGGCTTGTCAAGTGGCCTTAATATACCACCCGGAGACTACCGGTCAAGTTTGTTCCATTCGGAGGTCGTTTGGTACTCCAACGGTTAACCGGGCATCCGCAAAGTCCATTTGAGTATCCAGCAAAAACCCCCTCTAAAACCAGCCCAAAACCCACCAAACTCTCTTCCATGCTCTAGGTCGTTCGATCACGATCGTGTGGGCGAAAACCGCACCTCATTTGGAGTCTCCTAACTCCCTCTACCTATTTATATGTGGGCATCCCGAAAAATGAAACTGCAGTCGAAACCCTAAATTTTTCCCTCCGCGCCGCCGGACGCGTCCGCCGTCGGCCGGACACGTCCGCCGCCGCAACCGACGAATCGCGGCGCGCCATGTCGCCGCCGGGTTCTCCCGCCGCCGCCGGCCCACAGGCCCATCGCCGGCCCCCGCGGCCCGCTCCTCCCCCGCCGCCACCGTCCGTCGCCTCCCGCGGCTCGCCCGCCGCCGCCACCGGCCGCCGCCGCTGCCCGCCGCCGGCCGGCCCCCGCCGCCGCGCCTCCGCCGGCGCTCGCCGCCCCCGCCGGCGACCCCCACCTCCGGCGCCCCTCCTCCGCCGCCGGCGCCCTCCTCCGGCCGGGCCCCCGCCGGCCCCTGCCTCGCCGCCATCGGCCGAGCCGAGCTCGAGCTCCCTCGACCTCCCCCAGATCCGATCGCCCGAGCTATAGGACGCGTTGACTTCGTCCCCCCTTTTTTCTTCCAAGTCCTGGAATCTTATCAGTATATGCACTTGTTCCCGATGACGTAATTTCTTGCATGTAGCTTCGATTCGCGCATGTAATATGTCAAATTGTTCGCCTCGTGATGCTCTTCATTTTGTTCAATTGCACCATGTTCATTAGAGGTCATATTGATGCCCAAATCTTCATTGGAAGAGGGCTAGTCGCTGTTATTCTCTGGTTCTCAACAGAACTTGGAGATTTGTCATTTTTGTATCATTTATTCTGTGCATCTTTTGAGCATGAGCTCTACATGTGTTTTGAAGTATGACATGCCATCTTTCCAGCGGTGTAGTCCATGTATTTTTGTGATCTCTGTGGTGACTAGCACAAGCATGCAAAGTAGGCCCCGTAATATTTCTGATTTCAGGGAATTAGTGATTTCTCTGTCTGTCTGCTGTAATTTTGTTGCCATGTAAACTTGATGCTACAGAGAGATCCATGCATATTTTGGAGATGTTCAGTAAGGATGTTTTGTAGCTATAGTTGTAATAGATCCATTCCTGCAATTGTTTGCAATTTTAGAGTACCATAGCATGACTCAATCTTGATCTACTTTTGCTATAAAATATTTCTGGCAGATTCTTAACATGATATGCATTTTTGCCAAGCTTATTGTAGTTGACCCATACATGCTATGCAATTGTTCTTGCCATGGATAGCTTCATAAACATGCCATCTTGCTATAGGTATGCTTGGTTTGTCACGCATTTCTGTGTAGTGAGTGCATCAAGCTCACAAAGAGGCCTACATATTAATATTTCTGCCATGCTCTGTTTTCTGCTAAGTCTGAAACCTGATAACGAAACTTGCTATGTTTACATGCTTTCCATCATATCTTCTGATCCTTTTTTGCTTATGGTCAGTAAGGGACTTTTGTCATGTGCATTTAGTAGAACACTGCCATGCCTTGTTTTGCTATGTTAAGTTCCTGTAGCATGTTGATTCCGTGCTCTGAACATTGCTACCTGATGATGATTTCTGCCATGTCCAGTTTTTCACCAAGTCTGTGAACCTGTAATCTTTTGCACTTTTGCCATGCTTGTTTGAGCTTGATATGTTGTGAACTAGCCGTAGCTCAGTGTTCATCTTTTGTCAAGCATCTCCTGTCGATTACTGACATGTGCTTTGTTGCTATGTTGGGGTGCTGTAGCATTGTTACTTGTTGCATTTTAAGTGCTATCTTGCTGTTTATCGCAGATTAGTGTCATTCTTGTTTTGCTTGCCATTTGCAACCCGTGCATCCGATTCCGGTGGTCTTTATATCGATTTCGACCGAAATCATCTCATCTTTCCAGTGGCATGCTTGGTTTGCTAATTTACTGCCATGTTCATCTTTTTCCTTCCGGAGCACGCATATGCATCGCATATCATATCTTGCATATCATACATGTTTTGCATCATGTTGCTTGCGCATTTCTCGTTGTTGATTGTGGTTCCGTTTGTTTGTGCTCTTGTCTTGGGTAGAGCCGGGAGACGAGTTCATGAACGAGGAACCTGTCGAGTACGCTTACGAGGATCAAGCTTTCGACAACTCTGAGAATCTTGCAGGCAAGATGACCACCCCTCGAAATCACTTCTATCTTTGCTATGCTAATTGTTCGCTCTATTGCCATGCTCGCTACCTATCACTTGCTATATCATGTCTCCTATTTTTAGCCATGTCATCCTCTAACCATCCTCTCCTAGCAAACCGTTGTTTGACTATGTTACCGCTTTTGCTCAGCCCCTCTTATAGTGTTGCTAGTTGCAGGTGAAGTTGAAGTTTGTTCCATGTCGGAACATGGATATGTTGGGATATCACAATATCTCTTATTTAATTAATGCATCTATATATTTTGGTAAAGGGTGGAAGGCTCGGCCTTATGCCTGGTGTTTTGTTCCACTCTTGTCGCCCTAGTTACTGTTATACCGGGATTATGTTCCTTGAGTTTGCGTTCCTTACGCGGTCGGGTGATTTATGAGACCCCCTTGACAGTTCGCCTTGAATAAAACTCCTCCAGCAAGGCCCAACCTTGGTTTTACCATTTGCGACCTATACCTTTTTCCCCCGGGTTTTCTAGAGCCCGAGGGTCATCTTTATTTTAAACCCCCGGGCCAGTGCTCCTTTGAGTATTGGTCCAAACAGTCAGTCGCCGGTGGCCACCAGGGGCAACTCTGGACTGGCCTATCGGAAGCTTGGACAATCCGGTGTGCCCTGAGAACGAGATATGTGCAGCTCCTATCGGGATTTGTCGGCACATTCGGGCGGCTTTGCTGGTCTTGTTTTACCATTGTCGAGATGTCTTGTAAACCGGGATTCCGAGACTGATCGGGTCTTTCCGGGAGAAGGTTTATCCTTCGTTGACCGTGAGAGCTTATGATGGGCTAAGTTGGGACACCCCTGCAGGGTATTATCTTTCGAAAGCCGTGCCCGCGGTTATGAGGCAGATGGGAATTTGTTAATGTCCGGTTGTAGATAACTTGTCACCTGACCCAATTAAAATACACCAAGTGCGTGTGTAACCATGATGGTCTCTTCTCGGCGGAGTCCGGGAAGTGAACACGGTCTGTGTTATGTATGACGTAAGCAGGTGTTCAGGATCACTTCTTGGTCAGTGCTAGATGACGTCCGTTCCGTTGCTTCTCTTCTCGCTCTCATATGCGCAAGTTAGCCACCATATATGCTTTTCCGCCGCAGCTCCACCTCACTACTCCTCCTTGTCCTACAAGCTTAAATAGTCTTGATCTCGCGGGTGTGAGATTGCTGAGTCCCCGTGACTCACAGATACTTCCAAAACAGTTGCAGGTGCCGACGATGCTAGTGGAGACGATGGCGTCGATCTCAAGTGGGAGTTCGACGAGAAACGTGGTCGTTATTATGTGTCTTTTCCTGATGATCAGTAGTGGAGCCTAGTTGGGACGATCGGGGATCTAGCATTTGGGGTTGTCTTATTTTCATCTGGATTTTGACCGTAGTCGGTCTATATGATTGTATTTTTGGATGATGTATGATTGATATTTTTGTATTGTGTGAAGTGGCGATTGTAAGCCAACTCTTTATCCCATTCTTGTTCATTACATGGGATTGTGTGAAGATGACCCTTCTTGCGACAAAACCACTATGCGGTTATGCCTCTAAGTCGTGCCTCGACACGTGGGAGATATAGCCGCATCGTGGGTGTTACAGGGATCTACGTGTGAAGCGGAGTACATAGCTGCTTCGGAAGCAACAAATGTAGGAGTCTTGATGAAGGAGTTCATATCCGATCTAGGTGTCATACCTAGTGCATCGGGTCCAATGAAAATCTTTTGTGACAATACTGGTGCAATTGCCTTGGCAAAGGAATCCAGATTTCACAAGAGAACCAAGCACATCAAGAGACGCTTCAACTCCATCCGGGATCTAGTCCAGGTGGGAGACATAGAAATTTGCAAGATACATACGGATCTGAATGTTGCAGACCCGTTGACTAAGCCTCTTCCACGAGCAAAACATGATCAGCACCAAGGCTCCATGGGTGTTAGAATCATTACCGTGTAATCTAGATTATTGACTCTAGTGCAAGTGGGAGACTGAAGGAAATATGCCCTAGAGGCAATAATAAAGTTATTATTTATTTCCTTATATCATGATAAATGTTTATTATTCATGATAGAATTTTATTAACCGGAAACATAATACTTGCATGAATACATAGACAAATAGAGTGTCACTAGTATGCCTCTACTTGACTAGCTCATTGATCAAAGATGGTTATGTTTCCTAGCCATTGACATGAGTTGTCATTTGATTAACGGAATCACATCATTAGGAGAATGATGTGATTGACTTGACCCATTCCGTTAGCTTAGCACTCGATCGTTTAGTATTTTGCTATTGCTTTCTTAATGACTTATACATGTTCCTATGACTATGAGATTATGCAACTCCCGTTTACCGGAGGAACACTTTGTGTGCTACCAAACGTCACAACGTAACTGGGTGATTATAAAGGTGCTCTACAGGTGTCTCCAAAGGTACTTGTTGGGTTGGCGTATTTCGAGATTAGGATTTGTCACTCCGATTGTCGGAGAGGTATCTCTGGGCCCACTCGGTAATGCACATCACTATAAGCCTTGCAAGCATTGCAACTAATGAGTTAGTTGCGGGATGATGTATTATGGAACGAGTAAAGAGACTTGCCGGTAACGAGATTGAACTAGGTATTGAGATACCGACGATCGAATCTCGGGTAAGTAACATACCGATGACAAAGGGAACAACGTATGTTGTTATGCGGTCTGACCGATAAAGATCTTCGTAGAATATGTAGGAGCCAATATGGGCATCCAGGTGTCGGTCATGTCTACATAGTTCTCGAACCCGTAGGGTCCGCACGCTTATCGTTCGTTGACGATATAGTACTATGAGTTATGTATGTTGGTGACTGAATGTTGTTCGGAGTTTTGGATGAGATCACGGATATGACGAGGAACTCCGGAATGGTCCGGAAGTAAAGATTGATATGTGGATAGTAGTGTTTGATCTCCGGAAAGGTTCTGGAATCCATCGGAAGGGGTTCCGGATGTTTCCCGAAATGTTTGGGCACGAGAACACTTTATCTAGGCCAAAGGGGAAAGCCCACGACGTTTTTGGAAAGCGCAAAAGGAATTTTTGCGGAGTCCAGGGGCCAGACGCCAGGGTCCCTGGCGTCTGGGTCCAGACGCCTGGAACCCTGGCATCTAGCCCTGGAGTCCGAGAAGGACTCTTGCCTTTCGGGTGAAACCGACTTTGTGGAGGCTTTTACTCCAAGTTTCGACCCCAAGGCTCAACAAATAAATAGAGGGGTAGGGCTAGCACCCAAGACACATCAAGAAACACCAAGCCGTGTGCTGGCAACCCCGTCCCCTCTAGTTTATCCTCTGTCATAGTTTTCGTAGTGCTTAGGCGAAGCCCTGCGGAGATTGTTCTTCACCAACACCGTTACCACGCCGTCGTGCTGCCGGAACTCATCTACTACTTCACCCCTCTTGTTGGATCGAGAAAGGCGAGGACGTCATCAAGCTGAACGTGTGCAGAACTCGGAGGTGCAGTGCGTTCGGTACTTGGATCGATCGGATCGTGAAGACGTACGACTACATCAACTGCGTAGATAAAACGCTTCCGCTTACGGTCTACGAGGGTACGTAGACAACACTCTCCCCTTGTGTTGCTATGCATCACCATGATCTTGCGTGTGCGTAGGAATTTTTTTGAAATTACTACGTTCCCCAACAGTGAGATCCCATCTTGGGGCCTTTTCCGGCGATCTGCCGGAGGAGGAATCGATCACGGAGGGCTTCTACATCAACACCATAGCCTCTTCGATGAAGCGTGAGTAGTTTACCACAGACCTTCGGGTCCATAGTTATTAGCTAGATGGCTTCTGCTCTCTCTTGATTCTCAATACAAAGTTCTCCTCGATGTTCTTGGAGATCTATTCGATGTAATACTATTTTGCGGTGTGTTTGCCGAGATCCGATGAATTGTGGATTTATGAACAAGATTATCTATGAATATTATTTGATTCTTCTATGAATTCTTATATGCATGATTTGATATCTTTGCAAGTCTCTTCGAATTATCGGTTTAGTTTGGCCTACTAGATTGATCTTTCTTGCAATGGGAGAAGTGCTTAGCTTTGGGTTCAATCTTGCGGTGTCCTTTCCCAGTGACAGTAGAGGCAGCAAGGCACGTATTGTATTGTTTCCATCGAGGATAAAAATATGGGGTTTATGTCATATTGCTTGAGTTTATCCGTCTACATCATGTCATCTTGCTTAATGCGTTACTCTGTTCTTATGAACTTAATACTCTAGATGCATGCTGGATAGCGGTCGATGTGTGGAGTAATAGTAGTAGATGCAGAATCATTTCGATCTACTTGACACGGACGTGATGCCTATATTCATGATCATTGCCCTAGATATTATCATAACTATGCGCTTTTCTATCAATTGCTCGGCAGTAATTTGTTCACCCACCGTAATACATGCTATATCTTGAGAGAAGCCACTAGTGAAACCTATGGCCCCCGGGTCTATTTTACATCATATTAGTTTCCCGTTAACTTGCCAATTTTTGTCGCCGTTCCTTTATTTTGCAATCTTTACTTTCTAATCTATACAACAAAAATACCAAAAATATTAACTATCTTTATTAGATCTCACTTTTGCGAGTGACCGTGAAGGGATTGACAACCCCTTTATCGCGTTGGTTGCAAGGTTCTTGATTGTTTGTGCAGGTACTAGGTGACTTGAGCGTTGTCTCCTACTGGATTGATACCTTGGTTCTCAAAACTGAGGGAATTACTTACGCTACTTTGCTGCATCACCCTTTCCTCTTCAAGGGAAAACCAACACATGCTCAAGAGGTAGCAAGAAGGATTTCTGGCGCCGTTGCCGGAGAGATCTACGCCCAAGTCAATACATACCAAGTACCCATCATAAACTCTTCTCCCTCGCATTACATTGTTTGCCATTCGCCTCTCATTTTCCTCTCCCCCACTTATAAAACGACTTTCGAAAAGATTCACCTTTTCTTCGCCCCTATCCCGTTCGATCTTGTGTTACCATTTGCCTTCTTTTTACTTGCATCTTCGCTTGCTAAAAGTTTGTGGATCCTCATCCACTTGCTAATATTTTTAAGAGATCCAATTATGATGAACCAATTTCTAGTGAGTTGAGTGCACTATATTATATTTATGGAGTTTTTCTTGAAATCCATGAATCTGGAAATTGTGATGAAGTGCTTTATAAAGTGATTCACGATAGATCTTTGAATAAAAAGCATGATTGCAATGATATTACTATAAATTCCCTTAATGTCAATTGTGCTAATAATATGCAAAACCCTAAGCTTGGGGATGCTAATTTTGCTATGTCTACTACTTGTTGCAATGATCATGATTGGGGTGATTCTTCTTATGATCTTGAAAATTTATTTAAGCCCCATGATGAATATGAGATTGATAATAATGTTTGCAATAATATTGAAAGTGGGTTTGGAAGAGTGTCAACTTTAGATCCCACATATTTGAGGAATGTTTAATCTTATGAATTTTTTGATAAAAGTGGGTTTGGAGAGGTCATGACCTTAGTTAATGTTAATCCCACTATTTTGGAAGAGTGTCAACTTCGCATGCATGTGGATCGTGTTGAGAATATGTTATGTGATAGATATTTTGTTGAATTTGCTTATTATCCTACATGTAATTATTATGAGAGAGGAAAATATGGTTGTAGAAATTTTCAAGTTACTAAATTACCTCTCGTTATGTTGAGATTGCTATCGTCTCTTTCTTCTTCCTTGCATATGCTAGTTTTTGCTTGCCTTGATAATTTGTTTGCTTATAAAATGCCTATGCATAGTAAGTATGTTAGACTTAGATGTGTTTGTCATGTGTTTTATGACACTCTCTTTGCGCTTCAATTCTTGTCTTTCATGTGAGCATCATTAAAATTATCAATGCCTAGCTAAAAAGGCTTTAAAGAAAAGCGCTTGTTGGGAGGCAACCCAATTTTATTTTTATTTTTTATTTTTGTTCATATTTAGTAATAAATAATTCATATAGACTCTGTTTAGATGTGGTTTTATGTTTTAATTAGTGTTTGTGCCAAGTAGAACCTTTGGGAAGACATGTGTGAAGTCTTTGCGATCTTGCTGTAAAAAACAGAAACTTTTGCGCTCACGAGATTAGCTGCCATTTTTTACTGGAAAGTGCTTTTAGGTTGATTCTTTTTGAAGATGATTAATGGACAAATTCCTCACGTCCACCAATTTATTTCAGAATTTTTTGAGTTACAGAAGTATTCGAACAAACCAGATTGCTACAGACTGTCCTGTTTTTGACAGATTCTGTTTTTCGTGTTGTTTGCTTATTTTGATGAATCTATGAGTAGTATTGGGGGGTATGAACCATAGATAAGTTGGAATAGTAGGTTTAACATCCATATAAATAAAGAATGAGTTCATTATTGTACCTTAAAGTGGTGGTTTATTTTCTTATACTAATGGAGCCCATGAGATTTTCTGTTAAAGTTTTGTGTTGTGAAGTTTTAAAGTTTTTGGGTAAAGATTTGATGGATTTTGGAATAAGGAGTGGCAAGAGACTAAGCTTGGGGATGCCCAATGCACCCCAAGGTAAAATTCAAGTACAACCAAAAGCCTAAGCTTGGGGATGCCCCATAAGGCATCCCCTCTTTCGTCTTCGTCTATCGGTAACTTTACTTAAGACTATATTTTTATTCACCACATGATATGCGTTTTGCTTGGAGCGTCTTGTATGATTTGAGTCTTTTATTTTTAGTTTAACACAATCATCTTTGCTGTACACACCTTTTGAAGAGACACGCATGAATCGGAATTTATTAGAATACTCTATGTGCTTCACTTATATCTTTTGAGCTAGATAATTTTGCTCTAGTGCTTCACTTATATCTTTTTAGAGCACGGTGGTGGTTTTATTTTATAGAAATTATTGATCTCTCATGCTTCACTTATATTATTTTGAGAGTCTTTTAGAACAGCATGGTAATTTGCTTTGGTTATGAATTTAGTCCTAATATGATGAGCATCCAAGATGGGTATAATAAAAACTTTCATATAAAGTGCATTGAATACTATGAGAAGTTTGATTCCTTATGATTGTTTTGAGATATGAAAATTGTGATATTAGAGTCATGCTAGTTGAGTAGTTGTGAATTTGAGAGATACTTGTGTTAAAGTTTGTGATTCCCGTTGCATGCACGTATGGTGAACAGTTATGTGATGAAGTCGGAGCATAATTTATTTATTGATTGTCTTCCTTATGAGTGGCGGTCGGGGACGAGCGATGGTCTTTTCCTACCAATCTATCCCCCTAGGAGCATGCGCGTAGTACTTCGTTTCGATAACTAATAGATTTTTGCAATAAGTATGTGAGTTCTTTATGACTAATGTTGAGTCCATGGATTATACGCACTCTCACCCTTCCACCATTGCTAGCCTCTCTAATACCGCGCAACTTTCGCCGGTATCATACACCCACCATATACCTTCCTCAAAACAGCCACCATACCTACCTATTATGGCATTTCCATAGCCATTCCGAGATATATTGCGGTGCAACTTTCCACTGTTCCATTTATTATGACATGCTACATCATTGTCATATTGCTTTGCATGATCATGTAGTTGACATCGTATTTGTGGCAAAGCCACCGTTCATAATTCATACATGTCACTCTTGATTCATCCCGGTACACCGCCAGAGGCATTCACATAGAGTCATATTTTGTTCTAAGTATTGAGTTGTAATTCTTCAGTTGTAAGTAAATAAAAGTGTGATGATCTTCATTATTATAACATTGTCCCAGCGAGGAAAGGATGATGGAGACTATGATTCCCCCACAAGTCATGTCGTGGTTTTGTCACGGCAGATGTCCTAGAGAAAGGACTTAGTCATGGAGCCATCGCTACGGGTTAACTTAAAGGGGTTAAAGCGGACAAGGGATGCAAGAGAGTTTATACTGGTTCGGCCCCTTACGGTGAAGGTAAAAGCCTACGATCTAGTTGTTGTGGGATTGCTTGGGTTTCGATGACCAGGGAGCGAATACGCTTTGCCTGAGTCTCGAGTTGTTGTATGTTGTCCTTGAACCGCCGCCGGGTCGTCCCCTTATATACATGGGTTGACGCCCGTCGGTTTATAGAATCCCGAGGCCGACTCATAAACGTGTCCGGCTCGGTCTCCGCTCTTTCTATCTTAAACACAAGTTTACATATCAATACCGGTTTATGTCTACACGCCTTAAACCGGTTTTGGGCCCTGGGCCTTCATAAAGCGTCACCATCTGTCTTCATGGGCTTCAGATATAATGAACTACTGATGGGGTTAACCCGGCCTCTCCTGGCCGGTTTACGCCCAGTGGTAATATCCCCAACATTAGGCCCCAGATTGATTTGAACTGGTTCATGTCAATCCTCAATACTTAAGAAAATTTCTTCTTCAACATCTTCACATAATCTTGTAAACCGCCGTGACGTCACCTTCCAGGACCATGGTAAACCACCATGACATCATCTGTTATTTAAAACTGTGTATAACCCATCTTCATTAATGGGCCTCCGAGGATCGAGGCAACAGAGCTGTCACACACCCCATTTTTCGGGCTCCTCGATTCTCGCGCCTGCCTTTTATCCATTCATCTTATAAATAGGGCCGAGGGGTCACTTTCACTTTTCCCCCTCGTGTCTCTTCGCGTCGTCGTCTTCCTCGCGCCGACCGACCCTCGAGCTCTGCTGCCGCCGTCGTCCTTCGCCCCTGCTTCGACAACGGCCGCTGCATCAACCTGATCGTATCAGAGAAATGTGGTGATCCTCCGCTGCTTCCTCCTGCACCAGTAAGTTCCTCTTCTCCTCGCCCTAGATCCGCCATTAGGGTTCGGTTTTCTTCATAGCTTGAAGCTGTTCTTCCTTCGGTAATACCAATGGCCGGTTAGATCTGACTGTTTTCAGCGCCTTTTGTAGTTTAAACTCCTTTCTTCTTGTTAAGGCATCTGCTTGATATCCAACTCATCTGAACTTACTGAACTTTTTGAGCACTTGATATTAGACCAGAATATATTTTGATTATCCAACGCACGGCAAATCTGAAATTCCCATGCCAAACTGTGAAACTTGTTTTTTTTCCTTTACTTATACATCTTTATACTTATACCTTTAATACTAGATTAGGCGGTTTAACTTCACAGAAAAAATGATGACCCAGTAGATACCATTAGTCCCCTGTTGAACCGCCAATGCATTCATCATTGTACTGTTTCCATTGCCAGACTCCGGTTTACGAATAACCAAATCTGTTTTAACAATATGCCTGCATCCTTATACCGCTGTATAGTTGTCCACTGTAAATCTTAAACCGGCAATAATCATGTTTCAGATCTGCATTACCATGGCCAAGCAAGTCTATGAATGCAATTGGGCTCCTTCTCGAGTAACCGAAGAGCAATTAAACAACTATGTTAAAACGGGCGCTTTAGCCAAGAAAGATGTCATCCACTGGAGGGTCCCTGGCCCGGAAAATCCTCCTATACCCAAGGATGGAGAGGTAGTTGTGTTTGCTGATCACCTGAATCGAGGTTTTAGCCCTCCCGGTTCAAAAAATTTCCGGGATGTACTGGCCAGTTTTCAACTGCGCCCTCAAGACATCGGTCCAAATTCTGTGACCAACATCTGCCACTTCCAAGTCTTCTGTGAGGCTTACCTACAAGAAGAACCTACAATCGAACTGTTTAGGGATTTCTTTCACTTAAACTGTTGCACAGAATTCACGGATGGACCCAATACTGAATTGGGCGGAATGGCGGTTCAGAAAAGGAAGGAAGTCACCTTCCCTCATCCTAAGCTCCACAGTCACCCCAAAGAGTGGAACCAGACCTGGTTTTATTGCAAGGATACATCTCCACCTGATGAAAACCCCCTACCGGGTTACCGCCCTGAACGCCTTAGGAATACACATCCTTTTCCTCAGAGGTTGACTGCAAAAGAAAGGGCCAACTATGCTCCTCAACTATCAAAGCTTAGAGCCTTCATGGCGAATGGTTTGACAGGAGTTGATCTTGCTCGTTGTTGGATAAGCTGGAGTATTCTGCCCATAAGCCGCGCTCCGGTTTGATGTGTGAGTACACGGGGAGTTTGAAGGATGCTCAACGACACATTGACATTCAGCTTACAGATGCGGAAGTTACTGAGGCTGTAAAGAAGATGCTGAACGAACCGGAGGCTGTCTGTGCCCAAACCGGACTGCTCCCTTTCTGCACCTTCCACAAACCGCCAGCTGTAAGAATCATATAATCTTTTTATCTGAAGTTGCTTCTGTCCAAATATTTTCTGAAATTGCGATTATCTTCTGATAGGGTAATGATCCGTTCTGGAACAAGAAACCACAAGAAAAACCGGCAAAACCGCAAGACAAACCGGCCAAGCCACTTCGCCCAAAGACCAAGGTTGTTAAGAAACCTGGCAAGAAAAGGACCACTGCATCCTCCGAGCTACCAGCTGATGACGATGTGGGTATCCCGGAATCAGAGGTAGAACTTGACTCTCTTGGTTCAGTTTTCGTACACCTCATTGACAATGATTATTATCAGGACGACGCTGAAGGCAGTCACGCTGATGATGTAGAGGTAACCATTCTTTCCTCCGATTCAGATCCTCTGCCAACATCAAAAATGCGTCGAGCAAACCGGAAAGTAAAATTTTCTCACCCCCTTGCTTACTTGGACCCAAACTTTCTTTTGAAGACACAACAGCACGAGGCTCGCCACACAACCCGACACAGCGGCCAGGTAGTTACCTCCGCCGGTTTACCGAACAGCCCAGTTCGGAAACACCGATCAAAGGTCTCTTATCCCCTTGACACTTCATGCCCCAAAGCAGGTTGTTTCCGCCAGCCTCTTAACCCGTCTGATTCAAATTATCAGGGCACTTCTCACTCATCTTCTGGCGAGTCGTCGGCCACAAAACTTCCACCCCTCAAAACAGTTCTTGGGTGAGCTATATACTTGTTTTATCCTTGATATGTTATTTTTATATACTGTACTGATCCTCATGTTTATTTTCCTCAGTGCCAAGCCCAGACCCAGCAAGAAGGCTCGATTGAATAAACTGACTGATGATAACGCGGATGTTGAACCGGAAAAACTCCAGATGTGGCACCCAAGTTTTTATTTGGATTTTTTTGAAAAGATTTTATTTGACTTGAGGGGAGTGATTTAAAATTTTTTCTTCAAGAGAACTCTCCCTCTCATATATTTTCTTTATGGCAAAAATTTTATTTGGATTCACCCAAGATCTGCCTTTGACCTTGGGAGTTCTTGCTCTTCATTTGGACTCAAGACAAAATGTTTTTTTTTCATTTGGGAAAAGAACTTTTGAAAACCTTTTTCTGAATTTGCACTATGGCTTTTGGAAGGTACTTTGCCACTTTCAACTATTCCTTCTTGCCATGGCATAAGTGCAAATCCTCTCTCCTAAACACTCCCTCACCTCTGGATCATGATTTACATCAAATCCAGCAAGTTGAACCTCCCCATGTATTTATTTTCCATTCAAATTCTATTCATATATTTTCTGCCTTCTATTCTACCTCTTGGAGATTTACAAAGGAACTCCATTTTCTGTTTGGACTTTTACCACCAAACTTCTTTCCCCTCCTAGTCCTTTGAACCCTCAACCTAGAACCATGAAGATCCACTGGTCTCCAGTTCAAAATTTTCAAACTACATCAGCTGCAAGTTTGGACCAGATTTGGCAAATTTGGTGAAATTCATTCAAAACCTTCTCCAAAAATTCCAAATAAATTCATGCAGCCCCTGGGTGCTTTGAGTGGTCATCTCACCAAGTTACAGCTCCAGCAAAATTTACCTCTTTACCAAAACCTACTGTCGAACACCTGCAATGCATGGTCACTGTCAAGTTTCAGTAACTTCAGAGTTTCAGTTCAGTGCTTGCTGTCGTTTTCTTCAGAAACGGGCATCGATCTCGCCAGTACCGCCGCGTCGCCTTGCTCCTCGTCCTCGCCCACTTGTTCCTGCACCGCACGAGCGCCTGGCACCTTGCGGGCGTCGGCGACGGGCAGCAGGAGGTGCGCCGCTCCGTGACCGACGCCGGCGGCGGCTTTGCGGACGCCAGCGGGAGACACGACGCCGACGACTCCACCCAGCGCCGCCCAAACCACCGGAGCCCGCCGCGTGGCCGTCCACTCCCCCGAATGCGCTGCCGCTCTCGTCGTGAACTGCAGGGCGCGGAGCGCGCTCTTTGCCGCCGTTGAGCCCGTGCGGTCACCTCACCGTGGGCAGACGCCATTACGCCAGGACCAGCTCCGTTTAGCTGCAAAACGAGTCCCGTAACATCCACCGATGCTGCCCGACCGCTCAAACCCTCTGCGAACCCACTGCTCCGCCGTAATCGCTCGCCGGAGATTCTCTGTTCACGGCCACCCCGTCGATCTGCTTATAAATAGAGGTCCCGAGCTTCAACTCGAGCACCCACCAGCCCTGCACTTCCTCTAGAGCACGCCTAGCCACTGGAAGAGCCCCGAGGAGGTCTCCTTCCTCGACTCCGGCCGCCGCGACCCGCCACGGGATCCAGCCCGATTCGCCCCCGTGTGTGCTCCGCAGCCTCCATTCTCTTGCCAGTAACTTCACCATGCATCTCTCGTTCTGACCCGCACTTCAATTTGAAGCTTGCAGCCCTCCACCGGAGTTCCCCATCCTCACCCGAGCCGCCGTCCGCCGGAGATAGTGTCGCCGTCGACGTGGTGCTCCCCGTTGGACGAGTCCACCACCCACCGACGCGGAAGAAGACACCGAAGCTCTTGGTACCCTCCGTTTCTCCTAACTCGCCGTGGTTCGACGCCGGCGTCCACCGCCGTCTTCGGGCGCCGGCGAGCCTTTTCAAACCTGACATGCGGGCCCCGCGTGTCAGCCTCTGTTCTATTTCCCCGAACCATTTTCTGTTGACGCCTTCGGGCAAAATACGTTTTCTCTCTTGCGCTTGCGCATTTCCAAACGAACCGTTTTCTGTTTTCTCAGTTAAAACCCTGGAACTTTTCTGTTTCATTACAGAAAGGTCCCTGGACAGAAACCTTTATAACTTTTTAATAAAAAGGTATTTTTGAGTGATTCTTTTTCTGACATTCTTAAAATTTTGTCTAGTTTTTTATGGGATTTATTTGGGAAATATTTGGCAAAGTTTCTGTGCATGTGTTGGTTTTCACGTTAGTACCCATTTCGTGATTGCCGTAGGTTCCGGGAGAGGTGACGGAGCCGCGAACTTCGCCGAACTAGATTCCGACTTCTCCGAACCAGGCAAGCATGTTTGGACATTTGATATGGCAGAAGTTTTGCATGTTCATGTGAAAGTTTGTGTGTGGCATATGAGTGTCGGTAAATATCTCGTTGCTCGTAAGGCAACGACCCGGTTGTTCCGAAGTTGCGATGACCTCTGATGAGAGGTGGCCTAATCATGTAGTGACATGAAGGGCAGCAAGGTGGTACTGTTGTAGCATGCCAGCCTTGCGTCATCCGACTTTCTTCGACGTTAACATGGTTGGAGCCACGTTATCGATCTTTTCCCGCATGTTCCAAAGTTGCGATGACCTCTGATGAGAGGTGGCCTAATCATGTGGTGACATGAAGGGCAGCAAGGTGGTACTGTTGTAGCATGCCAGCCTTGTGTCATCCGACTTTTCCGACGTTAACATGGTTGGAGCCGTGTTATCGTCCCTTCCCCTTTCCGTGCTACCACATGTCTCATTGCCAGGATACGGTTTAGTAAGTTGGTAACCTCTTTCCGTGTACACACCAAACAGAGAGGCCGGGATGATGGTACCTTGGCCCAGGATTAAAGCCAGTCATTCGGTCAGGGGGCATGGGTGTTTCCGGTTGGGACCGAGAGGGGGGGCACCCCCTTATAGCGCGCGTATAGAAATTTGATCCCATGCTACGCGAGGTTGTAGCCTCCCCGACTCAAGGTTTTTCTTGAATGTTGCCGAGGGTGATCCCTGGCTTCGGATGGTTGAATTGGGTGTGTACTGGTTAGACGTGTTCCTTCCAGAACACCGTAGACGGAACTAGTCCCCGTGACTACTGAAATCCGTTGGCTGTGGTTAAGTACAAACTCTGCAGAGTCAATTCTTTCCAAATCATCGTATCCATGATCAGTAGTGTATACATTATATCCATATCTATCCATGTGAAAAACTTGTCCCCGGTGAACAAGCTCAAGTGGTAAAATCTCAGGTTTTATTGTTATTCCAGTGGATGGACAAGCTTTATTTTGTGTCTCATGCTTGTGATAATTTATGTCTCCGAGCTGTTGTAATAATGAAATGTGATATAAGCCCTTTAGGTGACGTCGCGTAGACGTCCGACTGTGGCGTGTACTCGTTTCTCACTTTCGATATAAGCCCTTTATGTGATGTCGCTCAGACGTCCGACTGCGGCATGCACTGCCTTTACTTTCTGTTATAAGCCCTTTATATGGTGTCGCCCCGACGCCCGACTGTGGCATTATCATTCCGCATTTTCCGCTCGAGGAGTCTTTCAGACACTCGTTTGGCACCTGTATTATTATTCCGCATTTTTCGCTCGAGGAGTCTTTCAGACACTCGTTTGGCACCTGCATTATTATTCCGCATTTTCCGCTCGAGGAGTCTTTCAGACACTCGTTTGGCACCTGCATTATTATTCCGCATTTTCCGCTCGAGGAGTTTTTCAGACACTAGTTTGGCACCCGTATTACTATTCGGCAGTTTCCGCTCGAGGCGTCATTCAGACCCTTGCTTGGCACCCAGTATTTATTATCTCTATGTCTGATCGCACTGGTTAACTTATTCATGTGTTTCATGTTTGCATTTGTTATACCTTATGTCCGAACTGTCTTGTGAGTACTTTCATAGTACTCACCTGGCTTGTTGATTTGGCCAGATGTTGACGAAGGCGATCTCTTGGATGAAGAGTTTGATAGCGCGTCCGATGCCTAGAGGAGTCCCAGTCAGTCCTGCGCGATCCCGGTTTTTGGTCACTTGTATTGTATTCGCTTCCGCTACCCGCAATAAGTCTTCTCGAGTCTCACTCCGACGCTCGAAGAGCTGTAGTCTTCTGGAGACATATCACTCGCCTCGCGGTGATATCTCCACCATCGTCTTTATCGTGAGTTAGTAGTCTGCCACCCTATCCGCCGTATTGTTTTATCGGCGTGCATGTAATAAATTGTTGGGCAGTCTCTGCTCAACTTTGTATTATATTTAGTACTCCTGGTATTTTTTTCTTCTGTGACCAATGTATTGTCTATCAGTGAGAAGGAATTCTTCCTCGCTGGTCCGTAGCAGGGATTGGTTTCTCAATAATTATTTTATTGAAAAACCGGTCGTGACACCAGATCCTGAAGAGACCAATGTTGATGCCATACTGAATGACCCAGCGCCTCAAGATCATGACTTTGTTGCTGAGCAGGTAGAAGTTGACACCACAAGCCATGCTGACCAGCCTACCAGCCCTGTCCTTACTAATGACAAACCGGCAAGTCCAGTTAAAAATACTGACAAACCGCCAACCCCAGTAATGGCTGCTGATGACAAAGATGACGACATTATGATTACTGGCACTGGCCATACCACTCCTGGCAATCCTGTCGCTTTGTCCAAGCATACTGCCAAAGACGAGCTCTCTGCAATTGGCAAAGGCAAATGGAACGCCGATTTGTCAAATTATGCCCATCTGAATGCTCAAGACCTTCACTCAGGCTTCTTGAACCGTCTGTACACCAGCCGTGACTATGAAGCCGGTTTGGTAAATTTGATGAAGGAGCAATATGAGGTAACTACATAAGTGTTTATCTCTTACATTCAATTGTAGCTTATCAACTCCAGTAGCCCCCAAGTGACGGTTTAAGATACTAATCTAAACCGGGACTTAGTAACAAATTCATGTTTGCAACAATGCATTTTAACTTCACTGATGTAGCCCCCAAGGTCTGGTTTAACTTTAGAAAGATGAACCGGGACTTTGTAGAAGAATTCCCATATCAGCAATTATGAGCAAACACACATTAGCCCCCAAGTGCCAAGTTTAATACTTGTATTGTGCTTGGGACTTGTAGAAATTTCTGATAAGAAGCAAATATGCATTAGCCCCCAAGTACCAAGGGCATAACTTGTTATGTTCTTGGTACTTCAAATATGTACTGTCAACTCATTATATATCTGTCTCTTTATAGGCTGAACTGAGCAAGAAAGAAAGCCAAACCGCTGATCTGCAAGAGAACCTCAAATCCCAGCAAGCCGAAACCTCCAAAGCCAGGGAGGAGTTGACCAGCGCTCTAGGTGCTATGGAAAAACTGAAAGAGGGCTTCAACAAGGAGCGGGCGGATTGGGAGACTGAAAAATCCCCTTTGATAGAAAGAGTCGAGAACGCAGAAGCAGCTCTTAAACCGGTGGTTGATGAACTGACCGGTGTAAAGCGGCAGATTCATGCCATGACTGCTGCTGTGTTCGGTAAACATCTTTTCCTTAATACTTTCAACATATCTTCTCATGTGTTGTCGGTTTACTGATGTGGACAATGGTGCAGGAACTCGTATTAGCCACCTAGGCTCTGATGTATAGAAGAAACTAAAAGCTGCGTACACTCTAATAGAACAGTTGTACACCGGCGCGCAGCGGATCATTTATACTGCTTCACACAATAATCCTCCTCCCACTTTGATCAAGGATACCTTAGAAAGGTTATCTATGCTTCCTGCCTGGGTAGACGAGCTAAAAAAGTCTGCCGCAAGAACGGGCGCTTTGACCGCACTAACCCGGGCAAAAGCATGGGTACCTGACTTTGATCCAGTGGAAGCGGCCCAAGGCTATCCCAGTTTGAAGGAAGACGGAACATAATTTGGCAATGATGATCTCCGAATCATAAACCGGGAAGTACGCCCATTGGCTTGTCAACTGGTTGAAGAAGCGGATCTCTCGTACTATCAGGCGAGTTATGATGACAAGAACAGACGGGTTGCTGCACCAATTCCAGAAGCGCAAAATCTTATCCCACCAATCCGTAAGCACACTTATGCCCCTGACATTGAACCGTCCACGCTTATAAGCGATGAAGCTGTATTCCAAGCCCTAACTGGGATCGACTGGGCAACTGTTGACTTCCAGCCACTTGGTAGAGAGGAGGGAGTTGAACCGGTGCGAGATGATTCGCAGCTGTCAGGCCAAGCTGGTGACCAATCATGAACCGGAGGCCGATTTAGTCTTCTACATGCTGCAACATGTATTTGAGAAAACAATTATCCTTTTGGGCACTGAAATGCCTTGTAATAGGCTAGTTAAAATACTTGGTCTGGTATGCCTTCGTGCATATTTATCTGCGACTGATGCTTGCTTAATCCGACATGCTTATAATATGATGTTCATAATCCATAGCCATTTATTCAAGCTGTTCCTGCCGATAAGAAGCTTAAAGCGCCCTGGCGGTTTACCACCGGGCGGGTCATGATACCCAAATATATATATATATATATATATATATAT
Source organism: Aegilops tauschii subsp. strangulata (assembly GCF_002575655.3). Lineage (NCBI taxonomy): Eukaryota > Viridiplantae > Streptophyta > Magnoliopsida > Poales > Poaceae > Aegilops > Aegilops tauschii. The sequence goes on from NC_053036.3 coordinate 498,871,787, forward strand.
ATATATATATATATATATATATATATATATATATATATATATGACCAAGGTTTATAACCAAGGTTGTAAAAGATAACCAAATATGGAAATATATAATACCTGTGACCTTTAGGCATAATGTTGGCTGACCAACTTTGTAGCGAGGGTCATAACCCTACTCTGGAGGATAAGTAACTCCTGTTATATGATGCCGGTTTATAATAAAACTGTTCCGGGTTGTGATAAACACCGGTTTATTCCATACTGGTGACTTTGAGTCAAAACCAGACCGGGCTGATAGTCTCCGGATTATAATTTGATCGTGTACTGGCAACTTGTAGTTGACAGCCTAACCGGGTTGATAAACCCCGGTTTGAAAACACCACAAATCTTATCAAAACAAAGAAAAACTTAGCAAAAGGCAAATAAAAACCGTTGTAGTCGAGGCTTTTCACGGGCTGCCAGGCCCCAAATTCGAGGCTTTTCATGGGCTGCCAGACCACCGAGTTAAACCATTTTCGCAAAGCCTTTTAAGATGGTCCTCAATCCTTAACCAATCATCGTTTTAACTTGACAAGTTCAGGGTCTTTATTTTAGAGTAAATTGTCAAAGTTCGAAGGGTCATACCAGGTTTACCTGGGCGGAGTGACTTACTTAAATAGGCAGGTTAACCCGGGGTTTTAAGTGTATACACCAGGCTTCCAAGCCATGGCTTGATAGCCTATTACAAGTGTAGATTCTTAGTTCATTTCGACAACAAAGAATCCCCAAGTAACATTTTGAGCTGTGCTAAGCGGGTGCCTATGTTTGAGTTGTTGTTTTACAACACTCTCTTTGGCCCTGGATTGATTTGGCTTTGAGCCGATCAAGAGGTGTGACTATGGTTCGGATACGACCAAGCCCCCAAGTGATGTTGTGGCATTGTGCCGATCAAGAGGTGTAGCTATGGTTCGGATACGACCAAGCCCCCAAGTGATGTACTATAAAGCTTTGAGAAGCTAAATCAAGGGGTAAACCGGACGGCGCTTTATAAACAGAAGCTCCATGTAACCACACATGATGTAAGAAAAACAACAGATACCCCGCTTTAGCTGAGGTTCCGGTTTATTATATTGATCATAATATATACATTGTCATAATATGTACATAAGCAGAGCCTATGGCTCAAGTATAGTAGGGCCGAAGATGAGCGATATTCCATGGCCGGTGGGTCTCCTCCTCCGATTTACGTGAGTCTTTGCGCTCTTGAACATCTATGGGGTAGTATGACCTGTTGTGTAGATTCTTGCTGACCACAAAGGGTCCTTCCCAAGGAGGGGATAACTTGTGCATATCCGTCTGATCCTGGATGAGTCGAAGCACCAAATCGCCTTCTTGAAAGGTTTTGGTTCTAACCCGGCGGCTATGATAACGACGTAAATCTTGCTGATAAATCGTCGAACGGGCTGCCGCCATGTCATGCTCCTCATCTAACAGGTCAAGAGCTTCCTGCCGTGCCTTCTCGTTGTCAGCTTCAACATATGCCGCTACACGAGGTGAGTCATGACGTATGTCACTAGGAAGAACCGCTTCTGCTCCATAAACCATGAAGAACGGTGTGTATCCTGTCGATCTGTTGGGTGTGGTATTGATGCTCCATAACACAGAAGGTAACTCCTCAACCCAACAACCCGACGTCCGTTGCAAAGGAACCATAAGCCGGGGTTTGATGCCTCTCAAGATCTCTTGATTGGCCCTCTCCGCTTGGCCATTGGACTGGGGGTGAGCCACTGATGACACGTCAAGCCGGATGTGCTCACATTGACAGAACTCCTTCATGGCACCCTTTGACAGATTGGTACCATTGTCTGTTATAATGCTGTGTGGAAAGCCAAACCGGAAGATCACCTTTTTGATGAATTGAACCGCCGTAGCTGCATCACACTTACTAACTGGCTCTGCCTCCACCCACTTCGTGAACTTATCAACCGCCACCAAGAGGTGGGTCTTCTTGTCCTTGGATCTCTTGAAAGGCCCAACCATATCTAGCCCCCAAATTGCAAACGGTCAGGTGATTGGAATCATCCTCAATTCTTGAGCCGGTACATGAGCGCGCCTTGAGAATTTCTGGCAGCCATCACATCTTTTGACCAAGTCCCCGGCATCAGCATGAGCTGTCAACCAATAGAAACCGTGACGAAACGCCTTGGCCACCAAAGACTTTGAACCGGCATGGTGACCACAATCTCCTTCGTGGATCTCACGCTAAATTTCACGGCCTTCTTTAGGAGACACACAACGTTGAAATGCCCCTGTCACACTGCAATGATGTAACTCTCCATTGATAATAGTCATGGACTTGGACCGTCGGATTATCTGCCTGGCCAAAGTTTCATCCTCTGGTAACTCGCCCCGGTTCATATACGCCAAATATGGAACCGTCCAATCCGGAATAACATGAAGAGCCGCCACCAACTGAGCTTCCGGATCAGGAACAGCCAAATCCTCTTCACCAGGGAGCTTGACGGACGAATTATGCAGAACATCCAGGAAAACATTAGGTGGAACTGGTTTACGTTGGGAACCCAGGCGGCTTAAGCCGTCCCCCGCTTCATTCTTCCACCGGTCCACATGATCCACCTGATAACCTTTGAAGTGACCTGCAACAACATCCACCTCACGACGATATGCTGCCATGAGTGGGTCCTTGGAATCCCAAGTGCCGGACACTTGTTGAGCCACCAGGTCCGAGTCACCGAAGCACTTAACTCGGCTTAGGTTCATCTCCTTAGCCATCCGAAGACCATGGAGTAAGGCCTCATATTCAGCTGCATTGTTAGTGCAGGGGAACATTAAACAGAGAACATAACAAAACTTATCACCTCGTGGGGAAGTTAATACGACTCCAGCCCCCGAGCCCTCCAATTGCCTGGACCCATCAAAATGAATAGTCCAATAAGTATGATCGGGCTTCTCTTCTGGCGCTTGCAGTTCTGTCCAATCATTGATGAAATCCACAAGTGCCTGAGATTTGATTGCTGTTCGGGGTATGTACTTCAACCCGTGAGGCCCGATCTCGATAGCCCACTTAGCAATCCGGCCAGTTGCTTCCCTGTTCTGGATTATATCTCCCAAAGGAGCAGAGCTGACCACCATGATGGAATGACCTTGAAAATATTGCTTAAGCTTCCGGCTTGCCATGAAAACTCCATATACCAACTTCTGCCAATGCGGGTACCTCTGCTTGGACTCAATAAGTACCTCACTAATATAGTAAACCAGACGTTGAACCGGATATTCCTTTCTGGCCTCCTTACGCTCCACCACAATAGCCACACTAACAGCCTGGGCGTTAGCTGCCACATATAGCAACAATGGCTCTTTGTCAACCGGAGCAGCAAGAACCGGCGGATTAGCCAGCTGCCGCTTTAAGTCCTCAAGTGCTTCATTTGCGGCGTCACTCCAGACGAAGTTATCCGTTTTCTTCAGCATCTGATACAAAGGGATTGCCTTCTCGCCAAGGCGACTGATAAACCGGCTCAACGCGGCAATCCGGCCTGCCAGGCGTTGAACATCATTGATACACTTCGGTTTGGCCAAGGAGGTGATGGCTTTGATCTTTTCCGGATTAGCTTCAATGCCCCTGTTAGACACCAAAAAGCCCAAGAGCTTGCCTGCAGGTACACCAAAGATGCACTTGGCCAGATTAAGCATCATTTTATAAATCCGTAGGTTATCAAAGGTTTCCTTCAAGTCATCAATCAATGTCTCCTTCCTCCTTGATTTTACCACAATATCATCCACATAGGCATGAACATTGTTGGAAATATGCCCTAGAGGCAATAATAAATGGTTATTGTTATATTTCTTTGTTCATGATAATTGTCTATTGTTCATGCTATAATTGTGTTATCCGGAAATCGTAATACATGTGTGAATACATAGACCACAACGTGTCCCTAGTAAGCCTCTAGTTGACTAGCTCGTTGATTAACAGATAGTCATGGTTTCCTGACTATGGACATTGGATGTCATTGATAACGGGATCACATCATTAGGAGAATGATGTGATGGACAAGACCCAATCCTAAGCATAGCATAAAAGATCGTGTAGTTCGTTTGCTAGAGCTTTTCCAATGTCAAGTATCTTTTCCTTAGACCATGAGATCGTGTAACTCCCGGATGCCGTAGGAGTGCTTTGGGTGTGCCCAACGTCACAACGTAACTGGGTGACTATAAAGGTACACTACGGGCATCTCTGAAAGTGTCTGTTGGGTTGACACGGATCGAGACTGGGATTTGTCACTCCGTATGACGGAGAGGTATCTCTGGGCCCACTCGGTAATGCATCATCATAATGAGCTCAATGTGACTAAGGAGTTAGTCACGGGATCATGCATTATGGTACGAGTAAAGTGACTTTCCCGTAACGAGATTGAACAAGGTATTGGGATACCGACGATCGAATCTCGGGCAAGTAACGTACCGATTGACAAAGGGAATTGCATACGGGATTGATTGAATCCTCGACATCGTGGTTCATCCGATGAGATCATCGTGGAACATGTGGGAGCCAACATGGGTATCCAGATCCTGCTGTTGGTTATTGACCGGAGAGGCGTCTCGGTCATGTCTGCATGTCTCCCGAACCCGTAGGGTCTCCACACTTAAGGTTCGGTGACGCTAGGGTTGTAGAGATATTAGTATGCGGAAACCCGAAAGTTGTTCGGAGTCTCGGATGAGATCCCGGACGTCACGAGGAGTTCCGGAATGGTCCGGAGGTGAAGAATTATATATAGGAAGTCCAGTTTCGGCCACCGAGAAAGTTTCGGGGGTTATCGGTATTGTACCGGGACCACCGGAAGGGTCCCGGGGGTCCACCGGGTGGGGCCACCTATCCCGGAGGGCCCCATGGGCTGAAGTGGGAAGGGAACCAGCCCTTAGTGGGCTGGGGTGCCCCCCATGGGCCTCCCCCTGCGCCTAGGGTTGGAAACCCTGGGGGAGGGGGGCGCCCCACTTGGCTTGGGGGGAAGCCACCCCCCTTCCCCCTTGGCCGCCGCCCCCCTTGGAGATCCTCCCAGGGCCGGCGCCCCCCAGGGGTCCCTATATATAGTGGGGGGAGGGAGGGCAGCAGCACCACAGCCTCTGGCGCCTCCCTCTCCCCCTGCAACACCTCTCCGTCCCGCTTGTGCTTGGCGAAGCCCTGCCGGGATCCCGCTACTTCCACCACCACGCCGTCGTGCTGCTGGATCTCCATCAACCTCTCCTTCCCCCTTGCTGGATCAAGAAGGAGGAGACGTCGCTGCTCCGTACGTGTGTTGAACGCTGAGGTGCCGTCCGTTCGGCACTCGGTCATCGGTGATTTGGATCACGGCGAGTACGACTCCATCAACCCCGTTCATTAGAACACTTCCGCTCGCGATCTACAAGGGTATGTAGATGCACTCCTTTCCCCTCGTTGCTAGTATACTCCATAGATGGATCTTGGTGATGCGTAGGAAATTTTAAAATTCTGCTATGATCCCCAACAGTGGCATCATGAGCCAGGCCTATCGTAGTTACTATACACGAGTAGAACACAAAGCAGTTGTGGGCGTAGATGTTGCCAATTCTTCTTGCCGCTACTAGTCTTATCTTGTTTCGGCAATATTGTGGGATGAAGCGGTCCGGACCGACCTTACACGTACGCTTACGTGAGACAGGTTCCACCGACTGACATGCACTAGTTGCATAAGGTGGCTAGCGGGTGTCTGTCTCTCCCACTTTAGTCGGAACGGATTCGATGAAAATGGTCCTTATGAAGGGTAAATAGAAATTGGCATATCACGTTGTGGTTTTACGTAGGTAAGAAACGTTCTTGCTAGAAACCTATACAGGCCACGTAAAAACTTGCAACAACAATTAGAGGACGTCTAACTTGTTTTTGCAGCATGTGCTATGTGATGTGATATGGCCAGAAGATGTGATGAATGATATATGTGATGTATGAGATTGATCATATTCTTGTAATAGGAATCACGACTTGCATGTCGATGAGTATGACAACCGGCAGGAGCCATAGGAGTTGTCTTTATTTTTTGTATGACCTGCGTGTGATTGAATAACGCCATGTAAATTACTTTACTTTATTGCTAAACGCGTTAGCCATAGAAGTAGAAGTAATCGTTGGCGTGACAACTTCATGAAGACACAATGATGGAGATCATGACGATGGAGATCATGGTGTCATGCCGGTGACGAAGATGATCATGGTGCCCCGAAGATGGAGATCAAAGGAGCAAAATGATATTGGCCATATCATGTCACTATTTGATTGCATGTGATGTTTATCATGTTTTGCATCTTATTTGCTTAGAACGACGGTAGTAAGTAAGATGATCCCTTATAATAATTTCAAGAAAGTGTTCCCCCTAACTGTGCACCGTTGCGAAGGTTTGTTGTTTCGAAGCACCACGTGATGATCGGGTGTGATAGATTCTAATGTTTGCATACAACGGGTGTTGACGAGCCTAGCATGTACAGACATGGCCTCGGAACACACGCAATACACTTAGGTTGACTTGATGAGCCTAGCATGTACAGACATGGCCTCGGAACACGGAAGACCGAAAGGTCGAGCATGAGTCATATAGAAGATACGATCAACATGGAGATGTTCACCGATCTTGACTAGTCCGTCTCACGTGATGATCGGACACGGCCTAGTTAACTCGGATCATGTTTCACTTAGATGACTAGAGGGATGTCTATCTGAGTGGGAGTTCATTGAATAATTTGATTATATGAACTTAATTATCATGAACTTAGTCTAAAATCTTTACAATATGTCTTGTAGATCAAATGGCCCACGTTGTCCTCAACTTCAATGCGTTCCTAGAGAAAACCAAGCTGAAAGATGATGGCAGCAACTATACGGACTGGGTCCGGAACCTGAGGATCATCCTCATAGCTGCCAAGAAAGATTATGTCCTAGAAGCACCGCTAGGTGAAGCACGAATCCCAGAGAACCAAGATGTTATGAACGCTTGGCAATCACGTGCTGATGATTACTCCCTCGTTCAGTGCGGCATGCTTTACAGCTTAGAACCGGGTCTCCAAAAGCGTTTTGAGAAACATGGAGCATATGAGATGTTCGAAGAGCTGAAAATGGTTTTCCAAGCTCATGCCTAGGTTGAGAGATATGAAGTCTCCGACAAGTTCTTCAGCTGTAAAATGGAGGAAAATAGTTCTGTTAGTGAGCACATACTCAGAATGTCTGGGTTACACAACCGCTTGTCTCAGCTGGGAGTTAATCTCCCGGATGACGCGGCCATTGACATAATCCTTCAGTCGCTTCCACCGAGCTACAAGAGCTTTGTGATGAACTTCAATATGCAGGGGATGGAAAAGACCATTCCTAAGGTGTATTCAATGCTGAAATCAGCGGAGGTGGAGATCAGAAAGGAACATCAAGTGTTGATGGTGAATAAAACCACTAAGTTCAAGAAAGGCAAGGGTAAGAAGAACTTCAAGAAGGACGGCAAGGGAGTTGCCGCGCCCGGTAAGCCAGTTGCTGGGAAGAAGTCGAAGAATGGACCCAAGCCTGAGACTGAGTGCTTTTATTGCAAGGGAAGTGGTCACTGGAAGCGGAACTGCCCCAAATACTTAGCGGACAAGAAGGCCGGCAACTCCAAAGGTATATGTGATATACATGTAATTGATGTGTACCTTACCAGTACTCGTAGTAGCTCCTGGGTATTTGATACCGGTGCGGTTGCTCATATTTGTAACTCAAAACAGGAACTCCGGAATAAACGGAGATTGGCGAAGGACGAGGTGACGATGCGCGTCGGGAATGGTTCCAAGGTCGATGTGATCGCCGTCGGCACGCTACCTCTGCATTTACCTACGGGATTAGTTTTAAACCTCAATAATTGTTATTTAGTGCCAGCTTTGAGCATGAACATTGTATCTGGATCTCGTTTAATTCGAGATGGTTACTCATTTAAATCCGAGAATAATGGTTGTTCTATTTATATGAGAGATATGTTTTATGGTCATGCCCCGCTGGTCAATGGTTTATTCTTAATGAATCTCGAACGTGATGTTACACATATTCATAGTGTGAATACCAAAAGATGTAAAGTTGATAACGATAGTCCCACATACTTGTGGCACTGCCGCCTTGGTCACATTGGTGTCAAGCGCATGAAGAAGCTCCATGCAGATGGACTTTTGGAGTCTCTTGATTATGAATCATTTGACACGTGCGAACCATGCCTCATGGGTAAGATGACCAAGACTCCGTTCTCCGGAACAATGGAGCGAGCAACCAACTTATTGGAAATCATACATACCGATGTGTGCGGTCCAATGAGTGTTGAGGCTTGCGGAGGATATCGTTATGTTCTCACTCTCACTGATGACTTAAGTAGATATGGGTATGTCTACCTAATGAAACACAAGTCTGAAACCTTTGAAAAGTTCAAGGAATTTCAGAGTGAAGTTGAGAATCAACGTGACAGGAAAATAAAGTTCTTACGATCAGATCGTGGTGGAGAATATTTAAGTCACGAATTTGGTACGCACTTAAGGAAATGTGGAATCGTTTCACAACTCACGCCGCCTGGAACAGCTCAGCGAAATGGTGTGTCCGAACGTCGTAATCGCACTCTATTAGATATGGTGCGATCTATGATGTCTCTTACCGATCTACCGCTCTCATTTTGGGGCTATGCTTTAGAGACTGCCGCATTCACTTTAAATAGGGCTCCGTCGAAATCCGTTGAGACGACACCGTATGAACTATGGTTTGGGAAGAAACCTAAGCTGTCGTTTCTAAAAGTTTGGGGATGCGATGCTTATGTCAAGAAACTTCAACCTGAAAAGCTCGAACCCAAGTCAGAAAAATGCGTCTTCATAGGATACCCCAAGGAAACTATTGGGTATACCTTCTACCTCAGATCCGAAGGCAAGATCTTTGTTGCCAAGAACGGGTCCTTTCTGGAGAAAGAGTTTCTCTCGAAAGAATTGAGTGGGAGGAAAGTGGAACTTGATGAGGTGATAGTCACCCCTTCCGAACCGGAAAGTAGCGCAGCACGGGAAGATGTTCCTGTGGTGCCTACACCGACTGGGGAGGAAGTTAATGATGATGATCATGAAGCTTCGGATCAAGTTACTGCTGAACTTCGTAGGTCCACAAGGACACATTCCGCACCAGAGTGGTACGGCAAGCCTATCCTGGAAATTATGTTGTTAGACAACGGTGAACCTTCGAACTATGAAGAAGCGATGGCGGGCCCGGATTCCGACAAATGGCTAGAAGCCATGAAATCCGAGATAGGATCCATGTATGAAAAGGAAGTATGGAATTTGACTGACTTGCCCGATGATCGGCAAGCCATAGAAAATAAATTGATCTTTAAGAAGAAGACAGACGCGGATGGTAATGTGACCATCTATAAGGCTCGACTTGTCGCTAAGGGTTATCGACAAGTTCAAGGGGTTGACTACGATGAGACTTTCTCACCCATAGCGAAGCTGAAGTCCGTCCGAATCATGTTAGCAATTGCCGCATTCTATGATTATGAGATATGGCAAATGGACGTCAAAACGGCATTCCTTAACGGCTTTCTTAAGGAAGAATTGTATATGATGCAGCCGGAAGGTTTTGTCGATCCTAAAAATGCTAACAAGGTATGCAAGCTCCAGCGCTCCATCTATGGGCTGGTGCAAGCATCTCGGAGTTGGAACATTCATTTTGATGAGATGATCAAAGCGTTTGGGTTTACACAGACTTATGGAGAAGCGTGTGTTTACAAGAAAGTGAGTGGGAGCTCTGTAGCATTTCTCATATTATATGTGGATGACATACTATTGATGGGAAATGATATAGAATTCTTGGAAAGTATAAAGGCCTATTTGAATAAGTGTTTTTCAATGAAGGACCTTGGAGAAGCTGCTTATATATTGGGCATCAAGATCTATAGAGATAGATCAAGACGCCTCATTGGTATTTCACAGAGTACGTACCTTGACAAGATATTGAAGAAGTTCAATATGGATCAGTCCAAGAAGGGGTTCTTGCCTGTATTGCAAGGTGTGCAATTGAGCACGGCTCAATGCCCGACCACGGCAGAAGATAGAGAAAAGATGAGTGTCATCCCCTATGCCTCAGCCATAGGGTCTATTATGTATGCCATGCTGTGTACCAGACCTGATGTAAACCTTGCCATAAGTTTGGTAGGAAGGTACCAAAGTAATCCCGGCATGGAACACTTGACAGCGGTCAAGAATATCCTGAAGTACCTGAAGAGGACTAAGGATATGTCTCTCGTTTATGGAGGTGACGAAGAGCTCGTCGTAAGGGGTTACGTCGATGCTAGCTTCGACACAAATCTGGATGACTCGAAGTCACAAACCAGATACGTGTATATTTTGAATGGAGGGGCAGTAAGCTGGTGCAGTTGCAAGCAAAGCGTCGTGGCGGGATCTACATGTGAAGCGGAGTACATGGCAGCCTCGGAGGCAGCGCAAGAAGCAATCTGGATGAAGGAGTTCATTACCGACGTAGGGGTGATTCCCAATGCGTCGGGCCCGATGACTCTCTTCTATGACAACACTGGAGCTATTGCCATTGCGAAGGAGCCCAGGTTTCACAGGAAGACCAGGCATATCAAGCGTCGCTTCAACTCCATTAGTGAAAGTGTTCAAAATGGAGACGTAGATATTTGTAAAGTACATACAGACCTGAATGTAGCAGATCCGTTGACTAAACCTCTCCCTAGAGCAAAACATGATGAACACCAGGACGCTATGGGTGTTCGATTCATCACAATGTAACTAGATTATTGACTCTAGTGCAAGTGGGAGACTGTTGGAAATATGCCCTAGAGGCAATAATAAATGGTTATTATTATATTTCTTTGTTCATGATAATTGTCTATTGTTCATGCTATAATTGTGTTATCCGGAAATCGTAATACATGTGTGAATACATAGACCACAACGTGTCCCTAGTAAGCCTCTAGTTGACTAGCTCGTTGATCAACAGATAGTCATGGTTTCCTGACTATGGACATTGGATGTCATTGATAACGGGATCACATCATTAGGAGAATGATGTGATGGACAAGACCCAATCCTAAGCATAGCATAAAAGATCGTGTAGTTCGTTTGCTAGAGCTTTTCCAATGTCAAGTATCTTTTCCTTAGACCATGAGATCGTGTAACTCCCGGATGCCGTAGGAGTGCTTTGGGTGTGCCCAACGTCACAACGTAACTGGGTGACTATAAAGGTACACTACGGGCATCTCTGAAAGTGTCTGTTGGGTTGACACGGATCGAGACTGGGATTTGTCACTCCGTACGACGGAGAGGTATCTCTGGGCCCACTCGGTAATGCATCATCATAATGAGCTCAATGTGACTAAGGAGTTAGTCACGGGATCATGCATTACGGTACGAGTAAAGTGACTTGCCGGTAACGAGATTGAACAAGGTATTGGGATACCGACGATCGAATCTCAGGCAAGTAACGTACCGATTGACAAAGGGAATTGTATACGGGATTGATTGAATCCTCGACATCGTGGTTCATCCGATGAGATCATCGTGGAACATGTGGGAGCCAACATGGGTATCCAGATCCCGCTGTTGGTTATTGACCGGAGAGGCCTCTCGGTCATATCTGCATGTCTCCCGAACCCGTAGGGTCTCCACACTTAAGGTTCGGTGACGCTAGGGTTGTAGAGATATTAGTATGCGGAAACCCGAAAGTTGTTCGGAGTCCCGGATGAGATCCCGGACGTCACGAGGAGTTCCGGAATGGTTCGGAGGTGAAGAATTATATATAGTAAGTCCAGTTTCGGCCACCGGGAAAGTTTCGGGGGTTATCGGTATTGTACCGGGACCACCGGAAGGGTCCCGGGGGTCCACCGGGTGGGGCCACCTATCCCGGAGGGCCCCATGGGCTGAAGTGGGAAGGGAACCAGCCCTTAGTGGGCTGGGGCGCCCCCCCATGGGCCTCCCCCTGCGCCTAGGGTTGGAAACCCTGGGGGAGGGGGGCGCCCCACTTGGCTTGGGGGGGAAGCCACCCCCCTTCCACCTTGGCCGCCGCCCCCCTTGGAGATCTGATCTCCCAGGGCCGGCGCCCCCCATGGGTCCCTATATATAGTGGGGGGAGGGAGGGCAGTAGCACCACAGCCCCTGGCGCCTCCCTCTCCCCCTGCAACACCTCTCCGTCCCGCTTGTGCTTGGCGAAGCCCTGCCGGGATCCCGCTACTTCCACCACCACGCCGTCGTGCTGCTGGATCTCCATCAACCTCTCCTTCCCCCTTGCTGGATCAAGAAGGAGGAGACGTCGCTGCTCCGTACGTGTGTTGAACGCGGAGGTGCCGTCCGTTCGGCACTCGGTCATCGGTGATTTGGATCACGGCGAGTACGACTCCATCAACCCCGTTCATTAGAACGCTTCCGCTCGCGATCTACAAGGGTATGTAGATGCACTCCTTTCCCCTCATTGCTAGTATACTCCATAGATGGATCTTGGTGATGCGTAGGAAATTTTAAAATTCTGCTACGATCCCCAACAGTGGCATCATGAGCCAGGCCTATCGTAGTTACTATGCACGAGTAGAACACAAAGCAGTTGTGGGCGTAGATGTTGCCAATTCTTCTTGCCGCTACTAGTCTTATCTTGTTTCGTCAATATTGTGGGATGAAGCGGTCCGGACCGACCTTACACGTACGCTTACGTGAGACAGGTTCCACCGACTGACATGCACTAGTTGCATAAGGTGGCTAGCGGGTGTCTGTCTCTCCCACTTTAGTCGGAACGGATTCGATGAAAATGGTCCTTATGAAGGGTAAATAGAAATTGGCATATCACGTTGTGGTTTTACGTAGGTAAGAAACGTTCTTGCTAGAAACCTATACAGGCCACGTAAAAACTTGCAACAACAATTAGAGGACGTCTAACTTGTTTTTGCAGCATGTGCTATGTGATGTGATATGGCCAGAAGATGTGATGAATGATATATGTGATGTATGAGATTGATCATATTCTTGTAATAGGAATCACGACTTGCATGTCGATGAGTATGACAACCGGCAGGAGCCATAGGAGTTGTCTTTATTTTTTGTATGACCTGCGTGTCATTGAATAACGCCATGTAAATTAATTTACTTTATTGCTAAACGCGTTAGCCATAGAAGTAGAAGTAATCGTTGGCGTGACAACTTCATGAACACACAATGATGGAGATCATGATGATGGAGATCATGGTGTCATGCCGGTGACGAAGATGATCATGGTGCCCCGAAGATGGAGATCAAAGGAGCAAAATGATATTGGCCATATCATGTCACTATTTGATTGCATGTGATGTTTATCATGTTTTGCATCTTATTTGCTTAGAACGACGGTAGTAAGTAAGATGATCCCTTATAATAATTTCAAGAAAGTGTTCCCCCTAACTGTGCACCGTTGCGAAGGTTTGTTGTTTCGAAGCACCACGTGATGATCGGGTGTGATAGATTCTAATGTTTGCATACAACGGGTGTTGACGAGCCTAGCATGTACAGACATGGCCTCGGAACACACGCAATACACTTAGGTTGACTTGATGAGCCTAGCATGTACAGACATGGCCTCGGAACACGGAAGACCGAAAGGTCGAGCATGAGTCGTATAGAAGATACGATCAACATGGAGATGTTCACCGATCTTGACTAGTCCGTCTCACGTGATGATCGGACACGGCCTAGTTAACTCGGATCATGTTTCACTTAGATGACTAGAGGGATGTCTATCTGAGTGGGAGTTCATTGAATAATTTGATTATATGAACTTAATTATCATGAACTTAGTCTAAAATCTTTACAATATGTCTTGTAGATCAAATGGCCCACGTTGTCCTCAACTTCAATGCGTTCCTAGAGAAAACCAAGCTGAAAGATGATGGCAGCAACTATACGGACTGGGTCCGGAACCTGAGGATCATCCTCATAGCTGCCAAGAAAGATTATGTCCTAGAAGCACCGCTAGGTGAAGCACGAATCCCAGAGAACCAAGATGTTATGAACGCTTGGCAATCACGTGCTGATGATTACTCCCTCGTTCAGTGCGGCATGCTTTACAGCTTAGAACCGGGTCTCCAAAAGCGTTTTGAGAAACATGGAGCATATGAGATGTTCGAAGAGCTGAAAATGGTTTTCCAAGCTCATGCCCAGGTTGAGAGATATGAAGTCTCCGACAAGTTCTTCAGCTGTTCAGACCAGCGTAAGTATCAGGGAACCGCCGGTTCAACAGAATTCACTACCCTTTTATGAAGCTTCTGATCGCGCTTATCCAGGCTAGTGGTGAAGACATGATACTGCCTACTATTCAACTGATTCGGATTGCTCTAGTAACCCGACTGCCGCTGCTACTGTTGCTGATTGCCCTGATGATTATAACCACCTTGGTTGCCCTGATTACCTTGATTGTTATGTGCACCCTGATTACCATGGAAGCCTGAACCGGAATTTCCTCCGCCATAACCCGGCCCATGAGATCCGGGGCCTGAACCGCCGCCTGGTCCATGATCATACCGAAAAGAATCAGAATTTTTGAACTCTTGCATGATGTAACAATCTTTCCAGAGATGCGTGGACGTGTTCTCCTTTGTCCCGTGCTTCGGGCAAGGCTGGTTCAACAGATAAGACAGGCGATCCGGATTAGGACTTGGTCCTCCGCCGCGCTGGGGCAGTGTACCCTTACGCCGCTGGCCTTTGTCATGTGTGTTGGTATTAGCCACAAAGTCTAAACTGTGGTCCGCCTTACACTTGCCGCCGTTTCCATGACCCGCCGGGTTGTGGTGCTGCCCCTTGGCGTTGCCGCTCCTTTTTCCCTTCCCTATCTTATCATCGTCAGACTCGGGATCCTTGGTACTATCAGAGTCGGCGTACTTCACCAGAGCGGCCATGAGAGTTCCCATGTCATTACAATGACGTTTGAGCCGTCCCAACTTCAACTTCAGGGGTTCAAACCGGCAATTGCCTTCCAATGTTAAAACTGCGGTATCAGCGTTGATGCGGTCCAATGAATGCAAAATCTCTGAAACTCGGCGCACCCAACGGGTTGTTGACTCTCCTTCCTCTTGGACACAGGCAGCTAGGTCCACAATTGCATGGGCTGCTTGCATGTATCCTTGAAATTCTGGATAAACCGGGCTCTCAACTCGGCCCATGACCTGATAGAATTAGCCAGTAAGCTCTTCAGCCAAGTGCGGGCCGTCCCCTCTAGCATCATGGTGAATTATTTCGCACACACCGCATCGTCCACATCCAGCATCTCCATGGCCATCTCATAGCTTTCAACCCATGTCTCAGGGGATAAATCGGCGGTGTAATTCGGCACCTTGCGCAGGCCTTTGAAATCCTTGGGCAGGCGCACATTGCGCAACGCTGGGATGAGACACAGTACTCCCAATGAACTAGAAGTAACTCCTGGTTCCACCGACGTGGTTGGACGAACCGGAGTAAGCTGACGGGCTTCATGCTGCGCCGCTAACTCGGCCTCTCTACGTGCCCGAGCCCGGTCCACCACCTCCTGAGCATCACCAGCACCACCTGCCGGGTTATTGCCACGGGGCGGATCACGGTTCCGCGCGTTGCTTGACACTGTCGGCTCATCCATACGCCTGCTGTAACTCCGGCTTGGGCGGGGAGTGGAATGGATCCGATCGCGACTATATGAATAAGCCTCCTGCTGAACCAAAGCTGTCTGAAGAAGCTCCCTAACCCGACGCGTCTCAACCGCCGCCGGAGACTAGCCTTCGATCGGGATGGCCGCCAACCGTGAAGCGGCAGCGACAATGTTGTCCATCGGTTTAGAGTAATTACCCAGTGGCGTTGGGACATGCAGTGTTACAATGTTGTTCTGACGAGGCGGATCCACCAAACGTGGCTGAACCGGCGCCCCCGCTCCAGGTGCCTCCGCCCGGTTTACCACTGGCGGATTACTGGCCCCTGCTCCTGGGGTGTTAAAGAGGTTTCCAGCGTCATAAACCGGCGGCAGGCGAGATTGGTACCTCCTCTTCAGGACTTCGTTCGACGAACTCTGATCCAACATAATCTGGTAAGCCTGTGCATCCAAAGCGGCCCGCTCCGTGGCCATCCTGGTATCCTCAGCTGCCAAGTCGGCTTTTGCCTGGGTGATATGATCTTTCACCTTCGTGATTTCCGCATTGTGTGCATCCTGATCCGCCGGGTTAACCTCCGCCATTAGCGTTGCCAACACATCAAACAAATCAGATAGAACCTGAGCCAGCGGTCGCACGGGGCCTCCTGCCCCGGCCGCTGTCACTGCTGCCGATCCGAAAATCATCGCCACTGTGGTCAAAGAGTGGAGCGCTGGCTGCGTACCGGCCATGAAGATCGCAACCCGGTTTGGCAGATCAAAGGGGTCCAGAATACTGTCGCCGTCGGAACAGCCCCCAATCCGGCCATCTTGCAACTGATATAACAACTCGGTCTCTCCGGTCGATGACTCGTCGCCGGAATAAACGACGGTTTTGCCACCAGATTCCGATCTATCCTCAGATTCCCCTCCGTGGATGACTCCCACGAAGGCATGCTTCATGACTGGCTTGACCCGGGCAGATCTCGCACGCTGAGCCGTCTCGACAAGGTCGGTGCAGATGTCCGGATCAGGGCCCGGTTCGCCGATCTTGCCAATGAAAACGTGTATGCCACCAAAGGGGTCCCGGTACCCGTACTCGATTGAGCCGGCCTCGGGGCCCCAGCCTGCATCGTCGATGTAGAGCTTGCCGCGACGACTCTTGGTCATCCGGCCCACAGCGTAACCCTTGAGTCCTTTGAAGCTTCCCTCCAAGAACTTGAAACCATCGTGCGATAGCCCCATGGTGGGCGCCAACTGTCGTGGTTTTGTCACGGCAGATGTCCTAGAGAAAGGACTTAGTTGTGGAGCCATCGCTACGGGTTAACTTAAAGGGGTTAAAGCGGACAAGGGACGCAAGAGAGTTTATACTGGTTCGGCCCCTTACGGTAAAGGTAAAGCTTACGATTCAGTTGTTGTGGGATTGCTTGGGTTTCGATGACTAGGGAGCGAATACACTTTGCCTGATTTTCGAGTTGTTGTCTGTTGTCCTTGAACCGCCGCCGGGTCGTCGCCTTATATACATGGGTTGACGCCCGTCGGTTTACAGAATCCCGAGGCCGGCTCATAAACGTGTCCGGCTCGGTCTCCGCTCTTTCTATCTTACAACACAAGTTTACATATCAATACCGGTTTATGTCTACAGGCCTTAAACCGGTTTTGGGCCCTGGGCCTTCATAAAGCGTCACCGTCTGTCTTCATGGGCTTCAGATATAATGAACTACTGATGGGGTTAACCCGACCTCTCCTGGCCGGTTTACGCCCAGTGGTAATATCCCCAACAAGTCGGGATGAGACTCTGGACGAAAAAAGAGGCCATATAAAAAAGAGAAAGAAAGGCCCAAATAAAAAATGAGAGAGAAAGAGAGAAGGGACAATGCTACTATCCCTTTTCCACACTTGTGCTTCAAAGTAGCACCATGATCTTCATGATAGAGAGTCTCCTATGTTGTCACTTCTATATACTAGTGGGAAATTTTTCATTATAGAACTTGGCTTTTATATTCCAATGATGGGCTTCCTCAAATTGCCCTAGGTCTTCATGAGCAAGCGAGTTGGATGCACATCCACTTAGTTTCTTTTGTTGAGCTTTCATACACTTATAGCTCTAGTGCATCCGTTGCATGGCAATCCCTACTCACTCACATTGATATCTATTGATGGGTATCTCCATAGCCCGTTGATACGCCTAGTTGATGTGAGACTATCTTCTCCTTTCTGTCTTCTCCACAACCACCATTCCATTCCACCTATAGTGCTATGACCATGGCTCATGCTCATGTATTGCGTGAAGATTGAAAAAGTTTGAGAACAGCAAAAGTATGAAACAATTGCTTGGCTTGTCATCGGGGTTGTGCATGATTTAAATATTTTGTGTGATGAAGATAGAGCATAGCCAGACTATATGATTTTGTAGGGATAACTTTCTTTGGCCATGTTATTTTGAGAAGACATGATTGCTTTATTAGTATGCTTGAAGTATTATTATTTTTATGTCAATATTAAACTTTTGTTTTGAATCTTATGGATCTGAACATTCATGCCACAATAAATAGAATTACATTGATAATTATGATAGGTAGCATTCCACATCAAAAATTCTATTTTTATCATTTACCTACTCGAGGACGAGCAGGAATTAAGCTTGGGGATGCTTGATACGTCTCCAACGTATCTATAATTTTTGATTGTTCCTTGCTACTATATTATCTATTTGGATGTTTAATGGGCTTTAATATGCTCTTTTATATTATTTTTGGGACTAACCTATTAACCGGAGGCCCGGTGCCAGTTTCTGTTTTTTTTGCCTATTTTAGAGTTTCGCAGAAAAGGAATACCAAACGGAGTCCAAACGGAATGAAACCTTCGCGATGATCTTTCTTGGACCGAAAGAACCAGAAGACTTGGAGTTGAAGTCTAGAACGCCACGAGGTGGCCACGAGGCAGGAGGGCACGCCCAGGGGGGTAGGCGCGCCCCACCCTCGTGGGCCCCTTGTAGCTCCACCGATGTACTTCTTTCGCCTATATATACTCTTATACCCTAAAAACATCAGGGGAGCCACGAAACCACTTTTCCACCACCGCAACCTTCTGTACCCGTGAGATCCTATCTTGGGGCCTTTTCCGGCGATCTGCCGGAGGAGGAATCGATCACGGAGGGCTTCTACATCAACACCATAGCCTCTCCGATGAAGCGTGAGTAGTTTACCATAGACCTTCGGGTCCATAGTTATTAGGTAGATGGCTTCTTCTCTCTCTTTGATTCTCAATACAAAGTTCTCCTTGATGTTCTTGGAGATATATTCGATGTAATACTCTTTTGCAATGTGTTTGCCGAGATCCGATGAATTGTGGATTTATGAACAAGATTATCTATGAATATTATTTGGTTCTTCTCTGAATTCTTATATGCATGATTTGATATCTTTGCAAGTCTCTTCGAATTATCGGTTTAGTTTGGCCTACTAGATTTATCTTTCTTGCAATGGGAGAAGTGCTTAGCTTTGGGTTCAATCTTGCGGTGTCCTTTCCCAGTGACAGTAGGGGCAGCAAGGCACGTATTGTATTGTTGCCATCGAGGATAAAAAGATGGGGTTTATGTCATATTGCTTGAGTTTATCCGTCTACATCATGTCATCTTGCTTAGTGCGTTACTCTGTCCTTATGAACTTAATACTCTAGATGCATGCTGGATAGCGGTCGATGTGTGGAGTAATAGTAGTAGATGCAGACATTTTGATCCACTTGACACGGACGCGATGCCTATATTCATGATCATTGCCTTAGATATTCTCATAACTAAGCGCTTCTCTATCAATTGCTTGGCAGTAATTTGTTCACCCACCGTAATACATGCTATCTTGAGAGAAGCCACTAGTGAAACCTATGGCCCCCGGGTCTATTTTACATCATATTAGTTTCCCATTAACTTGCCAATTTCTGTCGCCGTTCCTTTGTTTTGCAATCTTTACTTTCCAATCTATACAACAAAAATACCAAAAATATTTACTATCTTTATTAGATCTCACTTTTGTGAGTGACCGTGAAGGGATTGACAACCCCTTTATCGCGTTGGTTGCAAGGTTCTTGATTGTTTGCACAGGTACTAGGTGACTTGAGCGTTGTCTCCTACTGGATTGATACCTTGGTTCTCAAAACTGAGGGAAATACTTATGCTACTTTGCTGCATCACCCTTTCCTCTTCAAGGGAAAACCAACGCATGCTCAAGAGGTAGCAGGACGCTGGCCCAACCCTCGCCTCTCCGATCACCACCGGAGGGAGTGTGTTGGGGAACGTTGCATGGAAAACAAAAAATTTCTACGCACACGCAAGATCTATACATGGAGATGCATAGCTACGAGAGGGGAGAGTATGTCTACGTACCCTCATAGACCGTTAAGCGGAAGTGTTTATCAACGCGGTTGATGTAGTCGTACACCTTCACGTTCCAACCGATCAAGTACAGAGTGTACGACACCTCCGCGTTCAGCACATGTTCAGCTTGATGACGTCCTCGCCTTCTCGATCCAGTAAGAGAGGCGAAGTAGTAGATGAATTCCGGCAGCACGATGGTGTCATGACGATGGTGGTGAACTTGTTCCCGCAGGGCTTCGCCATGCACTGCGGAAAACTTGACGGAGGATGAAACCGGGGAGAGGGGTGCCGCACACGGCTTGGGGATTGTCATGGTTGTGTGGCGCCCCTCCCTCTCATGTATATATAGGTGGGGGGAGGGGAGGCAGCCAGGGTGCGCCCCAAGGGTGGCCGCCGGCTCCCTTGGGCGCCTGCCCTATGGCGCGCCCCTTCCTTATTTGCTCTCGGGAGGGAAGGAAAGGGGAGGCCGACTCCCCTCCTTCCTTTTCTCCCCAAGGCCACCGGGCAGAGGAGGGGCGCGCCAGCCCCTTGTGGGCTGGTGTGCTCCCCTTGTTTGGCCCATATAGCCCAATAACCTCCCGGGGCCTCCCGGAACCCCTTCCGGTGATCCGATGATTACCCGGTACATTCCGAAACCTTTCCGGTGACCAAATAATATCGTCCTATATATCAATATTTACCTCCAGACCATTTTGGAGCTCCTCGTCATGTCCACGATCTCATCCGGGACTCCAAACAACATTCGGTCACCAACTCACATAACTCATATAATATTATATCGTCAACGAACGTTAAGCGTGCGGACCCTACGGGTTCAGGAATGATGTAGGCATGACGGAGACATCTCTCCGGTCAATAACCAATAGTGGGACCTGAATGCCCATATTGGTTCCTACATATTCTACGAAGATCTTTATCGGTCGAACCTTTATGACAACATACGTAATTCCCTTTGTCTTTCGATATGTTACTTGCCCGAGATTCGATTGTCGGTATCTCCATACCTAGTTCAATCTCATTACGGGCAAGTCTCTTTACTCCTTCTGTAATACATCATCTCGTAACTAACTCCTTAGTCACTTTGCTTGCAAGCTTCTTGTGATGCTGTATTACTGAGAGGGCCCTGAGATACCTCTCCGTTACACGGAAATGAGAAATCCCGATCTCGATCCATGTCAACTCAATAGACACCTTCGGAGATACCTGTAGAGCATATTTATGATCACCTAGTTACATTGTGACGTTTGATAGCACACAAGGTATTCGTCTGGTATCCGGGAGTTGCATGATCTCATGGTCAACGGAATATGTATTTGACATTAAGAAAGCAGTAGCAATAAACTTGAACGATCATATGCTAAGCTGAGGGATGGGTCTTGCCCATCACATCATTCTCCTAATGATGTGATCCTGTTATCGAGTGACAACACATGTCTATATGGTTAGAAAACCTTAACCATCTTTGATCAACGAGCTAGTCTAGTAGAGGCTCACTAGGGACACGGTATTTGTTTATGTATCCACACATGTATTTAAGTTTCTGGTCAATAAAATTCTGGGAAAACTTTGTTTTTGCCACTCTAGCTTTTGCTAACTTTGCTTATGCCACTCTAGAATTTGACATATCACTTTTGCCATTCTCAGCTTTTTACAATTATCACAATTGCCATTTCATGGCAAAAGCAATAATTTTTTATTTCACTTTTGCCACCCTTAGATTTTGACAATGTATCGTTATTGCCACTCTAATTTTTTTGCTTTTGCCACGGAATGGCAATTGTGATAATTGTCAAAAGCTGAGATTGGCAAAAGTGATATGGCAAATTCTAGAGTGGCATAAGCAAAATTGGCAAAAGCTAGAGTGGCAAAAATAAAGTTTAATAAACCGGTATCATGATTAAGGAAATATAATAATAACCATTTTCTTGTTGCCTCTAGGGCATATTTCCATCAGTCTCCCACTTGCACTAGAGTCAATAATCTAGTTCACATCGCCATGTGATTAACACCCAAAGAGTTCACTAGAGTCAATAATCTAGTTCACATCATCATGTGATTAACACCCAAAGAGTTCTAAGGTGTGATCATGTTTTGCTTGTGAGAGAGATTTAGTCAATGGGTTTGCGATATTCAGATCTGTATGTATTTTGCAAATTTCTATGTCTACAATGCTCTGCATGGAGCTACTCTAGCTAATTGCTCCCATGTTCAATATGTATCCAGATTGAGACTCAGAGTCATCCGGATCGGTGTCAAAGCTTGCATCGACGTAACCCTTTACGACGAACTCTTTATCACCTCCATAACCGAGAAACATTTCCTTAGTCCTCTTAGGTACCTAAGGATAACTTTGACCGCTGTCTAGTGATCCACTCCTGGATCACTACTGTACCCCCTTGACAAACTCATGGCAAGGCACACATGAGGTCTGGTACACAGCATGGCATATATAATACAACTTATGGCTGAGGCAAAGGGAATGACTTTCATTCTCTCTCTATCATCTGCCGTGGTCGGGCTTTGAGTCTGACACAATTTCACACCGTGCAACACAGGCAAGAACCCTTTCTTGGACTGGTCCATTTTGAACTTCTTAAGAACTTAGTCAAGGTATGTGCTTTGTGAAAGTCCTATTAAGCGTCTTGATCTATCCCTATAGATCTTGATGCCCAATATATAAGCAGCTTCACCGAGGTCTTTCATTGAAAAATCCTTATTCAAGTATCCTTTTATGCTATCCAGAAATTCTACATCATTTCCAATCAGTAATATGTCATCCACATATAACACCAGAAATGCTACAGAGCTCCAACTCACTTTCTTGTAAATACAGGCTTCTCCGTAAGTCTGTATAAGACCATATTGCTTTGATCACATCATCAAAGCGTATATTCCAACTCCGAGATGCTTGCACCAGTCCATAGATGGATCGCTGGAGCTTGCACACTTTGTTAGCACCTTTAGGATCAACAAAACCTTCTGGTTGCATCATATACAACTCTTCTTTAAGAAATCCATTAAGGAATGCAGTTTTGACGTTTGCCATATTTCATAATCATAAAATGCGGCAATTGCTAACATGATTCGGATAGACTTCAGGATCGCTATGGGTGAGAAAGTCTCATCGTAGTCAACCCCTTGAACTTGTGGAAAACTTTTGCGACAAGTCGAGCTTTATAGACAGTGATATTACCATCAGCGTCTGTCTTCTTCTTGAAGATCCATTTATTCTCAATGGCTTGCCGATCATCGGGAAAGTCCAGCAAAGTCCATACTTTGTTGTCATACATGGATCCTA
This sequence comes from Aegilops tauschii subsp. strangulata, assembly GCF_002575655.3. Lineage (NCBI taxonomy): Eukaryota > Viridiplantae > Streptophyta > Magnoliopsida > Poales > Poaceae > Aegilops > Aegilops tauschii. The sequence continues at coordinate 498,895,058 of NC_053036.3, forward strand.
TCTCAGATTTCATGGCCTCAAGCCATTTGTTGGAATCTGGGCTCATCATAGCTTCTTCGTAGTTCGTAGGTTCGCCGTTATCTGACAACATGACTTCCAGGACAGGATTACCGTACCACTCTGGTGTGGTACGTGTTCTGGTCGACCTACAAGGTTCAGTAGTAACTTGATCTGAAGTTTCATGATCCTCATCATTAGCTTCCTCTCTAGTTGGTGCAGACATCACGAGAACGGTTTTCTCCGATGTTCTACTTTCCAATTCGAGAGAAGGTACAATTACCTCATCATTTCTACTTTCTTCCCACTCACTTCTTTCGAGAGAAACTCCTTCTCTAGAAATGACCCATTCTTAGCAACAAAGATCTTGCCTTCAGATCTATGGTAGAAGGTGTACCCAATAGTTTCTTTAGGGTACCTATGAAGACGCACTTCTCCGATTTGGGTTCGAGCTTATCAGGCTGAAGCCTTTTGACATCAGTGTCGCATCCCCAAACTTTAAGCAACGACAGCTTAGGTTTCTTGCCAAACCATAGTTCATACGGTGTCGTCTCAACGTATTTAGATGGTGCCCTATTTAATCTGAATGCGGCTGTCTCTAATGCATAACCCCAAAATGATAAAGGGAAATTGATAAGAGACATCATTGAACGCACCATATCTAATAAAGTACGGTTATGACGTTGGGACACACCATTATACTGTGGTGTTCCAGGTGGCGTGAGTTGTGAAACAATTCCACATTGTTTTAAAAGAAGGCCAAACTCATAACTCAAATATCCGCCTCCGCGATCAGATCGTAGAAACTTTATTTTCTTGTTACGATGATTCTCCACTTCACTCTAAAATTCTTTGAACTTTTCAAATGTTTCAGACTTGTGTTTCATCACGTAGATATACCCATACATACTTAAATCATCTGTGAAGGTTAGAAAATAAAGATACCCTCCGCGTGCCTCAACACTCATTGGACTGCATACATCGGTATGTATTATTTCCAATAAGTCATTAGCTCACTCCATTGTTCCGAAGAACGGAGTTTTAGTCATCTTACCCATGAGGCATGGTTCGCAAGTATCAAATGATTCATAATCAAGTGATTCCAAAAGTCCATCCGCATGGAGTTTCTTCATGCACTTTACACCAATATGACCTAAACGGCAGTGCCACAAGTATGTTGCACTATCATTATAAACTTTGCATCTTTTGGCATCAATATTATGAATATTTGTATCACTACGATCGAGATTCAACAAGAATAGACCATTCATCAAAGGTGCATGACTATAAAAGATATTACTCATATAAATAGAACAGCCATTATTCTCTGACTTAAATGAATAACTGTCTCGCATTAAACAAGATCTAGATATAATGTTCATGCTGAAAGCTAGCACCAAATAACAATGATTGAGGTCTAAAACTAATACCGAAGGTAGATGTAGAGGTAGCATGCCGACGGCGATCACATCGACCTTGGAACCATTCCCGACACGCATTGTCACCTCGTCCTTAGCCAATCTTCATTTATTCTGCAGCTCCTGTTTCGAGTTACAAATATGAGCAACCGAACCAGTATCAAATACCCAGGCACTACTACGAGCATTAGTAAGGTACACATCAAATACATGTATATCAAATATACCTTTGTTCACTTTGCCATCCTTATTATCTGCCAAGTATGTGGGGCAGTTCCGCTTCCGTTGACCATTCCCTTTGCAGTAGAAGCACTCAGTTTCAGGCTTGGGTCCAACTTTGGGCTTCTTCACGGGAGCGACAACTTGCTTGCCATTTTTCTTGAAGTTCCCTTTCTTTCCCTTGCCCTTTTTCTTGAAACTATTGGTCTTGTTAAGCATCAACACTTGATGCTCCTTCTTGATTTCTACCTCCGCCGATTTCAGCATCGCGAAGAACTCGGGAATCATTCTCGTCATCCCTTGCATATTATAGTTCATCACAAAGCCTTTGTAGCTTGGTGGCAGTGACTGAAGAACTCTGTCAATAAAACTCTCAACTAGAAGATCAATTCCCAGCTGAGTCAAGTGGTTATGATACCCAGACATTTTGAGTATGTGTTCACTAACAGAACTGTTCTCCTCCATCTTACAGCCATAGAACTTGTTGGAAATTTCATATCTCTCAACCCAGACATTAGCTTGAAATATCAACTTTAGCTCTTGGAACATCTCATATGCTCCGTGGCGTTCAAAACATCTTTGAAGTCCTGGTTCAAAGCCGTAAAGCATGGCACACTAAACTATTGAGTAGTTATCATATCGAGTCTGCTAGACATTCATAACATCTGCAGTAGCTCTTGCAGCAGGTCTGGCACCTAGCTGTGCATCAATGACATAATTTTTCTGTGCAGCAATGAGGATAATCCTCAAGTTACGGACCTGGTCTGTGTAGTTGCTACCATCATCTTTCAACTTAGCTTTCTCTAGGAATGCATTAAAATTCAAGGGAACGGTAGCACGGGCCACTGATCTACAACATAAATATGCAAAAACTATTAAGACTAAGTTCATGATAAATTTTAGTTAAAATATTCAAATTACTAAAGAACTCCCACTTAAATCAACATCCCTCAAGTTGTCTAAGTGATACATGATCCAAATCAACTAACCCATGTCCGATCATCACGTGAGATGGGGTAGTTTTGAATGGTGAACATCTCTATGTTGATCATATCTACTATATGACTCACGTTTGACCTTTTGGTATCCAGTGTTCCGAGACCATGTCTGTACATGCTAGGCTCGTCAAGTTTAACCCAAGTATTCTGCATGTGCATAACTGTCTTACACCCGTTGTATGTGAACATAGAGTCTATCACACCCGATCATCACGAGGTGCTTTGAAACGACGAACTTTGGCAATGGTGCATACTCAGGGAGAACACTTTTATCTTGGAATTAAGTGAAGAGATCATCTTATAATGCTACCGTCGTTCTAAGCAAAATAAGATGCATAAAGGATAAACATCGCATGCAATCAAAATATGTGACATGATATGGCCATCATCATCTTGTGCTTTTGATCTCCATCTACAAAGCACCGTCATGATCTCCATCATCACCGGCTCGACACCTTGATCTCCATCGTAGCGTCGGGGTTGTCTCACCAACTATTGCTTCTACAACTATTGCTAGCGCATAGTGATAAAGTAAAGCAATTACATGGCGCTTAGTGATTGACACGCAGGTCATACAATAAGTAAAGACAACCCTAAGTGATGCGGAGCATCCCAAAGTCATCCCCATGGACCTACCTACACCTCCCACAATGCCACTTGGACAAGTGACAAGGGCTTGAGTAAAGGCTATCGAAGATAAGGTGAACTCGCTTCTCAATAATTCACATTTGCTCATCTTTTCCTTCTTCGGATATAACATGTCCGAGGAATCCAACTTCCTTCAGCCAAAATTCACATTTGCTGAACTTGGCGTATAACTGATGTTCTCTGAGCTTCTCAAGTACCAAACGCAAATGCTCTTTATGCTCTTCTTCATTCTTGGAATAGACTAAAATATCGTCAATGAACACCACGACGAACTTATCCAAAAACTCCATAAACACCTTGTTCATCAAGTTCATGAAATAGGCAGGTGCGTTAGTCAGACCAAATGACATAACGGTATACTCATACAGCCCATACCTGGTGGTAAAAGCCGTCTTAGGTATATCCTTCTCTCGACTCTTTAACTGATGGTATCCTGATCGTAGATCAATCTTGGAAAATACCTTAGCTCCTTGTAAGCGGTCAAACAAATCATTGATCATCGGCAGTGGGTACTTGTTTTTGATGGTCACTTCATTCAATCCACGGTAATCAACAACCATCCTCAACGATCCATCTTTCTTTTCCACTAGAAGTACGGGCGATCCCCAAGGTGACGAACTTGGGCGAATATAGCCTTTATCCAATAACTCCTTAATCTGCTTCTTAATCTCCTCCAAATCTTTTGCGGGCATCCTGTACGGTCTCTTAGATATTGGCCCTGTGCCTGGCAAAAGTTCAATCAGAAACTCAATGTCTCTATCCGGTGGCATGCCTGGCAACTCTTCTGGAAATACATCCGGGTAATCCTTCACCACTGGTACTTCCTCCTGTACAACTCCTGATAAGGAATTCACTTGAGTCCTCTTCGGCACATGCCGGGATACATACTTGATCCTTCTTCCTTCTGGGGTGGTAAGCATAATCGACTTACTGGCACAATCGATGTTCCCTCCATACTTTGATAACCAATCCATGCCTAATATCACATCCAATCCTTGCGATTCCAATATTATTAGGTCTGAGGGAAACACGTAGTTACCAATCCTTAATGGTAACCGATCACACCATAAACTAGCCATATACTCTGCTCCTGGCGAGGTTACTAACATGGGTGACCTAAGGGCTTGGGTTGGCAGTTTATACTTATCCACAAATCCCCTTGATATGTATGAATGCGATGCACCAGTATCAAAAAGAACGAGTGCAGTAAATGACTTAACCATAAACTTACCTATTACTGCATCAGGCTATGCTTCAACCTCTTCCACGCTCACGTGGTTCACATGTCCTTTATTGAAAGGGTTTGGCTTCTTCCCAGAGCTTCCATTGCCATTTCCATTCTGGGCTTCAGGACATTCATTGGCATAATGTCCAGTCTTCTGGCACTTAAAGCAAGTGACTTGGCTCAGGTCCCTCTTAGCTGGGGTTGAAGGGTTGGTACGGTTCTGTCCGTTGCTTCCTCCGTTCCCATTACCATTCTTGGAGCCATTATGGTTGTGCGAACTACCTCCTCCATGAGTATGCTGAAATTGTCCTCCCGATTTCGGGGCAAAACGTGGCTTCTGCGGAGCTCCAGAATTGTACTTCCCTTGTCCATACTTCCTTTTACGGTTTTCAATCTGCTGCTGCTTCCCTTCAATCATGAGTGCTCTATCTACCAACTCCTGGTAGTTGTTGAAGGTTGCTACCATTAGCTGCATGCTCAGCTCATCATTCAATCCTTCGAGAAACTTCTCCTGCTTGGCTGCATCCGTAGCAACGTCATCTGGTGCATAACGTGCTAACTTACTGAAATCCTCCACATACTGGCCTACGGTGCGTCCTCCTTGGCGTAGGTTGCGAAACTCACGCTTCTTCATAGCCATAGCTCCTGCTGAAACATGGCTGTACGAAAAGCTTGCTGAAACTGGTCCCATGTGACAGTGTCAATAGGGTGTGTGGCTGTGTAATTCTCCCACCATGATGCTGCGGGTCCATCAAGCTGATGTGCGGAAAAACGCACTCTTTCCGCATCTGTGCATCCTGCAGTGGCCAACTCCCTTCCAACTTTGCGGAGCCAATCATCTGCAACAATCGGCTCGGTGCTGCTGGAAAACACCGGCGGATTTAGCCTCAGGAAACGGGCTAAGTGATCAACAGGTGGTGGTGGTGGGTTGTTGTTGTTGTTGTTGTTGCCTTGGTTCTGTACTAACACTTGCATCAGGGCATTCTGTTGCTGAATCAACTGAGTGATCTCTGGTGGGAAAACAAATCCGGTGTCGCGTCTCGGAGGCATCTGGTAGGTTAGAAAAGATGAGAGTTTAGAATAGAATGAGGTCTAGAGAGAAAACACTACCCATATGCTCATGAGTCAAACACAATCAATATTACTCAATCAATCCAAACAAGGCATACAATCGATCTAACTAGCATTACAAAAGTGCTCGAACTATACTATATAAATGGGGGAAAACTACTACTGATATGGTGGTCTACTAGAAATTCTGATCAGTTGAAGACTCCATGATATCTGCTCCAGCTCCTTGATCTTCGTCAATGCCTTCTTCAGATCTATCTTTTCTGAGCACATCTGGTTCTCCTGGCGACGAATGTGTTGGTTTTGCTCCTGGATGAAAGCTGCAATTGATCCATCCTTCTTGGTGCTGATCATCTCCCATTGCTCGTCTCGGCGTCCACAAATCTGATAAATAGTATCCTTAAGCTCCCTGTGGTAGACTTCTCCAATGCGTCCCATAGCGATGTGGGCCGCCATGCTCTTCCCTAAACTCCAGGTTGGTGCTTCAAAAGACAACTTTATAGGCTCAGTGACTGGCGCAATCGTCCTTCCTGGAACTTGAACTTGAATCTTCCAGCTCTCCTCTTCAGGTAATGTGGCGTTGTAGGTTCCGGTGATGCTTGGTATTCCTATGTTCAAGTACTTAGTGACTTCCTTCAAGTGACGTCCAAAAGGCGTGTCTTCATCTGGTTGCATGAACTTGCTCCTTGCATCCGCCATTCCTAAAAGAGTAGAAAGTGGAGAGAGGTCAGAAATGAGAAGAGAGAAGTGTTCTAGGGTTAAGCTTAGTGGTCGTGTCCTACAGTCAGTGTGTGCTCTGATACCACCTTTGTAGCGACCAGACCTCAAACAGTCTGTGCTGCTGTGCACCAGTGTCATCCCCGGATCAGTAATGCTGACACGCACAGTACAAATGGAGGATTTATAACAGAGTAGCAATCACACACTTATTACATCGAATATCTCAAAAGAGAATAAGTATGATAAATATGTCTTAAGGCCATATTAATACGATTACAGCGGAAGGCTTGGAAGATAAGTGAGTCCATCAACTCCAACGGCATCACTGAGTATAAGACCACGACCTAAGGCACCTTACTCGTCGTCTGAAAAGTCTGCAACATGAAACGTTGCAGCTCGAAAACGGGTCAGCACATGGAATATGCTGGCAATGTAACACATAGAGAATAATGAACATAATAATGCTATACTACATGCATATATGGCTGGTGGAAAGCTCTATGGTTACAGTTTTGCGAAAAGCCAATTTTTCCCTACTACAAAGGAATAAATTTTATTTAACTATCATGGTGGTTGTTAAACATTGAGAATGGTTGACAGCATTCTCAATCCCAATTAAGTATCATCATTAACCCAACAATATTAATTAAAGTAACATGATGAGATTCACATGATAATCCAAGTACTAGATACTCAAGTTGTCCATAACCGGGGACACGGCTAACCATGATTAGTTTATACACTCTGCAGAGGTTTGTGCACTTTTCCCCACAAGACTCGACCGCCTCCGCTTGGTTCTCGCACTACATGATGTTTGAGAAACGGATGACCGAGACACAGTCTTTCAGAAGTGTTCGCACCTTACGATGTGATAGACCGTACCACCTACATCCCCTACATCTGCTAGTCTACCACTGTAAGAGTTCACACAACTTAATCAACTATGCTAGAGCCCATAATAGCTTGCGGCTGCACACGGAAGTTTCTAGCATGAATAATCTCATGATCCCTTTGAACCTGGGTGGCGGTCCAAAAGAAAAACAGGCAATCCTGGAATACCCAGGTACCTCAATCCACCCAGATGTGAGTTTTAGTTGCCACCTTAAGTAAACCATTTATTAACAATCTCACATCTGTCATGAATATCTCTCAAACCCAATCCACGTCTACGAGCATAGCATAGCGATATAATAGCAAACATAGAAGTAACTCCCAAGGGTTTGATAAATAAAACAGGTAATAGGTACTACCTCAACTACTTCCCAGTACCCACAATTTAATTAGATCCTAATCATGCAATGTTTGAGGATTGATCTAATGCAATAAAACTGGGTATGCAAGGGTATGATCAAAGTGTTACTTGCCTTGCTGATGATCCGCGAAACCTAGAGATTCGAAGTAACAAGCGGCGCACTCCGGGTACTCTATCGCAAACAAACAAGCAAACAATAAGTACTCATCTAATGCATAAGTAAAACTCAAATAAAAGATCCAACTAGAAAGTTCAACTTAAGAACTCCGGTTTGCAAAAAGAATCAAATCGAACGAAGCAACGAAGTCAAACGGCGAAAGAAACAAGCTTCGTTTACTAATCTGGATCTAGGTCAAATTTTACAGTAGCAAAAACTTGTTTAAGTAGGTTAACCGGAAAGAGAATTTAGAGACGAAACTCTAGGCGCTTGAATCGCCTGATTCCGATAAACGAGCAAAAAGTTAAACGAAAACGAAGATCTGATCGGGAATCGCGATCTGGAATAATCTCGGAAAAATCCGACGAAGATGAAAAACTGACGAACGGTTAAAGAACGAACGTTCGTTAACAGCGAAAATCCGACGAACACGTTCGGTAAAACGAACGGGTCGGTGAACGTTCACTAAATAATAAAACCGAAAAAAATAAACCGATTTGAAAAAAAATCGAAAACTAGGGTTTAGAAAAAAAAACGAACGGTTTTTTTTTAGAAAACCAGTAAAGGCCGCGGCGGCGCGGCTACCTCGTCGGGACGGGCTCCGGCGGGGCGGCGGGGCGACGGCGAGGCTCGGGCGGGGCTTGGGCTCGGGACGGCTCGGGGCGGCGTCGGCGGCGGCGGGTGCGGGGCGGCAGCGGGGTGAGAGGGAGGAGGCGGGGTGGGGGGGTATATAAGGGGGGGGGGGGGGGGCTGGCTTGGAGGAGGGGCCAGGCGGCGGCGCGGGGCGTGTCCGAGCCGGACTCCGGCGGCGGCGGCGTCGTGCGCGCGAGGGAGACGCCGGGGTGGGCCGGCTGGCTCGGCTGGGCCTCGGCCGGTCGGGCGCGGTGGTTTTTTTTAAATATTCCACCGAATCTAAAAACAATCATAGAAAAATAAATAAAAATCCAAAAATGATAAAACAAATTTCCCCGTCTAATTAAAATAATTAGAACAAGGTGAACATTTTTTTGACACAAAAATGCAGTTTTGAAAACGTGCAATTTTTTTAATGCAAGTAAAATTGCAAATAAAATCTGAATAAAATCCAATATATGATTTTAATATTTTTCCTCCAATATTTCAATTGTTTTGGAGAAGTCATATTTTCTCCTCTCATTTATTTTAATATGAAATATTTTTCGGAGAGAAAAATAATTAAAACCAAAAATCCTCGTTTTATTATTTGATAAAAATCAAATATGAAAAATCGGGAAAATCCCCAACTCTCTCTGAGGGTCCTTGTGTTGCTTAGGATTTATCGAGGATTTGCCAAAATGCAATAAAATATGCTATGCAATGATGATCTAATGTATAACATTCCAAATTGGAAATTTGGGATGTTACAAACCTACCCCCTAAAGATGAATCTCGCCCTCGAGATTCGGGTTGGCTAGAAAATAGGTGAGAGTGGTCGTTCCGTAGATCTTCCTCTCGCTCCCAGGTGGCTTCATCTTCCGTATGGTGACTCCACTAGACTTTGCAAAACTTGATTAGCTTACTGCGGGTAACTCGGCTGGCATACTCAAGAATCTTAACTGGTTTCTCCTCATAGGTCAAATCACTTTCCAGCTGAATCGCTTCCAGTGGCACTGTATCTCTCAGTGGTATCTCAGCCATCTCTGCGTGGCACTTCTTCAATTGGGAAACGTGAAATACATCATGAACTCCTGACAATCCTTCGGGCAATTCCAGCTTGTATGCAACTTCTCCCATACGTTCCAAAACTCTATATGGTCTGATAAAACGGGGCGCTAGCTTTCCCTTAACTCCAAAGCGCTTCACTCCTCGGAGTGGTGATACTTGAAGATAAACTCTGTCTCCGACTTCGTGAACTATCTCCTTACGTTTAGAATCCGCATAACTCTTCTGCCTGGACTAGGCTACCTTGAGCCTGTCGCGAATCAACCTTACTTTCTGTTCAGACTCCTTAATCAAATCTGGTCCAAACAACTGACGGTCTCCAACTTCGTCCCATAACAACGGTGTTCTACACCTCCTTCCGTACAAAGCTTCGAAAGGGGCCATCTTCAAACTAGTTTGATAACTGTTGTTGTAAGAAAACTCTGCATATGGCAAATTGTCGTCCCAACTCGATCCATAATCTAGCGCACAAGCTCTTAACATGTCTTCCAAAATCTGATTGACTCTCTCGGTTTGTCCATCTGTCTGTGGGTGAAAGGCTGTACTGAATTCTAGCCTGGTTCCCAAAGTTTCATGTAACTGATTCCAAAACTTCGAGGTAAACTGGGTTCCTCTATCTGATACAATGGTCCTCGGAACTCCATGCAAACATACGATCCTGGTCATGTATATCTTTGCCAACTTAGCACTGGTGTAAGTGGTCTTCACTAGGATGAAATGAGCTACTTTCGTCAAATGGTCGACTACAACCCATATTGAGTCATAGCCGGAACGAGTCTTGGGCAATCCCATGATAAAATCCATGCCTATTTTATCCCACTTCCATTCGGGTATCGGCAATGGTTGTAGCAATCCTGCTGGCTTCTGATGTTCTGCCTTCACTCTCTGACATACATCACAAACTGCTACATACTCTGCAATATCCTTCTACATTCCGGTCCACCAGAAAGTATCCTTCAAATCCAAATACATCTTGGTATTTCCTGGGTGAATCGAATACGGTGAATCATGGGCCTCTTGCAAAATCAACTTCCTGATCTCCGGATCATTTGGCACATAAACGCGGTCCTCAAACCATAAGGTATCGTGCTCATCCTCACGAAATCCCTTGGCTTTTCCTTTGATCATCTTTTCCTTTATCTCGATAATTTCCTTGTCTGTCTTCTGAGCTTCTCTGATCCTTTCCATCAAGGTAGACTGAATCTCCAATGTCGCTAAATAGCCTCTTGGAACTATCTCCAAACATAGCTCGCGAAGATCCTCGGCTAACTCCTGGGGTAACTCTCCTGTCATGAGTGTGTTGACATGGCTCTTGCGGCTCAACGCATCTGCTACTACGTTAGCCTTCCCTGGGTGATAATGCAATCTCATATCATAGTCCTTAATAAGCTCCAACCATCTCCTCTGCCTGAGATTTAACCCCTTCTGCGTGAAAATGTACTTCAAACTCTTGTGATCCGTGTACACCTCACAATGGTTTCCGATGAGAAAATGTCTCCATGTCTTCAATGCATGCACTACGGCTGCTAATTCCAAATCATGCGAGGCATAATTCTTCTCATGGGTTTTAAGTTGCCGTGAAGCATATGAAACAACTCTTCCTTCCTGCATAAGCACTGCTCCAAGTCCTCGACGAGAAGCGTCACAATAAACTTCATAATCCTTGCGTTGATCTGGCAGAATCAACACTGGTGATGTAACCAATCGTTTCTTCAACTCTTGGAAACTAGATTCACATTCCTCAGTCCAATTGAACTTGGTATCCTTCTTTAATAGCTCAGTCATTGGCTTTGCAATCTTTGAGAAATTCTCGATGAACCTCCGGTAGTATCCTGCAAGTCCAAGGAAACTCCGGATCTCTCCAACTAACGTGGGTGATTCCCAACTGGTTACTGTGTCAACTTTGGCGGGGTCTACTGCTATTCCTTCTCCGAATATAACATGTCCGAGGAATCCAACTTCCTTCAGCCAAAATTCACATTTGCTGAACTTGGCGTATAACTGATGTTCTCTGAGCTTCTCAAGTACCAAACGCAAATGCTCTTTATGCTCTTCTTCATTCTTGGAATAGACTAAAATATCGTCAATGAACACCACGACGAACTTATCCAAAAACTCCATAAACACCTTGTTCATCAAGTTCATGAAATAGGCAGGTGCGTTAGTCAGACCAAATGACATAACGGTATACTCATACAGCCCATACCTGGTGGTAAAAGCCGTCTTAGGTATATCCTTCTCTCGACTCTTTAACTGATGGTATCCTGATCGTAGATCAATCTTGGAAAATACCTTAGCTCCTTGTAAGCGGTCAAACAAATCATTGATCATCGGCAGTGGGTACTTGTTTTTGATGGTCACTTCATTCAATCCACGGTAATCAACAACCATCCTCAACGATCCATCTTTCTTTTCCACTAGAAGTACGGGCGATCCCCAAGGTGACGAACTTGGGCGAATATAGCCTTTATCCAATAACTCCTTAATCTGCTTCTTAATCTCCTCCAAATCTTTTGCGGGCATCCTGTACGGTCTCTTAGATATTGGCCCTGTGCCTGGCAAAAGTTCAATCAGAAACTCAATGTCTCTATCCGGTGGCATGCCTGGCAACTCTTCTGGAAATACATCCGGGTAATCCTTCACCACTGGTACTTCCTCCTGTACAACTCCTGATAAGGAATTCACTTGAGTCCTCTTCGGCACATGCCGGGATACATACTTGATCCTTCTTCCTTCTGGGGTGGTAAGCATAATCGACTTACTGGCACAATCGATGTTCCCTCCATACTTTGATAACCAATCCATGCCTAATATCACATCCAATCCTTGCGATTCCAATATTATTAGGTCTGAGGGAAACACGTAGTTACCAATCCTTAATGGTAACCGATCACACCATAAACTAGCCATATACTCTGCTCCTGGCGAGGTTACTAACATGGGTGACCTAAGGGCTTGGGTTGGCAGTTTATACTTATCCACAAATCCCCTTGATATGTATGAATGCGATGCACCAGTATCAAAAAGAACGAGTGCAGTAAATGACTTAACCATAAACTTACCTATTACTGCATCAGGCTATGCTTCAACCTCTTCCACGCTCACGTGGTTCACATGTCCTTTATTGAAAGGGTTTGGCTTCTTCCCAGAGCTTCCATTGCCATTTCCATTCTGGGCTTCAGGACATTCATTGGCATAATGTCCAGTCTTCTGGCACTTAAAGCAAGTGACTTGGCTCAGGTCCCTCTTAGCTGGGGTTGAAGGGTTGGTACGGTTCTGTCCGTTGCTTCCTCCGTTCCCATTACCATTCTTGGAGCCATTATGGTTGTGCGAACTACCTCCTCCATGAGTATGCTGAAATTGTCCTCCCGATTTCGGGGCAAAACGTGGCTTCTGCGGAGCTCCAGAATTGTACTTCCCTTGTCCATACTTCCTTTTACGGTTTTCAATCTGCTGCTGCTTCCCTTCAATCATGAGTGCTCTATCTACCAACTCCTGGTAGTTGTTGAAGGTTGCTACCATTAGCTGCATGCTCAGCTCATCATTCAATCCTTCGAGAAACTTCTCCTGCTTGGCTGCATCCGTAGCAACGTCATCTGGTGCATAACGTGCTAACTTACTGAAATCCTCCACATACTGGCCTACGGTGCGTCCTCCTTGGCGTAGGTTGCGAAACTCACGCTTCTTCATAGCCATAGCTCCTGCTGAAACATGGCTGTACGAAAAGCTTGCTGAAACTGGTCCCATGTGACAGTGTCAATAGGGTGTGTGGCTGTGTAATTCTCCCACCATGATGCTGCGGGTCCATCAAGCTGATGTGCGGCAAAACGCACTCTTTCCGCATCTGTGCATCCTGCAGTGGCCAACTCCCTTCCAACTTTGCGGAGCCAATCATCTGCAACAATCGGCTCGGTGCTGCTGGAAAACACCGGCGGATTTAGCCTCAGGAAACGGGCTAAGTGATCAACAGGTGGTGGTGGTGGGTTGTTGTTGTTGTTGTTGTTGTTGCCTTGGTTCTGTACTAACACTTGCATCAGGGCATTCTATTGCTGAATCAACTGAGTGATCTCTGGTGGGAAAACAAATCCGGTGTCGCGTCTCGGAGGCATCTGATAGGTTAGAAAAGATGAGAGTTTAGAATAGAATGAGGTCTAGAGAGAAAACACTACCCATATGCTCATGAGTCAAACACAATCAATATTACTCAATCAATCCAAACAAGGCATACAATCGATCTAACTAGCATTACAAAAGTGCTCGAACTATACTATATAAATGGGGGAAAACTACTACTGATATGGTGGTCTACTAGAAATTCTGATCAGTTGAAGACTCCATGATATCTGCTCCAGCTCCTTGATCTTCGTCAATGCCTTCTTCAGATCTATCTTTTCTGAGCACATCTGGTTCTCCTGGCGACGAATGTGTTGGTTTTGCTCCTGGATGAAAGCTGCAATTGATCCATCCTTCTTGGTGCTGATCATCTCCCATTGCTCGTCTCGGCGTCCACAAATCTGATAAATAGTATCCTTAAGCTCCCTGTGGTAGACTTCTCCAATGCGTCCCATAGCGATGTGGGCCGCCATGCTCTTCCCTAAACTCCAGGTTGGTGCTTCAAAAGACAACTTTATAGGCTCAGTGACTGGCGCAATCGTCCTTCCTGGAACTTGAACTTGAATCTTCCAGCTCTCCTCTTCAGGTAATGTGGCGTTGTAGGTTCCGGTGATGCTTGGTATTCCTATGTTCAAGTACTTAGTGACTTCCTTCAAGTGACGTCGAAAAGGCGTGTCTTCATCTGGTTGCATGAACTTGCTCCTTGCATCCGCCATTCCTAAAAGAGTAGAAAGTGGAGAGAGGTCAGAAATGAGAAGAGAGAAGTGTTCTAGGGTTAAGCTTAGTGGTCGTGTCCTACAGTCAGCGTGTGCTCTGATACCACCTTTGTAGCGACCAGACCTCAAACAGTCTGTGCTGCTGTGCACCAGTGTCATCCCTGGATCAGTAATGCTGACACGCACAGTACAAATGGAGGATTTATAACAGAGTAGCAATCACACACTTATTACATCGAATATCTCAAAAGAGAATAAGTATGATAAATATGTCTTAAGGCCATATTAATACGATTACAGCGGAAGGCTTGGAAGATAAGTGAGTCCATCAACTCCAACGGCATCACTGAGTATAAGACCACGACCTAAGGCACCTTACTCGTTGTCTGAAAAGTCTGCAACATGAAACGTTGCAGCCCGAAAACGGGTCAGCACATGGAATATGCTGGCAATGTAACACATAGAGAATAATGAACATAATAATGCTATACTACATGCATATATGGCTGGTGGAAAGCTCTATGGTTACAGTTTTGCGAAAAGCCAATTTTTCCCTACTACAAAGGAATAAATTTTATTTAACTATCATGGTGGTTGTTAAACATTGAGAATGGTTGACAGCATTCTCAATCCCAATTAAGTATCATCATTAACCCAACAATATTAATTAAAGTAACATGATGAGATTCACATGATAATCCAAGTACTAGATACTCAAGTTGTCCATAACCGGGGACACGGCTAACCATGATTAGTTTATACACTCTGCAGAGGTTTGTGCACTTTTCCCCACAAGACTCGACCGCCTCCGCTTGGTTCTCGCACTACATGATGTTTGAGAAACGGATGACCGAGACACAGTCTTTCAGAAGTGTTCGCACCTTACGATGTGATAGACCGTACCACCTACATCCCCTACATCTGCTAGTCTACCACTGTAAGAGTTCACACAACTTAATCAACTATGCTAGAGCCCATAATAGCTTGCGGCTGCACACGGAAGTTTCTAGCATGAATAATCTCATGATCCCTTTAAACCTGGGTGGCGGTCCAAAAGAAAAACAGGCAATCCTGGAATACCCAGGTACCTCAATCCACCCAGATGTGAGTTTTAGTTGCCACCTTAAGTAAACCATTTATTAACAATCTCACATCTGTCATGAATATCTCTCAAACCCAATCCACGTCTACGAGCATAGCATAGCGATATAATAGCAAACATAGAAGTAACTCCCAAGGGTTTGATAAATAAAACAGGTAATAGGTACTACCTCAACTACTTCCCAGTACCCACAATTTAATTAGATCCTAATCATGCAATGTTTGAGGATTGATCTAATGCAATAAAACTGGGTATGGAAGGGTATGATCAAAGTGTTACTTGCCTTGCTGATGATCCGCGAAACCTAGAGATTCGAAGTAACAAGCGGCGCACTCCGGGTACTCTATCACAAACAAACAAGCAAACAATAAGTACTCATCTAATGCGTAAGTAAAACTCAAATAAAATATCCAACTAGAAAGTTCAACTTAAGAACTCCGGTTTGCAAAAAGAATCAAATCGAACGAAGCAACGAAGTCAAACGGCGAAAGAAACAAGCTTCGTTTACTAATCTGGATCTAGGTCAAATTTTACAGTAGCAAAAACTTGTTTAAGTAGGTTAACCGGAAAGAGAATTTAGAGACAAAACTCTAGGCGCTTGAATCGCCTGATTCCGATAAACGAGCAAAAAGTTAAACGAAAACGAAGATTTGATCGGGAATCGCGATCTGGAATAATCTCGGAAAAATCCGACAAAAATGAAAAACTGACGAACGGTTAAAGAACGAACGTTCGTTAACAGCGAAAATCCGACGAACACGTTCGTTAAAACGAACGGGTCGGTGAATGTTCACTAAATAATAAAACCGAAAAAAATAAACCGATTTGAAAAAAAATCGAAAACTAGGGTTTAGAAAAAAACGAACGGTTTTTTTTAGAAAACCGGCAAAGGCCGCGGCGGCGCGGTACCTCGTCGGGACGGGCTCCGGCGGGGCGGCGGGGCGACGGCGAGGCTCGGGCGGGGCTTGGGCTCGGGGCGGCGTCGGCGGCGGCGGGTGCGGGGCGGCGGCGGGGTGAGAGGGAGGAGGCGGGGTGGGGGGTATATAAGGGGGGGCTGGCTTGGAGGAGGGGCAAGGCGGCGGCGCGGGGCGTGTCCGAGCCGGACTCCGGCGGCGGCGGCGTCGTGCGCGCGAGGGAGACGACGGGGTGGGCCGGCTGGCTCGGCTGGGCCTCGGCCAGGTCGGGCGCGGTGGTTTTTTTTGAAATATTCCACCGAATCTAAAAACAATCATAGAAAAATAAATAAAAATCCAAAAATGATAAAACAAATTTCCCCGTCTAATTAAAATAATTAGAACAAGGTGAACATTTTTTTGACACAAAAATGCAGTTTTGAAAACGTGCAATTTTTTTAATGCAAGTAAAATTGCAAATAAAATCCGAATAAAATCCAATATATGATTTTAATATTTTTCCTCCAATATTTCAATTGTTTTGGAGAAGTCATATTTTCTCCTCTCATTTATTTTAATATGAAATATTTTTCGGAGAGAAAAATAATTAAAACCAAAAATCCTCGTTTTATTAGTTGATAAAAATCAAATATGAAAAATCGGGAAAATCCCCAACTCTCTCTGAGGGTCCTTGTGTTGCTTAGGATTTATCGAGGATTTGCCAAAATGCAATAAAATATGCTATGCAATGATGATCTAATGTATAACATTCCAAATTGGAAATTTGGGATGTTACAAACCTACCCCCTAAAGATGAATCTCGCCCTCGAGATTCGGGTTGGCTAGAAAATAGGTGAGAGTGGTCGTTCCGTAGATCTTCCTCTCGCTCCCAGGTGGCTTCATCTTCCGTATGGTGACTCCACTAGACTTTGCAAAACTTGATTAGCTTACTGCGGGTAACTCGGCTGGCATACTCAAGAATCTTAACTGGTTTCTCCTCATAGGTCAAATCACTTTCCAGCTGAATCGCTTCCAGTGGCACTGTATCTCTCAGTGGTATCTCAGCCATCTCTGCGTGGCACTTCTTCAACTGGGAAAAATGAAATACATCATGAACTCCTGACAATCCTTCGGGCAATTCCAGCTTGTATGCAACTTCTCCCATACGTTCCAAAACTCTATATGGTCTGATAAAACGGGGCGCTAGCTTTCCCTTAACTCCAAAGCGCTTCACTCCTCGGAGTGGTGATACTCGAAGATAAACTTTGTCTCCGACTTCGTGAACTGTCTCCTTACGTTTAGAATCCACATAACTCTTCTGCCTGGACTGGGCTACCTTGAGCCTGTCGCGAATCAACCTTACTTTCTGTTCAGACTCCTTAATCAAATCTGGTCCAAACAACTGACGGTCTCCAACTTCGTCCCATAACAACGGTGTTCTACACCTCCTTCCGTACAAAGCTTCGAAAGGGGCCATCTTCAAACTAGTTTGATAACTGTTGTTGTAAGAAAACTCTGCATATGGCAAATTGTCGTCCCAACTCGATCCATAATCTAGCGCACAAGCTCTTAACATGTCTTCCAAAATCTGATTGACTCTCTCGGTTTGTCCATCTGTCTGTGGGTGAAAGGCTGTACTGAATTCTAGCCTGGTTCCCAAAGTTTCATGTAACTGATTCCAAAACTTCGAGGTAAACTGGGTTCCTCTATCTGATACATTGGTCCTCGGAACTCCATGCAAACATACGATCCTGGTCATGTATATCTTTGCCAACTTAGCACTGGTGTAAGTGGTCTTCACTAGGATGAAATGAGCTACTTTCGTCAAATGGTCGACTACAACCCATATTGAGTCATAGCCGGAACGAGTCTTGGGCAATCCCATGATAAAATCCATGCCTATTTTATCCCACTTCCATTCGGGTATCGGCAATGGTTGTAGCAATCCTGCTGGCTTCTGATGTTCTGCCTTCACTCTCTGACATACATCACAAACTGCTACATACTCTGCAATATCCTTCTACATTCCGGTCCACCAGAAAGTATCCTTCAAATCCAAATACATCTTGGTATTTCCTGGGTGAATCGAATACGGTGAATCATGGGCCTCTTGCAAAATCAACTTCCTGATCTCCGGATCATTTGGCACATAAACGCGGTCCTCAAACCATAAGGTATCGTGCTCATCCTCACGAAATCCCTTGGCTTTTCCTTTGATCATCTTTTCCTTTATCTCGATAATTTCCTTGTCTGTCTTCTGAGCTTCTCTGATCCTTTCCATCAAGGTAGACTGAATCTCCAATGTCGCTAAATAGCCTCTTGGAACTATCTCCAAACATAGCTCGCGAAGATCCTCGGCTAACTCCTGGGGTAACTCTCCTGTCATGAGTGTGTTGACATGGCTCTTGCGGCTCAACGCATCTGCTACTACGTTAGCCTTCCCTGGGTGATAATGCAATCTCATATCATAGTCCTTAATAAGCTCCAACCATCTCCTCTGCCTGAGATTTAACCCCTTCTGCGTGAAAATGTACTTCAAACTCTTGTGATCCGTGTACACCTCACAATGGTTTCCGATGAGAAAATGTCTCCATGTCTTCAATGCATGCACTACGGCTGCTAATTCCAAATCATGCGTGGCATAATTCTTCTCATGGGGTTTAAGTTGCCGTGAAGCATATGAAACAACTCTTCCTTCCTGCATAAGCACTGCTCCAAGTCCTCGACGAGAAGCGTCACAATAAACTTCATAATCCTTGCGTTGATCTGGCAGAATCAACACTGGTGATGTAACCAATCGTTTCTTAAACTCTTGGAAACTAGCTTCACATTCCTCAGTCCAATTGAACTTGGTGTCCTTCTTTAATAGCTCAGTCATCGGCTTTGCAATCTTTGAGAAATTCTCGATGAACCTCCGGTAGTATCCTGCAAGTCCAAGGAAACTCCGGATCTCTCCAACTGACATGGGTGATTCCCAACTGCTTACTGTGTCAACTTTGGCGGGGTCTACTGCTATTCCTTCTCCGGATATAACATGTCCGAGGAATCCAACTTCCTTCAGCCAAAATTCACATTTGCTGAACTTGGCGTATAACTGATGTTCTCTGAGCTTCTCAAGTACCAAACGCAAATGCTCTTTATGCTCTTCTTCATTCTTGGAATAGACTAAAATATCATCAATGAACACCACGACGAACTTATCCAAAAACTCCATAAACACCTTGTTCATCAAGTTCATGAAATAGGCAGGTGCGTTAGTCAGACCAAATGACATAACGGTATACTCATACAGCCCATACCTGGTGGTAAAAGCCGTCTTAGGTATATCCTGCTCTCGAATCTTTAACTGATGGTATCCTGATCGTAGATCGATCTTGGAAAATACCTTAGCTCCTTGTAAGCGGTCAAACAAATCATTGATCATCGGCAGTGGGTACTTGTTTTTGATGGTCACTTCATTCAATCCACGGTAATCAACAACCATCCTCAACGATCCATCTTTCTTCTCCACTAGAAGTACGGGCGATCCCCAAGGTGACGAACTTGGGCGAATATAGCCTTTATCCAATAACTCCTTAATCTGCTTCTTAATCTCCTCCAAATCTTTTGCGGGCATCCTGTACGGTCTCTTAGATATTGGCCCTGTGCCTGGCAAAAGTTCAATTAGAAACTCAATGTCTCTATCCGGTGGCATGCCTGGCAACTCTTCTGGAAATACATCCGGGTAATCCTTCACCACTGGTACTTCCTCCTGTACAACTCCTGATAAGGAATTCACTTGAGTCCTCTTCGGCACATGCCGGGATACATACTTGATCCTTCTTCGTTCTGGGGCGGTAAGCATAATCGACTTACTGGCACAATCGATGTTCCCTCCATACTTTGATAACCAATCCATGCCTAATATCACATCCAATCCTTGCGATTCCAATATTATTAGGTCCGAGGGAAACCCGTAGTTACCAATCCTTAATGGTAACCGATCACACCATAAACTAGCCATATACTCTGCTCCTGGCGAGGTTACTAACATGGGTGACCTAAGGGCTTGGGTTGGCAGTTTATACTTATCCACAAATCCCCTTGATATGTATGAATGCGATGCACCAGTATCAAAAAGAACGAGTGCAGTAAATGACTTAACCATAAACTTACCTATTACTGCATCAGGCTATGCTTCAACCTCTTCCACGCACACGTGGTTCACATGTCCTTTATTGAAAGGGTTTGGCTTATTCCCAGAGCTTCCATTGCCATTTCCATTCTGGGCTTCAGGACATTCATTGGCATAATGTCCAGTCTTCTGGCACTTAAAGCAAGTGACTTGGCTCAGGTCCCTCTTAGCTGGGGTTGAAGGGTTGGTACGGTTCTGTCCGTTGCTTCCTCCGTTCCCATTACCATTCTTGGAGCCATTATGGTTGTGCGAACTACCTCCTCCATGAGTATGCTGAAATTGTCCTCCCGATTTCGGGGCAAAACGTGGCTTCTGCGGAGCTCCAGAATTGTACTTCCCTTGTCCATACTTCCTTTTACGGTTTTCAATCTGCTGCTGCTTCCCTTCAATCATGAGTGCTCTATCTACCAACTCCTGGTAGTTGTTGAAGGTTGCTACCATTAGCTGCATGCTCAGCTCATCATTCAATCCTTCGAGAAACTTCTCCTGCTTGGCTGCATCCGTAGCAACGTCATCTGGTGCATAACGTGCTAACTTACTGAAATCCTCCACATACTGGCCTACGGTGCGTCCTCCTTGGCGTAGGTTGCGAAACTCACGCTTCTTCATAGCCATAGCTCCTGCTGAAACATGGCTGTACGGAAAGCTTGCTGAAACTGGTCCCATATGATAGTGTCAATAGGGTGTGTGGCTGTGTAATTCTCCCACCATGATGCTGCGGGTCCATCAAGCTGATGTGCGGCAAAACGCACTCTTTCCGCATCTGTGCATCCTGCAGTGGCCAACTCCCTTCCAACTTTGCGGAGCCAATCATCTGCAACAATCGGCTCGGTGCTGCTGGAAAACACCGGCGGATTTAGCCTCAGGAAACGGGCTAAGTGATCAACAGGTGGTGGTGGTGGGTTGTTGTTGTTGTTGTTGTTGTTGTTGTTGTTGCCTTGGTTCTGTACTAACACTTGCATCAGGGCATTCTATTGCTGAATCAACTGAGTGATCTCTGGTGGGAAAACAAATCCGGTGTCGCGTCTCGGAGGCATCTGATAGGTTAGAAAAGATGAGAGTTTAGAATAGAATGAGGTCTAGAGAGAAAACACTACCCATATGCTCATGAGTCAAACACAATCAATATCACTCAATCAATCCAAACAAGGCATACAATCGATCTAACTAGCGTTACAAAAGTGCTCGAACTATACTATATAAATGGGGGAAAACTACTACTGATATGGTGGTCTACTAGAAATTCTGATCAGTTGAAGACTCCATGATATCTGCTCCAGCTCCTTGATCTTCGTCAATGCCTTCTTCAGATCTATCTTTTCTGAGCACATCTGGTTCTCCTGGCGATGAATGTGTTGGTTTTGCTCCTGGATGAAAGCTGCAATTGATCCATCCTTCTTGGTGCTGATCATCTCCCATTGCTCGTCTCGGCGTCCACAAATTTGATAAATAGTATCCTTAAGCTCCCTGTGGTAGACTTCTCCAATGCGTCCCATAGCGATGTGGGCCGCCATGCTCTTCCCTAAACTCCAGGTTGGTGCTTCAAAAGACAACTTTATAGGCTCAGTGACTGGCGCAATCGTCCTTCCTGGAACTTGAACTTGAATCTTCCAGCTCTCCTCTTCAGGTAATGTGGCATTGTAGGTTCCGGTGATGCTTGGTATTCCTATGTTCAAGTACTTAGTGACTTCCTTCAAGTGACGTCCAAAAGGCGTGTCTTCATCTGGTTGCATGAACTTGCTCCTTGCATCCGCCATTCCTAAAAGAGTAGAAAGTGGAGAGAGGTCAGAAATGAGAAGAGAGAAGTGTTCTAGGGTTTAAGCTTAGTGGTCGTGTCCTACAGTCAGCGTGTGCTCTGATACCACCTTTGTAGCAACCAGACCTCAAACAGTCTGTGCTGCTGTGCACCAGTGTCATCCCTGGATCAGTAATGCTGACACACACAGTACAAATGGAGGATTTATAACAGAGTAGCAATCACACGCTTATTACATCGAATATCTCAAAAGAGAATAACTATGATAAATATGGCTTAAGGCCATATTAATATGATTACAACGGAAGGCTTGGAAGATAAGTGAGTCCATCAACTCCAACGGCATCACTGAGTATAAGACCACGACCTAAGGCACCTCACTCGTCGTCTGAAAAGTCTGCAACATGAAACGTTGCAGCCCAAAAACGGGTCAGCACATGGAATATGCTGGCAATGTAACACATAGAGAATAATGAACATAATAATGCTATACAACATGCATATATGGCTGGTGGAAAGCTCTATGGTTACAGTTTTGCGAAAAGCCAATTTTTCCCTACTACAAAGGAATAAATTTTATTTAACTATCATGGTGGTTGTTAAACATTGAGAATGGTTGACAGCATTCTCAATCCCAATTAAGTATCATCATTAGCCCAACAATATTTATTAAAGTAACATGATGAGATTCACATGATAATCCAAGTACTAGATACTCAAGTTGTCCATAACCGGGGACACGGCTAACCATGATTAGTTTATACAATCTGCAGAGGTTTGTGCACTTTTCCCCACAAGACTCGATCGCCTCCGCTTGGTTCTCGCACTTCATGATGTTTGAGAAACGGATGACCGAGACACAGTCTTTCAGAAGTGTTCGCACCTTACGATGTGATAGACCGTACCACCTACATCCCCTACATCTGCTAGTCTACCACTGTAAGAGTTCACACAACTTAATCAACTATGCTAGAGCCCATAATAGCTTGCGGCTGCACACGGAAGTTTCTAGCATGAATAATCTCATGATCCCTTTGAACCTGGGTGGCGGTCCAAAAGAAAAAACAGGCAATCCTGGAATACCCAGGTACCTCAATCCACCCAGATGTGAGTTTTAGTTGCCACCTTAAGTAAACCATTTATTAACAATCTCACATCTGTCATGAATATCTCTCAAACCCAATCCACGTCTACGAGCATAGCATAGCGATATAATAGCAAACATAGAAGTAACTCCCAAGGGTTTGATAAATAAAACAGGTAATAGGTACTACCTCAACTACTTCCCAGTACCCACAATTTAATTAGATCCTAATCATGCAATGTTTGAGGATTGATCTAATGCAATAAAACTGGGTATGGAAGGGTATGATCAAAGTGTTACTTGCCTTGCTGATGATCCGCGAAACCTAGAGATTCGAAGTAACAAGCGGCGCACTCCGGGTACTCTATCGCAAACAAACAAGCAAACAATAAGTACTCATCTAATGCATAAGTAAAACTCAAATAAAAGATCCAACCAGAAAGTTCAACTTAAGAACTCCGGTTTGCAAAAAGAATCAAATCGAACGAAGCAACGAAAGTCAAACGGCGAAAGAAACAAGCTTCGTTTACTAATCTGGGTCTAGGTCAAATTTTACAGTAGCAAAAACTTGTTTAAGTAGGTTAACCGGAAAGAGAATTTAGAGACGAAACTCTAGGCGCTTGAATCGCCTGATTCCGATAAACGAGCAAAAAGTTAAACGAAAACGAAGATCTGATCGGGAATCGCGATCTGGAATAATCTCGGAAAAATCCGACGAAAATGAAAAACTGACGAACGGTTAAAGAACGAACGTTCGTTAATAGCGAAAATCCGACGAACACGTTCGTTAAAACGAACGGGTCGGTGAACGTTCACTAAATAATAAAACCGAAAAATAAACCGATCTGAAAAAAATCGAAAACTAGGGTTTAGAAAAAATGAACCTTTTTTTAGAAAACCGGCAAAGGCGGCGGCGGCGCGGCTACCTCGTCGGGACGGGCTCCGGCAGGGCGGCGGGGCGACGGCGAGGCTCGGGCGGGGCTTGGGCTCGGGGCGGCTCGGGGCGGCGTCGGCGGCGGGTGCGGGTGCGAGGCGGCGGCGGGGTGAGAGGGAGGAGGCGGGGTGGGGGGTATATAAGGGGGGGCTGGCTTGGAGGAGGGGCAAGGCGGCGGCGCAGGGCGTGTCCGAGCCGGACTCCGGCGGCGGCGGCGTCGTGCGCGCGAGGGAGACGACGGGGTGGGCCGGCTGGCTTGGCTGGGCCTCGGCCCGATCGGGGGCGGTGTTTTTTTTTTAAATATTCCGCCAAATCTAAAAAAAATCGCAGAAAAATAAATAAAAATCCAAAAATGATAAAACAAATTTTCCCCGTCTAATTAAAATAATTAGAACAAGGTGAACATTTTTTGACACAAAAATGCAGTTTTGAAAACGTGCAATTTTTTTAATGCAAGTAAAATTGCAAATAAAATCCGAATAAAATCCAATATATGATTTTAATATTTTTCCTCCAATATTTCAATTGTTTTGGAGAAGTCATATTTTCTCCTCTCATTTATTTTAATATGAAATATTTTTCGGAGAGAAAAATAATTAAAACCAAAAATCCTCGTTTTATTATTTGATAAAAATTAAATATGAAAAATCGGGAAAATCCCCAACTCTCTCTGAGGGTCCTTGAGTTGCTTAGGATTTATCGAGGATTTGCCAAAATGCAATGAAATATGCTATGCAATGATGATCTAATGTATAACATTCCAAATTGGAAATTTGGGATGTTACAACGACCGACGTAGACCGGACATCTGACACACCCCAGCGACCGGACGACCGAGCCCCTCCGGACATCCGGTGTCACCCAACATAAGGGAAATTATTGGAAATCCAAAGCCTCTGGACGACCGATGATCGGACGACCGACCATCTCTAGAAATCTGACACCACCTGACCCGAGCCGAAATGTCGGACGTCCGACCGCTTCGGACGTTCGGACCCTCGTGAGCCACCGGACGTCTGACAACGTCCGGACGACTGACACCTGTTTGTGTACAGCATGTTGGGCCGAGGCCCATGTCATTGGTTTTGATCACATAAAAGACTTGTATGTGCATGATTCTACTTTTGCTATTCCATATTCCAAATGTTTGACGCATACATCTTGGGAACGATATTACATCAAAGATGGTTATCTTATGAGAGCTAACAAACTATGTATTCCCGAGTCTTCTCTCCGTTTGTTACTTCTGCAAGAATCTCATGGAGGAGGACTAATGGGACACTTTTGACGCGAGAAGACATTCGCCACGCTCTCCGAGAACTACTATTGGCCCAAGATGTTATGTTACGTCTCTCGCTTCACCAACCAATGCCCTACATGTCGCAAAGCTAAGTCTAAAGCTCAATCCCATGGTCTATATATGCCACTTCCTATTCCATACCACCCATGGGAAGATATTAGTATGGACTTTTGTTCTTGGTTTGCCTAGAACTAAGAATGGCAAAGATTCCGTGTTTGTTGTTGTGGACCGATTCTCTAAGATGGCACATTTTATACCATGCAACAAGATAGACGATGCTTCACATGTTGCAAATCTTTTTTGTAGGGAAATCTTGCGCCTACATGGAGAGCCAAAGACGATTGTCTCAGACCGCGACGTCAAGTTCTTGAGCTACTTTTGGAAGACCTTATGCGCGAAGCTTGGAATCAAGCTTTTGTTCTCTTTGGCATACCATCCTCAAACCGAAGGCCAAACGGAGGTGACGAACCGAACGCTCTCCACTCTACTATGCATGTTGATCAAGAAGAACATCAAGGAGTGGGAGGAGTGTCTACCCATCGCCGAGTACGCCTACAACCGCGCAAGACATTCGACTACCGGCAAGTCCCCCTTCGAGGTCGTCTACGGTTTCAACCCATTGTCCCCATTGGACATTCTTCCTCTACCACTACAAGAGCACATCAACATAGACGCGAGTGCACGACCTACCTCAAGAAGATGCATGAAGATACAAGGCACACCATCGAGCACCAAGTACAATGACTCGTGATCAAGCTCAGCATCAACAAGCAACCCATGGTATTCAACATTGGAGGTCTTGTGTGGCTACACCTTCGAAAGGACCGCTTCCCCAACAAACGCAAATCCAAGCTCCTACCTCAAGCCGACGGACACTTAAAGGTGATAGCATGCTACAACAACAACGCTTACAAGATCGACCTCCCGCGTGACAAGTACAACGTGAGCGACGTCTTCAATGTCAAAGATCTCTCTCCCTACAATGGTGATGAGGCTTTCGACCCGAGGTCAGATCTTTCCCAAGGGGGGGGGGAGATGATGCGGAGCATCCCAAGGTCATCCCCATGGTGCCACGATGCCACTTGGACCAATGAAAAGGGATCAAGCAAAGGCTATCGAAGATAATGTGAACTCGCTCCTCTCCGAACTACAACTTCCTGCATGTGAGACATGGCTACTACCTCAAGCGGAAACCCTATGTGTGATCAGGTCCTTGGAGGAAGGCCACGGATTAGCGACACCCAAAGGACAAGATGGCGAGGACATGAAGTATAAGGGACAAGAAGAAGAGCTTCCAGAAGTCTACAGCCACCGGACAACCGGTCTAGACCGGACGTCCGACGCCTCGGAGCGCCAGCCAGCCAAGTCCCAGCCTGCGTATGCTATAGCGGCCGGACGACCGACGCGGTCTGGACGTCTGACACACCCCAGTGACCGGACGACCGAGCCCCTTCGGACATCCGGTGTCACCCAACATAAGGGAAATTATCGGAAATCCGAAGCCTCCGGACGACCGACCATCTCCAGAAATCTGACACCACCTGACCCGAGCTGAAATGTCGGACGTTTGATCGCTTCCGGATGTCCGGACCCTCGTGAGCCACCGGACATCCGACAGCGTCCGGACGACCGACGCATGTCTGTGCACAGAGTGTTGGGCCGAGGCCCATGTACCCTTTCACCCCCCTTAGACTATATATACTCCTCCTCCTCCCTCTTTCTAGGGTTAGCAAAGGATTAGTTCATTTGAGAGATAGAGCTTTGCTCATCCACTTGGTACTTCTCCATCGGAGTTCACGACCTCTATGGAGAAGATCCCCCAAGCGGATTCAAGACCCCTAACGGGAAGACCCTCAAGACCTCCTCACGGAGAATAACTTGCTACTTGTATCGTCCCTTGTTGATCGTAGATCGTGTATCTCTTTGTGTTTCGAAGATCTAGTACATGTGTAATCCAATCTTGTTGGTTTGAGTGAATCCTCTCATTCTTCCTTGTGGTTTCCCCTCGTGTTCTTCGTGTTGTTCGTAGGATCACCTCCAAATCATGAAAGATCGGCCCTAGGGTTTCCACCCTACATCACTAAGGCTCCTGCGGGTTGTCGTACTCATCGACATGCAAGTCGTGAACTTATTACAAAGCATGACCATATTATACATCAATATATATCACATCATCTCTTGACCATATCACATCACAACATGCCCTGCAAAAACAAGTTAGACGTCCTCTGCTTAGTTGTTGCAAGTTTTACATGGCTGCTATGGGCAACTAGCAAGAACCGTTCTTACCTACGCAAAAACCACAACGGTGATTATCAAGTTTGCTGTTTTAACCTTCTTCAAGGATCGATCGTAGTCAAATTTGATTCAACTAAAGTAGGAGAAACAGACACCCGCCAGCCACCTTTATGCAAAACAAGTTGCATGTCAGTCGGTGGAACCGGTCTCATGCGCGTGGACATGTAAAGTTGGTCCGGGCCGCTTCATCCCACAATACTGCCGAATCAAAATAAGACGTTGGTGGTAAGCAGTATGAACATCACCGCCCACAACTCTTTTGTGTTCACTTGTGCATATCAACTACGCATAGACCTGGCTCATGATGCCATCGTTGGGGAAAGTTGCATGCAAAACAAAAAAATTCTATGCACGCGCAAGATCTATCCATGGAGATGCATAGCTACGAGAGGGGAGAGTATTTCTACGTACCCTCGTAGAACATTAAGCGGAAGCATTTATCAACGCAGTTGATGTAGTCGTACACCTTCACGTTCCAACCGATCAAGTACCGAACGTACGGCACCTCCACGTTCAGCACACATTCAGCTCGATGACATCCTCGCCTTCTCGATCCAGCTAGAGAGGCAAAGTAGTAGATGAGGTCCGGTAGCACGACGGTGTGATGATGGTGGTGGTGAACTTGTTCCCGCAGGGC
Organism: Aegilops tauschii subsp. strangulata; assembly: GCF_002575655.3. Classification (NCBI taxonomy): domain Eukaryota; kingdom Viridiplantae; phylum Streptophyta; class Magnoliopsida; order Poales; family Poaceae; genus Aegilops; species Aegilops tauschii. The sequence continues at coordinate 498,923,450 of NC_053036.3, forward strand.
TTCACCATGCACTGCGGAAAACTTGACGGAGGATGAAACCGGGGAGAGGGGCACCGCACACGGCTTGGGGATTGTTGTGGTTGTGTGTGGCCCCTCCCTCTCATGTATATATAGGGGGGTGGAGGGGAGGCAACCAGGGTGCGCCCCAAGGGTGGCCGCCGACCCCCTTGGGTGCCTGCCCTAGGGCGCGCCCCCTTCCTAATTTGCTCTCGAGGGGAAGGAAAGGGGATGAGAGGGAAGGCAAGGGGAGGCCGACTCCCCTCCTTCCTTTTCTCCCCAAGGCCAGCGGCCAGAGGAGGAGCGCGCCAGCCCCTTGTGGGCTGGTGTGCTCCCCTCGTTTGGCCCATATGGCCCAAGAACCTCCCGGGGCCTCCCGGAACCCCTTCCGGTGATCCGATGATTACCTTGTGCATTCTAAAACCTTTCTGGTGACCAAATAGCATCGTCTTATGTATCAATCTTTACCTCCGGACCACTCCAGAGCTCCTCGTCATGTCCGTGATCTCATCTGGAACTCTGAACAACATTCGGTCAACAACTCACATAACTCATATAATACTATATCGTCATCGAACGTTAAGCGTGCGGACCCTACTGGTTCGAGAATGATGTGGACATGACCGAGACGCCTCTCTGGTCAATAACCAATAGCGGGACCTTGATGCCCATATTGGTTCCTACATATTCTATGAAGATCTTTGTCGGTCGAACCTTTATGACAACATATGTAATTCCCTTTGTCTGTCGGTATGTTACTGGCCCGAGATTCGATCGTCGGTATCTCCATACCTAGTTCATTCTTCTTACCAACAAGTCTCTTTACTTGTTCCGTAATACATCATCTCGTAACTAACTCCTTAGTCACTTTGCTTGCAAGTTTCTTGTGATGTTGTATAACCGAGAGGGCCCAGAGATACCGCTCCGTCACACGGAGTGACAAATCCTGATCTCGATCCTTGCCAACTCAACAGACACCTTCGGAGATACCTGTAGAGCATCTTTATGATCAGCCAGTTACGTTGTGATGTTTGATAGCACATGATGTCTACTACGCAACTTTATTCTTGTAGACTCTTGTTGGGCCTCCAAGCGTAGAGTTTTGTAGGACAGTAGCAATTTTCCCTCAAGTGGATGACCTAAGGTTTATCAATCCGTGGGAGGCATAGGATGAAGATGGTCTCTCTCAAACAACCCTACAACCAAATAACAAAAAGTCTCTTGTGTCCCCAACACACCAAATACAATGATAAATTGTATAGGTGCACTAGTTCAGCGAAGAGATGGTGATACAAGTGTAATAATGATGGTAGATATTGATTTTTGTAATAGGAAAAATAAAAAACAGCAAGGTGAAGTAACAAAAGTGAGCACAAACGGTATTGCAATGCTTGAAAATGAGGCCTAGGATCCGTACTTTCGTTAGTGAAATCTCTGAACAATGCTAATATAATTGGATCATATAACCATCCCTCAACGTGTGATGAAGAATCACTCCAAAGTTCTTATTTAGCGGAGAACATAAGAAGAAATTGTTTGTAGGGTAGGAAACCACCTCAAAGCTATTCTTTCCGATCAATCTATCCTAGAGTTCGTACTAAAATAACACCAAGCTATTCTTTCCGATCGATCTATCCAAGAGTTCGTACCAAAATAACACCATATGATACACATCAACCAACCCTAATGTCACCTAGATACTCCAATATCACCGCGAGTATCCGTGAGTTGATTATACGATATGCATCAAACAATTTCAGATTCATAATACTCAATCCAACACAAAGAACCTCAAAGAGTGCCCCAGGATTTCTACCGGAGAAACAAAGACGAGAACGTGCATCAACCCCTATGCATAGATTACCCCAATGTCACCTCGGGAATCCGCGAGTTGAGTGCCAAAACACATATCAAGTGAATCAATATTATGCCCCATTGTCACCACGGGTATTCATAGCAAGACATACATCAAGTGTTCTCAAATCCATAAAAGTATTCAATCCGATAAAACAAAATCTCAAAGGGAAAACTCAATTCATCACAACAAGATAGAGAGGGAGAAACACCATATGATCCGACTATATTAACAAAGCCCGCGATACATCAAGATCGTGACATCTCAAGAACACGAGAGAGAGAGAGATTAAACACATAGCTACTGGCACATACCCTCAGCTCTGAGGGTGGACTACTCCCTCCTCGTCATGGTGGCCGCTGCGATGATGAGGATGGCCACCGGTGATGATTTCCCCATCCGGCAGGGTGCCAGAACGGGGTCTAGATTGGTTTTTCATGGCTACAGAGGCTTGCGGTGGCGGAACTTCTGATCTATCGACTCCCCTAGGGTTTTTGGAATATTTGGGAATTTATAGGGCGAAGAGGCGGTGCGGGAGGCCACCGAGGTGGGCACAACCCACCAGGGCATGCCTGGGCCCCCCGGTGCGCCCAGGTGGGTTGTGCCCCCCTTGTGGCACCCATCTTGTACTTCTTTGGCCCAAGTTGTGTCTTCTAGTCCATAAAAATTCTCCAAAAAAAATTCGATGCGTTTTGACTCCGTTTGGTATTGATTTCCCGCGATGTAAAAAACAAGCAAAAAACAGCAACTAGCACTGGGCACTATGTCAATAGGTTAGTCCCAAAAAATGATATAAAGTTGCTATAAAATGATTCTAAATCCTCCAAGAATTATAATATAACATCAGGAATACTTCATAAATTATTGATATGTTGGAGACGTATCAGCACACAAGGTATTCCTACAGTATCCGGGAGTTGCATGATCTCATGGTCAAAGGGATATGTATTTAACATTAAGAAAGTAGTAGCAATAAACTTGAACGATCATATGCTAAGCCAATAGATGGGTCTTGTCCATCACATCATTCTCCTAATGATGTGATCCCATTATCAAGTGACAACACATGTCTATGGTTAGGAAACCTTAACCATCTTTCATCAATGAGCTAGTCTAGTAGAGGCTTACTAGGGACACGGTATTTGTTTATGTATCCACACATGTATTTAAGTTTCTGTTCAATACAATTCTAGCTTGAATAATAAACCTTTATCATGATTAAGGAAATATAATAATAACCATTTTATTATTGCCTCTAGGGCATATTTCCATCAGAGTGGACATTGAAATGCCTACTGCCCTTTACATGTCGCGCCTGCACCACGCCCGACGCCGTTGCCGCTCGTAGTGTCGGCCTTTTTGCCCCAAGGTACCATGGTCGTCATCGATGATGAAAACATCATTTGTTCATCAGACGATTCATCGTCCGATGACGAGGACTTTGTGGTTGCTACTATGGTGTAAATGAGCACTAGGATGCGGCCAATGTTTAGGGGGTCGATCCCAGGCCATGCTCCGGCCTTGAATCGTAATAGGGAGAATGACCATTGCCTACTCTACAACGATTATTCCCAACGCAGATCCCCACTTTTCAATGCCAAGCTTTTCCGACGACACTTTTGGATGGCTAGACATGTGTTCAACCATATACGGGAGGGAGTGGTGGAGTATGATGATAATTTATATGCAAGAGTGGTGCCCTAGGAAGGGTTGGCTTCTCCTGTTTTCATAAATGAACTGCAGCTATCTTAATGCTTGCATACGGAATTTCTGGTGATCTTGTGGACGAATATGCCCGGATGAGTGAGTTCACATGCCTTGAATCACTATATAGGTTCTGCAAAGCTGTGGCAACAGTGTTTGGCCCGGAGTACTTGAGAGAACCAAATGCTGCAGATACAACCCGGTTGTTGGCGATCAATGAATCCAGAGGCTTTTTGGGAATTAATGCTTGATAGCATAGATTGTATGCACTTGAAGTGTAAGAATTGCCCATTTGCTCGGTAGTGGCCGTATAAGGGGCATGTTAAAGCTTTCACGGTCATACTTGAAGTCGTGGCATCACAAGACCTTTGGATTTGGCGCTCTTTCTTCGGCTTGGCAGGTTCTCACAATGACCTCAACATGCTTCATTCATCGGTCTTCGGTGTTTGCATGACTTGTAGAAGGCAACAACCCAGAGGTCAACTTTGAGGTCAATGGCCACCACTACAACAAGGGATACTAGCTAGCTGATGGTATCTATCCTTAGTGGTCAACTCTTGTCAAGACAATCTCCAAGACAGTGGGAGAGAAGCAAGCTAGGTCTGCCCAAGCCCAAGAGAGTGAAGGATGTGGAACGTGCTTTCATGTGCTCCAATCTCAATGGGCTACTATTTGGTACCCTGCCAGAACATGGAGCCAGCGCAATCTGTGAAATGTGATGGTTGCTTGTGTGATCATGCACAACATGATCGTAGAGGACGAGCATGATGATAGCACTACGTGTTGGGAAACGTAGTATAAAATAAAAAAATTACCCTATGATAAACCAGAAACACTATGAAGAAGCAATAACGGTTTGGATCAGATTGTTACCAACTCCGAGTTCAGCGGAAGAAGATGAATCGGTGTAGATCATACTTGAAGTCCCTCAAAATGTTGATGAATTGTCCCTCAAACCATCGACGAACGATCCCTTGAATGGAAGACCAAAAACACGGCCTCTCTACAATATGCAATCGTTCGGTCTTCGTGATCCAGCAACATTTCCAGAGCTAACCGTCGCCACAGAATTAGAGGGAGGATATTAGAACCGCACTGGATTCTAATTATGAGGATTAGAGGATCTAGATCTAGCTCTAATTGGATCAACTAGAACTAGAACTAGAACTAGAGGAGGCTCCAAAACTCGTGTATCCAAAAGTGCCAAAACCTCTAGTATATATAGGCTGGAGGAGGGGGAGGGGTGCCACACAAGGGGGGGGGGAGTTTCCCCCCTTTGATCGACCAAGAGGAGGGGGATTCCCCCTCCAATTCGCCCCCCTTCCTTTCCCCAAGTGGGAAGGGGGCGCCACCTCCTATCGGGCCCAAGTGGTCCAATATGCTTTCAACCACTTGGCCTTTTTAGGCCCGTTGATATTTAAGTAAATACAAAAACCTCCTAATCATATTTAAAGCCTTTTAATAGTAATTTAACATCACCAGAAACTATTTTCACCTGTAACACCCTGGTTTTGGCCCTTTCTTTTTCTTTTTGATTTATTTGGTTTTTGCTCTGATTTTCTTTTGGAGCGGTTCTGTGGACTTGAAACCTGGGAGATCTTCAATTCTTCTCCTCCAAAGTGACTGATCATTCTCAACTCTTTCTCACATCATGTCATCTTCCATTCTAGCCCAACTCCCAAATTCTTTTTTCTCAGGAATATTCCTTTTTCTATTAAAGGAATAGTCCTATTTGCCCTAGGTTGTGAAGCAACCTATATATTTGTCTTCCAAAAAATTCCCAAATAATTCTCATAAATTGTTTGGGTCATATATGCCCCAAATATGTCCAAACTTTTCTGTAGTAGCCCAAAAATAATTCATCAATATTTATTCTTCATTTCTGTCGAGAGTGGCCTTCTGTGAAGGAAGTGCCACCTATATTTTCTTGCTTGCTCCCAAACTTTTTGGGCATCATCTATAATCAAAATCATTGCATCATGCCAAAATTCAGCTCCATTTGCCTAGCCAATATTCCTCAGTGATTTTCCAAAGCATATGTCAGATGGAAGCCTTGTCGAAGGAAGTACTAGCTAGTAGTATCTAAATGAGTTGAAATTTTGCAAGGTCCTTAATGTGCTCATATCATGACCCTCTGTCAAATTTTAGCTCCATCAAATAATCTATGTGAGCACACCATCACATCTTTGCTTCTGTCTATATTTTCAGGTTGTGAAGCAAGTATATTTTATATTGCTGAAAATTTACCACAACATTCTCCTAGCCATAAGACCTCTCTCCACCAAATTTGGGATCAATTCATCTAGCCAATATTTCTCTAAAATTTTCTCAAGTTTCTGGTCAGAGAAGAACACTATGAAGCAAGTACCATTTTGGCAAGTCCAATTGGTATGAAACTTTTACAGCATCTTCATATGTCCAAACCATTATGCCTTGCCAAATTTCATCCCATTTCAACACTCCATGTGAGTACCCCTTCTAAATCAAGTTTCTGGACCAAAATTGCAGTTGCAAAGCAACTATATTAATTTGTGGTCCATTTCTTTCCAAACTTCACAGGATGATAGTCCTTCCTACGCTAAACATCCCACACATCAAGTTTGGCTCTTTTCTCTTCTCTGTTGACCACAGTAACCTGGCCAAGGTTGCTACAGCAAACTTCCAATGAAACCTCACATCTCTCCTTGGTTTCTTTTGTTGATCCTTCACTTCCAGCAGTCTCCAGGGTGGAGAGACAACACGCTAGACATGATTTGACAGCCCCTAGTGTCCCATCTTTGCCATGCCAGGCGGTGAAGACGTGGATTTTTGCCTGTGCGCGCGCTCTAGCAGCATTGGACGCGCTCTGGGCGAAGGACGCGTTGGGCAGCTCCTTCCCGGCGGCGTTCGAGCGTCCCCGAGTGCTGACCTGACTCCCTGCTCTCTCCCATCGCTCTATGATCCTCTTCCCCCCTCCTGTAGCTGCCTTGTCGGCGCTCGTCGCCGTGTGCCCACGGACGCACAGTGCGCCGACCGCCCCTGTTCGTGCTCCGTCCTCTTCCTCCTCTCCCTTGGCTCCATCCTCTGCTTGATGGACGTGTCCTCCCCTCTCCGATCACCTCCACGCCCCCATGAGCCCTTTCCCTGCCCGAGCATCGACTGGACCCAAACGACGACATTCAGCCACGGGCACCTCGCCCTGGCTATTTAAGCCGCCCTAGCCGCGTCTCTCCTCACCATCCACTCCCTCTCATCCCCAGAAGCCTCCCCGACCATCCCACCAAGCTCGAGGAGCTCTCCTTCCGTCAAATGGCCGCCGTGTCCGCCATTTGCCTCGGCCTAAATTCCGGCTACCCGAGCCTCTCCTTTTCCTCCCGACCCACCAGAGCTCTCCCTAGACCACCTCCCATCGCCCCATATACCGCCGCGTCTCCGGGGAGCCAGTAGCCCCGTTCCCCAAACTTGGCTGAGAGCCATGTCCGCTGGAGCCCCCGCCATTGTCGCTCTGGCACTCCTTGGTAGCCATGCCCTACACCATCGGATGCGCCTCTTCGCGCTGAGCTCGCTCATAGGCGGAGCACCGCGGGAGATGCCCGGAGGCGCCGGCAGTTACCGTCGGGGTGAGCCCCTGTCCTCAGCCGAGGGCGGGCATAGCTTGAAGACGACGACCACCTGCCAGTGGACCCCGCCTGTCGGCCTCTGCGCGTTGGCCAGACGACCCCGCTGACGTGTCAAGTGGAGATGCATTCCAGGTAATGCGCTTTCATCTTACTGAAAGCGTATTTTGCTGCTGTGTCGGGCAGAAATATGTTTCCCTAGTCTGTAAGCGTATTTTCTGAAAGTGCGCTTTCCGTTTAATCAGTCAGGGGCCTGTCTGTGAATATTTCTTTTGCATATTAGTCCCTTGTATTCATCTACCCATATCTCCGTGACTGTAACTCTGAATCAGGTGATTCAAAAGCCCACGTTCTTTGTTCATCGAGCCCGTTCCGATGGTATCACTTTCACCAGGTGGTAACATTCCGAAAATGACCATTTGCCCCTACCCTTATTCAGCCCCCTCCAGAGAGAAAGTTCTCCGACGATTCTTTCAGCGAGCTTCTCGCACTTCCACCCAGTGGTTCCATCCCTCCCAGGCAAGCCACACCCTCCATTTGCATGATGGCAATGCAATGCCATGGTTTATTTATTTGAACTTGCTTAAAATATGAATTTAGCTACATATGATTTGTTCATGGCATTTCTTGGGGGTAATACTTGATCTTGCTATTGCCATGATTGTGTCTGGATTTCTAGGGCTAATGTTTTGCAGATTGAGGAGGAGAAGTTGCCTTTGGATTATTAGAGGCTATTATTATTTTTAGTATGATAGTATGTGATATTATGATCTGGAGTATGGTTTGGATTTGAGGATTATCATGTTAATCTATGGTTAATTATCTTGCTCTTACTATTGGTTTAGTAGCATCCTTATGCTTGCATTCATCATTATCTTAGTTAATATGCTATCCTCGGAGTATTATGATTTGACTATATTATACTTTGGATCATTTTTTGGATATTGTTGTAACTTGGATCGCAGGTTGATATGATATTAGAGCATCAATTCTCATAGATCTATCTTGGGGATAAATTTCGTCATTTCGTTGGTCAGGTGCCACCGAACCGGGCTTTTCCAGTGCAACCACATTTGACTTTGTAGGAAGGCCCTAATGCGGTCTACTATCATGCCTCTCGCTGGTGCCACCAACTAGGGAAGGTTATGTGCGTGTGTCGGTGTCGAAACCGGTAGATCTCAGGTAGGGGTTCCCGAACTGTGCGTCTAAGGATCGAAGGTAACCGGAGGCAGGGGACACGATGTTTACCCAGGTTCGGGCCCTCTTAATGGACGTAATACCCTACTTCCTGCTTGATTGACTTTGATGAGTATAGGGGTTACAAGAGTTGATCTACCTCGAGATCGTAATGGCTAAACCCTAGATTTCTAGCCTGTATGATTGTGATTGCCTCTACGGACTAAACCCTCTGGTTTATATATGCACCGGAGGGGGCTAGGGTTGTACAGAGTCGGTTTACAGAGGAAGGAATCTTCATATCACTACAAAAAAAGACACATCCGTGACATTTTGGGCCGAACGAATTTTTTTCCTGTCATACTTATGACACTTCTATGACGATAATTGTGACAAAACCCGATATCATCATAGATGTGGTGGGCCCCTACTTCTATGACAAAAAATCATGACAGAAAATGGCCTTTTCATCCTGGGCGGGCCGGAGACGTAGCTGCATGACATTCTTTGGGCAGTCCATGACGGGGAAAACCGTGGTAGAAGCAAGGGCGAGGAAAATATCGGGGGAGTTCCCGGTTACGGTGGGTGGTCGGGGGCTGAGCGATGCACATTTCTCCCGTACGTACATGCGTGTGTGCGACGCATTGCGCTCTAACTAAACCCGAGCGAGGCGTTGGGCTCTAACTGAACCCGAGCGATTGCACTGCACCATACGCGTTACTGAACCCGAGCGATCGATTGATCCCTTGCTGTTAACTGAACCCAAGTGATTCCTTCGCTACTGCTGCTAACTGAAGCCGATCGAACACTGCTGCCTCCTTCCCTTGATGAACCGTGAGTGTTGTTGGGGGGTTTGGATGAACAGTTCCCGGTGGGGGTTGGATGAACAGGAACCCGTTGGTAGTAGAGGCCGTTGCCGCTGGATGAACAGTACCCCAATCGATCGATCCGGTGGATGAACAGGACCCCGTGCAGGGCTGAATGAACAGGATCCCGTGGAGGGCTGGTTGAACAGTAGCCGGTGGAGGGCTGGTTGAACAGTAGCCGATGGAGGGCTGGATGAACAATAGCCCTGGAGGGGTGGTTGAACAGGACCCCCGTGGAGAGGGCTGGTTGAACAGTAGCCGGTGGAGGAGCGCGGTGTGGAGGCTGGATGAACAGGAGCCCGTGGATGAACAGTCACAGGTGGAGGCTAGAGGAGGTCAACGGTGGATGAACAGTAGCCCGTGGAGGATAAAGGAGGTCGACGGTGGAGATGAACAGTATCCCATGGAGTCCCGTTTTGCGGTACGCCACACCCCTCCTGATGAATAGGACCCCCGTTTCGACCATAGCGCTCCAACACAAGTCCGTTTCCTCCGTTTTGCGGTACGCCACACCCCTCCCGATCAACAGGACCCCGTTTCGACCATAGGAGGTCCGTTTCCTCCGTTTTGCGGTACGCCATACCCCTCCCGATGAACAGGATCCCGTTTCCACCATGGCCGGTCGAACACAAGGCCGTTTCCTCCGTTCTGTGGTACGCCATGCCTCGTTTCCATCGGCTGTTCCGTCCAAGCCGGTTGGCTCCCGATGAACAACACGCGTTCCGTTGACTCCCGATGAACACGATGCATTCTGTTGCCTCCCCATGAACACGACGACGACGCAGTTTCTCCATTCCGACCCAGCCACAGCCATGTACACGAGCCCTGGTCGTACGTATGCGTGAGTAGGCGTTCAGGACCCCGCCCGTATGTACATACGTGGTCGTATTTTCTTTCTTGCACCCTGGCCGCTGTACGTACGTGTACATGCTACGTGCGCACCTCTACTACCACACGTGCGCGCCTCTACTACGATACGTGCCCTTCCTTACATGGCCACGGTTCATCGCTGCAGCCTGCAGACAGACCGATCGACCAGTATGTACGTACACGTTCACGACCAGAATGACAACACTACGTACGCTTCGACCGGGTGGGTCCCGACTGTTAGGCACTTCCTTGCGTGCGAAGATGTAGCTGGTGGGTCCCAGCAGTCAGGGGGCGAATCATTTTTTTTGCCCGTAATATGGACGCACTTCCTTGCGTGCGAAGATGTAGCTGGTGGGTCCTAGCAGTCAGGGGGAGAAAACATTATTTTTTAGGGTAAAAAGGATGCAGATGCATGCATGCGTCCATGGGCGTGGTGCGTCCCCACTGTCAGCCTCTCATATACAGTCATCTTCCGATGACTCTCGGTTGTTGACCACATTGACCACACCGTGCCGAGCGCACCAAGGCCGGTGGATGAGGCGAGGCCCCAGACTAGAACGACCCGGAGATGGGGAAGACGCGGCAGTGGAGTTGCAGCTGGAGAGGAGTGGGAAACTTGACTGGTTCGGGTGCGCGGCAGCACTGCCGCCCACGGGAGACAGGAGCAAGAACAGAGGTTGAAGAAGGAGCATGGCTGTTGGATTAACATCCAACGGTCCAGCTACTAGAATCATTTGTTGATTAAGTTGACAAAGCCCAGCGTACACGTCTGCTTAGTAGGCCCACAAGTCAGCCACCAAATCTGCCAGGCCCCAGCTGTCATCGGGAGGAATGGTTTTTTTTGCATAGCAAGGAGGCACTTCCTTCCCTGCGAAGATACAACTGGTGGGTCCCAGCTGTCAGGGGGAGGAAACAGTTTAATAAGGAGGAACTTTCCTTCTGTGCGACCATGGACCTCGTGGGTCCCAGCTGTCAGGCTCTCCACGTACAGTCCTCTTCCGATGACTCTCGTATGTTGACCACGCCGCGCCGAGCGCACCGAGGCAGTGGACGATGGCGAGGCCCCAGACTGGAACGACCCAGAGATGGGGAAGACGCGGTAGTGGAGTCGCAGACGAAGAGGAGTGGGAAACTTGACTAGTTTGGGTGCGGGGTGGGCCTACACTCGGCATAGAATAATAGGAGGTGCGGAGTGGAGGGATGGCCTGGCCGTCGGCGGGGTAGCGTTTTGCTGAGGCGCGCAAAACAGCGCCGCTGGACACCGGAGGCTGGAGTAGGCGGCCCCGGCAGCGCTGGGGGAAGAAGACGAGAGATTGAAGAAGAATGCCGGCCGTTCGATGTAAATCCAGTGCCTTGTTAGGCTTCGACCTACTGGCCCACATGTCAGCCAGTCCATTTGTTTTTTAGTCCATTTGGTGGGCTGGGTGAAACAATGATGTAGCATCTATGCAACCCATTTATATATATGGTAGAATTAAAAGCCCATTTGCATTTTTCTCGAAATCCGCGGACTTGCTGGGCTGGGTGAAAATATCATGTTGGGCTAGATAGAGAAATGTTATAAAAACATAAACACATTATTGCACGTCTATTACTGCATTGGTCAGTAAAATCTTTGCAAGCTTATGTACGCAATCACTAGGAGTTAACTTGCCAAGTTATATATAAACAATTATTATTATTATTTTGTAAGAACTTTCAACTTACGAAATTAAATATCATTTTAATTTGATGAGTTAATAGTACGTGGGGTATTATTATTTTTTAGGCTAGACGTGGGACAGTTGAGTTGGTTCTAGGGAAAAGTACTGGGAGAAAACTCAGTTTACATTGAAAAAGAAAGTGGGAGAAAATTCAGATATAGGATTAATGAAAACAAAAGATAAAGGAAGTGGGAAGGTCTATAAAATGGTTGGACGAATGACAGGTTTAACGGAACCTTATGTTGTTTCTATTATATATATATGTGTGTGTGTAATAAAATAAGATATAAATATAGGTTCAATTTTGCATTCTTACAGAAAACATAGGTTCAGTTTTGTATTCTTGTAGAAAAATAGAACTGAGATGTGCGTCGTCTTGAAAAAACAAACATAACTTGGGCTGCTGATGTTATAGACAAGCTAGGTTGGGAGGCCCAGAGGCCGCTTGATACCTGTTGGATCCAAAAAATGTTGAAACATGTCGTGGGCTGCCCATGTTAAACAACAAAACCTAGGCCATGGAGCTGGTGGGCACGGGACTGTCATCCTCTCAACGAACAGTCGTCTCCCGATTCCTCTTGTTTTGCTGACCATGTTGGGAACGACAGACGGTGGCGCCGTGGCGAGAGCACCAAGGCGGAGGACGAGATCGAGACCTCGGACCAAACGAACCGGAGCGGGGGAAGACGCAGGCGGAGGGGAGTACGAGGGTTGACTTGTTTGGGTGCAGGGTGGGCCGGTGGAGCTGCCGTCGCCGGACAATGTGTGGCAGTAGAGGGATGGCCTGGCCAACGCCATAGGCTATGATGGCTAGCCGCTGTATAGGAAGAGGACGAAAGATTTTACAAAATAAAGAAATACAAATGTATAGGTGGTTGGTCCCATATGTCTGTGTACGAGACCTGCTGGGTCCACCTGAGAAGGGGAATATGTTGGGAGGAAGGAGATTCAAAGCACGGCAGCCGAGTGAACTAGTTTTTTTTAACGGATAAGTGAACTAGTTACATAAATAAGCAAATAGCAACTAAAAAAAGAAAACAGGTTAATGGGTACTTAAAAGAAATATTTCGGACAAAACAGATAATTATGACACATAGGCTAATGCATGAAACACTCAGATGATAAAGGTGCTTATAAACAGATAAAGTACAACATCTAGACCTTCCTGGCACGCTTGATCATGACGCTGCGGCTGTCCGTGTACTCGTCGGTTATGGGAAGCAGACACGCCCTCATGTCCAAGATCCGCCTGTACATGTCGTAGCATGCGTATGCGTCCTCGGCCGCGTAGGTTATGTAGGCTAGATTCAGAGGTACCTCCCACGTGTTAAGGTCCTTGGTATCGTTGTCTTCTTTCATGTTGGCGTATCAGGGGTCGATGATGGTCTCGGCGAGGTCAACCACGGAGTCCTTCTCCTGCCCGTTGCCGATGATCTTGTATTGCTTCTGGATGTCGACAAGCTTGTTGCACCAGATGGCCGAATCGTTGCGTTCTTCCTTCTCTCCACCATAGTGAAGGTGCAGTCGGTGCTACCGATGAAACAGGCGAATGCTCCAGAACCTCTGATGGCCCTACAGCAGTGGTAGATGAGAACCTCGTCCCGCACACATACCAGGGTGACGGCGATCCGCTGGTCCCTGTCAGGAGACGAATGGATGTGCACAAGGTCTATGATGACCCACAAGTATCGGGGATCTATCATAGTCCTTTCGATAAGTAAGAGTGTGGAACCCAACGAGGAGCAGAAGGAAATGACAAGCAGTTTTCAGTAAGGTATTCTCTACAAGCACTGAAATTATCGGTAACAGATAGTATTGTGATAAGGTAATTTGTAACCGGCAACAAGTAATGAAAGTAAATAAGGTGCAACAAGATGGCCCAATCCTTTTTTTAGCACAGGATAAGCCTGGACAAACTCTTATATGAAGGAAAACGCTCCCGAGGACACATGGGAATTATCGTCAAGCTAGTTTTCATCACGCTCATATGATTCGCGTTCGTTACTTTGATAATTTGATATGTTGGTGGACCGGTGCTTTGGTACTGCCCTTTCTTGGACAAGAATCCCACTTATGATTAACCCCTATTGCAAGCATCCGCAACTACAAAAGAAGTATTAAGGTAAACCTAACCATAGCATGAAACATATGGATCCAAATCAGCCCCTTACGACGCAACACATAAACTAGGGTTTAAGCTTCTGTCACTCTAGCAACCCATCATCTACTTATTACTTCCTAGTGCCTTCCTCTAGGCCCAAACAAAGGTGAAGTGTCATGTAGTCGACGTTCACATAACACCACTAGAGGAAAGACAACATACATCTCATCAAAATATCGAACGAATACCAAATTCACATGACTACTTATAGCAAGACTTCTCCCATGTCCTCAGGAACAAACGTAACTACTCACAAATCATATTCATGTTCATAATCAGAGGGGTATTAATATGCATAAAGGATCTGAACATATGGTCTTCCACCAAATAAACCAACTAGCATCAACTACAAGGAGTAATCAACACTACTAGCAACCCACAGGTACCAATCTGAGGTTTTGAGACAAAGATTGAATACAAGAGATGAACTAGGGTTTGAGAGGAGATGGTGCTGGTGCAGACGTTGATGGAGATTGTCCCCTCCCGATGAGAGGATCGATGGTGACGACGTTGGTGATGATTTCCCCCTCCCGGAGGGATGTTTCCCCGGCAGAACAGCTCCGCCGGAGCCCTAGATTGGTTCCGCCTTGTGGCGGCGGTGTTTCGTCCCGAAAGCTTCCTCCTGATTTTTTCCAGGCTGAAAGACTTCATATAGAAGAAGATGGGCACCGGAGGCCTACCAGGGGGCCCACGAGGCAGGGGGCGCGCCCAGGAGGGTAGGGCCATGCCCCCCACTCTCGTGGATGGTGGGTGGCCCCCCTCTGGTACTTTCTTCGCTCAGTATTTTTTATTAATTCCAAAAACTGCCTCTGTGAAGTTTCAGGACTTTTGGAGCTGTGTAGAATAGGTCTCTAATATTTGCTCCTTTTCCAGCCCAGAATTCCAGCTGCCGGCATTCTCCGTCTTCATGTAAACCTTGTAAAATAAGATAGAATAGGCATAAGTATTGTGACATAAAGTGTAATAACAGCCCATAATGCAATAAATAATGATACAAAAGCATGATGCAAAATGGACGTATCAACTCCCCCAAGCTTAGACCTCGCTTGTCCTCAAGCGAAAACCGATAACGAAAAATATGTCCACATGTTTAGAGATGGAGGTGTCGATAAAACAAAATACGGACATGAGGGCATCATGATCATTCTTATAACAACAACATATATAAATATTTCCATACTATTTCTTATGCTCAAGTAACAATCTATTCACAATGTCAAGTATGAATCAGAAACTTCATTGAAAACTAACAAACTATAATCTCAGTCATTGAAGCAATTGCAATTTATCATAACATCGGAAAGAGTCTATATAAGAGCTTTTCAGCAAGTCCACACACTCAACTATCATTAAGTCTTTCACAATTGCTAACACTCACGCAATACTTATGGTTATGGAGTTTTAATCGGACACAGAGAAAGATAGGGGCTTATAGTGTTGCGTCCCAACCTTTTACCTCAAGGGTAATGTCAACAATAATAGTTCATGCTAACTTACATCCAATTGGATATATATATATATATATATATATATATATATATATATCAGGATCTTTCCAACACAAGGTGCTTGCCAAAGGATAGAATGTAAAAAGGAAAGGTGAAGATCACCATGACTCTTGCATAAGGTATAAGATAAAAGTAAAAGATAGGCCCTTCGCAGAGGGAAGCAGAGGTTGTCATGTGCTTTTATGGTTGTATGCACAAAATCTTAATGCGAAAGAATGTCACTTTATATTGCCACTTGTGATATGGACCTTTATTATGCAGTCCGTCACTTTTATTTCTTCCACATCACAAGATCATATAAAGCTTATTTTCTCCACACTAATAAATCATACATATTTAAAAAGCAATTTTATTGCATGCAACAATGACAACTTACTTGAAGGATCTTACTCAATCCATAGGTAGGTATGGTGGACTCTCATGGCAAAACTGGGTTTTAAGGATATTTGGAAGCACAAGTAGTATCTCTACTTGGTGCAAAGAATTTGGCTAGCATGAGGGGGAAAGGCAAGCTCAACATGTTGGACGATCCATGACAATATACTTTATTTCGGATATAAGAAAACATAACCCATTACGTTGTCTTCCTTGTCCAACATTAACTCTTTATCATGTCATATTTTAATGAGTTCTCACAATCATAAAAGATGTCCAAGATAGTATATTTATATGTGAAAACCTCTCTTTCTTTATTACTTCCTATTAATTGCAACGATGACCAAAACTATGTTTGTCAACTCTCAACAACTTATATTCATCATACTCTTTATATGTGAAGTCATTCCTCTCCATAAGATCAACATGATCTCTTTATTTCTTTTTATTCTTTCTTTTTCTATAATTCCCTCAAGATCATAGCAAGATAATCAAGCCCTTGACTCAACGTTAATCGTTATTATATATAGCTCACAGACTCGATTACATAGAAGGATCATAAAGCAAAACTCAAAACTAAATCATACTAAATCTTTATTCTACTAGATCAAGATATTACTAAAAGGATTGAACTAAGAAAAATGGTAAAGATAGGAGTGTAATGGTGATACGATACCAGGGCACCTCCCCAAGCTTGGCAGTTGCCAAGGGGAGTGCCCATACCCATGTGATTATGTCTCTTTCTTCGGAGGTGGTGATGTGATATTCTTGGCGATGATTCCCCTCATGATATGATTCTCCTCCTCGAGCTTATTGACTTGCTGCTTGAGGTCCATTATTTCCTTACAGAGCTTACGCGCGACGGCTAAAGCTCCTTTCACCCATGGATGTTGCATAGCTGCGGGAGAACAAGTGACACTCTTTTTCATATTTTCATAAGAAAGGAATCTAACATTGGAAGGGATAACCGAGTTTGGAATAGCTGAGCTCTGAGGTTCCCCCATCGTGAGTCTGACTCGGAAACGAGAAGTAACTTCTTGATCTTTCCTCCATGGAATCTATACTTTTCAAGTCGGCCTCCATATCTTCCTCCGTTGATGGCCCAAAGTGGTCAGCATCGCTGTTTGCTCCTGGTCCCGGTGTCGGATGAGACACCCGACTCTCCCCGACTGACTCTTGAGAAGACATCTTGCTCTAATCTGCGGTAGAACAGCTCGAAACAAAAACAGAGGATATTTGCGAGATACGAGAGTCAACACCTTCAGGAGATTATATAATGAATTTTTACCGACGAAAAGAAGTATCGTTCAAGAAAACGGAGTCCGGAGAGCACATGAGGTGCCCATGAGGCAGGGGGCGCGCCCTCCACCCTCGTGGACGCCTCGTGTCCTTCCCGGACTACTTCTTATTTTCCTATTTCCTTAAATATTCCAAAACAGAGAAAAAGTGCTATTAGAACTGTTTTGGAGTCGGTTTACTTACCGTACCACATACCTATTCCTTTTCGGAGTCTGAAATGTTCTGGAAAGTGTCCCTTATGTACTCCTCCGGGGTTACGGTTTCAATAACATTAGTTTCAACATTTATGGGATTACCTGAGATATAATGCTTGATTCTTTAACCGTTCACCACCTTCGGATTTGTGCCTTCGAAGTTGTTGATTTTTATGGCACCGGAACGATAGACTTCCTCGATAACGTAAGGACCTTCCCATTTAGAGAGAAGCTTTCCTACAAAAAATCTTAAATTAGAGTTGAATAGCAAAACATAATCATCTACATTAAACTCACGTTTTAGTATCCTTTTGTCATGCCATCTTTTAACTTTTTCTTTAAACAGTTTGGCATTCTCATAGGCTTGAGTTCTCCATTCATCAAGTGAGCTAATATCAAATAGCCTCTTCTCACCGGCAAGTTTGAAATCATAGTTGAGCTCTTTAATGGCCCAATATGCCTTATGTTCTAGTTCGAGAGGTGAGTGACATGCTTTTCCATAAACCATTTTATATGGAGACATTCCCATAGGATTTTTATATGCAGTTCTATAGGCCCATAATGCATCATCAAGTTTCTTGGACCAATTCTTTCTAGATCTATTAACAGTCTTTTGCAAAATTAATTTGAGCTCTCTATTACTCAATTCTACCTGGCCGCTAGATTGTGGGTGGTAAGGAGATGCAATTCTATGATTAACGTCATACTTAGCAAGCATTTTACGAAAGGCACCATGAATAAAATGTGAACCACCATCAGTCATTAAATATCTAGGGACTCCAAACCTCAGAAAAATAACTTCTTTAAGCATCATAATAGAGGTGTTATTATCAGCACTACTAGTTGGAATAGCTTCTACCCACTTAGTAACGTAATCAACAGCAACTAAAATATGTGTATACCCATTAGAGGAAGGAAACGGTCCCATATAATCAAAGCCCCAAACATCAAATGGTTCAATAACAAGTGAATAATTCTTAGGCATTTCTTGACGTCTACTAATATTACCAATTCTTTGACATTCATCACAAGCCAAGACAAACATACAGGCATCCTTGAAGAGAGTAGGCCAATAAAAACCGGATTGCAATACCTTATGTGCAGTTCTATCTCCAACGTGGTGTACTCCATAAGCCTCGGTGTGACACTTGCGTAGGATCTGTTCCTGTTCATGCTCAGGTACACAATGTCTAATAACACCGTCTACTCCTTATTTATAGAGATGTGGGTCATCCTAGAAGTAATGTCTTAAATCATAGAAAAACTTTTTATTTTGCTGGTATGTGAAACTAGGTGGTATAAATTTAGCAACAATGTAATTAGCATAATCAGCATACCATGGAGCAGTACGAGAAGCATTTATGACAGCTAATTGTTCATCAGGAAAGCTATCATCAATAGGTAGTGGGTCATCAAGAACATTCTCTAACCTAGATAAGTTGTCTGCAACGGGGTTCTCAGCTCCCTTTCTATCAATAATATGCAAATCAAATTCTTGTAGCAAGAGAACCCATCTAATAAGTCTAGGCTTAGCATCTTTCTTTTCCATAAGATATTTAATAGCAGCATGATCAGTGTGAACAGTTACTTTAGAATCAACAATATAAGGTCTGAACTTATCACAAGCAAATACTACCGCTAAGAATTCTTTTTCAGTAGTAGCATAATTTCTCTGGGCACTGTCTAGAGTTTTACTAGCATATTGGATAACATTTAATTTCTTATCAACTCTTTGTCCTAGAACAGCACCTACAGCATATTCCCTAGCATCACACATAATTTCAAAGGGTAAATTCCAATCAGGTGGCTGAACAATAGGTGCAGAAATCAAGGCTTTCTTAAGTATTTCAAATGCTTCTTCACAATCATCATCAAAGACAAAAGGAACATCTTTTTGTAAGAGATTAGTTAGAGGCCTAGAAATTTTAGAGAAGTCCTTAATGAACCTCCTATAAAAACCGGCATGACCAAGGAAACTTCTTATACCTTTAATGTCCTTAGGACACGACATCTTTTCAATAGCATCAACTTTAGCTTTGTCAACTTCAATACCTCTTTCAGAAATTTTATGCCCCAAGACAATGCCTTCATTAACCATAAAGTGGCACTTCTTCCAATTCAAGACAAGATTAGTTTCTTCACATCTCTACAAAACTTGATCAAGGTTGCTCAAGCAATCATCAAAAGAAGTTCCATATACTGAGAAATCATCCATGAAAACCTCAACAATCTTTTCACGAAAATCAGAGAATATAGCCATCATGCATCTTTGAAAAGTAGCAGGTGCATTGCATAAACCAAAAGTCATACGTCTATAAGCAAAGGTACCGAAAGGGCAAGTAAAAGTAGTCTTTTCTTGATCCTCTTTTGACACAGGTATTTGAGAAAAACCAGAATAACCATCTAGAAAGCAAAAATGTGTATGTTTGGACAATCTTTCTAGCATTTGATCAATAAAAGGTAAAGGGTAATGATCCTTTTTAGTAGCTTTATTTAATTTGCAGAAATCAATTACCATCCTATAACTTGTAACAATTCTTTGTGGGATCAATTCATCTTTATCGTTAGGAACAGTAGTAATACCTCCCTTCTTAGGGACACAATGGACATGACTTACCCACTGACTATCAGCAACGGGATAGATTATACCTGCCTCCAGAAGCTTTACTATTTCTTTCCTTACCACTTCTTTCATCTTAGGATTTAACCGTCGTTGGTGATCAACAACCGGTTTAGCATCTTTCTCCAATTTTATTTTGTGCTGGCATAGAGTGGGACTAATGCCCTTAAGATCATCAAGAGTATATCCAATAGCAGCACGGTGCTTCTTCAGAGTTTTCAATAATTTCTTTTCTTCATGCTCTGAAAGGTTAGCACTAATAATAACAGGATATATCTTCTTTTCTTCAAGATAAGCATATTTAAGAGTATCAGGTAGTGGTTTAAGCTCAAACACGGGATCACCCTTGGGTGGAGGAGGATCCCCTAGGATTTCAACAGGCAAGTTGTGTTTCAAAATGGGTCCCTGTTTAAAGAATACTTCATCTATTTCCCTTCTTTCATCCATAAACATATCATTTTCATGGTCTAGCAAATATTGTTCTAAAGGATCATTAGGAGGCACGACAATGGAAGCAAGACCAGTAGTTTCATCTTTACTAGGCAATTCTTCCTCATGGGGTTGTCTACGAAACTTAGCAAAATTAAACTCATGAGACATATCCCCTAGACCAATAGTAACAACATCCTTTTTGCAATCTATCCTAGCATTAACATTATTCAAGAAGGGTCTACCAAATATAATGGGACAAAAGTTATCTTGTGGGGAACCAAGAACAAGAAAATCAGCAGGATATTTAACTTTCCCACACAAGACTTCAACATCTCTAACAATCCCAACTGGTGAAATAGTATCTCTATTGGCAAGCTTAATTGTAACATCAATTTCTTCTATCTCAGCAGGTGCAATATCATGCATAATTTCTTTGTATAAGGAATGGGGTATAGCACTTACACTAGCACCCATATCACATAAGCCATGATAGCAATGATGTCCTATTTTAACAGAAATAACAGGCATGCGTACAACAGGTCTATGTTTATTTTTGGTATCAGGTCTAGCAATTCTAGCAGCTTCATCACAGAAGTAAATAACATGCCCATCAATATTATCGGCCAAGAGATCTTTAACCACATCAATACTAGGTTCAACTTTAATTTTCTCGGGGGGTGTAGGTGTTCTGGTATTACTCTTACGAACCACAGTCGAAGCTTTAGCATGATCCTTTATTCTAACAGGGAAAGGTGGTTTCTCAATATAAGCAGTAGGAACAATAGGATCATTATAAGTGATAGTCTTTTCTTCAACTTTAATAGGTGCAACTACTTTTACTTCAATGGGAGGGTTATATTTAAACCACTTCTCCTTAGGGAGATCAACATGAGTAGCAAATGATTCACAGAAAGAAGCTACTATCTCAGAGTCAAGTCCATATTTAGTGCTAAATTCACGGAAAACATCGGTATCCATAAAAGATTTAACACAATCAAACTTAGGTGTTATACCTGACTCCTTACCTTCGTCGAGGTCCCAATCTTCAGAGTTGCATTTAATTCTTTCCAATAAATCTCATTTGAATTCAATAGTCTTCATCATAAAAGAACCAGTACAAGAAGTATCGACCATGGAGCGATTATTGAGAGAAAGCCGAGCATAATTTTTTTGAATAATAATTTCTCTTGGGAGCTCATGGTTGGGGCATGAATATAACATTGACTTAAGCCTCCCCCAAGCTTGAGCGATGCTTTCTCCTTCGCGAGGCCAAAAATTATATATATAATTGCGATCACGATGAACAAGATGCATAGGATAAAACTTCTGATGAAATTCCAATTTCGATCGGTTGTAGTTCCATGATACCATATCATCACATAGCCTAAACCATGTCAATGCCTTTCCCTTCAAAGATAAAGGGAAGACCTTCTTCTTGATAACATCCTCGGGCATACCTACAAGCTTAAATAATCCACAAACTTCATCCACATAGATTAGGTGCAAATCGGGATGTAATGTTCCATCACCTGTAAAAGGATTAGCTAGCAGTTTCTCTATCATACCCGAAGGAATTTCAAAGTAAACATTTTCAGTAGATTCAGTAGGTTGAGGAGAAACTCTTTGCTCTACTGGTCGGGGTGAAGATACCCTAAACAAGCCCCTCAAAGGATTACTTTCCATAGTAACAAGTGACAGTAAATTTCAGCAGACTATATAAATTTTTCCTTACCAAATTCCACTTACCAATGGCGCTTCACTCCCCGGCAATGGCGCCATAGAAGAGTCTTAATGACCCACAAGTATAGGGGATCTATCGTAGTCCTTTCGATAAGTAAGAATGTCGAACCCAACGAGGAGCAGATGGAAATGACAAGCAGTTTTCAGTAAGGTATTCTCTGCAAGCACTGAAATTATCGGTAAAAGATAGTTTTGCGATAAGGTAATTTGTAACGGGCAACAAGTAATGAAAGTAAATAAGGTGCAGCAAGATGGCCCAATCCTTTTTGTAGCAAAGGACAAGCCTGGACAAACTCTTATATGAAGGAAAACGCTCCCGAGGACACATGGGAATTGTCGTCAAGCTAGTTTTCATCACGGTCATATGATTCCCGTTCGTTACTTTGATAATTTGATATGTGGGTGGACCGGTGCTTGGGTACTGCCCTTTCTTGGACAAGCATCCCACTTATGATTAACCCCTATTGGAAGCATCCGCAACTACAAAAGAAGTATTAAGGTAAACCGAACCATAGCATGAAACATATGGATCCAAATCAGCCCCTTACGACGCAACACATAAACTAGGGTTTAAGCTTCTGTCACTCTAGCAACCCATCATCTACTTATTACTTCCCAATGCCTTCCTCTAGGCCCAAACAAAGGTGAAGTGTCATGTAGTCGACGTTCACATAACACCACTAGAGGAAAGACAACATACATCTCATCAAAATATCGAACGAATACCAAATTCACATGACTACTTATAGCAAGACTTCTCCCATGTCCTCAGGAACAAACGTAACTACTCACAAATCATATTCATGTTCATAATCAGAGGGGTATTAATATGCATAAAGGATCTGAACATATGATCTTCCACCAAATAAACCAACTAGTATCAACTACAAGGAGTAATCAACACTACTAGCAACCCACAGGTACCAATCTGAGGTTTTGAGACAAAGATTGGATACAAGAGATGAACTAGGGTTTGAGAGGAGATGGTGCTGGTGAAGATGTTGATGGAGATTGACCCCCTCCTGATGAGAGGATCGACGGTGATGACGATGGTGATGATTTCCCCCTCCCGAAGGGATGTTTCCCCGGCAGAACAGCTCCGCCGGAGCCCTAGATTGGTTCCGCCTCGTGGCGGCGGTGTTTCGTCCCGAAAGCTTCCTCCTGATTTTTTCCAGGCTGAAAGACTTCATATAGCAGAAGATGGGCACCGGAGGCCTGCCAGGGGGGCCACGAGGCAGGGGGCACGCCCAGGGGGTACGGCGTGCCCCCCACCCTCGTGGATGGTGGGTGGCCCCCCTCTGGTACTTTCTTTGCTCAGTATTTTTTATTAGTTCCAAAAACTGCCTCTGTGAAGTTTCGGGACTTTTGGAGCTGTGCAGAATAGGTCTCTAATATTTCCTCCTTTTCCAGCCCAGAATTCCAGCTGCCGGCTTTCTCCCTCTTCATGTAAACCTTGTAAAATAAGAGAGTATGGGCATAAGTATTGTGACATAAAGTGTAATAACAGCCCATAATGCAATAAATATCGGTACAAAAGCATGATGCAAAATGGACGTATCAGTCTAGTCCTGCAACCTTGTGCTTTCTCGTCCTATAGGTACTGCTTGAACTCGGCGAGGCAGAGCTTCACCGAGTCCGGATCGTTGGTGTACATCACATTCAACTTGGTGCAGCCATAGGACTGAACAGCGAACTCAAAGGGGAACTCCTTGTTGAAGTCCATATCTAGCAGGCTCACCCCTCGGATCGCCATTGGAGTCTCTTCAAGTGAACGAGTGGGTAGGCGGCGGCAGCAGTTCATTTTTCAGCTCTTGGGGAACTGGATTCAACAGTAAAGAAACCTACTCCGGCCACACGTCGGTTCACGAGCGGGTCTGTATTGGTACTGTAATAACAAGAGTTAGTGGTCACTTTACTTAAATTTAATTAGCTTTAATAGAAATTTATAATTAAAAGAAGCAATGCATTGGCTTGTTCTATCAGTGCCATAGGATCGACATGCACACCAATTAGAATTATTATTCTCAAGACGCACATGATCAACACATTTGTCGCACTTTCACACAGATAATACTACCAAGTTTGAACTGTTTGTTATGGTTGTTGTCCTCTGCATCATCATGCCGTGTTTCCCAGCTTGAAAGATTCAGAACCAACAAATAAGATCCAAATAATAAGTACAACAAAGATGCCTACACATCTCATTGATTCCCAGCTTGCAAGATTTATAACCAACAAATAAGATTCAAATAATAAGTACAACAAATATGCCTACACATCTCATTGATTCCCAGCTTGCAAGATTCAAAACCAACCCATTAGAGCCTTTTGATAAAGTGAATATCGGGATTAAATCCATCTTGGCTGGCCGTGTCATACAACCGAAGAACTTGGAGTATGCTCTTGACCGTCACAACATCTGTAGTTGAGTATTCCTATTTGCACAACACAAACAAGAAGAGCATGATTACTATAATAGTGGCACTCCTTGAACTCAACCTGCAGCTCCACTTGGATGAGGCCTGCCTGGAGTTCCATGATTCAATTCATGTGCCTTTTTCTGCAGTTCACCTGAAATGAAGCAAAGATTGCATCATTCAGCTAGCAAGAAGTACTTGCTCTCGTGAGCTGGCAGGTTCTTCTTTAGTACTTGCACTAAAATTGAGGAACATTAAGGTTGGCTGTCCGGCTCATATAAGGTGCAACTATAATTTGCTTATCCTTTTGTGCAGTTCCACTAAAATAAAGTGCCATTGTGGTGACAGTGACGGCTCACCTTGCAAAGGCTAATAAAATGTTGCACGAGATTACCAGCAGAACTTGATGGAGATTTTGGAAACTCCAATCATCATTTTGTGCAGTTCCACCAAAATTGAGAGATGTTGCCCACGTGACATTTTAGTTGAACTGCACAAGACACTCATTAAAAAAAAGTGTTTTGTGCAGTTCACCAAAAGGTCACAATAGAAACAAGGTGAAATGGATATCCCTATCTGCATAAAAAGATAGAAAGTAAACAGTTGTTGGTCAATAAGAATATACGAAACATACACGAAATGAAAAGAAGCATCTTAATTATGTTCATGGCAATCACGCAAGGACAGTAGAAATTTTAAAACGTCATCAATGCTTCATGTTACCGGAAGCATTACGATCAACAATGACATTCGTCAAATATGGGATTACTTTAATGGTGGCATTGCTTGTTTACCAGATACAGTAAATCAACAACAACTAAAGAGTTGGTTTAAGGGCATGGGACCGTGGGGACACCAGGATACTCAGCAGTGTAAAGGAGCAACTTACTTATCATACTGGGGAAAACAGCAGGAGTACCATTTTTAACACAGTTTAGTTGCATCTTATCACTGGAGGCATTAGATTAACAATAACACTGGTTAGACATGTCCCTAAGGCAACAATGTGATCGCTTCATTTTACATGCGCCCTTACATTAACAACAGCAAAAGGTTCGTATAAGGACATGCGAAAGTGGACGCATCAGCACAATGTACCTACAAGGAGGCATAAAGTGGTGATGCCGAGTTTGTTCATGCTATGTGAGGGCAGCAAATCTAATCCTGGAGACCTTTTACTATGTGAGGGTAGCAAACCTAGTCCTGGAGACCTTTTACTATGTGAGGGCAGCAAATCTAATCCTGGAGACCTTTTACTATGTGAGGGCAGCAAATCTAATCCTGAGACCTTTTACTATGTGAGGGCAGCAATTCTAATCCTGGAGACCTTTTACTATGTGAGGGCAACAAATCTAATCCTGGACATACTCTGTTGACTTGTCCACCAGCCGCCAAGTTCTATCCTTTTTTAACCAATAATAGACATGTTCCTTATCCAGTTTGTACTGCGTTTTCCCATTATTTCCCTTTTCAACTAAGAGACCGGTTGGGTATCCGGTCTCTACTACTTTCACCATATTATTTCCTCTTTGAACCAAGTCCTAGATTCATGCGACAACTTTCCCCCTTTCTTTGTTGTTTGAACAAAGTCCTAGATTCGAATGCATGAAGTAGCTTTACCTCTAATAATACTAAAAATTTAGGTGGCTTTGGAAGAGCTAATGGGAGTAGAAAAAGATGCACATGCAGACACGTGGGGAGCTGGGGCAGTAGAGCAAGGCCGCTTTCGAAGAACTTATACCTGAGGGTCGTCGGGATGTCGGCGGCAGGTCGGATCTGCCCACAATACGACAGGGAGGAAGAAGGGTCGGAGGATCTCATGAGCCGGCGCTATGTCGGAGAGAATGGCACGGGCAGAGGATCGGGCCCCTCCGGCAGCTGTGGATTTCCTCCCTCGCCGGTGATGACCGCGTGAACGATGCACCTAGTCCTCTACACACACCAGCCAAAGGGATCCGGCCGGATCTGTGACCAGCGGTGAGCAGAGAGAAAATGTCGCTACCGCTGTCTTGTTTATATCTGGAGAGGATGAGAGAATGAAGAGAGCAACCCTAGTAAAGGAAGCGCTCACGCCCCTGCGTACATATATAGTGGAGTGATTATCTTTTTCTCTCCACAACAAGTGTTTCAATTTGTGTATGTGGCATTAAAGAAAAGAAACTCTCTATTTAAGGTGACTAACTGTACGACTCCTACTTACTACTACTAGTACTCATATTGTTCACTTGTGCTCCCCGTCCCTCCATTCATTGAACAACCCCACGGGTGAATAAACATACAGTACTAGTATTTATATAGAATGAACAAGCTCGAACTATTTTCGCGTAGTTAAAAGTTGAGGGCGGTGCTTTTCCCGGGCAGTACGTGCGGCAGTTTTTGCGTAGGCGGTTTGACAGACAGGCGAGGAGGGTGAGGGAGTAGCGGATTCAACTTACTTACTGCTGGAAAGGTCGGGCTGTGCAATTTGATGGCGCGTTACTGCTGGAAAGACTTGTGATATGACTACTCACTATAGTCATGAATTACTGGCAGTACGACCGGGGTGATGCCCCCCTTCCGTTCCGCACTCTAATCTGGTGCATGACACGTATTACGTCGACCCAGATGCTGCTGGCTCCCCCACATGTCGGCGAAGTAGTACGTAAGAAGGAGCAAAGAATAATGCGGTATAAGTCTTTCTAGAGATTCCAACAAGTCACTACATACGGAGCAAAATGAGTGAATCTACACTCTAAAATATGTCTACATACATCCGTATGTTGTAGTCAATTTGAAATGTCTAAAAAGACTTATATTTAGGAACGGAGGGAGTAGTAGTACTACTACTCACGTCGGAGGAGTGCGAACCACAGCAGCCCAGTGAATCAGTAGTAGAAAACAATGTGCTGATATGGCCATAAAAAACAATGTGCCACGGTCCAGACTGTAGCATGTACAGTACTAGTCCTCTTTGTTTGGATCCCTGAGTTAGAGCTAGCCTCCCTGTCACCTTCGGCACGCGCGAAAACTACCGCACCGAGCTGGTCGACTTCGACATCGCCCGCATCGGCCTCCCGTACAACGCCATCCTCGGGTACCCAGCTCTGGCCCAGTTCATGGCAGCGACCCATCCGGCCTACAACCTCATGAAGATGCCTGGAAGCAAAGGCGTCCTCACCGTCAAGGGGGACGCCAAGGAGGCCTTGACGGCGCTTGAGCTTGCCCTCAAGACCGCCACGGTGGCGCAGCCCGCCGATGCGGGCACCCCCGAGGCCAAGGGAGCCGCACCAACCAAGAAGAAGTAGCTGTTCACCCAAGACAAAGCGGAAACCAAGCAGGAGCCGGTCGATGAGGACGGGTCCTCAGGAGCCACCTTTACCATAGGTGCCGACCTCGACCCCAGCCAAGAGGAAGCACTGGTGAAGTTCTTGCACGCGAACAAGGAAATATTCGTGTGGGAACCCAAGCAGCCGGTGGGGGTCCCAAGAGAGGTGATTCAGCATCACTTGAGGGTGTGCCCCAATGTATGCCCTGTGAAGCAGCGGGCGAGACGGCAGTCCACATAGAAGCAGGCCTTCATCGTCCAAGAAACCCGCAAGTTAGAGGCGGCGGGTGCCATTCGCGAGGTTCGGTACCCCGAATTGCTGGCGGGAAGGAGCGAATGTGCGTCGACTTCACCAACCTCAACAAGGCCTACCCCCAAGATCCGTTCCCGCTTCCACGCATCGACCAGATCGTCGACTCCACCGCCGAGTGCGACCTACTGTGCTTCCTGGATGCGTTTTCAGGGTATCACCAAATCGAGATGGCGGTAGAAGATGTAGAGAAGACAGCCTTCCTGACCCCATGTGGGGTGTACTGCTACACCTGCATGCCCTTCGAACTGCGCAACGCGGGCGCGACCTTTCAGCGGTTGTGCACATCACTTTAGGGCGGCAGCTTGGGAGAAATGCGGAGGCCTACGTCGACGACATTGTGGTGAAGTCTCGGGACGCAAGAACCTTGATCCAAGATTTGGAGGAGACCTTCGCGAGCCTGCGCCAGGTGAACTCGCGACTTAACCCATAGAAGTGCGTGTTCGGTGTCCCTTCCGGCAAGCTGCTGGGATTCCTCGTGTCCCACAGAGGGATCGAGGCGAACCCGGAGAAGATCAAGGCCATTGAAGACATGAGCCCACCGCAGACCCTCAAGGAGATGCAGAAGCTGGCTGGTCGGGTAACTGCGTTGGGACACTTCATCTCCAAGCTGGGAGAGCGCGCCCTGCCCTTCTTCAAGCTGATGAAGAAGAAGGGCCCGTTCGAGTGGACCCCGGAGGCCGACCGAGCTTTTCAAGACCTCAAGAGATACCTGACCAGCCCTCTGGTGATGGTGGCGCCACGACCTCTCGAGCCTCTAGTACTCTATCTTGCCGCCACCTCGTACTCCGCCAGCGCGACGCTGGTGGCAGTTCGGGAAGAGCACCAAGCCAAAGGCGCGTCGTGCCAAGCTACGCCGCCAGCCGGGATGACGCAAGATCAGGAAGGCGCAGCAAGAGCCGTAGCGGCATCAACACAAGACCAAGCTCGGGAGGATGACGCCGCCGAGATTCCCGCAAGCGATCAGGCGTCGGGAGTTCCACAACCTCAGGAGACGCCCCAACTTCCGCAAGACACGAGCCTCACCAACGCGCCAGCCCTCGTCGAGCACCCGGTGTATTTCGTCAGCACGATATTGCGGGACGCGAGAGCACGATATCCCATGCCTCAGAAGCTCCTGCTCGCGCTCTTGGTGGCCTCGTGCAAGTTGCGACACTACTTCCAGGGGCACCCCATCAAGGTCGTCTCAGCCTACCCATTGGAGAGGGTGCTCAGGAGCCCCAACTCTGCTGGAAGGGTTGCTGAGTGGAACATCGAGCTGCAGGCATTCCAGTTGGAGTTCAGCACTACCAGGGTCATCAAGGGAGCCGCACTCGCTGATTTTGTGGCGGAATGGACGGATGCCCCGACGCTTGAAGTAGGCGAGGACCGGTCCACCTCACCGGGAAGTGAAGCACTAGACGGCTGGGTCATGTATTTCGATGGCGCCTTCGCGCACCAGGGCGCGGGGGCTGGAGCAGTACTCATCTCGCCCGCTCAAGACAAACTCTACTACACCATGCAGCTCTGCTTTCAGCAAGGCGAGAAGGTCTCCAACAACATCGCAGAATATGAAGGCCTCGTAGCTGGCCTGAAGGCTACGACAGCTCTGGGGGTGAAGTGCCTCACCGTTAGGGGTGACTCGCAGCTCCTCGTCAACTTATCCAACAAGGTATACGAGCCGAAGGACGAGCACATGGAGGCATACCTCGCGGAGGTGCGCAAGATGGAGAAGCAGTTCCTGGGCCTGGAGTTGCAGCACGTGCCCCGGGGCACCAACAAGGAAGCTGACGACATCGCCAAGAGGGCATCCAAGCGGCAGCCCCAAGAGCCCGGCATCTTTGAGGAACGGCTCTTCAAGCCATCAGCGACACCACCACTTTCAAGAACAGCTCAGCCTCGGGAGGGGCTCCCGCAGCCGCCTGCCACAGGAGCCCCAGCCTGTGGCCCGACCTCAGGAGCGCGCCTGCTCTTGGCGCTCGAGCCCCAAGAGGTATGCTGGACCAAGGAATTCAAGGAATACCTGATGCAAGGGGCGCTGCCGGAGAAGGAGGAGGACGCAGAGTGCGTGACCCGGCAAGCCACGGCATACTGCATCCGGGACGGTGAGTTGTACAGGAAGCGACCAAATGACATTTCACTGTGTTGCATCTCCAGAGACCAGGGAAGGAGTTGCTATCTGACATACACGAAGGGGACTGCGGGCACCACTCGTCATCACGGACCCTCGTCGGCAAGGCATTCCACAGCGGATTCTACTGGCCCACGGCGCTCAAGGACGCAGCCGAGTGATAACCCACAAGTATAGGGGATCAATTGTAGCCTCTTTCGATAAGTAAGAGTGTCGAACCCAACGAGGAGCTAAAGGTAGAAAAAATATTCCCTAAAGTTCTACCGACCACCGATACAACTCTACGCACGCATGACGTTCGCTTTACCTAGAACAAGTATGAAACTAGAAGTACTTTGTTGGTGTTTTTGGATAGGTTTGCAAGAATATAAAGAGGACGTAAATAAAAAGTAGGGGCTGTTTAGATAAAGACACAACTAAAGTAAATATAGCGAGTGTGGAAAAGTGGTGGTAGGAGTTGCGAAATTGTCCCTAAGCAATTGACTACGTTACTAGACCGATAGCAAGTATTATGTGGGAGAGGCCACTTCTAGCATGTCATCCCTTACTTGGAATTCTATGCACTTATGATTGGAACTATTAGCAAGAATCCGCAACTACTAACGTTCATTAAGGTAAAACCCAACCATAGCATTAAGATATATTGGTCCCCCTTCAATCACGTATGCATCAATTTCTATGCTAGGTTGAAGCTTCTGTCACTCTTGCCCTCCAATACATAGTCCTATCAACATACAACTAACCCTATGGTGTGATCCATGTGCGCGCTCATATGATGGGCACCAAAGGAAAGCAACATAACCACAAGAAAATTAAATCAATCATAGCAATTCATCAACCACCGATAGGACAATGAAAATCTACTCAGACATCATAGGATGGCAACACATCATTGGATAATAATATGAAGCATAAAGCACCATGTTCAAGTAGAGGGTACATCGGGTTGTGGGAGAGTGGACCGCTGTAGATAGAGGGGGAAGGTGATGGAGATGTTGGTGAAGATGGCGGAGGTGTTGGTGAAGATCACGGTGATTATGATGGTGGCCACGGCAGCGTTCCGGCACCACCGGAGGAGAGGGGGAGAGGGGGCCCCTTCTTCCTCTTCTTCCTTGACCTCCTCCCTAGATGGAAGAAGGGTTTCCCCTCTGGTCCTTGGCCTCCATGGCATGGGAGGGGTGAAAGCCCCTCCGAGATTGGATCTGTCTCTCTCTGTTTCTGCGTTCTGTTCTGCTGCCCTTTCACCGTTTCGTATATATATGGAGATCCGTAACTCCGATTGGACTGAAACCTTCGCCGTGATTTTTTACCAGAAATTAGCTTTCTTGCGGCTGAAGAAGGGCATCAACCACCTTACGGGTGGACCACGAGGGTCAGGGGCGCACCCAGGGGGATGGGGCGCCCCCTGCCTCGTGCCCACCTCGGACACCGTTCCGCATTGATCTTTCTCCCAGATTTTCCAAATATTCCAAAAATAAGCTCCGTCCGTTTTTATCCCGTTTGGATTCTGTTTGATATGGATATTCTGCGAAACATAAAACATGCAACAGACAGGAATTGGCACTGGGCACTGGATCAATATGTTAGTCCCAAAAATAGTATAAAAAGTTGCCAAAAAGTATATGAAAGTTGCATAATATTGGCATGGAACAATCAAAAATTATAGATACGACGGAGACGTATCAGCATCCCCAAGCTTAATTCCTGCTCGTCCTCGAGTAGGTAAATGATAAAAAAGATAAGTTTTGATGTGGAATGCTACCTAACATAATCTTGATCTTATGTCTAATCATGGCATGCATATTAAGACACGAGTGATTCAAAGCAATAGTCTATCATTTGACATAAAAACAATAATACTTCAAGCCTACTAATAAAGCAATCATGTCTTTTCAAAATAACATGGCCAAAGAAGGTTATCCCTACAAAATCATATAGTCTGGCTATGCTCCATCTTCTTCACACAAAATATTCACATGATGCACAACCCCGATGACAAGCCAAGCAATTGTTTCATACTTTTGACGTTCTCAAACCTTTTCAACTTTCACGCAATACATGAGCGTGAGCCATGGACATAGCACTATAGGTGGAATAGAATATGATGGTGGAGGTTGTGTGGAGAAGACAAAAAAGGAGAAAGTCTCACATCGACGCGACTAATCATCGGGCTATGGAGATGCCCATCAATTGATGTCAATGTGAGGAGTAGGGATTGCCATGCAACAGATGCACTAGAGCTATAAGTATATGAAAGCTCAAACTGAAACTAAGTGGGTGTGCATCCAACTTGCTTGCTCATGAAGACCTAGGGAATTTGAGGAAGCCGATCGTTGGAATATACAAGCCAAGTTCTATAATGAAAATTCCCACTAGTATATGAAAGTGATAACTCAAGAGACTCTCTATATGAAGAACATGGTGCTACTCTGAAGCACAAGTGTGGTAAAAGGATAGTAACATTGCCCCTTCTCTCTTTTTCTCTCATTTTTTTCATTTTTTGTAGGCTTCTTTGGCCACTTTTATTTTGATAACCTCACATGGGACAATGTTCTAATAATGATGATCATCACACTTTTATTTACTTACAAGTCAATATTACAACTCGATCTAGAACAAAGATATGACTCTATATGAATGCCTCCGGCGGTGTACCGGGATGTGCAACGATCTAGCGTAGCAATGACATCAAAAAACGGACAAGCCATGAAAACATCATGCTAGCTATCTTATGATCATGCAAAGCAATATGACAATAAATGCTCAAGTCATGTATATGATGATGATGGAAGTTTCATGGCAATATATCTCGGAATGGCTATGGAAATGCCATGATAGGTAGGTATGGTGGCTGTTTTGAGGAAGATATAAGGAGGTTTATGTGTGATAGAGCGTATCGTATCACGGGGTTTGGATGCACCGGCAAAGTTTGCACCAACTCTCGAGGTGAGAAAGGGCAATGCACGGTACCGAAGAGGCTAGCAATGATGGAAGGTTGAGAGTGCGTATAATCCATGGACTCAACATTAGTCATAAAGAACTCACATACTTATTGCAAAAATCTATTAGTCATCGAAACAAAGTACTACGCGCATGCTCCTAGGGGGATAGATTGGTAGGAAAAGACCATCGCTCGTCCCCGACCGCCACTCATAAGGAAGACAATCAATAAATACCTTTTTTTTGCATGATAATACGTGTCTCATTTATAAGATGAAATCAAGTTACAAGGCACGTACACACCAACCTTACAGACCTAAAAAGATAGGATAAACCTATGCAAAAAACCAGCGCCTATCTTCCTCCTTCGACACCACCGAAGCGACCACCAAAGGGACAGAAGACAGATCACCTCTATACCCGAGCTCGACGCGGCTCCATCACTGATCAGCAGCTTTACGGACCTCCAAAGTTGTTTGCCAGAAGCAAAACCATTGCCGTTGAACGAATCAGACCGGGGCAACATGTCCCCGGACACGCCATCAAGCTCCAGAACTGACATCCCCGCACGACTACAACGTCGGAGGAAGAAACCAGAACTGTCAGCCTCCAACCACAAACCCAGCACAGGATACACCATCTTCCAGCTATGACATGCGCAAACGGCAGTCTGCGCGTACTCCTGGACGACCTCCCGGGCTCCACTCCGACGTTGGAGAAAACGTCGTCGCAACGACGAAGCCCCAGAACACAAGTCCACCACGGGGAAGATGCCGCCGCCACACCATCCCTGCTTGGACACACTTCCGTCCAGATCCCTCACCGACCACAGTGTAGAACACCGCATCGGGGAAGAAACTGAAATACTTTTATTCATCGCCAGATCTGAAGAACGACGAGAAGACCAAGCTGCCGGTCTACAGGACCGAACAACATACGTTGCCATCAACTCCGAGACGCCGCCGTGAAGGTCGCCGCCGGTGTGGGAGTGGAGTTGAGGTATATTTATTTGCCCGGGCGTCGCTCCCACCACCCCAACGGCGCCCTAAGGAGACACTAGACAAACCCTAACTACAGGCCGACATCGAAGCGCCGTGGTCCCCACCTCCTCGCGTGGACGGAGTGGCCAAACGGAAGAGGTAGGGACCGGCGGCGGTCGGTGGAGTTGTCCTCAGATGCGATCGCCTCCACAATCGCTTTTCTCGTGGAGCGAAGCGGTTTTTTCCTGGAGCACGGACGACAATCAATAAATACCTCATGCTCCAACTTTGTTACATAACGGTTCACCATACGTGCATGCTACGGGAATCACAAACCTTAACACAAGTATTTCTACAATCCACAACCACCCACTAGCATGACTCTAATATCACCATCTTTATATCGCAAAACTATTGCAAGGAATCAAACATATCATATTCAGTGATCTACAAGTTTATGTAGGATTTTATGACTAACCATGTGAATGACCAGTTCCTGTCATCTCTCTAAATAGATATAAGTGAAGCAAGAGAGTTTAATTCTTTCTACAAAAGATATGCCCATGCTCTAACAAATATAAGTGAAGCAAAAGAGCATTCTACAAATGGCGGTTTTCTATATAAAGAGAAACAGTCAATCCAAACTTCAAATGATATAAGTGAAGCACATGAAGCATTCTATAAAGCCATACTCAAAAGATATAAGTGAAGTGCAATGAGCATTCTATAAATCAACCAAGGACTATCTCATACCAGCATGGTGCATAAAAGAAAAATGAAAACTAAATGCAAAAGACGCTCTAAGATTTGCACATATCGCATGAACGAAACGAATCCGAAAACATACCGATACTTGTTGAAGAAAGAGGGGAAGCCTTCCGGGGCATCCCCAAGCTTAGACGCTTGAGTCTCCTTGAATATTTACTTGGGGTGCCTCGGGCATCCCCAAGCTTGAGCTCTTGCCTCTCTTCCTTCTTCTCACATCGAAACCTTCTCGATCATCGAACACTTCATCCACACAAAACTTCAACAGAAAACTCGGTAAGATCCGTTAGTATAATAAAGCAAATCACCACTCTAAGTACTGTTGCAAACCAATTCATATTTTATTTTTGCATTGTGTCTACTGTAATATAACATTTTCATGGCTTAATCCACTGATATAAATTGATAGTTTCATCAAAACAAGCAAACTATGCATCAAAAACAGAATCTGTCAAAAACAGAACAGTCTGTAACAATCTGAACATTCACCATACTTCTGGTACTTGAAAAATTCCGCCAAAATTAGAAAAAATAAACAATTTGTACAGAAAGACATTACAGAAAGTCAGAACCATTTGATGTTCCAGTAAAAAATTAAAATTGTTGCACTACAGACAAAGTTTCTGTCCTGCACCGCACAATCCAACAAGCATTGTAAACATCCTAAAGGCAAACCTTGGCACATTATTTTTATAATACAATGGAATTGTACAAGGGTATAATTATTTTTGTTGAAAAGTTTCTGTAATTAAGATTCACAAAGTTTTCGTGAGCATGAACAAAGTTCAAGGAGCTCTCCCACTTCAACAATGCTTGTCTTTCTCACTTTCACTTTCCTTTTTGAAAAAGTTTTGGGTTCCCCTCTTTATTTTTGTTGTTTTTAACTATATGAAAGCACTCAACAGAAATAAATGACTCTCTAAAAATTCCGGGTTGTCTCCCTGGCAGCGCTTTCTTTAAAGCCATTAAGCTAGGCATATAGTGCTCAAGTAGTGAATCCACCCGGATCCCAAGGTATATCAAAGCCAATTTTAATTAGCAATGATTTGTAATTTAGTAGTGAGCACAAAGCAACATATATCATGTAATGACGAAGTATAACTCTCTTCCTATGCATCGGCATGTCATAAAAGAACAATTCATGCACACCTAGTAAAGGCCAATGCATAGTATAAACAGTTTCTTGCAATTTTGTCATGTGGGAAACATAGATAGGTGGAGATATAGTTCCTCTCTCATAATAATTGCAAGTAGGAGCAGCAAGCACATGCATATTATATCTATCAAAATCATCTTGTGAAACGGTATAACGCAACCCATCAATATAATCCTTAATAAGGGTAAACTTCTCCGATATAGTGTAGTTGGGAGAATTCAAAAAGATAATAGGACTATCATGTGTGGGTGCAATAGCAACAATTTCATGTTTAACATAAGGAACTATAGCAAGTTCATCTCCATAAGCATAATTCTTATTGGCATCTTGGCCACAAGCATAGCAAGCATCATCAAAAATGGATATTTCAAGAGAATCAACGGGATCATAACAATCATCATAGCCATCATCCTTCGGTAAGCACGAAGGGAAATTAAACAATGTATGAGTTGAAGAGTTACTCTCATTAGAAGGTGGGCACGGGTAGCTAATCCGCTCTTCCCCCTTTTGTTCTTCGCTCTCCTCCTCGTCTTTTTCATCCAATGAGCTCACAGTTTCATCAACTTCTTCTTCCACAGATTCCTGCAAAATATTAGTCTCTTCTTGGACAGCGGAGACTTTCTCAATAAGTGCATTAATATCGGCATTGTATTCATAATTCTCATAACAATATTTAAGGATAGCTAAATTTTCAGGTCTATAAACCGAACCATCAAAATCTTTAAACATAGATTCAATTTCATAAGCACCCATAAAAGCGACAAATTCTTCTATTTGTTCCACATCATAATAATCATATATACCATTAGCATAAGAAGCTAAGGTTTTATTATCATTAAATTTGCATGAAAAGGGAAGGTGTGGAGCCTTCATCCTAGAGCAACAAGTATAATCATATCTCAAGCATAGTTGCCTAGCATACCACTTCAATATATGAATTTGATCCCATAATAGTTTCCCTTTTTGTGTCAAGCGATAATCCCTAAAGTATTCACGTTGATCCAACGTTACTCCCATTACATAATTGAATGGGGTTTTCTCAGGATTATTAAAGTAGTACATAATATCTTTCACATAACCAGCATCGAGGGTTTTAGGAGGTTCCCATCTCCATGAGCAGCAAGTACACCTAATTTTTTTGGTATTTCGTGTTCCATATCCATAACTAAAGATAGAGAACAACTAAGAACAGCAAATAAAAATTACGTAGTGATAAAGCAAACAAGAACACACGAGAATATTCACCCCACGCAATTGCTCCCCGGCAACGGCGCCAAAAAAGGTCTTCATAACCCACAAGTATAGGGGATCAATTGTAGCCTCTTTCGATAAGTAGGAGTGTCGAACCCAACGAGGAGCTAAAGGTAGAACAAATATTCCCTAAAGTTCTATCGACCACCGATATAATTCTACGCATGCTTGACGTTCGCTTTACCTAGAACAAGTATGAAACTAGAAGTACTTTGAAGGTGTTTTTGGATAGGTTTGCAAGAATATAAAGAGGACATAAATAATAAGTAGGGGCTGTTTAGATAAAGACACAACTAAAGTAAATATAGCGAGTGTGGAAAAGTGGTGGTAGGAGTTGCGAAATTGTCCCTAAGCAATTGACTACGTTACTAGACCGATAGCAAGTATTATGTGGGAGAGGCCACTGCTAGCATGTCATCCCTTACTTGGAACTCTATGCACTTATGATTGGAACTATTAGCAAGAATCCGCAACTACTAACGTTCATTAAGGTAAAACCCAACCATAGGATTAAGATATATTGGTCCCCCTTCAATCACGTATGCATCAATTTCTATGCTAGGTTGAAGCTTCTGTCACTCTTGCCCTCCAATACATAGTCCTATCAACATACAACTAACCCTATGGTGTTATCCATGCGCGCGCTCATATGATGGGCACCAAAGAACAGCAACATAACCACAAGCAAATTAAATCAATCATAGCAATTCATCAACCACCGATAGGACAACGAAAAGCTACTCAGACATCATAGGATGGCAACACATCATTGGATAATAATATGAAGCATAAAGCACCATGTTCAAGTAGAGGGTACAACGGGTTGCGGGAGAGTGGACCGCTGTAGATAGAGGGGGGAAGGAGATGTTGGTGAAGATGGCGGAGGTGTTGGTGAAGATCGCGGTTATGATGATGGTGGCCACGGCAGCGTTCCGGCGCCATCGGAGGAGAGGGGGAGAGGGGCCCCCTTTTTCCTCTTCTTCCTTGACCTCCTCCTTAGATGGAAGAAGGGTTTCCCCTCTGGTCCTTGGCCTCCATGGCATGGGAGGGGCGAAAGCCCCTCCGAGATTGGATCTGTCTTTCTGTCTCTCTCTGTTTCTGCGTTCTGTTCTGCTGCCCTTTCACCGTTTCGTATATATATGGAGATCCGTAACTCCGATTGGACTGAAACCTTGGCCGTGATTTTTACCAAAAATTAGGTTTTTTGCGTCCGAAGAAGGGCATCAACCGCCTTACAGGTGGACCACGAGGGTCAGGGGCGCGCCCAGGGGGTGGGGCGCGCCCCCCTGCCTCGTGCCTACCTCGGACACCGTTTCGTGTTGATCTTTCTCCCAGATTTTCCAAATATTCCAAAAATAAGCTCCGTCCGTTTTATCCCGTTTGAATTCCGTTTGATATGGATATGCTGCGAAACATAAAACATGCAACAGATAGGAACTGGCACTGGGCACTGGATCAATATGTTAGTCCTAAAAATAGTATAAAAAGTTGCCAAAAAGTATATGAAAGTTGCATAATATTGGCATGGAACAATCAAAATTTATAGATACGACGGAGACGTATCACCGAGCTGGTGAAGTCCTGTGAAGCCTGCCAGTTCCACGCCAAGTAGATCCATCAGCCGGCTCAGGGCCTCCAGACCATCCCACTCACATGGCCGTTCGTGGTCTGGGGTATGGATATCTTGGGCCCGTTCCCTCAAGCGCATGGGGGCTACCGCTACCTCTACGTTGCCATTGACAAGTTCACCAAGTGGGCGGAGGTGAAAGCCGTCCGCACCATCCCAGCTGGTTCCGCGGTCAAGTTTATCAAGGGTCTCGTGAGCTGCTTCGGGGTCCCCAACCGCATCATCACTGATAACGGCTCGCAGTTCACCAGTAATCTCTTCAAAACATACTGTGCTAACCTTGGAACGCAGATCTGCTACGCTTCGGTGGCGCACCCCAGGAGCAATGGTCAGGCCGAACACGCCAACGCGGAGGTCCTGAGGGGCCTCAAGACCAGGACTTTCAAGAAGAAGCTGGAGGCCTGCGGCAGGGGCTGGTATGACGAGCTCCAGTCTGTGCTGTGGTCCATCCGCACCACCGCCACCAAGCCGACGGGCGAGACCCCGTTCTTCCTCGTCAACAGAGCAGAAGCAGTCCTCCCTCACAAGGTCAAGCATCGCACCTCACGGGTCCATGCGTTTGATGAAATGCAACAGGATACCACACGGGGGATGGACCTCGTGCTGGGGGAGGAACGCCGCCGCGAAGCCGCACTACGGGCGGCAAGGTATCAGCAGGCGCTGCGGCGATACCACTGCCGCAACATCCGCTCCAGGAGGCTCGAGACGGGCGACCTCGTCCTGAGGCGGGTCCTCTCCAGGGAGGGGCTGCATAAGCTCTCACCCATGTGGGAGGGCCCGTTCAGGGTCGTCCATGTCTCCAGGCCTGGCGCCGCGCGCCTGGAAACACAGGACGGGGTGCCCATCCAGAATGCCTGGAACATCCAGCACCTCCGGAAGTTCTACCCATGAAGCAAGGCCCAGTGCCTGTGAAGAAGGCCCAGTGCCTGTGAAGATCGCCGCCCGGGACACTCTCACGTAATAATGAGTGGGGCTGTACAAGCCCCGGAGTCTCAGGAGTGCTGCCCTCGGGCCTCGGGGGCTCCCTCCCACGTCTTAGTGGCAGCACTTAGCTCCGCGCTGGTGAGAAGACTTGAAGACTAGACTAGGTGCCGGACGCGGCTTTTCATTTGCTTTCCGTAGTTGGCTCGCCTTCTTTTAATTGAAGTTTGCTTCTGGTGTTCCTTGCTGATTTGGTTCCGTCGCCTTTTGCCGCTATTTCTGACTCTAGTTAACCTGTTTTCTCTTTCCCGCATACCTCGCGAGGGGGCTAGGCAGGTGCCCTCGCGAGCGTTTTTTCCTTCTCTCTGCCTTCCATCTGCTTTCTCACGAGGCACCCTCGCTCGAGCCCACAAGCTGGCGCATCTTTCCTAATCCGTGCCCCTCGGGTACCGCGATATGAAGCACTGGGTTAAGGCTTGGGTGAATGATAAGTCTCCTAGCGAGCTTCCTAACGAATTTTTTGCAGTTCCTGAGCGACCACTGAGTCATGACGGGCACCAGGAAACAAGTGCCTCGTGAAGAGGAGGCTACCCCAAACGTACCAAGGTAAGTTGTTTCCACACAAAACAATGGCACAGCACGGCATAACATGGTGATTGAGGAATCACGCTTCGATACACGCCCCTCTGGGGCCCATACTGGTTCCTTTTTTATACTGGAAGAAAAGGAAGAACAAAATAAAAGCGGTGCTCGCCCCCACAGTGGTTCAAGGGGGCGGGCCCTTTGCGACGTTCTGAGCTCAGCCGGATCCCTCCTCGCGCTTCACAGAGGCGCGGCGACGAGACGACCCGCTGCCACCTTCGAAGCGGTCGCGGCGGTGTGGCGGATGGTCGTAGCCACCACTGCTGGAGCTGTCGCTAGAGGAAGAGCCACCGTAGCTGGACGAGATGCAGTCGGCACTAAGGGCGGGTTCGACCTCCTCCCCGTCCCGACCATCGCCAAGGCCGAGCACCTCCTCGCCGTCGTTCACCTCGGGGCAGCACCTGGCGCGGCGACCATCTTCCCCAAACACCCTCACGTAGAGGGTCACATCACCGTCGTACTTGAAATGGAGGGTGCACCGCCTGCCCAGGCCGCGCGCGCGGGTGAACGTCTGCCAACCGTGGGCCAGAGCTATGTTGCCCACGAGGGAGACCTCGATCGCAACCCAAGAAGCCCTGCTGCAGCAACCGTCTGCCTGCAGCCAGAGCCCACCTGGACCGGAGGCTGGCAGCTCGTCGACGAAGAAGTGCGAAAGCTGAAGCCAGTTGCCGGCCGGATCCTCCGACCAGACGACGAACTCCGGCAGCACCTCCGCCGAGTGGAAGCGCGGCCGGGGAGGCCGTGCAACCATGGCACGTCTCCTCTCATCGGCAAGGCTGCCACGATCGGAACGACCCCTACCACTCGCAGCGGCGCCACCGCGGGAGCAAGGGGCCGTGGCGGGGGTCGCGGTGTGCTTGCGGGGACGGCCGCGTCCATGCTTGGGCGCCGGGGAGCCGGGCCCCTCGCGACAGGCCTTACCCTTCTCCGTGGCAGAGAACCTCTTCGACAGCGCCATTGCTACTAGCAGAGGAGCAAGGAGGAAGAAGCAAGCGCACTAGGAAGAGATGGGCGACGGGGGCTCTGCCCCCCTCCCCATTTATAGCGGGAGAAGTCCAACCGGGGCCTCCCACGATCACAAGTAATGATGGTTTTCCCTCGCGTGTCGCAGGGACTTGTCAAATCGGGCAGTTGCTGAGGCAGCGTGGGGAAGCGGAGACGCCCACGTCCAATCAACCGCCATGCGTCGACCAAGGCCGCAGGCTATTGGGGGCCCGCGGTGCTCCGCACTTGACCTTTGGCTTCGCCTCGAAGCCAAGCCCGAGCGCGCCTTGGGCCCGGGGGTACTGTCGGTGTTCTGGGAACGGGGGTCCCCAGACATGCCTGCCTGCAGCCCACGGCGTGGCTCAGCGCGTGGGCCCGTATGGCCCATCTTCATCAACAAGGCATTGAAGACCCTTGCGAGGGGCCAAGCCTCGCGAGGCGGACGACACAAGACCTCCTCAGGAGCGGCCTCACCAGGTTGGCTCGCGAGGGGCGGAGAGATCAAGGCAAGGCAAACCTCGTGAGGTTCTCGTGACATGAGCCATGACGATCAAGATCAGGCGGGCGCCAGCGCGCGCACTGTCCTTGTTTCCCCTTTGGTGCTAAGGAAGCGAGCACAGGCGCGGAGTACCAAGGGATCAAGCAAAGGTTTCCATATCGGTGCAACGAGACCAAGACCAGCAGGACGGCAAGATGGAGGTCACCATGGAGCTCGGGGTGGCGACACCACCAGAGCCTTTTGTAGGCGAAGACCGCTTTTATCCAGATAAGTTGTACTAGTTGTCCCTTTCCAATTGGCCGTTGTTG
Source organism: Aegilops tauschii subsp. strangulata (assembly GCF_002575655.3). Lineage (NCBI taxonomy): Eukaryota > Viridiplantae > Streptophyta > Magnoliopsida > Poales > Poaceae > Aegilops > Aegilops tauschii. The sequence goes on from NC_053036.3 coordinate 498,965,760, forward strand.
GCTCCCTTCCAGCTCAATATTTGGGGAGAGGACCAGGGCCTCTATAAATAGGACCAGCCACCACGGTAGGAGGGAGAGGAATCCTCACCCACACACAGAGCGCAAGAACACCTCAACCTCAGGAGGCTATTCTTCCCCTTGTAACTGTTCATCCATAGCCCAAGAGGCAATCCACCACCACCACACTGGAGAAGGGTATTGCACCACAACGGTGGCCCGAACCAGTATAAATATTGAGTCCCTCGTGTTGTGAGTTTGTTGAGTTTGCCCTTGAGATCTTAGCAAGATAGGACGTGGATCGGTAGGGGGAGAACTTCGCACGCACCCCAGAGTTTGAACCTTAAGGGTTTTGCCAGAACCCGTGATCCGACATTTGGCGCGCCAGGTAGGGGTGCGCCGTAGTTTCCCTCCCGTCGATCTGCACTCCGCCACCACCGCGCTCCACCCTCATGGCAGGCGTCTCGCTCCCGGCTCCGGCGGCCGACACCGATGACGGGGCCAGGGGGCTCCGAGCCCTGGCCCCCGCCTTGCGGCGGGTGCAGTGGCCGCCCAAGTTCAATCCGGAGATGCCGTCATGCAACAACGGTGCGGCGGACCCGTCAGCTTTCCTGCTGACATATGAGGAGGCCGTCCTCGAGGCCGGGGGCGACGACAAGGTCATGGCCAATTGGCTTCCTATGGACCTCACTGGCGCGCCACGCGCATGGCTGCTTAACCTCCCCGGATCCACAGTGGCATCTTGGGAGGAGCTGCGCGGCCTCTTCACTGCGCGCTATGCGGCACAGGCGCACCACGTGGTCGCGGCCCTGCTGGGTGGTTCTCAAGCACCGCCTTTAGATCGCCACATCAAGCCATTCCTTCACCAAATCAGTGCCATTTCCTAGTGCTCGGGGGCTCCGCCGGGCTGGGCTGTGCCCGAGGCCGACCTCACCTTCGACTCGGAAGACCACCCCGTCACCACCGCCGGCCCGGGTATGCTCCCGATGCTTTGCACGCCCACTATTTGCAACATGGCCGTTACCAAGACCCTCATCAACGGCGGCGCCGGCCTCAACGTGCTCTCCGTCGAGGCCTTCAGCCTTCTTCACGTACCGCTCGAGCGGCTCAACCTCAACAAGCCTTTCTCAGGAGTTGGCGGCGGCGCCGCCCACTCCCTGGGGTAGATTCGCCTCCCTGTCACCTTCGGCACGCGCGACAACTACCGCACCGAGCTGGTCAACTTCAACATCGCCCGCATCAGCCTCCCGTACAACGCCATCCTTGGGTACCCAGCTCTAGCCCAGTTCATGGCAGTGACCCATCCGACATACAACCTCATGAAGATGCCTGGAAGCAAAGGCGTCCTCACCGTCAAGGGGGGCACCAAGGAGGCCTTGACGGCGCTTAAGGTTGCCCTCAAGACCGCCGCGGCGGTGCAGCCCGCCGGTGCGGGCACCCCCGAGGCCAAGGGAGCCGCACCAACCAAGAAGAAGCAGTTGTTCACCCAAGACAAAGCGGAAACCAAGCAGGAGCCGGTCGATGAGGACGGGTCCTCAGGAGCCACCTTTACCATAGGTGCCGGCCTCGACCCAAGCCAAGAGGAAGCACTGGTGAAGTTCTTGCCCGCGAACAAGGAAATATTTGCATGGGAACCCAAGCAGCTGGTGGGGGTCCCAGGAGAGGTGATTCAGCATCACTTGAGGGTGTGCCCCAATGTACGCCCTGTGAAGCAGCGGGCGAGACGGCAGTCCACGTAGAAGCAGGCCTTCATCGTCCAAGAAACCCGCAAGTTAGAGGCGGCGGGTGCCATTCGCGAGGTTAGGTACCCCGACTGGCTGGCAAACCCCGTCGTTGTGCCGAAGAAAGGCGGGAAGGAGCGAATGTGCGTCGACTTCACCAAACTCAACAACGCCTGCCCCCAAGATCCGTTCCAGCTTCCACGCATCGACTAGATCGTCGACTGCACTGCCGAGTGCGACCTACTGTGCTTCCTTGATGCATTTTCAGGGTATCACCAAATCAAGATGGCGGTAGAAGATGTAGAGAAGACAACCTTCCTGACCCCATGTGGGGTGTACTACTACACTTGCATGCCCTTCGGACTGCGCAACGCGGGCGCGACCTTTCAGCGGTTGATGCACATCACTTTAGGGCGGCAGCTCGGGAGAAACGCGAAGGCCTACATTGACGACATTGTCGTGAAGTCTCGGGAGGCAAGAACCTTGATCCAAGATCTGGAGGAGACCTTCGCGAGCTTGCACCAGGTGAACTTGCGACTTGATACGTCTCCAACGTATCTATAATTTTTGATTGCTTCATGCTATATTATATTTTGTTTTGGATGATTAATGGGCTTTGTTATACACTTTTATATTATTTTTGGGACTAACCTATTAACCGGAGGCCCAGCCCAGAATTGCTGTTTTTTGCCTATTTTAGTGTTTCACATAAAAAGAATATCAAATGTAGTCCAAACAGAATGAAACCTTTGGGAACGTGATTTTCGGAACAAAAGTGATCCAGAGGACTTGGACCCTACGTCAAGAAAGCAACCAGGAGGGCACGAGGTAGGGGGCGCGCCTACACCCTTGGGCGTGCCCTCCACACTCGTGGGGCCCAAGTTGGTACACCGACGTACTTCTTCCTCCTATATATACCTACGTACCCCAAACCAACAGAAGCATCCACGAAAACCTAATTCCACCGCCGCAACCTTCTGTACCCGTGAGATCCCATCCTGGGGCCTTTTCTGGCGTCCCGCCGGAGGGGGCATTGATCACGGAGGGCCTCTACATCAACACCATAGCCTCTCCGATGATGTGTGAGTAGTGACCTTCGGGTCCATAGTTATTAGCTAGATGGCTTCTTCTCTCTTTTTGGATCTCAATACAATGTTCTCCCCCTCTCTTGTGGAGATCTATTCGATGTAATCTTCTTTTGCGGTGTGTTTGTTGAGACCGATGAATTCTGGGTTTATGATCAAGTTTATCTATGAAAAATATTTGAATCTTCTCTGAATTCTTTTATGTATGATTGGTTATCTTTGCAAGTCTCTTCGAATTATCAGTTTGGTTTGGCCTACTAGATTGATCTTTCTTGCAATGGGAGAAGTGCTTAGCTTTGGGTTCAATCTTGCGGTGTCCTTTCCCAGTGACAGTAGGGGCAGCAAGGCACGTATTGTATTGTTGCCATCGAGGATAACAAGATGGAGTTTATTTCATATTGCATGAGTTTATCCCTCTACATCATGTCATCTTGCTTAAAGCGTTACTCTGTTCTTATGAACTTAATACTCTAGATGCATGCTGGATAGCGGTCGATGTGTGGAGTAATAGTAGTAGATCCAGGCAGGAGTCGGTCTACTTGTCTCGGACGTGATGCCTATATACATGATCATACCTAGATATTCTCATAACTATGCTCAATTCTATCAATTGCTCAACATTAATTTGTTCACCAACCGTAATACTTATGCTCTTGAGAGAAGCCACTAGTGAAACCTATGCCCCCCATGTCTATTTTCTATCATATTAATCTCCCGACAACAAGCTATTTCTGGCACCATTTATTTTACTTTTATTTTACTTTGCATATTTATTATAAAAATACCAAAAAAATTATCTTATCATATCTATCAGATCTCACTTTCGTAAGTGACCGTGAAGGGATTGACAACCCCTTTATTGCGTTGGTTGCGAGGTTTTTATTTGTTTGTGTAGGTGCGAGGGACTCGTGCGTGGCCTCCTACTGGATTGATACCTTGGTTCTCAAAAACTTTGGGAAATACTTACGCTACTTTACTACATCACCCTTTCCTCTTCGAGGGAAAACCAACGCAGTGCTCAAGAGGTAGCAAGAAGGATTTCTGGTGCCGTTGCCGGGGAGTCTACGCAAAAGTCAACATACCAAGTGCCCATCACAAACTCTTATCTCCCGCATTACATTATTTGCCATTTGCCTCTCGTTTTCCTCTCCCCCACTTCACCCTTGCCGTTTGATTCGCTCTCTCTTTTCCGTTCGCCTCCTTCTTTCTTTATGCCCGTCGCACTTTCTGCTGTTATGTCTGAAATTGGGGAAATTATTGTCGATATGGACAATAATAATAACCTGGAAAATTCTGATGCTCTTGCTGAAGAACCCCCTATCTTACATACAAAAAATTTCCGAATCGGTAGCGGTAATATTATTGGAAAAGGAGTTATCCAAGATTTCTTTACTTGTGCTGGTGCTTTGCCTTCTATGGGTAGTTCTATTCTTCATAGAACTAGTAGTCTTGTGGACGCTATCGCCATGCTTGTAGTTGAACTTGAAAGGCAATTTATGCACGTGCATCCTCGCATACAAAGAATTTTCCTAGAATTTTCTAATATTGAGCATTCTTCTGTTAAGCATGCCGCTACTATCTTTATGGCTCATGAGTTCAGATTTATAATAAAAGAGGCCAAAGAAATCTTTGCGCACTATAGAGTGGACGCTGGGCGTCCTCCCATAGAGGCTATCCTCTTTGATCAAGAGGAAATAATGCGTTTTCAATCTCTAGATTATGTTGCTTTTAATGAAAACCTTAGAAAAAGGGTTCCTACCAATGTTCTAGTTGATAGAATTTCTGAACTTAATAATGATTTTGTTATTCGAAATAATGAGCTAGGATACTCTCTCGAGTATAGGCTCACAAAGTTCTGCCAAAAGAATGCTTATAATGATTAATTGGTTGTGCAATACGAAGGGCCGAAGGAGGAACCTATACCTCCCAAAGTTGATCTTGGGGACTTCTGTCCCATTAAATTTAGCCCTTTTGATTACTTTTGCTTGCCTCAAAGAAAACTTGCTGCTGAACGTAGAGAATATGAAATGAGTTTTCGTGATCTATCCTATTATTATGGCAATACCTAGATCTATCCTTGCTTTTATGCCTAGCTAGGGGCGTTAAACGATAGCGCTTGTTGGGAGGCAACGCAATTTTATTTTTTATTTTTTGCTTTTTGCTTCTGTTTAGGAATAAATTTTTGATCTAGCCTCTGGTTAGGTTTGTTTTTATGTTTTAGTTAGTGTTTGTGCCAAGTTAAACCTATAGGATCTTCTTGGATGATAGTTATTTGATCTTGCTGAAAATTCCAGAAACTTTCTGTTCACGAAAACAATTGTTAAAATTCACCAGAACGTGATAAAAGATTGATTCCAATTTCTTCTGATCAATAAACAAATTTTCTAGGTCTTCCTATTTTGGCTGAATTTTTTGAGTTCCAGAAGTTTGCGTTAGTTACAGATTACTACATACTGTTCTGTTTTTGACAGATTATTTTTTTCGTGTGTTGTTTGCTTATTTTGATGAATCTATGGCTAATAAAATAGTTTATAAACCATAGAGAAGTTGGAATACAGTAGGTTTAACACCAATATAAATAAAGAATGAGTTCATTACAGTACCTTGAAGTGGTGTTTTGTTTTCTTTCGCTAACGGAGCTCACGAGATTTTCCGTTAAGTTTTGTGTTGTGAAGTTTTCAAGTTTTGGGTAAAAGATTTGATGGATTATGGAACAAGGAGTGGCAAGAGCCTAATCTTGGGGATGCCCATGGCACCCCAAGACAATCTAAGGACACCAAAAAGCCAAAGTTTGGGGATGCCCCGGAAGGCATCCCCTCTTTCGTCTACTTCCATCGGTAACTTTACTTGGAGCTATATTTTTATTCACCACATGATAAGTGTTTTGCTTGGAGCGTCTTGTATGATTTGAGTATTTATTTGTTAGTTTGCCACAATCATCTTTGCTGTACACACCTTTTGAGAGAGACACATATGATTCGGAATTTATTAGAATACTCTATGCGCTTCGCTTATATCTTTTGAGCTATATAGTTTTTGCTCTAGTGCTTCACTTATATCTTTTAGAGCATGGCGGTGGTTTCGTTTTATAGAAACTATTATTCTCTCATGCTTCACTTATATTATTTTGAGAGTCTTAAACAGCACGGTAATTTGCTTAAATAGCAAAATTAATCCTAATATGTTAGGTATGCAAAACTAGTAAAAAACTTTCTTATGAGTGTATTGAATACTAACAGAAGTTTGATGCTTGATGATTGTATTGAGATATGGAGGTAGTGATATTAAAGTTGTGCTAGTTGAGTAGTTGTGGAATTGAGAAATACTTGTGTTGAAGTTTGCAAGTCCCGTAGCATGCACGTATGGTAAACGTTATGTAACAAATTTGAAACATGAGGTGTTCTTTGATTGTCTTCCTTACGAGTGGCGGTCGGGGACGAGCGATGGTCTTTTCCTACCAATCTATCCCCCTAGGAGCATGCGTGTAATGCTTGGTTTTTGATGACTTGTAGATTTTTGCAATAAGTATATGAGTTCTTTATGACTAATGTTGAGTCCATGGATTATACGCACTTTTACCCTTCCATCATTGCTAGCCTCTTCGGTACCGTGCATTGCCCTTTCTCACATTGAGAGTTGGTGCAAACTTCGCCGGTGCATCCAAACCCCGTGATATGATACGCTCTGTCACACATAAACCTGCTTATATCTTCCTCAAAATAGCCACCATACCTACCTATTATGGCATTTCCATAGCCATTCCGAGATATATTGCCATGCAACTTTCCACCGTTCCGTTTATCATGACACGTTCATCATTGTCATATTGCTTTGCATGATCATGTAGTTGACATCGTATTTGTGGAAAAGCCACCGTTCATAATTTTTCATACATGTCACTCTTGATTCATTGCCTATCCCGGTATACCGCTAGAGGCATTCATATAGAGTCATACTTTGTTCTAGTATCGAGTTGTAATCATTGAGTTGTAAATGAATAGAAGTGTGATGATCATCATTCATAGAGCATTCTCCCAATAATAATAAAAAGGAGAAAGGCCAAAAAAAGAAGAAGGCCCAAAAAAATAAAAAATAAAATAAAAAGGGACAATGCTACTATCCTTTTCCACACTTGTGCCTCAAAGTAGCACCATGATCTTCATGATAGAGAGTCTCTTGTTTTGTCACTTTCATATACTAGTGGGAATTTTTCATTATAGAACTTGGCTTGTATATTCCAACAATGGGCTTCCTCAAATGCCCTAGGTCTTCGTGAGCAAGCAAGTTGGATGCACACCCACTTAGTTTCTTTTGTTGAGCTTTCATACATTTATAGCAATAGTGCATCTGTTGCATGGCAATCCCTACTCCTTGCATTAACATCAATCGATGGGCATCTCCATAGCCCGTTGATTAGCCGCGTTGATGTGAAACTTTCTCCTTTTTTGTCTTCTCCACATAACCCCCATCATTATATTCTATTCCACCCATAGTGCTATATCCATGGCTCACGCTCATGTATTGCGTGAAGGTTGAAAAAGTTTGAGATTACTAAAGTAGGAAACAATTGCTTGGCTTGTCATCGGGGTTGTGCATGATGAGAGCATTTTTGTGTGACGAAAATGGAACATGACTAAACTATATGATTTTGTAGGGATGAACTTTCTTTGGCCATGTTATTTTGAGAAGACATAATTGCTTAGTTAGTATGCTTGAAGTATTATTACTTTTATGTCAATATTAAACTTTTATCTTGAATCTTTCGGATCTGAATATTCATACAACAATTAAGAGGGTTACATTAAAAAATTATGCCAAGTAGCATTCCGCATCAAAAAATTTGTTTTTATCATTTACCTACTCGAGGACGAGCAGGAATTAAGCTTGGGGATGCTTGATACGTCTCCAACGTATCTATAATTTTTGATTGCTTCATGCTATATTATATTCTGTTTTGGATGACTAATGGGCTTTGTTATACACTTTTATATTATTTTTGGGACTAACCTATTAACCGGAGGCCCAGCCCAGAATTGCTGTTTTTTGCCTATTTGAGTGTTTCGCAGAAAAATAATATCAAACGGAGTCCAAACGGAATGAAACCTTCGGGAACGTGATTTTCGGAACAAACGTGATCCAGAGGACTTGGACCCTACGTCAAGAAAGCAACCAGGAGGGCACGAGGTAGGGGGGCGCGCCCTCCACCCTCGTGGGGCCCATGTTGCTCCACCGATGTACTTCTTCCTCCTATATATACTTACGTACCCCCAAACCAATAGAAGCATCCACGAAAACCTAATTCCACCGCAGCAACCTTCTGTACCCGTGAGATCCCATCTTGGGGCCTTTTCCGGCGTCCCGCCGGAGGGGGCATTGATCATGGAGGGCTTCTACATCAACACCATAGCCTCTCTGATGATGTGTGAGTAGTTTACCTCAGACCTTCGGGTCCATAGTTATTAGCTAGATGGCTTCTTCTCTCTTTTTGGATCTCAATACAATGTTCTCCCCCTCTCTTGTGGAGATCTATTCGATGTAATCTTCTTTTGCGGTGTGTTTGTTGAGACCGATGAATTGTGGGTTTATGATCAAGTTTATCTATGAACAATATTTGAATCTTCTCTGAATTATTTTATGTATGATTGGTTATCTTTGCAAGTCTCTTCGAATTATCAGTTTGGTCTGGCCTACTAGATTGATCTTTCTTGCAATGGGAGAAGTGCTTAGCTTTGGGTTCAATCTTGCGGTGTACTTTCCCAGTGACAGTAGGGGCAGCAAGGCACGTATTGTATTGTTGCCATCGAGGATAACAAGATGGGGTTTATTTCATATTGCATGAGTTTATCCCTCTACATCATGTCATCTTGCTTAAAGCGTTACTCTGTTCTTATGAACTTAATACTCTAGATGCATGCTGGATAGCGGTCGATGTGTGGAGTAATAGTAGTAGATCCAGGCAGGAGTCAGTCTACTTGTCTCGGACATGATGCCTATATACATGATCATACCTAGATATTCTCATATCTATGCTCAATTCTATCAATTGCTCAACAGTAATTTGTTCACCCACCATAATACTTATGCTCTTGAGAGAAGCCACTAGAGAAACCTATGGCCCCCGGGTCTATTTTCTATCATATTAATCTCCCGACAACAAGCTATTTCTGGCACCATTTATTTTGCTTTTATTTTACTTTGCATCTTTATCATAAAAATACCAAAAATATTATCTTATCATATCTATCAGATCTCACTTTCGTAAGTGACCGTGAAGGGATTGACAACCCCTTTATTGCGTTGGTTGCGAGGTTTTTACTTGTTTGTGTAGGTGCGAGGGAATCGTGCGTGGCCTCCTATTGGATTGATACCTTGGTTCTCAAAAACTGTGGGAAATACTTACGCTGCTTTACTGCATCACCCTTTCCTCTTCAAGGGAAAACCAACACAGTGCTCAAGAGGTAGCATGACTTAACGCAGAGAAGTGCGTGTTCGGTGTCCCTTCCGGCAAGCTGCTGGGATTCCTCGTGTCCCATAGAGGGATCGAGGCGAACCCGGAGAAGATCAAGGCCATTTAAGACATGAGCCCACCGCAGACCCTCAAGGAGATGCAGAAGCTGGCTGGTCGGGTAACTGCGTTGAGACGCTTCATCTCCAAGCTGGGAGAGCGCGCCCTACCCTTCTTCAAGCTAATGAAGAAGTAGGGCCCGTTTGAGTGGACCCCGGAGGCCGACCGAGCTTTACAAGACCTCAAGAGATACCTGACCAGCCCTCCGGTGATGGTGGCGCCACGACCTCTCGAGCCTTTAGTACTCTATCTTGCCGCCACCCCGTACACCGCATGTGCGGCGCCGGTGGCGGTTCGGGAAGAGCACCAAGCCAAAGGCGCGTCGCGCTAAGCTACGCCGCCAGCCGGGATGACGCAAGATCAGGAAGGCGCAGCAAGAGCCGTAGCGGCATCAACAGAGGACCAAGCTCGGCAGGACGACGCTGCTGAGATTCCCGCAAGCGATCAGGCGTCGCGAGTTCCACTACCTCAGGAGACGCCCCAACTTCCGCAAGACACGAGCCTTACCAACGGGCCAGCCCTCGTCGAGCACCCGGTGTATTTTGTCAGCACGGTGTTGCGGGACGCGAGAGCACAATATACCATGCCTCAGAAGCTCCTGCTCACACTCTTGGTGGCCTCGCGCAAGTTGCTACACTACTTCTAGGGGCACCCCATCAAGGTCGTCTCAGCTTACCCATTGGAGAGGGTGCTCAGGAGCCCCAACTCTGCTGGAAGGGTCGCTGAGTGGAACATCGAGCTGCAGGCATTCCAGTTGGAGTTCAGCAATACCAGGGTCATCAAGGGAGCCGCACTCGCTGATTTTGTGGCGGAATGGACGGATGCCCCGACGCTTGAAGTAGGCGAGGACCGGTCCACCTCACCGGGAAGTGAAGCGCCACACGGCTGGGTCATGTATTTCAATGGCGCCTTCGCGCACCAGGGTGCGGGGGCTGGAGCAGTACTCATCTCGCCCGCTCAAGACAAACTCTACTATGCCGTGCAGCTCTGCTTTCAACAAGGCGAGAAGGTCTCCAACAACATCACAGAATACGAAGGCCTCATAGCTGGCCTGAAGGCTACGACAGCTCTAGGGGTGAAGTGCCTCACCGTTAGGGGTGACTCGCAGCTCCTCGTCAACTTCTCCAACAAGGTATACGAGCCGAAGGACGAGCACATGGAGGCATACCTCACGAAGGTGCGCAAGATGGAGAAGCAGTTCCTGGGCCTGTAGTTGCAGCACGTGCCCCGGGGCACCAACAAGGAAGCTGACGACATCGCCAAGAGGGTATCCAAGCGGCAGCCCCAAGAGCCCGGCGTCTTTGAGGAACGGCTCTTCAAGCCATCAGCGACACCTGCAGGGCCACCCGGGCTTGAAAGAGTTCGTCACCATGGAGGCCGATGAGGATGGCAGGCAATGAGGAGCCTGGGCGCGCGGGCTGGAGCAGTACGGCAAGGTCATCTGCATGCTTCTTGATGGCGGTGAACTTGCGGATGGAGTTGACCATCATGTCGTCGATGCGAGAGGCGAGGGCTACGACGCCGGCGGTCGCCAGCACCGTCTGGAAACGCTGCATGGTGCGGGGCCGCAGGCCGACGTCTTGGATGATTTGGCACGGCCGACTGCCGCTCACGTCCATCGCCTCGAGAGGTCCTTCTGGCTTCTGGTCACTTGGTCTTGGATTGGAGTGAGCAGTGTTGCGCAGAGACTAGTAGATGGATTGGAGTGGTGGGGCGCCTTTATATGAGAATCCAAACTCTGTTGCATTCACATCATGCTGGCTCTATTCTACTTCTCCAATTAATTCCCTCTGCATGTAATTTGAGGATGCATCATTGACCGTTCAACATCTCGGGAACCGCTACCCTGTCCCTCCTTGGCATTCAAGCACCTATGGAGGCGACTACCGCTCGCGTCTATCGCGTGTTAGGAGACGTTCCCGTCGACGACGAGGTGCCTATGGTGACTTCGTAAATTTCAAGATGATAGTACTAATATACTCAATATTGTGCACCGCGACCAAGGCGGAGAGGAAAACGAGAGAACTATGTATTTATTTATGGTGTAGATTCACTCATTTTGCACCATATGTACTCCGTCTCGGTGTAGTCTAGTCACTTGTTGAAATCTCTAGAAAGGCAAATACTCCTTTCTGGTTTACAGGGCTATACTACTAGCAAGTAATAGTGGGCTCACATAGCCATTTTGTCTCATGCAAGAGCCTGCCTATATGCATTCTCCTGAGAACTGAGCATAGCTCAATTGGCAAGGCGCGGGAGTTCGCAGCCAGCCCACCAGGGTTCAAGTCTCGGCTTGAGCGTTTGGTGCTCATGGATTTTTCTTCTATAAAAAAATGCCAACAGGCTAGTCTCACTACAAAAAACATGGAAAAAGTCCAAAACAAACCTTCAATTTGTAGGCGAAAGCTAAATCAAACCCCAAACTCTCAATCCCTGAAATCAGCACACCAAACTCTCTAATCCCGGTCTATTTTAAACCTTGACAGAACATAGTCGGGATTTGCTGAATTGGGCCGGCCCAGTAGTGCAGTTGTTGGCGCGAGCTCACTAATCTGGTTTTTTTTCTTAGTTTCTTCCTTTTTCGTTTTCATTTCTTTTTTCAGTTTTACACATGTCTAATTTTTCTCAGTACCCAATGTACATTTTAACGCACACATTAAATATTTTTGGATAAACTTTTGATATTTTCAAATATATTATGTACATTTATAAATTACATGTTTTCAAAACTTTTTGAATACATGGTAATATTTTTTCAACTACATGTTTTACATTTTCTTAATGATGATAAACATTTTGTAAAACTACACAACACTCTTTTGTGTGGTTCAACATTTTTAAATTTGCATACACTTTTTTCAAGGACATGCCACATATATTCTGTTAAGGTTTTGACACATTTTTTTACATCACGCAAACATTTTTTTTACATTGTAAACACAATCTTTTAAAAATGTCACAAACACGTTTTTTTGGAACTCGTGACCATTCGTGAAATGTTACATTTTTAATGTATAAAACATTTATTTAAAACTTGTGATATTTTTTAGATGTCACAAAATATTTTCAGGTTTTCGAAAATGTTTATGTATCAAAACGTGTCCGCACTTTAAAATTTTGTTCAGGTTGCAGAAAAAATTTATGTTTGAAAAGTGTTTGCACTTTAAAATTTTGTCCAGGTTTCAAAAAATGTTTATAAAGGTGTTCACTTTTTCAAAGTTGTTGGTTTTTTAAAAGTATTCAAAATTTTCAAAAATTTGTTGCACTTTATAAAATGTTCAAAGATTTCATAAATAAATACATTTTCAATAATTGTTTGCGCCTAAAAAATATTTACAAAGTTCGGCGCTTTGGTTTCTGATTAAATATTTCTGGCCTCTGACTATGTCAGTCAAAGTCGTCTGGTGTAGTGGCTACCAGGTCCCAAGTTTGACTCCACAACATGTTTTTTTTGGAATTATTACGTCGCCCGTTAAGAAAAAGAAAGAAAGAATTTTTTACGTCGCGTGTTAAGGAAAAAAAACTCGCTTAATGTCTGGTGGGCTGGCCCAGTCGAGTCCACTGCCAATAATCCAAAACATTTTTTAAATACATTATTTATGAAATAATTTACGAAATTCCAAAAACAGTATTAAAAATGTGACACAATTTTGAAAATACGAAATATTTTTCATAGCATGTGAAAAATGTTGGAATTCTGAACATTTTTTGATAAATGTGATATTTTTGAAATCGTGAACAGTTTTTTAAATTGCTAATAGAGTTGATTTTGTGCGAAACGCGAATTCCAAACATTTTTTAAAAACACAAAAAGAATTGAATTTGTGCGAAAAATAGAAAACAAAAACATTATTAACTTCTGAACAATTTTAGAAGTGTGCGAGCATTTTTTAAACCTCACGAATTCTTGTTGTGTTATAGTGGGCCGGCCCAAATTCTAGTCCGTGAGAGTAGCTGGAATCCCGGCCGGGATTGTAGTCTTCCCAGCGTACCAAACAGGTCTACGGTCCAAAATAGACCGGGATTACAAGTTCAGAGTGCCAATTTCCGGGATTCAAAGTTCAGGGTTTGATTTAGCTTTCGTCTACAACTTTAAGGTTTATTTTGAACTTTTTTCCAAAAAATAATACACTTCTGTGATGATACGTGTTTGTCACAGTAGGTCACGTTTTCTGTCATGCATGTACATCCATGACAAATTTATGACAGAATCAAGATAGTCATACCTGTGCTGTCGTAGAAGTGTTCCATGACATTACCAAAATTATCATCATGGAAGTGTCCACTTCCATGACGATAAATCGCGCGTCACAGAAGTGCTTTCGTCAAGGGTGACCGACACGTGGCATCCACCGTAACGGAACGCCGTTAAGCTATCGGGTCCGGTTTTGGATCTGATAACCCGTTAACATCCCCGACCAATGGGGATTTTCCACGTGTAAGGTCATCATTGGCTGGAGGAAACACGTGTCGGCTCACCTTTGGGACAGATGTCATCCACTCATTGGACCCAAAGCGCCTATGATACGTCAACACGTGGCACGACCCAACAAAGGCCCATTCCTGTGAAAAGGCCGGCCCATTTGACTTGGTCAAAAGGTGGCTGGCCGGCCCACAACAAGCCTGTTAACGGCTTGTTCGCATATAGCCCATTTACAGCCCGCTAACCCAGGGCCCGTTTATGGCCTATCCGAATTAGGCCCAGCAGCATCATCTGGGCCGTCCAATATAATTCCAGCCCGTTTTAACTTCCGGCCCATGTATGGCCCATGACGTCTTTCGGCCCATATGAGGCCCTTAGTAACCCTCGGCCCCGTAACGGTCCGTGGTAAAATTGGCCCGTAATGAACAGTGTATCACTTTATACCCATTAATGACCCATTATTCAGTTGGGCCGTTTCCAGCCCATGTTATCTTTCGGCCTTCTCAGGACCCATTTATTCTTGGTCTCATTTCCAGCATTCGTTTACTTATGGCCCGTTACTGTCATTTTCTACTTGTGGGACAAATTCAGCCCGTGGTTACAGTCGGCCCGTTTGTGGCCCGTTAATACGTTGGGCCGTTTTCATAGCGTCATCAAATATGAACGATTAACAACGGCCCGTTATGGTCGGCCCATGAACGGACGATTTCAACTCTAGCCCAATTTACGGCCATAATGTGGTCTGTTAGTGGCCGATGTTTGGCTAACCGATCATACGACCCGTAGAAGGCCCATTGATGATACATCCCGTAGAAGGCCCATTGTGTCTACGGCCCGTAGAAGGCCCATTGTTTCTATGCCCCGTAGAAGGCCCATTGTTTCTATGGCCCTTAGAAGGACCATTTTTTCTACGGCCTGTAGGAGGCCCATGTTAACTACAGTAAATATGTAGCCCATGGTTAATGTGGCCTAGTTTTAAAAATAGGTTATTGCGGCCACTAGCAAACCGCGGAAAAAGAACTGCACTGACTACAAGAAAACAAATAAACAAGACAATAAGGAAATAAATAAGCAAGCAACTTACGCTAGGCTATCACGGCTATTACACATATTACATCCACTGGGCATCAAAGTTCGCCATCAGTGCAAATATAGGGAACACCCTACACTATACAAAAATGGCTTGCTATTTTCTTCAGCCGGTGGCTGCACGTTAAGAACAAATTTTGTATCGCAGCAAAACAAATTACAACTATAAAACAAAAGGAAGGTTGGCATAGAAGTTAACAGTCTAGCAGATAAATGCACCACCAGAAGTTCAGAAGCTCAGTTCATTTGACCGGACTGTTACGTTTTCATGCTGTATTGTCTGATGGAGCACCATAACCTTCACCTTCAGTTGTCCTAGGCTCCTGAACAACATAGAAAATGTCTGATAGTCTGGTTTCAAAACCATGCATATCTTGACTACATCGAACAATGTCTCTCCTAGTTTCACAAAGGGTCTCTGTTAGGGAATGGACTTGTGTCTGGAGCGCAGATACAACATTGTTTTGAGCTTGCATATCTTGATCATGAGGCAGTTTGGACAAGATTGCCTTAACAACCAGCCCAGTATTACGCAGAAACATGCGTTTGGCACTGTTAGTGGACATGTACTGACCCACTGCAGTAAGAGATGACATTGCGGTTATAGTTGCCTCGCCACCTTCAGAAGGTGGCGGTTCCACCATTTTTTCCATAGCTCGTTGAAAAGTTGAGGTTTTACATTAGTAGTAGCAGAACAGAAGATATTAAGGAGGCAGCAAAACCAAACAAAATAGCTTTGGTCTATATACAGAACTTATTCTGGTGAACCCATGTAAAATATTAGTTGTATTTTATTGCAAAGTACATAATAAAACCAGGTTCCAAACATATGACCATGTACCATCGCTAATGTATTTTCTATTTCTTCACATTGTATTGAGGGCTAAGGATAAAGAGATGAAGTTTATAATACGGTAAGCATAGTATGACATCATTCATATCACAAAACAACTGAAAACAGACAAACAGGCTGTTGTAACGTTGTGTGGGCAAGTCCAGCACGGAACTAGATTACAGGTCAAGATCAAAGGAACATCACTCCTCTCTTTTAAACCTTGTAAGGTGCAATGATACGCTAAGACAATTGTGTATAAAATTGAAAAGAGTAATAGACATTGGTTGCAAACCATGCAGTTCAAGGCACAAGTCAGAGTAAGTAGTAGTTAAAAGGCATGAGAATTATGGACTTACAACAACGGCTTTGACTGGTGTAGTCATGCCCTTATTCTTGCTGGTGTGATATTCCTTGAAGATTTCCACAGCATTTGGTTCAGGTACTTTTTGGTCCTTGCGGGCTTTCCTCTGCATTTGGAACAAGTCAATATAGATCTGATAATATGGTACAGCAGAAAGAGTGAAACGGCAGCTAATTACAAGAGCCTCGCAGTGTGCAATATAGCTACGAGATCCTATCGTCTGTTGGAATTTCACTTTCGTACGGTTGGCCTTGTTCTTTGAACAGTTCACCTACAAGGAGATAGATTTGTGTGCCACATGCGTAAATAGGACTTCAACATGGGATCTGATCACATATATATAATGCACCTGATACTTCGGATCGGACCATAGTTTAACGAGGCCTCTCCAGTCTTCATCAGATATATTTTCCACTGGAGATGTTTGGGCAAGTTCACTGTTAGCCTTGCCTTCAAAGTGAGTTTTCCTCAAGTGATACCGATACTGTCGCAGAGCAGACTTGAAAACATGGATGCAAGCTTGTCTGGTTGCATCATCTTGGCTATCCAACTTGAACCTCATCTGTTGAAAATTATGGGAGTCTCATTATCAACAACCTAGAAAGTATTGGACAGAGCAAGACGATATTACTAGTTTCCATACATAACATACTTACAGATAAATGGTCGAGGAAGGTGTTGAACTGGGTTTCCTCTTTGTCATTCCTGTACTGAATCCATGTTGGGAGGATATGTACATGACACCTAACAGCAACCACTGCCTCTGATACTAACTTGGCTGACTCTGTAGCATCACGTGGCCTTTTTAAACCTGCCTCAAAACGGATCTCCATTCTCCCTCCTCTAGATTTAGTTAACCTATCGAGCATTATCCCTGATGTTTGTTTCCTCGTGCGCCAAGGTGCTAGTCCAACAACAAACATAGGAAGTTTTAGTGTACATCAACCTGTGAGACTACATATAAAGAAGCATGCAACTGTAACTTGACTCCAGCAACTACCTTCTTGCTGTTGAAGCTCACAAAGTTCACCTGATCTTGCCAACTCATCTTGTGTCAAGAGTGCTTCGGAAGAAGTGTCAGGTGGCAAGGGAGCTTGGGAACGTGCTACTAGCTGAGTTGACCAACGAGTAAATCGTGCAGCTGGTGGTACTGTAGAAGGTGTTGCAACAACTAGGGTTGTCTCTACTTGTTTGGTGGCAACTATTTGTTTCTGTTTGGCTTGTTCTGCAGCTCGTGTAACACGGGATACCCTGTCGGTACAATTTTCCGCTGGACTTTGACCTTCTATTGCACCATCAGTACCAGCAGAATCTGCATGATTCTTCCGCTTCCCTTTCCCTGTCGTTCTGTCTTGCTTCCTCTTTCTCTATGCCATGTTAAGTCAAGCCAACAAGAAAAACGAATAACAATTTAGTTCTTCAGAACAAATTGACGCGTGATACAGATGAACTGAACTTTGATGTTAGACAACCACATGATAGGAGGATGTAATATGTAAGAAAAATAGGACGGCATGAGGTAACCAGATCTATGATGTGTAAACTAAGCAGAAGACATTTCACTAAATTAGAAGCAATTCAATGGAAGGTAGACACCATATGGAAGATGCTACAAATATCGCTCTGCCAAGTTAACAGTGTCTCATCATAAATGCCATTTAAACAAATGTGAAGCAGTACAATAAATAAATCATGTGCAAGATGCAAACAACATCACACTATCAAGTTAAAGGTCTCTCGTCATTAGTGCCATTGCATATTCACAGCATTGCATATTCATAGCTTATGATGTGTAAACTAAGGAGAAGGCATTTCAACAAATTAGAAGCAATGAAAGCTAGACACCATATGAAAGATGCAACGCATATCACTCTACCAAGTTAAAACTGTCTCGTCATAAGTGCCATTTCAACAAATTAGTAGTACAAGCTAGAAAAGAATGCGAGATGTAACCTATATCACACTCCGAAGTCAAACGTGTCTTATGATAAGTGATTGTTGCAGGTTACACAACAGTAGTAATTTGATGTAAGAACATGGTGTGATAGACAGATATTGTATGTTCTAGAAACAGGAACACGTGTCTTATTCAAGTATAATGTGTAAAGTAAGCAGATGGAATTCAACAAAATTAGAAGCAATACAAGCTAGACATCACACATAACATGCAACCACATATAACAGTGCCAAGTTAGAGGGAGCACCGGTGATGGTGCACTAGGGGAGACGTGCTCATCCTAAACACAACTACGTTGAGTGTCTATGCATGTGTTGTCTTGGAAATCATCTTGGGGGATGGAGGAGTAGGAACTGTAGAGGCCCTCCGTTTGGAAGGAGCACCTTTATCCGCTGCCTTGCTAACTTCCTTCTGCTTTATTGATTTTGAATTGTCAAGTAAAACCGACAAGAAAAAGCAATAAAATTCTCTCTTCAGAACTCATTCATGCATGATACTGACAATCACTACTTTGATGTAAGGCAAACACATGATACCAGGATGGAATATGTACGAAAAACACGACGGCATGGCATGTTCACAACTGTTTGTGTAAACTAAGCAGAAACCATTCCAACAAATAAGAAGCAATGCAAGCTAGACACCACATGAAAGATGCAACCAATATGACTCTGCCAAGTTAAAAGCGTCCCATCATAAATGGAATTTCAACAAATTAGAAGCAGCGCATGCTATAAATCATATGAAAGATGCAACTAATATCGCACTTCATATACTAAAGGTGTCTCGTCATATTGATTGATGCGGGGTACAAAAAGAAACAATAGTTTTATGTAAGGACATGCTTAATAGACAGATGTACTATGTACTAAATACAGGAAGGCATGTCACATTAACAGGTATAATGTATAAGCTAAGCAGAATAGCACATGCAGTTTAACCAGATTGGAAGAATTACAATCTAGACACCATATGCAACATGCAACCACATATCACGCTGCCAAGTTAGAGCAAGCATCTGCGATGCTAGTGTAGGGGAAATGCGGTAATCAACTACAGAGCTACGTTCACTATCTTCATCTAGCCTTGCTTTCTTGAGAATCATTCGGGAGGCTGACGTTGCATTCTTTAAATGAGGAGTAGCCCACTTGCCTGACTGCCTCATCGTAAGTGATTGATGAGGGATACACAAGAACATTAGTTTGATGTAAGAACATGGTTAATACACATATGTACTAGTATGTACCGAAAACAAAAAGGCATGTCATATTCAAAGGTATAATGTGTAAGCTAAGCAGATGCAATTTAACCAAATTGGAAGCAATACAAGCTAGACATCCGGCTAGAGTGGCGAGCATGATCATCTAGGACCTGAGAGCTTGGTGGAGGCGGGCTGCTTCGCCACCATCGCAGCTTTTTAGTTCGCTTCCATGTGATGCCTGTCTTTGCTGGGCTTGTCACTGGCTCGGCCAGTGCCCTGACTAGCTATTTGTCTTCTGGTGCTCACGGGATGGCGGTTCATGTAAAAAATATCTTTCCTTATCATAATAAAGACCGACTTCGGCCTTTCGAATACAAGATAGACACCATATGGAATATGCAACCACATATGACACCGCGAAGTTAAAGCAAGCACCTGGGATGGTGGTTCATTGCGAGCGAGGTCATCAACTCCAGAGCTACGTTTACCGTCTCCATCTGCTGACACTGCACGCCTTATAGCACTGTAACGTGCCGTGCTTACCCGCGTAGAAAGCTGGAGCAACTTCTCTCTTTTCTT
The DNA here is from genome assembly GCF_002575655.3 of Aegilops tauschii subsp. strangulata. Taxonomy (NCBI): domain Eukaryota; kingdom Viridiplantae; phylum Streptophyta; class Magnoliopsida; order Poales; family Poaceae; genus Aegilops; species Aegilops tauschii. Next base: position 498,985,573 of record NC_053036.3, read on the forward strand.
TTCTGCTTCTCTCGAGGCAGACTCTGAAGTACCCTTGCATAAAAACACAATAGTGAGAGTATGGGTGAAGTGTGTGCAGAACTAGTGCACTGTAAAAGTAGCAGATAGTAGGTGGCGGAAAAATAAATGACAGGAGACATATGATAGCTCTACAACATTGCATGGCAAACAAAATTAGATTCTACTCAGTATGATTTTGTAATATATGAGCACAGGAAATGCAGGTACTCCTCCAGCACACCACCACATGTGGTCATATCAAGATAACAGTTGAGTGAAAATAAATAGGTCAGTCAATTTTTTTAATGAACCGTCCGATCTATAAGGAACGGGAAGATAGCCTTCGTCTACCTCCCGCAAGTCACTGTTAACGATCTTTCTCGAACCGCCAGCGACCACCGGCCCAGACCCCTGCCTCCACCGCCCCGCCCTCCCCTCGACCTCACACTACCGCCGTGCTTGGCAGCGCCCCCATGCCATCCCTTTAATCCCGGCTGACCTCCAGATCGGGCGCCAGTAGCTCTAGGCCCCACACGCCCCTAAGATAAACACCGAGGCGCTGCTTCCCTAGCGTAATAGGCGGACTAGCGTCTGTTACGCCGGGGAATGCTTCCGTTAATTGGGAATCAACTGACCAGGAATTGAAATTCAGGGGGGCGACGAACCTCTAGCTAAGGTGAAATAGTATATGAGGAGAAACCTTGTGCATCGCGAGTTACTAGGAACATCTAGTATCAAGAAGAAGCGGTCAACTAGTGTCTTCTGTGGGATGAATACCGTGCAAGCAGACACGTAAGATTTGCACGAATAAGGGAAGAGGAATACCCTTATCGGTTGCCAGTGTGGTCTCCTCCATAGGTCGCGGCGATCTTCTTTTTTCTCTCGGGGGAACCGATGTTTTGGAGAACCGTGGATCCTTGGACGAACCCATGGCTAAATTGTTGACTGTGTTGCCGTGGCCATATATGGCTGGAGGGGAAGCAGATCCGAGGCGGCGAAGGACGGCGTAGCAGGAACAACTCCGGTGCGGTAGAGGGTGGCGAAGTTGGAGCGGCAGCAGTGAGGCGCAGGACGGCGTGGTTGAACTGGCTCGGCCTCGGCTTCAACTACTAGCCGTGGAGGGCGTTGCGATTGAGGTTGCGGTGGACGACGACGTCGGGGTATCGGCTTCGGCGTGATGGAGGAGGGCGGCGGTTGATGGGTGGGATGGGGTGGCGGACGGAGGACGCTAGGGTTTCGTGGCTAGTGGAGAGGTAGTTTTTGCGCCCATGGAGTACGAATGGGGAATTGGACGGGTGGGCGGGGGGGGGGGGGGGGGAGGGGAGAACCATGCTTCGGTCTGGGACGCGCTTGTTTTTGGCTTTTTTGAATAGAAGATGGGACACACTTGTTTGAAATTTGGGGAAAGTACAAACTTTGCCCCCCTCTTAAATTTTGGACCTACTGTGGGTCGGGGGTAGGATGGTAATCCCAGGAGTCCCAAATAGTGGGCGGGAGGGATTTCGGCCGCACGCATGTGTGCTTAGGCGACCATTGTGTATGAATGTTTTTCGGAGGCGGTTGCGTGGCGTCTAGATGAAGCTACAAACCTACCCCGGTTTAGACCTTTGGACGTCGGGCCAGTAGGTTTCACAGGTCAGAGTTATTAGAAAAGTAATTTCCTTGTACTACCAAACATTGGTCTCATGCGGTTTTGGGCGAGTAGAGGCTCTTTTGGCGCTTCGTTCAAAATTTTGAAACACAAGCATTCACGTTTAGAGTACTCTTAAACTTTGAGGATTGACCTAAATAGACAACGTTAAATTTGACCTTGTATGTTTGAAAACCTCATTAAATTATCCGCTTCTTTTTGAAATTTTGACACTTGAAAATCCTATAACTACGATTATTTTGGAATGGAGGAGCTAAATTAGAATCTATTTTGTACACGACTACATATGCTATTATGTACAAAATTAGAGCAAAGATTGGTGCCCCCATAATTTAGGTATGATTTACAAATGCAATGATATCAAATTCAAATAATTGAGTGGACTTCATGTTTCGATTTTTTAAACCACCTTAAGTTGAATTCAAATGTATGCTAGCTCATAGGTAGCTATTTATAATGTTCATTGTGTAACTTTCGTATGTATAATGTGCTTTACACACACAACATGAACTATACTCACATTTATATTCGCTTGCTAAAGCGATGCATTGTGTGGAGTTCAAAATACTAACTATGTGGATCAATTGTGTCGAATAATAACATAGACATGCTCAAATTCAGTAGAATCTAGATGTCTGGTGGATCAATGACCGTTCCTTACGCGAATTGCAAATATCATGATCCCATCCTAATATTGGGACACAATTTATATCTTTAATCAATGTGTACAGCAGTCTTTTACGTGTAGTTTCACTCTCCATCGGTGGTCTCTCACACATGCTCACACACTCTCTCCCGAGGTGTCTTTCTCGCAGACATGCTCTCGATATAACCCTCCCTCCCTCTCGTAACCATTTACGACTGTTTTCACTAACCTTTATCACAAGCACTCTTCCTCTCGCAAGCATACACACGCACAATCCCCATCGACCCTTTCTATATACATAGACCTGCCTACGTGTCTCCTGTACGCACATTATCTTTAGGCCTATCTCTCACGCATTGTCTCACACCTCTCTTCCTAATCGACGAGTATGAATCTAGCAGAGCATTCTATAGGATGCCCTTAAAGTTAGGTTGGATGAATAGTAATATCAGAGATAAAGGGGTTACCTTAGTCCGAGAACCTAGGGTTACAAATCTTAGCCGGCTTTGTCAGTGGACACAGAGTCCTTCACAATTATGCTATCTTTGTCTTGTACGACTAGTCATCCATGGGTCTCCCTAAATGCGTCACGGGCCGAGCAATGTGGCGCAGGACGGAACCGAATGAAGGGCCTCACCTCAACCCACCGGACCTCATGCGGTGACACACCCTCTGCCCCCACGTCTCGTTATCTTCTCACACCCACACATACCAACACAGACACCACACACACAAAAAATATTCTCTTGGTGCCTCTATCCACTCCCCCCTTGCATATACACACTCAAGGGAATCTCTCGCCGTGACGTCATATTCGTCTCTCTCTCTCTCTAGACCACTCTCATTTCTCGTGCTATCTCTCCCACGCCCCCCGCCGGCCCCTCTATCCATGCCTCTCTCGAATACGTAATACACACACATACCTCTCTAGGCCCTGCCAAATGGATCAACCCCATTGATCTAAAAAGCCCTCTCTTCACGTTTATTTCGCATACAACATTCCTTTTGAATAAAGTGTGGCCAAAAAATTATTTTAGAATTTCTACATATATACAACATTACAAAGTTATATGGAGAAGTATGAACGCTAATTTGCATTGCATGGTGCCCACAATGATATTTATTCCGCACTGTGAATTTGTATATTTTTATACTATATATAAAGTTAGTCATAAACTCATAGTAAAGAGAAACAAAGAGCATCTCTCTCTCCATCGCATACCCCCCTACGCCCCTTTCACGTACGCACACAAACTATCTCCAGGTCCTCTAAAAGTAAGCCCCCAGCACATTCATGCATGTTTCATCTTTCTCTCGCGATATATACAGTGACGATCATTGTATTTGAAGCGAAAGCGCGATACGTACCTTGGACTTCAGAATCCACTCATTACGGTCACCATTCACGTTTTGTGATTATTATACAGTCACGGGCTCACCGTACAACTCTGTATTTGCTCAAGACACGACTAGTTGACCAATTAAACGCTCCACGTGGCACCTGTTGTGTTGCATCACATTATCTCACTACCATTGGGCCCACCTGTCGGCTTGTATCTACTCTACATCTACACTCTTATAAAATATAAAATACACTCTTATAAACAACAGAGTTGGTGATGATGGTGTGCCTGCCATCCTGCAATATAGGCCGTCCGATTTATATCTGATGGATAGGAAAGAAACTATGAAAATTTTGAAAAAAGGTACCCACACACCTCTCCACATTTGCAAATAAGGCCTTCCCTCGTTCATCCTTTTCTCTCACAAGATAAACTAGTCATACAAATGCATCTTGATGTTACGTGCAACGCACGGGCATCTTGCTAGTAAGAATGAAAACAAACGACAAAAAAATATTGGACGGTGGTTCAAAGTCATGACCGCGGGCACAGCGGACAAGGTGGCCTTGTATTGGTATGCTGAGCCGTCTGTTTTAACACACATGAGCTGGTGTGGTGATTATACACACACGCACGCATGCACATGAACTGCATGCACGCAACACTCACACAAACACATGCACCCACGCACGCACGCAACACTCACATGTACACATGCAGCCACGCACGCACGCAACACTCACACGCACACACGCACGCATGCATGCACACACCAGTACACCACACGACCAACACACACTCTCACGCTCAAGTGCTCAACCTACACGTGCATGCGCACACATCAGGCCCTGACAGATACATACACAACCAGGTGGTTCCCGTGCATGGGTTGGAGTCTTGTCGCGCCTGCGTAAATTTGTGTTTATCTGACCTTTTCCCTATGCGAACTGACAGGTGGGACCCACAAGGAACATGGTCAATTTAACTAGTCAAAATGGTGCCACGCAGACTATTTGGCCGGTCAACAGAGTGTAATCCGATGCTGAACTATGAGCAAGTGACCGTATAATCACCGCAAAACGTATATAGTGACCGTAATCAGCTTATTCTGAAATTTGGTGAACGTATTACTCTTTTCTCTCTGTAGGCCCTCCAAAACTACATCTCTACACGTTCTCGCATTTACATCTAACAACCATGCAATACAACACTACTACTACACTCTAACACAATAAATCATATGATTTTTTAGTTTTACTAGATATCATATTGTTACTTAATTAATCTGTTTGCATACATTAAAATTGCCTTTGAAATGTATGGGCAGTATCATATACCGCGCGGGAAAAATCCCGCCCTTTCCTGTTTAATCGGGTTTGTATTGATGGATCGTGCGAAACAGCAAAACTATAGTACTATACAGTACAAGTGACAGCTCACTGGGCCGTCGTGTCGTGTACTCCTTCGTCATAAGAGTGGAGTGCTCGCTTTCATAAATCTTCTAGTCCCTTTCACCGACATGTGGGACATCAAGCTACCGGGTCCATGTGCCATACCGGAATACAGTGCAGAGCAGCCGGCGGAAGCACCCAGTCATGGTGCCGGTGTAGTAATGAGCAATGAGGCATCAAATCACAAAGCTGCACCTTTCCCGTAGTTAAGTTGGATAGACGAAGTAATAATGCTACAAAAAGAAGTTGGAGGGATGAAGCAACCATCATTTCACTCGTTGCTGAATCCGCTTCTCCCTTATCTTCTTCAAGTTAACCACGTGTTGCTTCTGCAGTTGTTCTGCCTCATGTGGGAAGCGGATCGGCTTGGTAAAGCACTGACACGTGGGACCGCATGTTAGCAAACCGCCAGGACAACGTCCTCTAAAAATAAGAAACCTCCCTCGCCATCCACGCAGCAAAATCACCTCCTTTTTACTAATCTTGATTCTATAATTTTTTAGATCAATATAACTGAGATCTGTATAGATAGCACACATGAGCAAAACCAAGTGGTACGGTTAAGGGCATCCACAATGTGTAGCCAAATGTGAAAATAGCTTTTGGCATCGTGGGAACCATTGTGGACGGTGTTGCCAAAGCCAAAAGGATGGAACCGAAGCTCCCTGATTGATTGATTGAAGGAATAGAAAAATGCAACGCCTCTCCTCTTTCTCCCGTGCTTGGACGCATGTACAGTATAGAGCATAGAGTCTACTCCCCTGTCCCTTCTATCACAAATCACAAAGCAGTGAGGTGTCAAATCACAAAGCACGGACGAAGCAACCATCATTTCACTCTTCGCTGACTCCGCTTCTCCATCGTCTTCTTCGAGAAACCATCTCACCGCACTAAGCTGGACGGACAACGCTATTGTGTACGAGTAGTACTAGTACATTTACGCGTCCTTTGGTTCAACGGGCTTCCTAGATGCAAATAAGGCGGTTGTCTCGGCTTGCAGACGGCACTTGCGAACGACTTACTGTGGTCTCCCTCAATGGTGTTCTCCGTCGAACGCACTTCGCCAAACCACAACGTTCGAGATATCATCGACATCACCGCAATGGGGAAGGAAGTCAAATATAGTTACTACCTCCATTTTTTTGTACACAAGGCCAGTATATCAAAATTACAATTTGCAAAAGGCCACTAACACTGATCGAGGCAAAATTGATGGGGTTTGCCTCGTACTAGCAACCAAGGACATTAATATCCCCTGCATGCATGCGGAAGTGGGAACGTTGGTTTGCATGGCGCTGCATTAATCAAGCGATGAGGAGTGAGATGGTTAGCTCTTTGGGCTTTGGAGAAAAAATACGCATTAATTGACACGTGAAACGAGGATTTGTATCGATTAATCCCGCGAAGGAAAACCCCGCGTTTCTTTTTTAACACTAGTACTCCTAGTACGTAGTACGTACTTATCCTGTTTGGGTCTAGGCCTTGCATTGCCATACTTCACCACACATTTTTGCCAAGCTTGCCTAAAGTTTTCAAAATGAAAAGGAGGTACACTTGCGCACGGCTGTCGTGGTCGCACCGCACCCACACACGGTCGCTCCTGCACACCGCGGTCGCACCGCACCCTCACACAGTCGCTCCTGCATGCCGCAAACCCCACCAAGGGAACGCACCCTCACTAACACGTGTTGTCGCATGTGAACAAACCAAACTCAGCCATCCTACCGCTGACACATAATTTTCGTTCATAGAGCATGTTTATCCAACCGCATGTTGGGGAGTATCCGTACGGCCCGTGCGGTGGTCTGTTGGGGAATAAGAAGAGGCGAGGAAGAAGGGTTAGGAGACGTAGGATATTCAGCCAACCGCCTGAAATGGTAGACTGACCCAAGTCAGGAGACTTGCATAAAAATATATGTTTTTACACAACAAAATATCCATAAAAACAACAACATAAAGAAAAACTATCACCGCTCGCGGAACAAGACAGCCTTGTCGTCTGTGGCTGCCGGCGCGAACCAGCCGTAGCTGCCAACGTGTGTCTCTGCACCGTGGTTGTCCTAGACCTCTAGCTAGTCGTTCACGCGGAGTGTGCGGGTGCTCTGCACGGACGAGAGCACCGCCCGGTTCAAGTCGAGGACGTCCAGTTCCGCCTGCGGGAGGGCCTCGATGGCAGTGGCATCTGCGCGCTCCGTGTCGAGTCGAGCCTCCGCCGCCCGGTTCAAGTCCAGGACATCCAGTTCCGCCTACAGGAGGGCCTCGATGACAGCGGCATCTGCGCGCTCCGCGTCGAGTTGAGTCTCTGCCGCCCGGTTCAAGTCCAGGACGTCCGGTTCCGCCTGTAGGAGGGCCTCGATGGCAGCGGCATCTGCACGCTCCGCCGCCCGGTTCACATCCATGACATCCGGTTCCGCCTGCAGGAGAGCCTCGATGGCAGCGGCATGCGCGCGCTCCGCGTCGAGTTGAGCCTCTGCCTCCCGGTCCTCCTTTAGCAGGTTGAACCGCTGGTCCGCCTGCACCATGGGGGACTCGAATGCCGACACGAAGTCGACGTCCATCGTCTCATACCCATCGGGGGCCTTCTGCGCCACGATCTCTGCCATGAACATTGGATCGGCTTCCTCCTCCTCGTAGCTTGGCACCAGAGAACTCGGGGATTGGCCCGCCGCAAAGCGAGCTTGGGAACGGAGGTCTGTGGCGCCGACCGCCGCCACGATTTCTGCGCGGCGCTCCGACGTCAGCGTCTTGTAGTACGTGATCTTGCGGCGCACCATGGCTTTCCGGTGAACTAGGGGACGCTTGATGCGGGCTAGGGGATCGAAAGGTGGGGGAAGGGGCTGGAGATTAGGTGCGTTTTAGGGCAGTGGCTGGCGTAGGCCGAGTAGCGAAGGTTCTAGTGTGAATAGTGGTTCCGATGACGACCGGTCAATCGGTTTTGTGTGTACATCGCTCTTGTCGTGTTCGCATTGCAGCCCGGCACGCTGGACCCTCCATGTCGCTCACCGAATGGAACGCGCTTTGTCTTGCGTTTTCGCTCGCTTGTGGGACCGCAGTTGAGAGCAAACCGACGTCCCTCCGCCGCCCGCGTCATTTATACTACCACTCCCTCCGTTTTATGCGGAGTAAATAAAAACAGAGGGAGTATACTACGGATGAGGATCCCCTGACGTGGCCAAACCCATTGAGTAACTGACATGCGGGGCCTAGCAAGCATGGGGTCCGCCAGTAAGTGACCGAAAGGGAGGGTAAGGAAGGGATTCCTACGTGAGAGGATCCACTTCCACTACTACTCCCTCCTTCCATTTACTATACAGGGCCTAATGCGTTTTTCGAGGCTAACTTTGACCAAATGTTAGAGTAATAATATATGACATGCAACTTACACAAAGCATACAATCAAATTCGTATGTGAAATGAGCTTCCAATGATATAATTTTCACATTATACATCTCATGTACTATTAATCTTGTCAATAGTCAAATGCGGTTTTGAAAAACGCATTAGAGCATGGTTAATAATATAGCCAGTCGATGGCTATAAGGAACTGCCATGTCATCTATAGCCATCATCTATTATATGCACTCATACAGTAGTGTGGGCTATAAGGTTGGCTATTTCCCGCAAAAAAATTATAAGGTTGGCTATTGTATTAGTACTTTTTCCATCTCCTCTCCCTCTATTTCTTCATACTTATTGTATTTAACTAGGAATGCGTATATAGCTAGGTTCTTGCATGAGAGGTCACTCCCCTTACTTTTTCACATCTCTCTCCTCCACATAGGCCCTATATAAATGGAAGGAGGGAGTACTACTATGAGCACTGCATACTCTAGTACAGATGTTGTCAGTACTCCACTAGTACTATTGGATAGGGAGCTTAAAAAAGTTACTATTGGACTGGCTATACGTGGCGAAATCCTAGTAGGAAGAGCATGCACGAGAACAAGCACATTCACGTGGTTGAAAACAAATTAGAAACCATCTCGAGTACAAATCTAGGAGTACGTATGAATCTAACAATATTGATTGGGCGTTGTTGAATGTTGATACTTTTTTTATCAAAGTAGAGATACTTTGACCACATATAAAACTTATATGTAAACTAGAAAGGATAGGAGGGAGTATTGTACGTTCAAAAACAAAACGATCATTGAATACCCTTTATATATGATTTGCGGATGCTATGATCACCGGTTCAAAATTTTGAATCCGCCTTAGGTATCACACATGCCCCCACTCGTTCTCTCTCGATTTCATGTCGGGGTCCGGAGATCGATTGAAAGAGGACTAGGGTGGGTACAATACGTTCGTTTCGCTTATGAACGTACAATATACTCCCTCTGATCCCCACAGACCCCCCCCCCCCCCGCGGGTCATTTCTATCATAGAAACAGACCAAACCTTTATCTCCTTGCACGACACGCAATTGATCTCTGAACATCAATCGATCTCGTCAACATGTGTCGGGGCATGAACCGAATGGGATGTCAAAACTAAGACGCGAAGCGACACGTAGTGGAGGCAAAGTGAAACTTTAAACGAACCGTTTGTTTGTATGCATGCCGGACAAATTACAAAACATTGGAAATACAAGCATGGTCTAGGCCCACATGCAAATGATACTCGGCGAAATGTTCAAATGAGGCATGCGGGAGGATGGACTCGACCGAAGGGCGACATGATCGATGGAGAAGAGGGTTGGAGAGGAATGAGAAATAAGCAAACGCCACATGATTATACTTGAACGGCTCAAATAAACAATAAGTTGTCTCGCTTGGCCTACATAGTGAAAGGCCTAATGCGCAACGCGGAGCACTAACGCTCAAATATGGCCGGGAAAACAAGGAAACCGACATGTGGGGCACACCTGTCGGGACGACGTAGCACAGACTAGTCCAATGGAGGAGCTGGCCCACGACCTCCTCGCCACTGGCAACCGTTCATGTGGGTCGTGGGGGCCAACAACGTGGCGCAGCTCAAGCACCGCCTCTGGACACGACGACCGCAGTGACCGACACGCTCATCGTCGCTAGACACGGTCGGCTTCAGTGTGCCGTGGGTGGCGTTAGTGCTGTGGGACGAGCAATAGTATGTTTGGTTTGTGCCCAAGGTTGCCCCATCAAAGCATTGGGTAGCCAAAATTTTGGTTGAGGTTTTGGTTGCCCATGATTTGGCTGACATTGGCAAGAAAAATGAACTAGAGTTCATTGGCATGCCAAAAAAATGGCAACCATCCAAACAAAGACCAATCTTTGGGTCATGACCAAAATTTTGGTAAGGTGCACTTTGGCCACAATCCAAACACACCCCAACATCCGGCTCGTCGAGGATGCATGGGGCGCAGGGACGCGTCCGTGGAGTGGTGTAGCATGGCCAACTGCATCCTCAGGACCTGAGACCATGCCGGGTCGTCCTGCTTTTTCAATGACATGCGTCGATCGCATGTGAGCAAAGGGCATCTCCAAAGTTGCCACGACTGCAGCTGACTACCCTGGCACACCAAAAACCCTCGTCCCTCGCGCTGTCGCGCCATGCGTTCCCAGCTGGCGCCAGCTACCCGCATTCATGCCGTCCGTCTGTATGCCGATGTTAAGAGGCTCGGTGCCCGAGGAACCAACTCCGGCGACTTAATGACGCACCAGGACGCTTGGCTTCACCGGAATGCCCTACTTAAAGCGGCAACGCCCAGCTAACCACCACACCATAGCGCATCGTCCTCCTACCTGGCACCACATCTGCCATGACTGCAAGCGCGAACGCTCTGCGGGAGAGCTTGTCTTCGGGGATGAAGCTCGAGGTCACCGCCCTCGCTCAAGTCGCCTCTCGCGACGCAATAGCGGCGTAGCCGGACACGGACGCGACCGCACAAGCGGTGGCCACGCTGGCGGCCGACGACGGGAGCACCGTCAGCCATGCGTCCTACTTGCCGCCGTCCAACGTCCGACACCGCCGAGGTCGGGGACTCCTCCGAGGATGAGTAGGGCATGGGAGGCGGCAGGGCATGGTGTGCCAACTGGCCGGTCTGTATCCCGTGTTCTACTCTTCCTCGCCGGAGACCGGACCTTCACTTCACGGGTCTTCAACCCTGCCCCCGTACATAGAGATCGCATATGGAGGACGTCAGTCGCCGCCGTAGAATAGGTTTAGGGTCGGGTTTCTTTTATTTTTCTGTCCTATAAATGTTCGAAATGTAATGAAAATCTGCCGTGTTTGCATTAATCTCGGCCGGTGTATATGAACTTTCACAATAATATAGTATATTGTATGAGAACTAACAAGATGCCCGTGCGTTGCATGGAAGATCAAGATCTTGTGGGAGAAAAGGATGAACGAGGGAAGGCCTTATCTGCAAATGTGGAGAGGAGTGCGGGTAAATTGTCATAGTTTCCTTCCTATCCGTTAGATATAGATCGGACGGCCTATATTGCAGGATGACAGGCGCACCATCATCACCAACTCTGCTTTTTATTGAACCGAGACAAAGCTAACATGCGAAGTAAAATAAACACATAGGGTCTATACATACACAATTTATCTTAGGCACTCCAATAGTACGTCCACTACACATTCACGCATTTCACATCTTTCTACATCTACGGGAACCTACGAAAGGGTTAACATAAATTGCCTCTCTCTCTCTCTCCTCCCCTGATTTTCATGGTGGTGGGCCCCTCCCTCCCCCCAATCTACAATCAACAGCTCACACGTTTCACATTACGTTAATTACGTAACTGGGATTACGTAGGTGTAGCATTAATCGTCCTAAAAAACCCAACTAAGCCAACCTCCCAGCATATCGCGCGGGAAAAGACCCGGCCGCGCCGTTTTTGTCGGGATTACCGGATTACTAGTAGTAGTATCGATGGATCGCATGAAGCAACAAGTTTTTTTGAGGGGGCGAAGCACCTAGTTTAAAAGGAAAAAAGGCGGTACACTCACAGCACCCCTGTCGCGGTCGCATTGCACCCCACACACGTTCGGTCCTGCTCACAGCTCACACAAACGGAACACGCTTCGGCTTGCCTCTTCACTAACACGTGGGACTGCACTTGGAGAAACCGACCATGCGCCAAACTCCCCCCGCCCACCGCACGAAAATCCTCCCCCCACCCAAAAATTCCCCCCAAATCCTAGATTCAACTGCCCTTCGGCCAACTAGCCAATAATATTCCCCAAACCCCCTCCCCCATCCCCTCCACTCCATTCGCTCCACCAAAGCCGCCCTCCCCGCCGCGCCGATACGTCGGCGCCGCGGTTCGTCGAGGGGGACGCATGGCGATCCTCTCGCTCCCACAGCACGCTCTCGTAGACTGCCGTCCTCTAGCCGCGCGGCCATCACTGGCGACGTTCTTGTGGAGGTGCATGGCGGTCAGCGCCACCACCGCTGGCGACGTTCATGTGGAGACGCACGGCAGTTAGCTTCTCCCATGATACGCGCATTCTAGACTGAGGCCCTGTGCATGTTGGTGTAGCGCTGAATGTTAGCTGATAGACGATGTTAATCTCACTGTTTGCCGAAGTAGTTTACAGTCAATATGCTCTGCTTAAGAAGCTTCCTTGCCCTGTTCTGCACTCAATCTGCTTAGCCGAGATGGCATGCCAAGTCCGATTAGTTGCTAAAATATCCTGCCATATATTTATTGTGACGTAGATTGCCATGGTCTAGTAGCCAATCTGTTAGGTGAAATAGCTCTACACCATTTTATACTCGATCTTTGTTGCTGCGATGGCCTTCGATAGTTCGATGGCTGTGTGCTCGGCCTCATTGACTGCTGAAACAGCCTGCCATAATTTAGCACTCAAATCTGTTTGCTGAATTAGCCTTACATATATTTCGTTACTTAGATCTGCTCGTCCAAATATCTTGCCATAGCTTTGGACATCGACCTAGGTATTTTTTTTCCGGACTTCATAAGGAAGCATATATGTTTCCTGTAATATCTAGTAGAAGAACCAATTTGTTTGTGTAACAGATGGACAGGACTTGGATAACTTCTACTCGTAGATTCTCCGCTGCATATGTCGAGGGGGTTGAAAACTTCATGAACTTTATTAGAGCTGAGTACGTTTGTCCGAAATCAGATGTGCTCTGCCTGTGTAGCAGTTGTATGAATTCAGTTACAAGACCCCAGTCAACTGTGCAAAATCATCTACACTTGTATGGGATGTCGGTCACATATACTAGGTGGGCTCATCATGGTGAAGCTATGAACGTCAATGTTATTGACTACATGGAAGCAGCAGATCACCATCTTGATCTGCCTGATGCTCAGATGGAAGAGGAGCAGGAGGTGGTGGCGGAGCCAGTGAGTTTGACCAACATTGAAACAATGCTACGAAATGCTCGTGCATTCCATGAACTTTTACCTGCAGAAGAAAAACGGTGGGCCCGCATGTTGGAACAATGCAACGTGGCTATCACCCCAGGAAATAGGCTGTCAGTATTCTCAGCTATGGTCACCTTTCTTCAGGTGAAGACATCTGAGCGGATGACCAACAAATCATTCGATGCGATGTTGGCTGGTTTCCGCAAAGCTTTCCCAGATGCGTCTGAGCTTCCACACACCTACAGTAAAATGAAGAATTTCCTTCGTGCAGTTGGAATTGGATATGATATGATCCATGTTTGTAAGAATAATTGTGTTCTGTTCTGGAAGGATTATGCCAACTTAAGTGAATGCCCGAAATGCAAATAATCAAGATGGAAAGATGGCGATGATGTGAAGAGGATTCCTCATAATGTTCTGAGACATTTTCCAATTACACCAAGATTGCAGAGGTTGTTTCATGATGCTGAAACAAGAGAGGATGTACTGTGGCATTCTAGGAACCAGGAGTACAGAGATCAGAATGTAATGAGCCATCCATCACATGGTAGTGAGTGGAAAAGCTTCAATCAGAAACACGAAAAGTTTGCTGCTGACCCGAGAAACATTAGACTTGGCTTAGCTTCAGATGGATTTAACCCATTTGGCCACCAGAGCGCCACATATAGCATGTGGCCAGTGCTTGTTATCCCTTACAACATGCCTCCAAATGTCTGCACCAAAGAATCAAACTACATGATGGCCTTGCTCATCCCAGGTCCAAAAAGTCCTGGAAAGGATTTTGATTTGTTCATGGAGCCTCTTGTGGAGGAACTTCAACAACTATGGAGGGGTGTTCTCACTCGAGACCTATATAGCAGACCACCAGCTGATTTCTTTCTGCATGCTGTTATAATTTGGTGCATCCATGATTATCCGGCTTTGGGCACTATGTCAGGGCGAACGACACATGGTTACAATGCATGTGTTCGCTGTGACAGGAATCCGCTATCATACGCAATACTTAGCAAGATCTGTTACATTGGACACCGCCGTTTCCTTGCCAAGGACAAGCCACATCCTAGAAAATACCGAAGACATGTGTTCAATGTAAAGCATGAAAACCGTGATGCACCAAAGAGGCTCACCGCCGATGAGTTGCAAGTGGAATTAGAGAAGGTCAGGCATATTACACCAGGAAACCATCCTGGTAATGGTAGCGGGAAAAGGAAGCATGGCAGGGCAGAAGAGAGATTATTGTTTATCCGCAGGTCCACTTTTTGGGACTTGGAGTATTGGAAAGATTTGGATCTGCGGCATAATCTTGATGTGATGCACATCAAGAAAAATATATGTGACAGCATTATCGGCACACTTCTTAATATTGAAGGCAAGACGAAAGATACCTTAAAATCTAGGATTGATTTGACACACCTGGGTATCAGACAGGATTTGCAGGTGCAAGATGAAGGTAAACCACGGGATATGGCACCAGCTGTGTACGTCTTGGACATGGTAAAAAGAAAAGAATTCTGCGAGGTCCTGTCACGTGTGAGATTCCCACATGGATTTGCTTCCAACCCTCAAAGGAGAGTCAGTGCAGATGGAAACAAGGTACAAGGGTTGAAAATCATGACTGCCACGTCCTACTTCAAAGGGTTTTACCTGTTATCCTTAGAGGATTGGGCCGCGCTGACTTATACAGAGCAGTTGCAGAGTTGGGACAATTCTTCAGGGAACTCTGCAGTAGAAATACCAGGATAGATGCTTTAGAGCGTCTTAGAGACAAGATACCAACTATCCTATGCGACCTTGAGAAGATATATCCTCCAGCCTTCTTTGATGTGATGGTGCATTTGGCTGTTCATCTACCTGATGAGGCACTACTTAGATGTCCAGTACAGTATGACTGGATGTACCCTATTGAAAGGCGGCTAGGCACTTTCAAGGGCTATGTTAGGAACAGAGCTAGACCCGAGGGTTCCATTGCAGAGGCCTACATTGCTACAGAAGCGTTGACATTCTGCTCAAAATACATTGAAACAACTGATCAGCTTAGCAAAGAGGTGGATGACGACAATCCCGGGCTCAATGTTTTCGGTTATTCTGTTCGAGTTACAGGGAAGAGTCGACAAGAGGACAAACCTAAAGATTTGGACAAAATGGTATGTGTTGAATAACTGTCCTGAGATACTACCTTATATCAAGTAAGTGCTAAGTACTACAGCTTATACATCATAATCTACTAAACTTGCAGCACATTCTTATATATTTATATGTTTGACGCGATCACTATGTTGTGCAGCATCTACAAAAAGGAGTAACTACCGCAAAATCTAAGAAACATTGACAAACTAGTTATGGCAGGATTTGCGAAATGGTTCAAGAGCCATGTAAGCTTTTGAATTGCACTGTTAGTTTTTTTAATATACTGAGTACATAAGATGATCAGCTTGTCTATTTTCTAACCATAGGTTAAGAAGATGCGGGAGGATGGGCAGGCAGTTGATGATGCCCTTTACTCACTAGCAATGAGTCCTGATACTCGGGTAAGACATTATGAACCTTGCGTTGTTGGAGATCTGTGGTACAACACCCTTGCACGAGACGAAGGCAGGAAGACACAAAACAGTGCCATCATGAGCACAGATACGCATGACAAAGAGACAACTGAAATGTATGCTAACATAATAGACATTGTTCAGTTGCAGTATATCTCCAGTTTCGAGGATCATCGGTGTGTGGTTCTGTTGTGCTGTCGTTGGTATAACCTGTTTTCCAGGATCGCAAAACCCAGAGCTGATGATTATTTCAAATCCATCAATGTCAAGGCGGCGTACCAGACCAACGAGCCTTTTATTTTGGCAAATCAAGCAAGACAGATATTTTTCTTGGAAGACAAATTTGCACGTAGCGATGACTGGAGAGTATTGCAAAGGTTTGAGCAGAGGAATTCGTTTAATGAAGTTGCACAACAAGATGATGCTTACACTGCTCCTGATGTACAAGATAACACAGATGTTCCTAATATCTTTGAGAACCATCACGTCAATGACGCCGGCGAAAAGATTGCCTGTCGTGCTGTGGATATACAAGAGTTGATCAAGCAGAAGCCAACGTTCGAGGACGTTGAGGACGAAGAAGAAGATGACACCGTGGGGAATTACAATTTAGACTGATACACATGGCGAAGATGTTGACGCTACTGCTGCGGATCATGATTACATTGCTTTTGTCGTATTTGCCTGTCAGAAGACATTTTTTATCTACTATGTGAAATTGTGTTTGCTATGAAAACTGAAACCTCATGAACATGTTGTTTAGTATTTTCCTGTGAGAACATCACATTTGTTATGTATGGTGATTTGTGTTTGGTGATTGTATGACGACTAAAACATGATGAGATTGTTGTTTAGTTGTACTCATATTTGGCTGTGAAACTTGAATTTGATGACATAGTTTGCTGTTGGACTGCAATTTGCTCAACGTCTTCGAATGAGAATAAAGCTGACCCGACACGGCCTCTGCTAATTTATTTATTTATTACCAAAAGGGCCTCTGCTATTTATTTATTTATTTATGAGAAAAAGGTGATACCCCCTGATTTCCGTTAATAGAAATCATTAGATGTTCACAACACTACGCCCAGCCTGCTACAAAGGTTTCATGCATTACTAGTTTCAGCAAAGTGCTCATGTCATAACCACTGAATACACCACGAGTGCTACATACACTGCAAATAAAGAGACAATCATCCTACAGAGCACATCGATTTTGCCCATTATCTTCACAAACTCTTTCATGTCCTCATTGCTGTCAAGGCCGTTCAGTAGCTGTTGCTTGGCCATGATCAGAGGAACTGCATCTTTAACCTTCTGCTCTGCATCTTCCTGTTCTGCCGTTCCTTCAGTTACTTGTCCAACACCCCAACCTGCTGGTATTGGGATTCCTCGGCTAACCAAATAATCAGCGTAGTTGCACTCCCCCACATCAGCAACTTCCCAGAAATACAAATCACACGAATCTTCACTTTTCTGCACGAATCAAATTGGAAGATCATCAACCAAACTATTAAAAAATCAGCAATTGAAAGCAGTAGAACAACACTTAAACATATTATTACCCCATGATTCGGGCATTTGTAGAAGACTCGGCCAGGGTTCAGGATTGTGGTTGAGACGCGACGGATGACTCTGCGTAATTTGCAGCAGTGGCACCACACCAACGGCAGCGGGTTGTGATGAGCAACTGGTTGCGGTGCGCGTGCCAGCGGGGGTGTGATGAGACCCACAGGGGATGGTACGGGTGGCCACTTGGCGCATATTTGGTTGTTGCCAGCTGAAGAGCAGGTGGACGAGCAGCCAGCCGACATGGTTGCTACGGCTAGAGCTTTTGATGCTAGGTAGAGTAAGTAGAGAAGAGGGGAAGCGAACGTTGGATATGTCAATTTCATTACTTGCAGAGTAGCATAGCACCATATATAGTCATAGTCTAGGTTTGGATTCAAACCAGCTACAGGAGCACGTCTCACTTTTTTCTAAAACTCGGCAACGTCTCTTTATTGGTACACTAGCTTGTTCTGTACACCTTCTCAAGTCTTTGATTCCTCCACCTGACATGTGGGACCCACCGGAAGGGCCTATGTATTTTTCGCAAAAAAAACTTGCCCCCCGCTGACAGGTCGGACCCACCAGCTATCTTCGCACGCAAGGAAGTGCCTCCTTATTACGCACAAAAAAATAATTCTCCCCCTGCCAGCTGGATCCCAGCATAGTGGGAGGCTGACTTGTGGGCCTACCAAGTTGACGGGGACGGAGGGCTTTGTCAACTTAGTCAATATGAACGATTCTAGCTCCAGTTACCGTACGATGTTCATCCAACGGCCGTAGTGCTTCTTCAACCTCTGGTCTTCTTGCTCCAGCCGCCCAAACCAGCGCCGGTCATGCCGCGTGCTCCTGCCTCCCGTGGCCGGCCGTGATTCTGCGGAGGCCTCACCACCCCCTACTACTCCCACCGCTGGCCAGGGCATCCCTCTACTCACCCACACCCCCTGTTATTCCGCGGCGACGACAGCCTCACATCGCAGCCAAACCAGTGAACCCTCGTACTCCTCTCCGCATGGGCATCCACTGCCGCGTCTTCCCCGGCTCCGCGTCATCCCCTTCCTAGGCCTCGCCGTCGTCCACCGCCTTGGTGCTCTCAGCACGGCGTGGTCAATGTGGTCAACGACCGACTTCCATTGGAAGAGTACTGTACGTGGAGAGGCTGACAGCTGGGTCCACGGCCACAGCCCAGTTTTTTTGTGATTTTCCAAGTAAGTCGCTTTGTCAGGCCTGTTGGGCTGCAAATCTTTCAAGACGAGGAGAGCTTCATTCGGCTGGCCGAGAAAATGGCCTATCAGTAATGAGAAATGGGCTGTACATTTTTAAAACACATCAAACCGGCAATTAGTTTCAAATTTCTTTTTTTAATTTTGAGATTTTAAATTACATTGATTTTTATGCGTGGACAATTTGTTGGATTTTGTATTGATATACATTTATTTTTAAAATCAGTTTGAATGTGACTCGAAATTTTGGGATTAAAAACAGTTCGGACCACACAGAAATATGCAAAATTGTGTACAATTTTTTAACCGTGGCCACAATATGGGCTGTAATGCTAACAAAAAGAACATGGGCTCCAAAAAAAAGCTTAAGAATTAGCAAATGGGCTGTAAATTATTAGAAATAATGGCAGATGGGTTGTATGCTGTTTTCCACAGATTTGAGGCTTTCCTAAAAAAAGGTTGACACACAAGCAGTGATTGTTGGATGTCCATCCAACGGCCGTCGTGCTTCTTCAATCTCTGCTCTTCCTGCTCCAGCCGCTCAAACAAGCGCCGGCGGGACTGCCTACTCCCTCCTCCCCGCGGCCGGCTGTGCTGCCGCGCAGGCCTCACCGCCCCACCGTACTCCCATCGCTTGCCTAGCCATCCCTCTACTCACCCACACCTGCTGTTATGCTCCGGCGACGGCAGACGAACCAGTAAACCCTCGTACAGTCATACTCCCCTCCGCGTGGGAAACAACTGCCGAGTCTTCCCTGCCTCCGTGTCGTTCCCTTCCTAGGCCTCGCCATCATCCACCGCCCTGGTGCTCTCAGCGCGGCCTGGTCAACGTGGTCAACCACCGACATGCATTTGAAGTGGACTGTACGTGGAGAGGCTGACAGCTGGGTCCACGGCCGAACACAAGGAAATGCCTCCTTATTATGCGCAAAATAATGATTCCTCCACCTAACATCTGGGACCCACCAAAAGGGCCTCTGTATTTCACGAAAAAACGTTACCGCCGCTAACAGCTCGGACCCACCAGCTATATCTTCTCACGCAAGGAAGTGCCTCCTTATTACGCACAAAAAAATGAATGCTCCCCCTGCTAGCTGGGACCCAGTATAGTGGCAGGCTGACTTCTGGGCCTACTAAGTTGACCGGGACGGAGGGCTTTGTAACTTAGTCAATATGCACGATTCTAGCTCTAGTGACCGTACGATGTCCATCCAACGGCCGTAGTGCTTCTTCAACCTCTGGTCTTTTTGCTACAGCCGCCCAAACCTGCGCCGGTCGTGCCTCGTGCTCCTGCCTCCCATGGCCGGCTGCGATGCGGCGGAGGCCTCACCGCCCCCTACTACTCCCACCGCTAGCCAGGCCATCCCTCTACTCACCCACATCCCCTATTATTCTGCGACGACGGCAGCCTCACATTGTAGCGAACCAGTGAACCCTCATACTCCTCTGCGCGTGGGCATCCACTGCCGCGTCTTCCCAGGCTCCGCGTCATCCCCTTCCTAGGCCTCGCCATCGTCCACCGCCCTGGTGCTCTCGGCGCGGCATGGTCAACGTGTTCAAGGAACGGCTTCCATCGGATGTGGACTGTACGTGGAGAGGCTGACAGTTGGGTCCACGGCTGCAGCAAGGAAGGGCCTCCTTATTACGCGCAAAATAATTATTCCTCCACCTGACAGCGGGGACCCACCGGACGGGCCACCGTATTTCGTGAAAAAAACATTTCCCCCTGACTGCTGGGACCCACCAGCTACATCTTCGCACGCAAGCAAGTGTGTCCGGGCAAAAAAAAACGATTCGCCCCCCTGACTGCTGGGAGCCACCAGCTACATCTTCGCACGCAAGGAAGTGCCTGACAGTCGGGACCCACCTGGTCGAAGCGTACGTAGCATTGTCATTCTGGTCGCGAACGTGTACGTACATACTTGACGATGTAGAGGCGCGCACGTAGCATGTACATGTACGTACAGCGGCCAGTGTGCAAGAAAGAAAATACGGCCATGTACGTACATACGGGCGGGGTCTCGAACGCCTACTCGCGCATACGTATGGCCAGCGCTCGTGTACATGGCTGGGTCGGAACAGAGAATCTACGTCGTCGTCGTGTTAATGGGGAGCCAACCGGCTGGGTCAGAACGGAATGCGTCGTCGTGTTCATCGGGAGGGCTTGGACGGAACAACGGATGGAAACGAGGCCTAGCGTACCATGGAACGGAGTAAACGGCCTTGTGTTCGACCGGCCACTGTCGAAACGGGATCCTGTTCATCGAGAGGGGTGTGGCATACCGCAAAACAGAGGAAACGGACCTCCTATGGTCAAAACGGGGGTCCTGTTGATCGGGAGGGGTGTGGCGTACCGCAAAACAGAGGAAACGGACTTGTGTTGGAGTGCTACGGTCGAAACGGGGGTCCTGTTCATCGGGAGGGGTGTGGCGTACTGCAAAACGGGACTCCACGGGATACTGTTCATCTCCACCAGCGACCCCCTCCAGCCTCCACGAGCTACTGTTCATCCACCATCGACCTCCTCCAGCCTCCACCTGTGACTGTTCATCCACGGGCTCCTGTTCATCCAGCCTCCACCGCGCGCTACTCCACCGGCTACTGTTCAACCAGCCCTCTCCACGGGCTCCTGTTCAACCACCCCTCCATGGGCTACTGTTCATCCAGCCCTCCACCGTCTACTGTTCATCCAGCCCTCCACGGGGTTCTGTTCATCCAGCCCCAACCGGCTCGATTCATCGGGGTCCTGTTGATCCAGAGGCAACACCACGGGGTCCTGTTCATCCACCCCACCGGGAACTGTTCATCCAAACCCCCCCAGCAACGCTCACTATTCATCCAGAGGCAGCATCGATCGGCTTCAGTTAGCAGCAGTAGCGAAGGAATCGCTCGATCGGGTTCAGTTAACAGCCATCGATCGATCTCTCGGGTTCAGTAACCCGTAGCCTGCAGTGCAATCGCTCGGGTTCAGTTAGAGCCCAACGCCTCGCTCGGGTTCAGTTAGAGCCCAATGCCTCGCACACACGCGCGTACGTGTACGAGAGAAACGCGCATCGCTTAGCCCCCGATGACGCACCGTAACCGGGAACTCCCTGAAATTTTCCTCGCCCTCGCTTCTACCACGGTTTTTTCCGTCATGGACGGCCCAAAGAATGTCATGCAGCTGCGTCTCCGGCCCGCCTAGGATGAAAAGCCCATTTTCTGCCATGATTTTTTGTCATAGAAGTAGGAGCCCACCACATCTATGATGATACCGGGTTTTGTCACAATTATCGTCATAGAAGTGTCATAAGTATGACAAAATATTTCGTTCGGCCCAAAATGTCACGGATGTGTCTTTTTTTTGTAGTTAGCCCGGGTTGGTCTCTTTTTTTTATATGCGTGCTCCAAGGTTCGCAACTGCCACGTTCGGGTTGCGCTTGGCTCTTCACCTCTTCGAGAAGACGAGCAATGATGTTACTACTACTGCTTCTACAGTATCGAATCCACTGCTGCATGTCCGTCCACCGCGAGCGGGAGGGATAGCTTGTTGTAGTACTACAAGCAAAAGCCTATCCTCGTTTGCGAGCCACCGCGCGCATGGGTGAGGCAGAAGGCGTGTAGTAGTAAAATCAAGCTTCTCCTCATTGTACGAGTTGACGCGACACATCATAGCACTGGCCCCACATGGTTGCCTCTAAACTTGGCTGAAAGACCCGCTGTGTACAATACTCCATTTGCTGCAACCTCTAACATTTACCCCA
The DNA here is from genome assembly GCF_002575655.3 of Aegilops tauschii subsp. strangulata. Classification (NCBI taxonomy): domain Eukaryota; kingdom Viridiplantae; phylum Streptophyta; class Magnoliopsida; order Poales; family Poaceae; genus Aegilops; species Aegilops tauschii. The sequence continues at coordinate 499,008,042 of NC_053036.3, forward strand.
CCACAAATTAAAATATATATTCCTGTCTTGACTAGATGAGCGTGCAAACTAGAATCACCAGGATGACAGGTAGGGCCAGAAGATTATTTTAATCAAAAAAATAGAAAGCATGGAGCCAACCCCAATGATTTTAAGCTTACAGGCACAGTACACGCTATCCTAGACTACTCTACACATGAAACTGCCACACGAGCGTCCGGGCTGCGCTTGGCTCTTCGCCTCTTCGGGTAGTCGAACAATGATGGAGTACTACTGCAGGGGAGGAGTACTACATTATGCTTCTGGCCATCTGACACTGATTGAACTGCTGCATGTCCACCGCGTGCAGGAGGGAGAGCGTGTAGCGAACGAAAGCTTCTCCTAGTCCTGCCAGCCACCACGCTCATGGGCGAGGGAGGGACGCATCTTCATCGACTTACTGCTCCTGCCTTTGTGTCTATGATAGGTGGGCCCAACAGGTGGGTGCCCCACCTGTCATGCAGCCAAAGGCAGGTGCGGTTAAGGCGAGAGGGCGTTGTAGTAATCAAACTTCTCGGTCTTGTACGAGTTGACGCGGCACATCAAAGCACTGCACTCGATATATTTCATTTGCGTTTACCGATGCATTAATGACAACACATGCATGCATGCCATGACTCTCCTTTTGATACTTGCATGTGTTGATTTAATGCACCTTGAAGTAGTATGAATATGTGACGGTAAAGCTTTGTAATGCCCCGACCCTAATAAAGCGAGAGATGGTTGTGCACGAGGAGGGCGAGATCATGCAGACGGAACAGGACCCGGCGATGGAGCTCTCTATGGTCTCGATGGACCTCACCTTGCTCCACTGCCCCTTGTGCCTCCGCCCCTTGAAGCCTCCAGTGTATGAGGTTCGAATACACCTCCTCCGTTCTGCTGATCGAGCAAGGTGCAGGTTTCTTAATTGATGTGTTGTTCGGTTGATTTGTGCAGTGCAAGGGAGGGCACCTGGCCTGCGCGGACTGCCGCGTCGAGCGCCCCAGGTACCAGCGGCAGTGCCAGAAGTGCGAGCGCGGTGGTGGCTTCGACGTGCGGAACACGACGGTGGACGCTGTCCTCTCCTCGGTGAGGGTGGAGTGCCCGCATGAAGGCTGTGGGGTCTGCGTCACTTACCACAAGCTTGCCGATCACCAGAGCGTGTGTCCGCTCGCGCCCTGCAAATGCCCAGTGCCCGTCTGCGGCTACGAAGGCCTGCCGCCGACGCTCTCCCACCAAATCAGCACCGTGCATCCCATGCTCGTGCACAGGATCTAGTACGGCAAGGTGCTCCAGCTGCAAGTGGCACTGTCGGAGCCACGGCTCTTGCTGTTCGCGGAGGAGGACGGCCGCATGTTTTTCTTGGTCGATGGCGCGCTCGACATCGGCGTGCCTGTCGTCGTGTCGGTCGTCTGCATCAGAGCGGGGTCATCCCCACTGCCGCACTACGTGGCTAAGCTGTGGGCGAACGGCCCGCCGGGGGAGCTCAAAGGCAGGACAAACGCCGTCAAGGTGGAAATGGAGGTGACAAGCAGCAAGGATCCCGGCGACGTCCCCGTGCACGAGCTGACCTTCTTCACAGTTCCGCCCAAGCCGCTGGCCGGGGCTAAGCTGGTGTCCCTCCACATTCAGATTGACAAGCTCACGTCCTAAATGATTCTACAATGCCTTCTGTTTATCTTAGTAATATGCTAATATAGGGGTTAGCTCGGTCTACTTTAGCTTAAGAGATGGTGGGCTTTGGTGGCGATGCAGCAATTACTTCGACATCAGATTAGCAGTTAAAGTAATTTCCAACAGTCGAACGGATATTTTGTGTCTGTTGGATATAAAGATCCTTTGGGTAAGATGTATAACAACTTATAAGAAGTAAGTATAACAGCTTATATGCTTGTTCATTCAGGAAGTGTTGCATACTTGTGCGAGTTGACGCGACACATCAAAGTAGTACTACTACTAGTAGTACTCCCTCCGATCCTAATTTCTCTGCGCATAAGGCTGGTCATAGTGGGAGTAACATAGGTAGTAGTAACATAGATGCCACATAAGCAAAAATGATGAGGTGGCAAGTAATTAATGAGGAGTGAGGTAAATAGAGTAACATAATATGTTACCATCACATAGCGCTTTCCAATGCAAAATGAGTCTACAAAGTAATAAATGAAGACATCTAGTACTATCTCAAGGCCAAGGAGCAATGTGAAACCTATGATAGAGCCAATTGGATGGTTGAGAACACTACAATTCATAGCTACAGATGCGTGTGTGAGAGAGGACGAGTGCGTGCGTGCACCTCTTCTCTTCCTGTATAACGTACTAAACTCAGAGTACAAGTGTATGTGGGTGGCATCGACCTAGGGAGCTAGAGATGGTGCGTGCGAGAATTCCCAAGAGATAGGTGTAATGCGTTTGAAAAAAAGACTAGTCTATATAGCTTGCCACGAGGCTATTCCTGTCGAACGCCCCAATAAGCGTAAGATATGTATCCGACGGTGCCAGTTATTGCACGTACACAGCAGTAGAAAAAGAACTAGTACCATGGCATATGCTACACCACGGCTGAGAACACGTGCCCACGTTACGCCATCCGGGAATAGTGCCGCACTTCGAAACTAAACCGTGAATAAATTTTGAGCGCGTTTCGTCACATTCCAAATTACTACTACTACCACGCTATATTTAATTGCAAACCTGTTCACACCTATCACAACCTACTCCCTCTGTTGTCACCGTGACCAAGGAGGAGGGGAAAACGAGAGAACTTAATGTTTATTTGCTAATTAATAGCATTGCATGAAATGAACTAACCACTTCATGTTGTGTTTGGTAGTCTCAAGTCATTAAAAGCATGCACACCCACATCTCTTATTGGTTGATATGTCAAGAAACAAGAAACGAGGTAGAAGTTAATGCACCGCGCCAAAGCTTATTAGTACTCGGTTATAAACACTACTATGCCAAGATGACTGCACATTCCTCCTCAACTCTTCATCCACAAAAACAAACAAGTCATTCAACATCCTCCCCTTGCATCTGCCATGGCCAGCATGAGTTCTGGGTCGAGAGATTACGACCAGGGAAAGGGGAGCATGGAAGCAGAAGCGCGAGAGATGTCCTGCCTCGCCTCGAAAGCAGCCGACATGTCCTGCCGTGTGGAATTAGCATCACAGAGGTCCTGCCGCGCCGCCGAAGCAGCACGGAGGTCCCGCCGCGCTGTCAATGCAGCAGACTGCTCCGGCCGCGCTACGGAAGCAGTTGAGATGTCCCGCCGCACCGCGAATGCAGTAGGGATGTACCATCGTACCGCAGCGGCCTGGGAAAATATCTCGCGAGCAGGCGACGACTCTTACAGGCGCATGCATGCGATCGTCCATAGCCAGATGGATCAAATCTTCGGCTGGGCGAGGTTGCAAGACGATATGAAAGCCTCATTTGAACAGGCTACCGGAGTCATCCGGCAACTAAGGGAGGGCAATGAGAGGCTCCGGGCCGAGCGCGACCTGTTGAGGGCGAAGATCGTCCGAAGTGCAGAGCAGCAAGAGGAGACCGATGCATTGTTGAAGAGGACCGGCGTCATCGTCAAGAAACTTATGGACGAGAATGACATGCTCCGCATCGAGCGCCAAAGGCTGGTGGAGGAATCCGTGGATGCTCTCAAGCAGCGTCTTGAGGACACGACAGAGCTCATCGCCGCTCGCTGCGGAGACTAGTTCCCGCAGCCTGCAGCAACGCATCAAGAAAGTAGAGATCAGCGAGCCAGATCGTTGTCTTCCTTCTTCTTTTGCCCTTCGGGCGTAGCCGCATGTGGCTTTTTAATTATCTTCCTAATTATGTAAGACAATTATTATCCACTATCATCGTCCTTATATATTCATTAGTCTTGCTATAAGTCGCAGTAGATGCTATATAGGTCCATCGGATCTTACACCAAGATCCATGCAAAAATTTCTTTTCAGATTTTCTTTTTTCTCTCTTAAATCTCAGTCGAGGGAGACATAGCCACGCCATTAAACAGAGGCTCGGGCGCCATTAATGGAGACCTTGGGAGAGAGGTGGATGGCAGATGGAGGTCAAAGTTCTCTCCTCCCGATAAGCATGCGCAGGGGTCTGATCGCACGCCTCCCGTACTCAAATAGCTACCCTGCAAGGCGCCTCCTAGCTAATAAAAAAGGGGACGCGTGGCTGCACGTAAATGGTAAATAGAATGCCCACGGTTTCAATAATACTTGTGTTTCCGATTGTAACGTGACAGCACTTGTTCCAAAATTACTCTGTTGATTGCTAATGTGTGCGCCTTCGCAAATCAGACAGCAAAATTACCACAGCATGTTGGTGCCATGTCATGACACCAAGCCAAGTTTCATGATTTTCATGCATGTTTTGGATTTACAGGAATTAAAAAACCAAGTTTCTCAATGTTTCCAGCCGAGCCACGACGCCCAGATGTTTGAATTTCATTCCCATTTCTTGCATGCATGGGACCTAGAAATTTACCCGAGGACACACATGTGATTTTTCAACCAAGTTTGGTGCACTGGAGCATGTGCTTGTATTTCAAATTTGAATTATGCACACAAAGGTGACACGTTCCCTCTCAGAACCACGAGCCTTCTTGAGAGAAGCTCCGGTTTGCAAGAAGCTTATAGCAAAACTTGTTCCTATTCGGCCAATTTTTATACCACGGCATGGTAGTACCATGACATGACACCATGCCGAGTTTCATGATTTTCAGGCGTGTTTTGGATTTACAAGAATTTTAAAACCAAGTTTCTCAATGTTCTCGGCCGAGCCACCATGCCAAGATGTTTGAATTTCATTCCCATTTCTTGCATGGGACCTAGAAATTCACCCGAGGGCACACATGTGATTTTTCAACCAACTTTGGTGCACGGGAGCATGTGCTTGTAGTTCAAATTTGAATTATGCACATTAAATGACCAGAAACTCAATTAATGTATAAAAAAGGCCAAACGAACCCGGAATAATTCCAAAATTTAACAGGGCACTCATGTAGTTCTATGTTGCCTCTGTAAAGAAACTCAAGGGGGGGCAGCGTATATTGTTCCGCACTCAAAGGTGACACATTCCCTCTCAGAACCACGAGCCTTCTTGAGAGAAGCTCCGGTTTGCAAGAGGCTTATACCAAAACTTGTTCATGTTCGGCCAATTTTTTTACCACAGCATGGTAGTACCATGACATGACACCATGCCAAGTTTCATGATTTTCAGGCGTGTTTTGGATTTACAAGAATTTTAAAACCATGTTTCTCAATTTTCTCGGCCGAGCCACGATGCCCATATGTTTGAATTTCATTCCCATTTCTTGCATGGGACCTAGAAATTCACCCAAGGACACACATGTGATTTTTCAACCAACTTTGGTGCACGGGAACATGTGCTTGTAGTTCAAATTTGAATTATGCACATTAAATGATCAGAAACTCAATCAATGTATAAAAAGGCCAAATGAACCCGGAATAATTCCAAAATTTAATAGGGCACTCATGTAGTTCTATGTTGCCTCTGTAAAGAAACTCAAGGGGGGCGGCGTATATCGTTTCACACTCAAAGGTGACACGTTCCCTCTCAGAACCACGAGCCTTCTTGAGAGAAGCTCCGGTTTGCAAGAAGCTTATACCAAAACTTGTTGCAAATCGTACAATTTTTTACCACAACATGTTAGTGCCATGACATGACACCATGCCAAGTTTCATGATTTCCAGGCAAGTTTTGGATTTACATGAATTTTAAAACCAAGTTTCTCGATGTTCTCGGCCGAGTCACGACGCTAAGATGTTTGAATTTGATTCCCATTTCTTGCATGGGACCTAGAAATTCACCCAAGGACACACATGTGATTTTTCAACCAACTTTAGTGCACCGGAGCATGTGCTTGCAGTTCAAATTTGGATTATGCACATTAAATGTCCAAAAACTCAATTAATGTATAAAAAAGGCCAAACGAACCCGGAATAATTCCAAAATTTAACAGGGCACTCATATAGTTCTATGTAGCCTCTGTAAAGAAAATCCGGGGGAGGCAGCGTATATCATTTCACACACAAAGGTGACGCGTTCCCTCTCGGAACCATGAGGCTTGTTGAGAGAATCTCCGGTTTTGCAAGAAGCTTATACCAAAACTTGTCACAATTCAGCCAAAAAATATACATATGAAAACAGGGTTTAGATTATCCCGAACATCTCGCTACCTAGACCAATGTACTCTTATTTGAATTCAACATAAAATGGATACAAATATTTGAATTGGAGATCGTATGGTACATGTAGTTCATAGTGAAATATGATTACTGCTATATGCACGTTTTTTGTTATCAAGATAATATTTAAATGATTGTATAACTTAACAGAAATCGTATTCAAATAAGGAAAATTGATTCAAATTTAGTCCACATGGTAGACGACAATATATATGTTCATAGGGTGGAGTAAAATGTTCATATATGATGGAAGATCAAAATGTAGGACTACATCCATTATAAACCGCAAGGTCACCTAACGATACATTCGAATTCAACATAACATGGATTCAAAAATTGAAATTCGAGATCCTGGCATTTGTAATCATATAAAAAGGGGCAAGACTCTTTCTTTTGGTGGGAATTGATTTGTTTTTTGTTGTTGTTGAGGGAAGTGCGAATCGATTTGGTACTGTACAGGGTAATCTTGTTCTCCCGATTTTTTTTACATTTTTCTTGTAGTTTTTTCAATGACATCTATAGCAATATCGTAAAAGGGGACATGACTCTCTTGTGTCTTGTATGAATTGTTTTGTTGTACACGTTAAGTTTGTTCTGCCGAACAAGGAATCCGCGCCTTGTTATCTCGAAATTTTCAAGCTCGAGTATCTTTTGTCTCATATGCTTTGAAACTCCCGCCTCTTCAACCCGCTTCACGCCTTGTTATCCCAAAATTTCGACGCGTGCGAAAACTCCCTCCTCATCCGAAATCGGTCCCGCAGCCCAGACACGTGAAATCCCCCTTCTACCCCTCAGCTGGAAATGCCGGCTCGACGTCACGCTGTCAAAACTGGTGGGGGTACGCTGGTAACTTACCCTAGATTTCAGACAAGCGCGTCCCTAAGCCATGGCTCCCCCTACCTTCCCCTTCGTCCCCCCCATTCGTACACCGAGGCCGCCAAAACCCGCGAAACCCCATGCTCCTCCGTCAGCCTGCCGACCGCCGCCCAGCCGGAGACTCTTCCCCGGCGACGTCGTCCACCGCAACACCTCGCCGTCCCTCATCCACCGCACCGGATGAGGATCCATCGTCGATCTCGTCGTCCCACCGGATCAGCCGCCCCGTCCTCCACCTCCAAGGAGTTGCCCCGACGTTCGCCTCGTCTATCGCGCCACCTCCATCCCCACAGCGCCGTCTTGACCTGCCCCACCGGAACCGCAACACCCTCACCAATTCCTCCAATGAAGCCGAGACCCACTCGGTGCCACCAAGGAGGTTCTGCACTCACCGCTGCATTTTATCTTTTATTCGATCTCACGGGGCTGCCGGTGCTCAATACCGAGGAGCCATGGCGGGTCTCCATCGACGGCGCCATCGCCGGCCACTTCATCCACGACGTCTGTCCACCATGCCGTTACTTCCTCGGTGGCGACTTCCACACTGGCACTAGCTGCAGCTACTCCGGCTCTCGCTCGCGCTGCTGCTGCTGCTCCGGCTCTCGCTCGCGCTGCGGCTCTTTTGTTGCTGTCGGTCGCGCTGCTGCACTGCTCTTGCTTTCGTTCATGCTGCTGCTCTTCTCTGCTATTGCTGTCGGTCGCGCTGCTGCTCCGCTCTTGCTCTTATTCGTGCTGCTGCTCTGCTCTTGCTCTCGCTCGCGCTGCTGCTGCTGCATGACCTCCAGCAGCTACAGGAGTTGGGTGGGAAACAAACAGTAGATGATCCATTCTCTATCTTTTTAAAACTGAAGCTATAATCTACCTGCTATCATTAGTTTTGGATCTATCCACTCGTTTGCTACCATCAGTCTTGATTTCTGCATGCACCCCTTAGGCCTTACAAAATCAAACTATTTTTTTATTATGCATGTCGGTTATTGTACACAATCGTACTGAACATGTAGAGAGAAAGAGAAGACCATTGTGTCGGAATATAATGTCATGCAGACGCCGCTCCATGGTGGGCGAAGTGCCCCTCTCCCGCCATTCCAGATTGTATTCCAGAGGAAGATAACTGTTCAGATGGGGATTCAGAGGGAGCCGACCACTCCTATTTACCACCTGAGGTGTTTGCTCTAACCTGGCATGACGATGTTGGTCATATCATGCATATGGCGCCTCACATTGCTTACATTATACATCTTATATGTCATCAGCTTAGTTTAGATTTGCTTTGTGTGAACGCCACCTATTTGGTTTCTATATCATACTCCCACCATTTCTAAATATTTGTCTTTTTAGAGATTTGAACAAGTGACTACATACGGAGCAAAATGAGTGAATCTACACTCTAAAATATGTCTATATACATCCGTATGTGGTAGTCCATTTGAAATCTCTAAAAAGACAAATATTTAGGAACAGAGGGAGTATATGGGAATTATGCAATGCCATGTTCTTTAGCCAGGCATCATATACGTGAATCATGCAATGCCATCCTGTTTAGCCAGTCATCGTATATGTGAATTGTATCGTGCCATATTTTTTTCATAATGTATTCCATTTGTCAACAATGTTTATACATTCATCTACTCTTCCTGTGCATCAGCCATTTGAGTCGGTCATGGAAAAATCTTGAGTGAAAACAAGGTCTTCTGAGCAGTCAGTGCTACCTGTCGATGCAGATTTCTTGCTGGTTACAGATAGCTCCTTAGAGGAGGATTCAGAGATAGATGACCAGTCGTATTCCCCCCAAGGTGCATGCTCTAACTTGGCAGGGTTATATTGCTCATATCATGCATATGGTGTCTTGCATTGCCATGCCATCTACTTAGATTAGACATGCTTTGTGTGAATGCCTCATGTTTGCTTTCTATATTAGATATGTGAATTATGCAATGCCATGTTTTTAGGCCAGTTATCATATATGTGAATTATGCACCGCCATGTAGCCATGCATCATATATGTGAATTATCTCATGCCATCTTTCATTACGTATTCCATTTGTCGACAATCTGTGTATATTGAACTACTCTTCATGTGTATCAGCCATTTGAGCCGGTTATGGAAAAATCAGGAGTGAAAACAAGGTCTTCAGAGCAGGCAATGGTACCTGTTGAAGCATATATCTCGATGGTTACCGGGAGCTCCTCAGAGGAGGATTCAGAGACAGATGACTAGTCCTATATCCCACCTGAGGTGTATGCTCTAAGTTGCAATGTTTATATTTCTCATATCATGCATATGGTGTCTTGCATTGCTTAGTTTAGACATCATATGCACAATATTGAATTCCATCTGCTTAGTTTAGAGATCATACATGCGAGTGCCAACTGCTTAGTATATGAATCAATTATGTCAATTGTATCATGCCATCCTGTATACTTAGACAACATATGTATGTGAATTATTTCATCCCAACCTATTTGAGAACGACATCATATAGTTTTGTCATGTCATCCTGTTTTGATACTCATCATATGTTAAATTATGCCATTATATCCTGTTAAGTTATCCATCATATATATGAAACTGTGTCATGCTATCCTGTTTAGTTAGGCATCATATATGTGAAATTGTGTCATGCTGTCCTGTTTGGTTAGACAACATATATGTGAATTACCACATCTGTCTATCATACAATGTCTGTACGTTCAATTTATTTTCTTGTTTATCCGCCATTTCAATTGGAGGGGGTGATGGCAGTATCTAAGGGAGCAAAAACCCGTTCTTCACAAAAGATAGTGATACCCGTCGATGCAGATAGAACCATGGTTGTACTGGCCCACAAAGTAGCCCCACCACACATAATCGAGACTCTTCCAGATTGCACACTTACACCGTTGGGCAGAGAACCAACTACAACCCATCTAACCCCAACCCCAGCGCATAGTAACCCACTTCTAGTTGACAAAGAACCATGTCCACCACAGAGTACCCCCACACGAGCAGTTTTTAAAGAAACTACAGTGCCCAAAGCACGAAGACCACAACAGCGAACCCAAACTCCACGTTTAAAGCAGAAGATCAACTGTTCTTAGGTCAGATTCCGTAGCTATGGTCCATACTCCTTTGCTGTTGCATCACTGTATTTACTCATACCAACTACTTTCGAATTTGAAGGATCCAATTGAAACTCCAATGGCGCAACAGGTATGTTTTAAACCTATTTCTTTAACTGGATTGCTTTTCTAACTTCTTGCTCTATGTTGATTTCAGTTTTAGTTGTATAAACAGTTATGTTCTCATGTGATGCACATTACAAGTGTTGCCAATGTTGTGTAGTTTCTCACACTTATATTCTGTCTATGCTGCCGTGTCTTAAAAATATATGAGTTGAACTGTGTCTCTATCTTGATTAGGCAACATAAACTAGAATGATATGGACAATATAGTGACCATAGTACATAGATATATGTTTGTTTCATGCTGTTATCCTGTCCACCTTACTACTGAACTGGTTTACCAAAATGAGTTTCGTATACTACATGCTAAACCTGTGATGTGTCTGCTTGTTTCTCTTGTAGTATGCGAACAGAATATTGGAGAAGAGCACCCCACTATGCAATGGTAGAGAAAGTAATGTAGATAAGGTTCAAGATAGTGAGATAGCCCTGATGGTCTCCAAGAAAGGTGATAAAAACGATCTTGTAGACAGTGAGAAAACCTCACAGTCCTGCATTGATGTAGTGTTCGAGTTACTGGCCAGTACCGCTGGCACAAGCTCTTCAAACTCGCTGCCTGAATCACTTCGGCTTCTTTAGTCCTAGCTACAAGCTGAAAGGCATCAGTCAGCTGTGCTGCGGCAAGAAGCCAAAGGACTGAGGAAGTCCCTACAGAATTCAGATGCATACTTCCTGGTGCAACAACAAGTGCTGGAGGATTTAAGCGCCAAACAAGAGAAAGTTAATATGCTTGCTAAGCATCTTGCCAGCATTATGGGTACCCAGGATATTGTTTCTTGAGCTCTTCTGAAGTGGTTTCAATTCTGGACTTGTTTTGCTGCGGCGTTTATTTGCACTGGTCGCCAACTTTGACAACCAGTGTATATGATATGCTGCTTTGTTCCCTATATTTGCACTGGTGGTGAACTTTGATGCCCAGTGGATGTAATATGTGTAATAGCCGTGATATCCTAGCGTAAGTTGCTTGCTTACTTATTTCCTTGTTGTCTTGTTTATTTGTTTGCTTGTAGTAAGTGCAGTTCTTTTTCCACGGTTTGCTAGTGGCCGCAATAACCTATTTTTTAAAGCTAGGCCACAACAACCATGAGCTACATATTTACTATAGTTACCATGGGCCTCCTACGGGCCGTAGAAACAATGGGCGTTCTTAGGGCCGTAAAAAGAATGGGCCTTCTACGGGTCGTAGCATCAATGGGTGTTCTACGTGCCGTATGATCGATAGGCCAAACATGGGCCAATAACAGACCGCATTATGGGCCGTAAACAGGCTAGATTTGGAATCGTCCGTTCATGGGCCGACAATAACATGCCGTCATTAATAGGCTGTATTTGATGACGTTATGAAAACGGCCCAACGGAGTAACAGGCCGCAAACGGGCCAATTGTAACCGCGGGCTAAATTTGGCCCATAGGCAGAAAAGGCCAATGACGGGCCGTAAGTAACCGAATGCTGGAAATGAGCCCAAGAATAAATGGGCCCTGAGAAGGCCGAAAGATAACACGGGTTGGAAACGGCCCAATGGAATAATGGGCCATTAATGGGTATAAAGGGGTACACTGTTCATTGCGGGCCAGATTCACCACGAGCCGTTAATGGGCCAAGAGTTACAAATGGTCTCATATGGGCTGAAAGACATCATGGGCCATACATGGGCCAGAAGTTACAACGGGTTGGAATCATATTGGAAGGCCCAGATGAAGCTACTGGGCTTAATTCGGATAGGCCGTAACGGGCCATGAGTTAGCGGGCCGTAAATGGGCTATACACGAACATGCCGTTAACAGGCTTTCCGTGGGCCGGCCCGTTATCTTTTGACCAAGTCAAACGGGCCGGCCTTTTCACCGGAATGGGCCTCTGTTGGGCTGTGCCACGTGTTGACGTATCATAGGTGCCTCCCGTCCAATGAATGGATGACATCTGTCCCAACGGTGAGCCAACACGTGCTTCCTCCAGCCAATGAGAATTTTACACGTGGAAAATCCTCATTGGTGCGGGCTGTTAGCGGGTTATCGGATCCAAAACTGGACCTGATAGCTTAACAACGTTTTGTTACGGTGGATGCCACGTGTCGGTCACCCTTGACGAAAGCACTTCCATGACGCGTGATTTATCGTCATTGAAGTGGACACTTCCGTGATGATAATTTTGGTAATGTCATGGAACACTTCTATGACAGCACATGTATGACTATCTTGATTCTGTCATAAATTTTTCATGGATGTACATGCATGACAGAAAACGTGACCTACTGTGACAAACACGTATAATCACGGAAGTGTCTTTTTTTGTAGTGTATCCGAACACTAAGCTTGCCTTCCACGCCAGGGGGAGTCCCATCCGGACACGGGGGAACGCCTTCCATCTTGTATCTTCACGGCCCACGAGTCCGGCCCAAGCCACATAGCCCGGACGCCCGAGGACCCCTTAATCCAGGACTCCCTGAGTAGCCCCTGAAGCAGGCTTCAATGACGATATGTCCGGCGCGTAGATTGTCTTCAACATTGCAAGGTGGGTTCCTCCTCCGAACACTTCAAAGTAGTTGATCACCAGAACGATATCCGGCTCTATACAATAGTTACAACCCTGAACCAGAAGGGCAAAACACTTAAATAAGAAACATAATATGTCTTCACTAATAGTCTTGCTGGCGAGACGTTACGTCTGTCCTCTTCATTATTTCGAATCGTTATTCAATCCCCGATTCGTGTTTCGAGACACAGCCTCCGGTGTGTCACGACCGGTTTTCCAATAAAAATATTTATTGAGAAACCGATCCCTTTTACGGACCAATAGAGAAGAATCCTTCTCACTGGTAGACAATATCTTGATCACAGAAGAGAAACCAGGAGTACTAACTATAATACAAGGTTGAGCAGAGACTGCTCAACAAATTATTACAAGCACGCCAATAATACATAAAGGCGGATAGGGTGGCATAACTACTAACTCACGATAAAAGCGGTGGTGGATATACCACAGTGAAGTGGGTGACATGGCTCCTGAAATCTAACAGCTCTTCGAGCGTCGGAGTGAGGCTCGAGGATACTTATTGTGGGTGGCGGAAGCGCATATAATACAAGTGACCAATATCCAGGATCGCACGGGACTGACTGGGATTTCTCTAGGCGTCGGACTCACTATCAAACTCTTCATCCATGAGATCACCTTCGTCAACATCTGGCCAAATCAACAAGCCAGGTGAGTACTATGAAAGTACTCGCAAGACAGTTCGGACATAAGATATAACAAATGTAAACATGATGCATATGAACAGATTAACAAAGCACACTCAGACCATGAGATAGCAATGCATGGGAAAATAAAAGCAAAGTCGGGCGGTAGTCCTCCCGAAATCCCAATGGAATACTGAAGGCCAATCGAGTGTCTGAATGACTCCTCGAAAGGAATACAAATGAAATAACAATGCCGCAGTCGGGCGTCAAGGCGACGCCACATAAATGGCTTATAATGGAAAATAAATAACAAGTGCGTGCCACAGTCGGACGTCTGAGCGACATCACGTAAAGGGCTTATATTGAAAGTAAATGACAAGAGTGCCACAGTCGGACGTCTGAGCGACATCACATAAAGGGCTTATATCGAAAGTAAATGACAAGAGTGCCACAGTCGGACGTCTGAGCGACATCACATAAAGGGCTTATATCGAAAGTAAATGACAAGAGTGCCACAGTCGGACGTCTGAGCGACATCACATAAAGGGCTTATATTTCATAACTTAATATTTCAGTAGCTCATGAATTTAAATCAGTGCAAGGAAATATCTAGGTACGAGATAAATAAAGGTTAGTCCATCCACAGGAATAACGATTCAACCGGGTGTACTACTCAAGCTTGTTCACCAGGGATTTACCACGAGGACTGACATAGATATGGATATACTGGCCATGGTCCTTGACCATGGATGCGATGACTCGGAAGGATTTGACTCTGCAGAGTTTGTACTTTAACCACAACCAACGGATTTCAGTAGCCACAAGGGACTAGTTCCGTTTACAGTGTTTTAGGAGAAACACATCTAACCAGTACACACCCATTCAACATTCCGATGCCAGGAATCACCCTCGGCAACGTTCAAGAAAAACCTTGAGACGGGGAGGCTACAACCTCGCGTAGCATGGTATCAAATTAATATACGCGCGCTCTAAGGGGTGCCCCCCTCTCGGTCCCAACCGGAAACACCCATGCCCCCTGACCGGATGACTGGCTTTAATCCAGGGCCATGGAACCCTCATCCCGGCCCCTCTATTTGGTGTGTACAAGGAAAGAGGTTAACAACTTACTAAACCGTATTCTTTGCAGAAAACATGTGGCAGCACGAAAGGGGAAGAACGGTAACGGGACTCAGTCCACGTTAACGTCGGAGTTTATCGGATGACGAAGACTGGCATGCTACAACAATACCATCTTACTACCTTTCATGTCACCACATGATCAGGTCATCTTTCATCAAAGATCACGGTAACTTCGGAACACACGGATAGTTGCCTTGCATGCAACGTAACACTCACCGATGCTCATATGCCATGCACAAACCATTCAAGCAAACATGCAAACACCTATCATATCAAAGGTTCAAACATGCTTGCCTGGTTCGGAGAAGTCGGAGTCTAGCTCGGCGAAGTTCGCGGCTCCGTCACCTCCTCCGGAACCTACGGTATAACGAAACTGTACACTAACGTGAAATCGTTGCGTGCATAAAAATTGTTCCAAATTTTTTCCAAATAAATACTATAAAAAACTAGACAAAATTATAAGACTGACAGAAAAAGAATCAATCAAAAAGCATCTTTTATTAAAAAGTTATAAGAGTTTTAGTCCAAGGACTGATCTGTGAGGAAACAGAAAAGAAACAGGGACTTGTTTGAAAAACCAGAAAATGGTTCGGAAAGAAATGCGCCAGCCCAAAGGGAAAGCGCAATTGCCCGAAGGCGCCAACAGAAAATGGTTCGAGGGGGGGAAAGAAGAGAGGCTGAAGGGGGGGGGTCCCACCCGTCAGGTTTAAAACTCCCAACGGAGTTCGCTGGCGCCCGAAGGCTGCGGTGGTCGCCGGCGTCGAACCACGGCGAGGCAGGGAGATCAGAGGGTACCAAGAGTTTCATGGTGTTCTTCCGCGTCGGTGGGTGGTGAACTTGGTCGTCGGAGAGCACCACGTCGACGGCGACACTTTCTCCGGCGGACGGTGGTTCGGGTGATGGTGGAGTACTCTGGTGGGCGCTGCAAACTCCAAATTGAAGCGCGGGTCAGAAGAGTGGATGCATTAGGAAGCTACTGGCAAGAGTTGAGGGGTAGTGGTGCACGCACGGGGGTGAATCGAGCTGGACCCCGTGGCGGGTCGAGGCGGCCGGAGTTGGGGAAGAAGGCTCCCTCGGGGCTCTTCCAATGGCTTGGCGTGGTATTGGTGGAGTGCAGAGGTGGTGTGGGTTCGAGTTCGAGCTCGGGGCCTCCTTTTATAGGCGATCCGAGGGGGTGGCCGTGAACGGGATAGCTCCGGCGAGCGATTACGGCGAGGCAGGGGTTGGGCAGGGAGTTTAAGTGGCCAGGCACCATCAGGGAGGTTCACTGGTGCCGTTCCCCCGCTAAACTTTGGTCGGGCTTGGCGTAATGCGCTGGTCCTCGACGGGGCGGCCGTATGGGCACGGCGGCGGCAGAGAGCGCGCTCCGTGCATAGCAGTTCACGACGACGGATGGCAGCGTGCACGGGTGAGTGGAGGGCCACGCGGCGGTCTCCGGTGGCTTGGGCGGCGCTGGACGGCGCCGTCCACGCTGCGCCTCTCTCTGGCAGCCGCAAAGCCGCTGCTGTCGTCGCTCACGGGGTGGCGCACCTCCTCCTGCTCGTCGCCGACGCCCGCAAACTTCCAGGCGATCGTGTGGCGCAGGGATAAGAAGGAGGGAACAGGGAGCAAGGCGCCACCGTGGTACTGGCAAGATCGAGAACGAGCTCTGAAGAAAACGACAGTGGTTTACTGAAACTGTTTATCTGAACTCTGAACATTGACAGCAACAGTGCTCTACAGGTGTTCGACGAAATGATTTGGCATGAGGAAAAAAATTCTGGAGCTGGGGCTTGGTGAGGTGACCTCTCAATGCATCCAGAGGCTGCCTGAATTTTCTCAGATTTTTAGGAGGAGAGAACAATTGAATTTCATCAAATTTGGCAAATATGGTCCAAACTTGCAGCAAGCATAATTTGAAATTTTTGAACTGGAGGCCAGTGGATCATCATGGATCATGGTTGAGGGCTCTAAGGACTAGCCAGGGAAAAAGGTTTGGAGGCAACACTCAAAGGAGAAAAGGTAGTTCCTTTGTAAATCTCCAAGAGCCAAAGTAGAGGGCAGAAAATATTTTGATAAGAAATAAATGGAAGAAAAATCATGGGGAGGTTCAACTTGCTGGATTTGAAGTATATCTAGACACAAAGATGGGAGATGGCTTTTGGGAGGGGATTTCCACTCATGTCATGGCAAGAGGGGATTTTTGAAATGGGAAGAGATCACTCCAAATGCCATAGGGCTATTTAAAAGATTTTTCAAAAGAAATTTCCCAAATGAAAAGCATTTGGTTTTGAGTCCAAATAAGAAGGGAAAACCTCCAAGACCAAAAATCAAGTCTTGGGTGAATCCAAACAAAATATTTGTCATAAAAGAAATTTTTTGAGAGGGAGAGTTCTTTAGAAGAAAATTTTTAAATCACCTCCCTCAAATCAAATAAAAGTTTTGAAAAAGCCAAATAAAAATTTTGGGTGTCACAACACCTACCCCCTTAGGAAAAATCTCGTCCTCGAGATTTCAGCTGATCCTCCAATAGATGTGGGTACTCTGCCTGAAGAAAATCTTCTCTTTCCCATGTAGCTTCATCCTTGCTGTGATTGCTCCACTGAACCTTGAAAAACTTTGTTGTCTTCTGACGGGTCCTTCTTTCAGACTCTTCCAATATCTTTACTGGCCGTTCTCTGTAGGTGAGGTCTGGTTGCACATCAATGCTCTCATGAGATACATGCTTCTCCGGGTTGTTCACCCATTTCCTCAACTGTGAGACGTGAAACACGTCGTGGACGTCTGACAGCTCTTTGGGTAGGTCTATCTGGTAGGCTATTGTGCCTCTTCGTGCAACTATACAGAAGGGTCCAATAAATCTCGGGGCTAGCTTCCCCTTAATTTTGAACCGTTGCAGGCCCCTCATAGGAGACACTCGGAGGTATACGTAATCACCGGGTTCAAAGCTGACCTCACGATGTTTTCGATCGTAATAGCTCTTTTGTCGGCTTTGAGCTGTCTTGAGTCTGTCCCTGATCTGTTTAACTTTCTCCTCGGCTTCCTTGAGCATGTCAGGGCCGAAGATACGACTGTCACCTGTTTCTGACCAATTTAGTGGGGTACGACATCTCCGCCCGTACAATGCTTCAAAAGGTGCCATTTGCAGGCTGGCTTGGTAACTGTTGTTGTAAGCAAACTCGGCATACGGCAAACTTTCTTCCCAACTGGATCCATAGGTGAGCACACAGGCTCTCAGCATGTCCTCTAGGATTTGGTTCACGCATTCCATCTGTCCATCAGTCTGAGGGTGGTACGCTATACTGAATGCTAGTTGCGTGCCCAGAGCTTGTTGTAGGTGATCCCAAAATTTAGAGACAAATTGAGTACCTCGGTCGGATATTATAGTCTTTGGGACTCCATGCAAACAAACTATACGGGAGAGATAAAGCTTGGCTAGCCTCTGAGTGGAGTAGGTCGTCCTTACGGGAATGAAATGTGCTACCTTGGTTAGCCTATCTGTGATGACCCATATGGCATCATTTCCGCGTTGTGATCGAGGTAGTCCGACGATGAAGTCCATTCAAATTTCATCCCATTTCCACTCAGGTATCCGGTTTGGCTGGAGTAGCCCTGCTGGCTTTTGATGCTCGGCTTTAATGCGCTGACATGAATCGCAACAAGCAATAAATGCGGCTATATCCCTTTTCATACCGTGCCACCAAAATCTTTCCTGAATGTTCTTGTACATTTTGGTTCCTCCAGGGTGGATCGAATATGGGGCGGTGTGGATTTCGGTTAGGATTTGTTGCTTGAGTTCCTCAATGTTTGGTACGCAAAGTCTGTCCTTGTACCATAATATTCCTTCATTGTCTGTGATGAAATCTGAAGGCTTGCCAAGGCTCATCTTCCTCTTTATACCTTCGATGCTGAGATGTCCATGCTGAGCCTTCTTAATTTGTACCATTAGGGTGGGTTGTATCTCCAGATTTGATACATTGCCCTCAGAGACTAACACCATGTTGAGTCTAGCGAACTCCTGCTGAAATTCAGGCCTCAAGTTCTGTGGACTGTCGTTGCCCGGGCTGGGGTTCCGACTAAGAGCATCTGCCACTACATTTGCTTTCCCTGGATGGTAGTGAATGCCGACATCATAGTCCTTGACCAATTCCAACCAGCGTCATTGGCGTAAGTTTAGCTCTGGTTGTGTGAAAATATATTTAAGGCCCTTATGGTCCGTATATATTTCACAACGATTTCCCAACAGAAAGTGCCTCCACTCCTTGAGTGCATGGATGACCGCTGCTAGCTCCAAGTCATGTGTTGGATAATTTTCCTCATGCTTCCGTAGTTGCCTGGAAGCATACGCGACAACTTTGCCATCCTGCATCAGGACGCACCCGAGGCCCTTCCGGGATGCGTCACAATACACTTCAAAATTCTTGTGTATGTCTGGCACGATCAAAACCGGTGCTGTTGTTAGTTTCTTCTTGAGTTCTTGGAAGCTTTTCTCGCACGCTTCCGTCCACACAAACTTCTTGTCTTTCTTGAGCAACTGTGTCATTGGTTTTGCCACAGTGGAGAATCCTTCAATAAATCTTCGGTAATATCCAGCCATTCCCAGGAAACTCCGTACATCTGTTACGTTGGCTGGTGGTTTCCAGTCAAGTATGGCTTTGACTTTTTCTGGGTCTACGGCCACGCCTTCTTGGGTCAGTATATGGCCTAGAAAACCAACTTGTCTTAGCCAAAATTCACACTTGCTAAATTTGGCGTATAATTGATGTTTCCTTAATTCTCCAAAAACAATTCTGAGATGTTCAGCATGCTCTTCTGGTGTCCTTGAATATACCAGAATATCGTCAATGAACACCACAACAAATTTGTCCATGAATTTCATAAACACCTTGTTCATGAGGTGGACAAAATATGCGGGGGCGTTCGTCAGTCCAAACGGCATTACTGTGAACTGATATAATCCGTATCTGGAGGTGAATGCTGTCTTAGGGATATCTTCTGTCCGTACTTTCAATTGATGATATCCCGATCTCAAATCAATTTTTGAGAACACCTTGGCTTGCGCAAGCTGGTCAAACAAATCATTTATCCGTGGCATCGGATATTTGTTTTTGATGGTGACCATATTGAGAGCTCGATAGTCTATACACAACCTCAGTGTCCCATCCTTTTTCTTGGCGAATAACACTGGTGAACCCCATGGTGAGGAGCTGGCTCGAATAAATCCTTTGTCCAGTAATTCCTTTATTTGCTTCTTCAATTCTACCAACTCGGACGGTGCCATTCTGTAAGGCTTCTTGTAGATGGGAGTGGTGCCAGGTGCTAGTTCAATGCTGAACTCTATCTCTCGGTCTGGTGGCATGCCTGGCAGTTCTTCAGGAAATACGTCAGGAAACTCGCACACCACTGGAACTTTTCTCAGTTCTGAAATGTCCACTGTGTTCAATTTTGGTTGCCGTGACCGTGGTCTCTCTTGAGCTGTAACTTTTATTGTCTTGCCATGATGGTGAGTGAGAATCACGGTCCGACTGAAACAGTCAATAAATCCTTTGTTGGTGGTCAACCAATCCATCCCTAGGATAACATCCAGTCCCTTATTTTCCAACACGATGAGATTAGCCTGAAACTTTAGTCCTTCGAATTCAATAATCACTCCTTGGCAGAAACTCTGAGTGATCTGCTTATTTCCGGGGGACTTGATGATCATAGATTTTTCCAAAGGAAGTATCGAAAAACCATGTTGCAAAACAAAACTCTTCGAAATGTACGAGTGAGAAGCTCCAGAATCGAAGAAAACCATGGCAGGTACTGTGTTGACAGGGAACGTACCGAGCACGATGTCTGGGGCATTCTGTGCTTCTTCTCTGGTCACATGGTTCAGGTGACCCTTCCTGTGGTTGTTGTTGGGATTGAAATTGTTGCGCTTGGGGGCTGGATTGTTCCCACCATTGTTCGGTTTGGGGGCCGAGTTCCTTGGCTTTGGGCACTGTTCGGCATAGTGCCCTTCTTCACCACAAGCATAGCAAGTGACCCCTGGACGGTATGTAAAGTCCTTGTCCCTTGAATGAAACTGTCTGGTTGGCCTTACAGCAGTAGGCGTGGATTTTCTCGCTTCAATCCTCTGAACATCAGTCTTGCTTCGGTTGTTGCGAGCAAGAGTCGTCTTGTCCCTCTTTCGCTTACGAATATCCTCCAGACTGCGGTGCTCATTCTCCAAAGTAATGGCCTTGTCAACCAGAGTTTTGAAATCTGGGAAAGTGTGTACGACCAGTTGGCATCTTAGTGCTGGCGCCAGGCCGTCCAAGAATTTTTCCATCCTCTTGTTCTCAGTCATATGCTCGTCGTAGGCATAACGAGATAGCTGGGTAAACTGACTGTTGTATTCCGTCACTGACATGGCTCTCTGCTTGAGGTCATCAAATTCTCTTTTCTTGATTTTTATGATGCTCCTGGGGATGTGTGCCCCACGAAAGCCTTCCTTAAACTCTTCCCATGTGATGTTATGTTCACTGGGATGCATGTGTAGGAAGTTCTCCCACCATGCTGCAGCTGCTCCAGTGAGGTAGTGAGGTGCATAAAGCACCTTCTCATGGTCAGAACATTGAGCAATGATCAACGTTCTTTCGATGTCACGAAGCCAATCATCGGCTTCAAGCGGCCTATCAGTGTGAGCAAACGTTGGAGGGCGTGTCTTCTGCAGTTCAGACAACTTGGAGTGTGGTTGGTATGGCTCACGGTGATTCCCCATATTGATGACGTGATTCCTCATTTCTTGGTGTTGCTGCTGGCTTTGTTCGAAAAGGCGGCATACTTGAGATAAGGCTGCCTCACTGTCCTGTTGACTAGACTGTCCCTGAGTGAAGTTGTTGCTTGTCTGTGTTCCATAAACTTCTTCTGGTTGATTGGGCATGGAACGAGTCCACGGACGAGACATTTTCCAGTCTGGGGTATTATTTTGCAAAACTCATGAGAAGAACTGTGTGGCACAAGGAAAATTTTGCAAGACAAAAAATATTTTAAAAGACCTCAAGATTTTTCAGGGAAACATAAACGATTTCGCACGGAGAAGGACTGCTTAGCACATATCTTACATGCGATACACAAACATACGATACAGCACTCAGGATGTGCGTAGACACTCCTGTCATGTTATTAAGGCTAGCACACTACTCCGGGATCCTTCATGATGCGCACACAAACACTACAAACTAACATACAGATAAAACATATCATACATGCAGACACATCGTGCGGCGACTAGGCGCACTCAGTCGGAGATGGTGAAGATGTCCTTCCCCTTGCCGAGGGTAAGACCCAGCGGTGCGGGAGACTCAACCTCCACCTCCTCCCTAACTGGCTCCAGGCGCGTAGCACTGCGCTGAGGTGATGGCGCGGGTGCGATAGGCGATAGTGCGGGTGCGGCAGGCGGTGCAGCTCTGACTGGAGTAGGAGCAATGACCCGGTCGAACTCCTCAGTGGTAGGCAGACGGCGAGCAGTGGCCAAAACGGCAGGTGAATAGGACGCTGAGGACGAGACGTACGTCAGTGGCGGTGCCATGTGGAAAAGTTCTTCCTGCTGGCAGAACCGCCCTGAACTAAGTCCATGCGGGCAGCCACAAGATCGTCCACGAGGTTGTCGAAATCTTCCTCCAGAGCTTTGAGATACTCAACAAGCATCTCGATAGCTTCATCTCGCTCTCCGCTATGGCAGGCGAATGCATAGTGACAAGTATATGGCACATGGCATGGGAGGTAGCGGTAGCGACGAGTCTTCAACGAAGGAAGAATGTCCCGAAGGCGAGCTATCGCCTCACGGGCAGCCATCTGCATGGCATGCCTCTCCGTAGGCATGGCCCTTCCCACAAAACGGAAGTGGCGAGACGCAACACGTCCTCCCTTGAATTGCACCACGGCCTGGTGCATAGACACGTCGTCGCTGAGCTTGTGCTGGTAAAGCGTGAACTCCGGACGAGTCGCTGGCCCGATCGCGAGCTTGGTGATGGAGACGAGGAGTTTGACAAACCCTCGGGCACATTAGTGAACACCCAAGTCTCGCAGTTGCTCCCAGCCATCTACAAAAGTAGGCAAAAATTCTGAGTAGTCATATCATAAATTTATGATGACCAACAGAAAATAGCTACATTTGCAAAATGCTGAAAAAGCACTAAAGACGCTAATAACCGATTAGCTATCGCACCTAGTGGCTTCCTACAGTCAGCCTAGCTCTGATACCAAGCTTGTCACGACCGGTTTTCCAATAAAAATATTTATTGAGAAACCGATCACTTTTACGGACCAATAGAGAAGAATCCTTCTCACTGGTAGACAATATCTTGATCACAGAAAAGAAACCAGGAGTACTAACTATAATACAAGGTTGAGCGGAGACTGCTCAACAAATTATTACAAGCACGCCAATAATACATAAAGGCGGATAGGGTGGCATAACTACTAACTCACGATAAAAGCGGTGGTGGATATACCACAGTGAAGTGGGTGACATGGCTCCTGAAATCTAACAACTCTTCAAGCGTCGGAGTGAGGCTCGAGGATACTTATTGTGGGTGGCGGAAGCGCATATAATACAAGTGACCAATATCCAGGATCGCACGGGACTGACTGGGATTCCTCTAGGCGTCGGACTCACTATCAAACTCTTCATCCATGAGATCGCCTTCGTCAACATGTGGCCAAATCGACAAGCCAGGTGAGTACTATGAAAGTACTCGCAAGACAGTTCGGACATAAGATATAACAAATGTAAACATGATGCATATGAACAGATTAACAAAGCGCACTCAGACCATGAGATAGCAATGCATGGGAAAATAAAAGGGAAGTCGGGCGGTAGTCCTCCCGAAATCCCAATGTAATACTGAAGGCCAATCGAGTGTCTGAATGACTCCTCCAAAGGAATAAAAATGAAATAACAATGCCGCAGTCGGGCGTCAAGGCGACGCCACATAAAGGGCTTATAATGGAAAATAAATAACAAGTGTGTGCCACAGTCGGACGTCTGAGCGACATCACGTAAAGGGCTTATATTGAAAGTAAATGACAAGAGTGCCACAGTCGGACGTCTGAGCGACATCACATAAAGGGCTTATATCGAAAGTAAATGACAAGAGTGCCACAGTCGGACGTCTGAGTGACATCACATAAAGGGCTTATATCGAAAGTAAATGACAAGAGTGCCACAGTCGGACGTCTGAGCGACATCACATAAAGGGCTTATATTTCACAACTTAATATTTCAGTAGCTCATGAATTTAAATCAGTGCAAGGAAATATCCAGGTACGAGATAAATAAAGGTTAGTCCATCCACAGGAATAATGATTCAACCGGGTGTACTACTCAAGCTTGTTCACAGGGGATTTACCACGAGGACTGACATAGATATGGATATACTGGCCATGGTCCTTGACCATGGACGCGATGACTCGGAAGGATTTGACTCTGCAGAGTTTGTACTTTAACCACAGCCAACGGATTTCAGTAGCCACAGGGGACTAGTTCCGTTTACGGTGTTTTAGGAGAAACACATCTAACCAATACACACCCATTCAACATTCCGATGCCAGGAATCACCCTCGGCAACGTTCAAGAAAAACCTTGAGACGGGGAGGCTACAACCTCGCATAGCATGGGATCAAATTTATATACGCGCGCTCTAAGGGGTGCCCCCCTCTCGGTCCCAACCGGAAACACCCATGCCCCCTGACCGGATGACTGGCTTTAATCCAGGGCCATGGAACCCTCATCCCGGCCCCTCTATTTGGTGTGTACAAGGAAACAGGTTAACAACTTACTAAACCGTATTCTTTGCAGAAAACATGTGGCAGCACGAAAGGGGAAGAACGGTAACGGGACTCAGTCCACGTTAACGTCGGAGTTTATCGGATGACGAAGACTGGCATGCTACAACAATACCATCTTACTACCTTTCATGTCACCACATGATCAGGTCATCTTTCATCAAAGATCACGGTAACTTCGGAACACACGGATAGTTGCCTTGCATGCAACGTAACACTCACCGATGCTCATATGCCATGCACAAACCATTCAAGCAAACATGAAAACACCTATCATATCAAAGGTTCAAACATGCTTGCCTGGTTCGGAGAAGTCGGAGTCTAGCTCGGCGAAGTTCGCGGCTCCGTCACCTCCTCCGGAACCTACGGTATAACGAAACCGTACACTAACGTGAAATCATTGCGTGCATAAAAATTGTTCCAAAAATTTTCCAAATAAATATTTTAAAAAACTAGACAAAATTATAAGACTGACAGAAAAAGAATCAATCAAAAAGCATCTTTTATTAAAAAGTTATAAGAGTTTTAGTCCAAGGACTGATCTGTGAGGAAACAGAAAACAAACAGGGACTTGTTTGAAAAACCAGAAAACGGTTCGGAAAGAAATGCGCCAGCCCAAAGGGAAAGCGCAATTTCCTGAAGGCGCCAATAGAAAATGGTTCGAGGGGGGAAAGAAGAGAGGCTGACGGGGGGGGTCCCACCCGTCAGGTTTAAAACTCCCAACGGAGTTCGCCAGCGCCCGAAGGCTGCGGTGGTCGCCGGCGTCGAACCACGGTGAGGCAGGGAGATCGGAGGGTACCAAGAGTTTCAGGGTGTTCTTCCACGTCGGTGGGTGGTGAACTTGGTCGTCGGAGAGCACCACGTCGACGGCGACACTTTCTCCGGCGGACGGTGGTTCGGGCGATGGTGGAGTACTCCGGTGGGCGCTGCAAACTCCAAATTGAAGCGCTGGTCAGAAGAGTGGATGCATTAGGAAGCTACTGGCAAGAGTTGAGGGGTAGTGGTGCACGCACGGGGGTGAATCGAGCTGGACCCCGTGGCGGGTCGAGGCGGCCGGAGTTGGGGAAGAAGGCTCCCTCGGGGCTCTTCCAGTGGCTTGGCGTGGTATTGGTGGAGTGCAGAGGTGGTGTGGGTTCGAGTTCGAGCTCGGGGCCTCCTTTTATAGGCGATCCGAGGGGGTGGCCATGAACGGGATAGCTCCGGCGAGCGATTACGGCGAGGCAGGGGTTGGGCAGGGAGTTTAAGTGGCCAGGCACCATCAGGGAGGTTCACTGGTGCCGTTCCCCCGCTAAACTTTGGTCGGGCTTGGCGTAATGCGCTGGTCCTCGACGGGGCGGCCGTACGGGCACGGCGGCGGTAGAGAGCGCGCTCCGCGCCTAGCAGTTCACGACGACGGATGGCAGCGTGCACGGGTGAGTGGAGGGCCACGCGGCGGCCTCCGGTGGCTTGGGCGGCGCTGGACGGCGCCGTCCACGCTGCGCCTCTCTCTGGCAGCCGCAAAGCCGCTGCTGCCGTCGCTCATGGGGTGGCGCACCTCCTCCTGCTCGTCGCCGACGCCCGCAAACTTCCAGGCGATCGTGTCGCGCGGGGATAAGGAGGGAACAGGGAGCAAGGCGCCACCGTGGTACTGGCGAGATCGAGAACGAGCTCTGAAGAAAACGACAGTGGTTTACTGAAACTGTTTATCTGAACTCTGAACATTGACAGCAACAGTGCTCTGCAGGTGTTCGACGAAATGATTTGGCATGAGGAAAAAAATTCTGGAGCTGGGGCTTGGTGAGGTGACCTCTCAATGCATCCAGAGGCTGCCTGAATTTTCTCAGATTTTTAGGAGGAGAGAACAATTGAATTTCATCAAATTTGGCAAATATGGTCCAAACTTGCAGCAAGCATAATTTGAAATTTTTGAACTGGAGGCCAGTGGATCATCATGGATCTTGGTTGAGGGCTCTAAGGACTAGCCAGGGAAAAAGGTTTGGAGGCAACACTCAAAGGAGAAAAGGTAGTTCCTTTGTAAATCTCCAAGAGCCAAAGTAGAGGGCAGAAAATATTTTGATAAGAAATAAATGGAAGAAAAATCATGGGGAGGTTCAACTTGCTGGATTTGAAGTATATCTAGACACAAAGATGGGAGATGGCTTTTGGGAGGGGATTTCCACTCATGTCATGGCAAGAGGGGATTTTTGAAATGGGAAGAGATCACTCCAAATGCCATAGGGCTATTTAAAAGATTTTTCAAAAGAAATTTCCCAAATGAAAAGCATTTGGTTTTGAGTCCAAATAAGAAGGGAAAACCTCCAAGACCAAAAATCAAGTCTTGGGTGAATCCAAACAAAACATTTGTCATAAAAGAAAAATTTTGAGAGGGAGAGTTCTTTAGAAGAAAATTTTTAAATCACCTCCCTCAAATCAAATAAAAGTTTTGAAAAAGCCAAATAAAAATTTTGGGTGTCACACGGTGACACGTCTTGTCAAAACAGAGATCTTGTCCCCTTATCACGGGATTCTCATCAATACGGGTTTGGGTAATCCAACCATGCCGTTCGCACGACCCCTTGGGGATAGGCGAGTTTTAAGGCTCGAGGGAGGGGGACGCTCTAGATTCGCAGTCCATATAAGTGGATAGAATCCAACTCTTCCGTCCCACGCCTCATTCTCTCTCTGCCTCCCCATCCTCGAGCTCTAGCGCCCAAGTTCCAAGCTTTTCTTCCCTCCGCAACTCTTCCGACCATGGCCGCCTCTCAGGGAAAGTGGATGGCTTCCTCCGTCATGGAGGAGAACATCAAGGAGCTGCAGGAGGCGCGGTATTTAACCAGGGAAATCAAGCACATGCTTCCTGATCCGGAGCAGGTCATCCCCACTCTGAGGCCCAGCGAGAGGGTGGTGTTCATCCCCCAAACAGGTCTGGATCAAGAAGGCGGAGCAGATCCGGTGTCCGGCTCCGCTCCCCGAAAACCCAGCCGATCCTCTACTAATGAGGATGCTGGTCCCAGCGCCGTACCAGGTGCCGATAAAGAAGGGCAAGAAGAAGAAGAGAGAGGAGGGCACTTCGGACGCAGTGTCCGGAGAAGCTGATGCCCAGTCCTCTCACGAGGGCGACAACGACGAGGTGGAGGAGGAAGAAGAGGATCCTCCCCGCAAGGGCAAGAAGAGGGCGGCCACCGAAGACCTGGAGGTCGAAGCATCCAAGAGGGACAAGATTACCCTCTCCGATGACACAGAGTTAGACACCGAGGCCATCCCAAAGCACCGTCGCCGGACCAAGCCCCAAGCCGACTCGTAAGTAGTCTAGGATTTTTCACACACATACAATTTCCATGAACTGTGATGATAACTCTAAATTTTTTTTTAGTTCGGCCCACGATCTCCCCCAGCTATCCTCATCCTCGGGGGATCTGTCGCTGGAGATGATGGAGAGCGAGTCACCTCCACTAGCTTCTCCGCCGCCTAGGGCAGATGACGCCGAGGTGTCATCCCATAGGCCCTCCCCGGGCCTTGAAGAGACGCGGGGGGGGGGGGGGGGGGGCGACTTAACGGCGCCGGAGGGCAAAACCAAGGGTGCCAAGGTACTGGGGGGTAGGGCCCCCTCGGAGACCGGCGATAGGAGCCCCGGTCAATCCATCCCCCAGCCGCATACTACTTCGGAGACCCACGCGGCTCTGGGGTCTAGTGAGCGACCCCCTGCAGGAGAGAGCGGAGCGGCAACCTCAGCTGATCCGGTGGCGCCGAATACCACGGCGGACGCACTACAAAGTGCATCCGTCCTGGATGAGCACCGCATCCTGATGGGTACGGTGGCTGACAAGATTTAGTCTACCAAGAGCGGGCTGGACGAAGCCTTCACCAGACTGCTAGCAGGCTTCGAGGTACGCAATGTAATGTTTTTGATCATTTTTATGAGAAATATGCCTGTATATAGATAGTAGCCCCTGAGACTCTTTTCGGTTTTTTGAAAGAAAAGCGAGTAGAGGATCAATAATCAATTGTCATGTGGTAACATACTATTGTATTTGGATTAAAACAGGCCTCTCTTTTATCGGCGACTGCCCAGTCTGCGAAAGTTTCCAAACTCAAATAGAAACTGGAGCGAGCCGATGAGGACCTAGTCCTTGTTAACACGCGGCTTGACCAAGCGCAAGGTATAAAATACATCTTACTTTATGCCTGGTTATGTTAGTGTTCTATGGAAGTTCAAGAGCTGCATTGTGCATGTTTATACAGATGGTGCTGCCGCAGTTGAGACCCTCAGGGGTGAGCTTGCCCAAGCCAAGGAGCATGCGAGGGTAAGCAAGGCGGCCGCTGATAAAGCAACTACGGACTTAACGGCCGAACAGGCCGCCCGGCGCCATTTTGAGGAATGGGTGACCGAGGTGGAGCAGAAGCTCAAGGACACCGCCCGCAAGTGCGAGTCCTTGTGGAGTTCGAAGGGGATCGAACTCGCCAAGGCTCTTCAAGACGCCAAGGAGGCGCGGTCCGAATCCCGTGCAGTGCGGGAGGAAGTCCGTCAAGCCGGACAGATAGCGGCTGGTAAGCCCTTTCTTTTATAGGCTAAATTTGGGGATCAAAGGTCCCTTACTTAATCGACTGTGGAGTTCTCCATACGCATATGCGGATCTGCCAAAGAGTGTTGCGGACGCCGCCCAATTCTTCCTGTCCCAGGAGGGGTACGCAACGGAGAAGCTCTTCTGGTCGCATTTTGCGGGGCAGGAGCGCCCCACACTGCTAAATGACCAGATGGCACAATGGGCGGAGCTGCACAAGATGTCCAGCGCGGCCATGAAGGACGTTATAGTCCGGTTGTGGCTGACCGAAGCCATTCCGGACAGCTACTTCGGCCTTGTGCGGCGTCTCGTCGAAGCGCTGCCCCAAATCGACACCGTCAAGAGGTGGTCCTGCATAGAAGGAGCACGGATGGCCTTCGCCCGTGTCAAGATGCACTGGGCAAAGATGAAGGCCGAAAAGGTGGAAGTTGAAGGTCCGTCCGAAAGCAAGGACCACCGCACGCCGGGGCGCTATTTCGAGGACGTACTAAGAGGTGCCCGCCTTATAGAAGGCCAATGCTCTAAGGATGTAGTGTTCGAGTGAACAAGTCTGAACTATTGGGGAGTTAATATTATGAACTAAGGCTTTTTTAATATATTCATGCCTTTATGAAGAGTTTTATCCTCCTGTGCGGCTGTTTTTATATCTGAGAGTTCCCAGTCATCGGCTTCCACCCCCATGTAGATACTATTGGGGTGTTCGGAATTGCACATGACTACACTTAACCCAACATCTTGGTCCATGAAGGGGGTGTCAGTGCGGTGAACCAGGCAATCAGACTATGCGGTTTTATTGCTCTCACTTAGCCATAGGAGTTTGGCGATGGGTCTATAGAGTAGCCCTTGGTATGTACGTGGTTATCCCAATGCGGATGTGTTGCATATGTGACCGGAAAACAGTCCTTCGTGTAATACGGAAAAAATCACTAAGGATTTTAATAAGTCGCCGAGTGGCTGACCAGCTCTCGCCGCATCATGATAGTCAGTTTTCGGCTTTCTCTACTGAGGTGCTTAACCGGACGAACCAGAAACACAATCGCAGTAGTTCTCCCTTTACTACCCTAGCCGATCAGACAAAACGTAAGGTAGCAAACACAGGAGCCGGGAAACCCAACTATTGACCAAAGACATGATTCGGAGCCGATGCATATAGTGTCGAGCTCGGGGGCCGAATTGTGCTATAAAGCTGTTCGGAATTTTTTGTTGGCGACACATGTGTGGCCATATAGAACCCCTGGCAATTTGTGCCGAGGTGTGTGCGTGAGACAACTAAAGACACGGAATAAAGTCTATAAGTAAAGACGATACCGAAAAATAATTTGGCTCACTGGAATCTGATTGATACGTCAAAACATAGTCTTACAGAGGGTACCATAATCACCAAGGCCATTTTACATGCCGGGGGTCTAAGGCTAAAGGGAAAAGCTTATACAGGTTCTTGAGTGAAGTTGTGGTCTGCAAAATCCTTTGCACCTTCCTGCCGCACGACTGCGCCGCTTTCTCCAGAGCAAGAAAGATTCCTTGAAAGGAATGGACTTCGACTATTGGTACAATCCCGGGCTCAGAGAGAGTCCTTGTGAGTCCGTAGGATGATTAAGTTTCGATTCCCCTGTGGTAAAAGAGGAAAAATAATTAAAGAAAGGGGAAGGGCGTATAGGGTCGAGGCGTACTATAGGCTTGTCCATATTGTGCCTCCGCTGATGCCCAAGGTATTTTGCGTGCAAAATTGTGCACGCGCGGTACGAATTTTGCGGATGTACATGGCAATCGACAAAGGCGAAACTGCTAATCCGTCTCTGGAATTGCCGAGCCGTTAGTATGCGGAATTGGCTTGCCTTGTGTATTAGAGCCTGGCGGCCTAATAGCCAATGAAGGGTGCGGCTTGAGAGGGCCGCTTTGTACTTCGACCACGATGGCCGCGGTATGCTCCTCAGTACGGAGGGAGCATTCCATGTTTCCGTTGACTGTAATGACGCCACATGGACCGGGCATCTTGAGCTTTAGGTAAGCGTAGTGCGGGACCGTGTTGAAGCGAGCGAAAGCGGTTCGTCCGAGCAGTGCGTGGTAGCCACTACGGAAAGGGACGATGTCGAAGATCAAGTCTTCGCTTCGGAAGTTGTCCGGCGAACCGAAAACAACCTCCAATGTGATTGAGCCCGTGCAGCGGGCCTCTACACCAGGTATTACTCCTTTAAAGGTGGTTTTAGTGGGCTTGATTCTTGATGGATCGATGCCCATTTTGCGGACAGTGTCTTGATAAAGTGGATTGAGACTACTGCCGCCGTCCATGAGGACTCATGTGAGATGGAATCCGTCGATGATGGGATCAAGGATCAGAGCTGCCGAACCTCCATGATGGATACTGGTTGGGTGGTCCTTTCAATCAAAGGTGATCGGGCAAGCCGACCATGGGTTGAATTTTGGGGCGACCGGCTCTATGGCGTAGACGTCCCGTAATGCGCGCTTGTGCTCCCTCTTAGGGATATGTGTGACATATATCATATTCACTGTTTTTACCTTGGGGGAAATTGCTTCTGTCCCTCTGTGTTCGGTTGACGAGGCTCTTGGTCATCGTCGTTGCTAGGCGACCCTTTCACCTTGTGTTCGGCGTTGAGTTTGCTGGCCTGTTTAAAGACCCAACACTTTCTGTTGGTATGATTGGCAGGTTTATCGGGGGTGCCATGAATCTGGCAGGGCCGATCAAGTATTCTGCTAAAATGGATGGGCCATCTTTATTTGCCTTAAATGGCCTCTTCCGTGGACCGGGTTTGGAGCCACTGAATCCGGCGTTGACCGCCGTGTCTTGGGTTCCTTCGTTATTGTTTTGGCGCTTGTGCTTGTTGCGTCGTGGCTTGCCATTGTAGTCCCTAGATTCGGAGGTACTAGGGTCGCTAGTACTATTGCTACTACGAGAAAGCTAGCTATCCTCTCCCACGCAAAAGCGGGTCATAAGTGTGGTTAGGGCTGCCATGGACTTCGGCTTTTCTTGGCTGAGGTTTCGGGCGAGCCACTTGTCTCGGATGCTATGTTTGAAGGCCGCTAGGGCTTCGGCGTCCGGACAATCCACAATTTGGTTCGTTTTGATTAAGAACCTGGTCCAGAGCTGCCGGGCTGATTCTCCGGGTTGCTGGATTATGTGACTAAGATCATCGGCGTCTGGGGGCCAAACATAGGTACCTTGGATGTTGTCTCTAAATGCGTCCTCCAAGTCTTCCCAGCTACCAATAGAGTTTTTGTGGCACCCCGGCTTAGAGCAACCGGTTTACCTTGTATTGCCAGCCGAGAGACCATGTCTTCTGGCAACACACAAGATCTTGGTACAGAAAGCAACCGCTTTATTGATACTAGAGGAACATGGTTCATATTACAACAAGTTGCGAGGCCAAGCGGCACACACGGTGCGGCTGAACAATATGTACATTATTTAGTGAACATAAAGGGGCCTCGATCGTGACAACTACGCGGCAGTGGAACGACGACGAAGCGGAACTCCATAGCACAGGGACACTGATGTGGACACGACTCGGACAACACTCCTTTCCAACGAGACTTTCCTGAAAGCTGGCATGACACGCCATGTCAGTACATTGAATGTACTTGCAAGCTCACAACAAGCATAAACATAATGACAAACAATATCATGATAATTAACCAATTAAATCATTAATGCAAAATCATACTAGGGATGCAGTGATCATAATCTCGTGCCTTAAGTCTCTCGGACTTGCTTACCAGACGGTGATCTCTTGGATCACAAACGGACCAACATCTTGGTCTTTAATCGGGTTACCTCGTAACCCAACGGTGACCTTACTCGGATCACAATCTGACCAAAAACTTGGCCTCCAGCATCAAGATGATTTCTCAACCATCCCTTTCAACAGTGCAAAGTTATTATCTTAGTGTGCAAAATTTATTTAAACATTGACCCATGGTGTGACCTACTTTCGAGCATGTCCGTAACCGTGGACTCGGCTATCGATATATTTAATACACTCTGTAGAGGTAGCGCACTGTACCCACACCACGGAACCCATGGCCTCGCACTCCCATTCGGGTGGACCAACGGCATTCCGACAGAACCCCTCCATTGCCATGACACTCTCTCGGCCACTCCGACTCACTCCCCACTGGGCTCAATCCTGGGTGCCTCGTGCCTACCAAAGACACCAATGGCCACCGTCGTGGCAAAACATAAACGGTCACAAACGGGGACAAGGTACCATAACAACAACGAGCACACAAGGTTATGTCTGCTTACCGGGCCAGGGTAACGCACGCCCATAACCTTCCCTCGTTGGAGGCACCGACCAGAGGCATGACAACGGACAGAATAAAGGCCTTCCCACAAAGGCAAATGTGGTTGCACTAGGGAAAAACTCGATTCAGTGGCACCATGACCCAATCAACGATATGTTCAAGTTGAGTTATTAACAGGTTCAACTTAAAGTGAAAGTAACCGGTGTCATGATAAGCCATGAAAATGCAACACTAATAAATATGCACCATACATCATCGGAAATAACTGGGTCAACATCATCAAGTACAAAGCATAGATATCAATAACTCATAACACCTCTCTTGTTATGTTTACTTAGCAAATTAACCATGACAATATCTTAGCAAAATTCTTTCCTTACTCAAGAAAATATTAAGCCAACTAATTCTTTTTCATAAACAAATTACTTCCTCATAAGCAAATATTACTTTTAATGTCTTAAACTAGCTTAGTTAGTTTTAAACTTCTGTAAACTAACCATATCAACTTAAACAAGCATCCACCAGAATATATATATTTATTTTAGTGAGTTAAATGCACGAATTAAATCATTTGTTCAAGTGGACAAATCACAAATATTGCAATGACACCATGAAAATGTTGCTGTAGCTTGCCTTACTGCAGATGAGGTTCACACTCCTCCTGGTGATCCTCAAGACCAGCTTCACCTTCTGAAAACAATTATAAACACAAAAAGAAATCATCAAGAAACACTCTGAAATTCACTAGAAAATCTAGACAGCAGAGAAAAATCTCATTTTTGGTGAGCTGCTAGATCTTTTCATAAAGAACACAATGCAAAAAGGATCAATTCATTTGGACTTATGGTTAAAAAGTTGTGGCTCTTTGAAGCTCTCTGGAATATTTTGAATTTGATTTAAATAAAAATAGAACTGGGGGTGACATCGAAGGCGTCAACGCAGACCACCACAAAAGGTCCGAATCAGGCGAAACTTCTTTCGGTGCCAGCGAGAAGTAGTAACAAGGCGCGGGGCGCCTCCACTCGTACCGCTTCGGGTGCGGCCAAAGTGGCTGACTAGCGGGCCCCGCTAGCCAGGTGAGAGGGAGGGGGAGAGGGAAACAGAGTACGGCAGAGCTTCGCCGGAGCTCACACCGGCGAGGAGGGCGTCTTGGCCCAAGCTAAAGGGATGGATTGAAAGAGAAGATGAAGGCGCACCTTCTTGTACTCGTAGATTAGCTAGGGGTGGTCGGACGGCGTCGGAACGGGCCTCTCCAAGCCAATTCTATCAACGTTCCTAGCCAATTCATCAACTTTAAGCAATTTTTCTTCAAGCAAAGCATTGAAATTCTTTTGCGAATTCATAAACTCCTTAACACTAGTCTCAAATTCAGAAGGCATCTTATTAAAGTTTCCATAAGAATTGTTGTAGGAATTACCATAATTATTAGAGGAATTGCTAGGATACGGCCTAGGATTAAAGTTTCCTCTATACGCGTTGTTACCAAAATTATTCCTACCAACAAAATTCACATCCATAGATTCATTATTATTCTCAATCAAAGTAAACAAAGGCATATCATTGGGATCAGAAGAAACACTTTTAGTAGCAAATAATTTCATAAGTTCATTCATCTTTCCACTCAAAACATTAATTTCTTCTATCGCATGCACTTTCTTCTAGTAGATCTTTCAGTGTGCCATTGAGAATAATTAACAATAATATTACCTAGGATTTTAGTGGCTTCTCCTAAAGTGATTTCCATAAAAGTGTCTCCCGCGGCCGAATCTAAAAGATTTCTAGAAGCAAAATTCAATCCGGCATAAAAATTTTGTATAATCATCCACAAATTCAAACCATGTGTAGGGCGATTACGTATCATTAATTTCATCCTCTCCCAAGCTTGTGCAACATGTTCATGATCAAGTTGCTTAAAATTCATGATATCATTTCTAAGAGAGATGATCTTAGCGGGAGGAAAATACTTAGAGATAAAAGCATCTTTGCACTTATTCCAAGAATCAATACTATTTTTAGGCAAAGACGAAAACCAAGCTTTAGCACGATCCCTAAGCGAAAAAGGAAA
The DNA here is from genome assembly GCF_002575655.3 of Aegilops tauschii subsp. strangulata. Taxonomy (NCBI): domain Eukaryota; kingdom Viridiplantae; phylum Streptophyta; class Magnoliopsida; order Poales; family Poaceae; genus Aegilops; species Aegilops tauschii. The sequence goes on from NC_053036.3 coordinate 499,043,330, forward strand.
TAGCTTCAGTTTAACAATATCATTGTCAACATCTTTCTTCTTTTGCATATCACACAAATCAATGAAGTTATTTAGATGAGTAGCGACACCTTCACTAGGAAGGCCGGCGAATTGATCTTTCATGACAAGATTCAACAAAGCAGCATTGATTTCACAAGATTCAGTATTGGTAAGAGGAGCAATCAGAGTGCTAAGGAAATCATTATTGTTGGTATTGGTAAAGTCACATAATTTGGTATTATCTTGATCCATCGTGACAAGCAAGCAATCCAACACTCGAGCAAACAAGAGATGGGCAAAAGGAGGCTAACGGAAAAGAGAGGGCAAATAAAACGGCAAGGGTGAAGTGGGGGAGAGGAAAACGAGAGGCAAATGGCGAATAATGTAATGCGGGAGATAAGGGTTTGTGATGGGTACTTGGTATGTTGACTTTTGCGTAGACCTCCCCGGCAACGGCGCCAGAAATCCTTCTTGCTACCTCTTGAGCACTGCGTTGGTTTTCCCTTGAAGAGGAAAGGGTGATGCAGCAAAGTAGCGTAAGTATTTCCCTCAGTTTTTGAGAACCAAGGTATCAATCCAGTAGGAGGCTACACGCAAGTCCCTCGCACCTACACAAACAAATAAATCCTCGCAACCAACGCGATAAGGGGTTGTCAATCCCTACACGGTCACTTACGAGAGTGAGATCTGATAGATATGATAAGATAATATTTTTGGTATTTTTGTGATAAAGATACAAAGTAAAGTAAACAAAATAAAAATGGCGCTAGAAATAGCTAGTTTTTGGGAGATTAATATGATGGAAAATAGACCCGGGGGCCATAGGTTTCACTAGTGGCTTCTCTCAAGAGCATAAGTATTTTACGGTGGGTGAACAAATTACTGTTGATCAATTGACAGAATTGAGCATAGTTATGAGAATATCTTGGTATGATCATGTATGTAGGCATCACGTCCAAGACAAGTAGACCGACTCCTGCCTGCATCTACTACTATTACTCCACACATCGACCGCTATCCAGCATGCATCTAGAGTATTAAGTTCATAAGAACAGAGTAACGCCTTAAGCAAGATGACATGATGTAGAGGGATAAATTCATGCAATATGATAAAAACCCCATCTTGTTATCCTCGATGCCAACAATACAATACGTGCCTTGCTGCCCCTACTGTCACTGGGAAAGGACACCGCAAGATTGAACCCAAAGCTAAGCACTTCTTCCATTGCAAGAAAGATCAATCTAGTAGGCCAAACCAAACTGATAATTCGAAGAGACTTGCAAAGATAACCAATCATACATAAAAGAATTCAGAAGATTCAAATATTGTTCATAGATAAACTTGATCATAAACCCACAATTCATCGGTCTCAACAAACACACCGCAAAAGAAGATTACATCGAATAGATCTCCACGAGAGAGGGGGAGAACATTGTATTGAGATCCAAAAAGAGAGAGGAAGCCATCTGGCTACTAACTATGGACCCGAAGGTCTGAGGTAAACTACTCACACTTCATCGGAGAGGCTATGGTGTTGATGTAGAAGCCCTCCGTGATGGATGCCCCTCCGGGGGAGCTCCGGAACAGGCCCCAAGATAGGATCTCATGGGTACAGAAGGTTGCGGTGGTGGAATTAGGTTTTTGGCTTCGTATTTGATCATTTGGGGGTACGTAGGTATATATAGGAGGAAGGAGTACGTCGGTGGAGCAACATGGGGCCCACGAGGGTGGAGGGCGCGCCCTAGGGGAGTAGGCACGCCCCCTACCTCGTGGCTTCCTGGAAGCTTCCTTGACTTAGGGTCCAAGTCTCCTGGATCATGTTCGTTCCGAAAATCACGTTCCCGAAAGTTTCATTCCGTTTGGACTCCGTTTGATATTCCTTTTTTGCGAAACTCTGAAATAGGCAAAAAAAACAGCAATTCTGGGCTGGGCCTCCGGTTAATAGGTTAGTCCCAAAAATAATATAAAAGTGGATAATAAAGCCCAATAATGTCGAAAACAGAAGATAATATAGCATGGAGCAATCAAAAATTATAGATACGTTGGAGACGTATCAAGCATCCCCAAGCTTAATTCCTGCTCATCCTCGAGTAGGTAAATGATAAAAAAAGAATTTTTGATGCGAAGTGCTACTTGGCATAATTTCAATGTAATTCTTCTTAATTGTGGTATGAATATTCAGATCCGAAAGATTCAAGATAAAAGTTCATATTGACATAAAAATAATAATACTTCAAGCATACTAACTAAGCAATTATGTCCTCTCAAAATAACATGGCCAAAGAAAGTTCATCCCTACAAAATCATATAGTTTAGTCATGCTCCATCTTCGTCACACAAGAATGCTCTCATCAGGCACAACCCCGATGACAAGCCAAGCAATTGTTTCATACTTTAGTAATCTCAAACTTTTTCAACCTTCACGCAATACATGAGTGTGAGCCATGGACATAGCACTATGGGTGGAATAGAATATGATGATGGGGGTTATGTGGAGAAGACAAAAAAAAGGAGAAAGTCTCACATCAACGAGGCTAATCAATGAGCTATGGAGATGCCCATCGATTGATGTTAATGCAAGGAGTAGGGATTGGCATGCAACGGATGCACTAGAGCTATAAATGTATGAAAGCTCAACAAAAGAAACTAAGTGGGTGTGCATCCAACTTGCTTGCTCACGAAGACCTAGGGCACTTGAGGAGGCCCATTGTTGGAATATACAAGCCAAGTTCTATAATGAAAAATTCCCACTAGTATATGAAAGTGACAAAACAAGAGACTCTCTATCATGAAGATTATGGTGCTACTTTGAAGCACAAGTGTGGTAAAAGGATAGTAACTGTAACACCCCGGATGTAACTTTCTATTTTTGTAACTCCAACTCTTGCCATTTTCGGCTATGTGTTAAGATATTCCCTTCGTGGTCCGGTTTTGTCTTTCGTTTTGCTTTTGTTTTGTCATGCATCTCATATCATATCATCATGTGCATTGCATTTGCATACGTGTTCGTCTCTTGCATCCGAGCATTTTCCCCGTTGTCCGTTTTGCAATCCAGCACTCCCACCTCCTCCGGCGCACCCCTCTTGTTTCTTTTCGTGAGCGGGTGTTGAACGTTCTCGGAATGGACCGAGGCTTGTCAAGTGGCCTTGGTATACCACCAGGAGACCACCGGTCAAGTTTCGTTCCATTTGGAGGTCGTTTGGTACTCCAACAGTTAACCGGGTAACCGCAAAGTCCGTTTGTGTATGCAGCAAAAACCCCTCTCTAAACAGCCCAAAACCCACCAAACTCACTTCCATGCTCTAGGTCGTTCGATCACGACCGTGTGGGCGAAAACCGCACCTCATTTGGACTCTCCTAGCTCCCTCTACCTATATATTTGCACCCCTCTCGAAATCATTCGCAGTCCAAAACCTAGCCATCTCCCTCTCCGCGGCCGGACGCGTCCGCCGCCGCCGGGCGAACCAGCGCCGCCGCGCCCGACCAAGCGGCGCTGGCCACGTGTTGCTTCCCCGCCGGCTCCCGCGCCGCGGCCCGCCAGGTCCGCCGCCGGCCCCAGCGGGCCCACTCCTCCTCGCCGTGCGCCCCGAGCCGCCGCCGCCCTCCGTCCCCGCGCACGCGCGTCCTCCCGCGCCGGCGCTGCCGTGCCCCGCTGCCGCCGCCTCACTGCCGTCTCCGCTTGTCCCGAGCCCATCCCTCCTTCCTCTCCTTCCCTAGCTCCGAGCTCCGGCGACCTCGACGAGCTCCCGATCCCGATCCAGTCAACACCCTAGGTTGACTTCTTCTCCCCCGAAATATTTCTAAGTCCTGTGATTTTATGATATATGCCCCTGTTCTTTGCATCATAACTCTCTGCATATAGCTCCGTTTCGCGTGTGTAATATATCGAAAAGTTCGCCTCGTGATGCTCTTCATTTTGTTCCATTGAACCATGTTCATTTGAGTCTATATTGATGCCCAAATACCTGGTGCAAGATTGCTAGTTGCTGTTAACTGCTGTTACTTATCAGAACTTGCGGATTTGTTATTTTTATTGCATTTAATCTGTGCATCTTATGGGCATAAGCTCTACATGTGTTTTGTTGTATGCCATGCCATCTTTCCAGGGGTGTATGCCATGTATTTTTTTGATCTCTGTGGTAACTAGCATAAGCATGCAAACTAGGCTCCGTAATGTTTCTGATTTCAGAGACTTGGTAATTTCTCGTCTTTGTTTGCTGTTATTTTGTTGCTATGTATCCATGTGGCTACAGAGAGATCCATACTTATTTTGGAGAAGTTCAGTGAGGATGTTTTGTAGATATTGTTGCAATTGATACAATCATTCCCTTTTTTGCAATTATGGAGTGCCATAGCATGACTCTATCTTGCTCTACTTTTGCTATAAAATATTTCTGGCAGATTGTTTACGTGTTATTCAATTTTGCCAAGGTTGTTGTAGTTGATCCATACATGCTATGTAATTGCTCTTGGCATGAATAGCTTCATAAATAAGCCATCTTGCTGTATGTATGCTTGTTTTGTCATGCACTGCTTTGTGGTGAGTGCATCGAGCTCACCAAGATGCCTTCATATTATTGTTTCTGCCATGCTCTGTTTTCTGCTAAGTCTGAAACCTGTTAATGAAACTTGCTATGTTTATATGGTTGACATCATATCTTCTGGTCCTTTTTGGCTTATGGTCAGTAAGGGACTTTTGTCATATGCATTTAGTAGAATACTTACATGCCTTGTTTTTCTATTTTAAGTTCATGTAGCATATTGATTTCGTGCTCTGAACATTGCTACCTGATGCTGTTTCAGGCATGTCCAGTTATTTCACCAAGTCTGTGAAGCTGTTATCTTTTGCACTTTTGCCATGGTTGTTTGAACCTGTTAAGTTGTGATCTAGCCGTAGCTCAGTGTTCATCTTTTGTCAAGCATCTCCTTTAGATTACTGTCATATGCTTTGCTGCTACGTTGGAGTGCTGTAGCATTGTTACTTGTGGCATTCAAAGTGCTATCATGCTGTTAATCGCAGATTCGTGTCATTCTTGTTTTGCTTGCCATTTGCAAACCGTGCATCCGTTTCCGGTGATCTTTATATCGATTTCGACCGAAATCATCTCATCTTTCCAGTGGCATTCTTGGTTTGCCAAGTTACTGCCTTGTTCATCATTTTCCTTCCGGAGCACGCATATGCATCGCATATCATATCTTGCATATCATTCATGTATTGCATCATGTTGCTTGTGCATTTCCCATGATTGATTGTGGTTCCATTGCTTGTGTTCTTGTGTTGGGTAGAGCCGGGAGACGAGTTCGTGAACGAGGAACCTGTTGAGTACGCTTACGAGGATCAAGCTTTCGACAACTCTGAGAACCTTGCAGGCAAGATGACCACCCCTCGAAATCACTTCTATCTTTGCTTTGCTAGTTATTCGTTCTATTGCCATGCTGCGCTACCTACCACTTGCTATATCATGCCTCCCATATTGCCATGTCAGCCTCTAAGCATCCTTTCCTAGCAAACCGTTGTTTGGCTATGTTACCGCTTTTGCTCAGCCCTTCTTATAGCGTTGCTAATTGCAGGTGAAGTTGAAGTTGGTTCCATGTTGGAACATGGATTTTGTTGGGTTATCACAATATCTCTTATTTAAATAATGCATGTATATATTATGGTAAAGGGTGGAAGGCTCGGCCTTATTCCTGGTGTTTTGTTCCACTCTTGCCGCCCTAGTTTCCGTCATACCGGTATTATGTTCCTTGAGTTGGCGTTCCTTACGCGGTTGGGTGATTTATGGGACCCCCTTGACAGTTCGCCTTGAATGAAACTCCTCCAGCAAGGCCCAACCTTGGTTTTACCATTTGACCACCTACCACCTACACTTCCCTTGGGTTTTCGCGAGCCCGAGGGTCATCTTTATTTTAGACCCCCACGGGCCAGTGCTCCTTCGAGTGTTGGTTCGAACCGAGCTGCCTGCGGGGCCACCTTGGGGAAACTTGAGGACTGGTTTTACTCGTAGCTAGTCTCATCCGGTGTTGCCCTGAGAAGGAGATATGTGCAGCTCCTATCGGGATTTGTCGGCACATCGGGCGGCTTTGCTGGTCTTGTTTTACCATTGTCGAAATGTCTTGTAAACCGGGATTCCGAGACTAATCGGGTCTTTTCGGGAGAAGGTCTATCCTTCGTTGACCGTGAGAGCTTATAATGGGCTAAGTTGGGACACCCCTGCAGGGTATTATCTTTCGAAAGCCGTGCCCGCGGTTATGAGGCAGATGGGAATTTGTTAATGTCCGGTTGTAGAGAACTTGTCACTTGACTTATTTAAAATACATCAACCGCGTGTGTAGCCGTGATGGTCTCTTCTCGGCGGAGTCCGGGAAGTGAACACGGTTTGAGTTATGAATGACGTAAGTAGGAGTTCAGGATCACTTCTTGGTCATTACTAGTTGACGACCATTCCGTTGCTTCTCTTCTCGCTCTCTTTTGCGTATGTTAGCCACCATATATGCTTAGTGCCCGCTGCAGCTCCACCTCTTTACACCATCCTTTGCTATAAGCTTAAATAGTTTTGATCTCGCGGGTTTGAGATTGCTGAGTCCTCGTGACTCACAGATTCTACCAAAACAGTTGCAGGTGCCGACGATGCCAGTGCAGCTGATGGGATCGACCTCAAGTGGGAGTTTGATGAGGAACGTGGTCGTTACTATGTGTCTTTTCCTGCTGATCAGTAGTGGAGCCCAGTTGGGACGGTCGGGGATCTAGCATTTGGGGTTATCTTATTTTCATTTGGATTGTGACCGTAGTCTGTCTATGTGTGTACTTTTGGATGATGTATGAATTATATTTATGTATTGTGTGAAGTGGCGATTGTAAGCTAACTCTCGTTATCCCATTCTTGTTCATTACATGGGATTGTGTGAAGATGACCCTTCTTGCGACAAAACCACAATGCGGTTATGCCTCTAAGTCGTGCCTCGACACGTGGGAGATATAGCCGCATCGTGGGTGTTACAAGTTGGTAATCAGAGCCATCCCCGACTTAGGAGCCCCCCTGCTTGATCGAATCGCTGGCGTTGTTGAGTCTAGAACAAAAATGTTTTGAGTCTTAGGATTATATATATCGGAGAGTAGGATTATTTTACTCCTCAGTCCCTTCGTCGCTTTGGTGAGGTCTCCTGACGTAGAAGTTTTGACTCTTCTCTCCTCAAATTTCACTAAAAAAAATTTAGGATCACGCGGGTATCTTAGAATCGTTCCGATGGTTTTGTGATGAGAACATTGTTCTTGGTGCCTCCTGACATAGGGGTTGTGGAAGTGTCCCGGGGAGTTGAGCTCCGAGCTGTTGTCGTCACAATTTTATCGTTGCAGTTCTGGAATACCTGAGTTTCGCTGACATCGAAATCTCTTTTATGCAGTTGTTGATGAGATCACCTTGACGCCACCCAGTACTGGGGCGGGAGTTCAGGAGTATTTATGTGTTGACGGATGGATACAGCTGGATCTAGGGATTGCTAGTTTGGGTGATATATTTTGCGTCCCCTGTATCCCCAACACCAGATTGCATAACCAGAAAGTTTCGGGAGTGTATAAGTGGGAATTCAAGTAGCTCCTAGGATATCTTTCCGACAGACCCATGATATGAGATTGGGGTTCGACGTCTAGTGGTCCGCCTTTCCACGGTTGGTTTTACAGTGGTCTCGTAGTGTCTTAAAGAGTCCTTGGCTATGCCGACTCGGGGACGCTTCGTATGTCATGTGCACTGCCTTGTACATGATGGTGTTGTACGATCGAGCCCGTGTGGGCCCCACCACGAAAACTTCGGACGAAATATCTATCATATGTTTGTTCTGGCTTATTCTGCAAGCCAATACTTTGTTTTGTTTTGAATTGTGGTATTCGAGTTGCGTCGAAGTTAAATGTTGATTCCATATCTTTTTCTAAGTGGCTTCTCAACTAATGGAAGTGTGATGATTTACTATGGAATTCATTCGTTCATCCTCGTTCGAATGTTTATTGTGAAGACTATATGTTGCAATTTCTATCCGTTGATTCTACTTGTCTATTTTTCTATCAAGATGCTAACGGATGTCACCCTCTTCAGGATGGCTCTGCCAACGCGTCAGAATCCGGATCGCAATGAAGGGAGTCAGGCGAACCCTCCGCCACCACCTCCGCCTCCGGAGGCATGGCAAGCTATCATGGCAGCCACCAACGCCAATGCTCAGATGATTCTGCAACTCTTGCAAGAACGCACCCAAGGGCAAGGCAATCAAGGAAATCAAGGTCAAGGCAACAATCAGCCTCACTTTGCTACTCTCAACCAGTTTCTCGCAAATCAGCCCAAGTCTTTCAGCTACTGTGCCGAGGCCACGGATGCCGATGATTGGCTCGTGGACGTCAACAAGCATTTTGAATGTAGCAATGTCAGGCCTGAGGACTATGTCAAGTTCACTTCTTTTCAGCTCAAGGACCAAGCTGCTGATTGGTATCAACAATACAAAGATTTCAGAGGAGGTCGTGTGATCACTTGGACTGACTTCTGTCAGGACTTCAAAGCGCACCACATTCCACAAAGTGTTGTTGAGAGCAAGCGTGAGGAGTTCCGCAATCTCAAGCAAGGCAATATGTCCGTGTATCAATACAACATCCAGTTTCAGAAACTCGCTCGCTTCGCTAAGCAAGACGTTCCTGATGAAAAGAGCATGATCTATCACTTCAGAGGTGGCCTTAGAGAGGATCTGCAGTTAGCTCTCGTTCTTGTTGAGCCTACTCAGTTTGATCAATTCTATAACATGGCACTGAAGCAAGAGGCTGCTCAGCTCAAGTGTGAGGCTTCTAAGAAGAGAGTAAGGGACGCAGTTCAGTCTTCTTCTTCCTCACTAGTGGCTGCTAAGCAACAGAAGTTCTGGTTGCCTCCTCCTCCTCCGTTTCGTCAGCCTTACCAGCAGAAGAACAAAGGTGGCCATGGATCTTCCCACTCTTCCAACCCTGGCTATCAGAACAAGTCTCAGAATCAAGCTCCAAAGTCGAATGCTCCTTATCATCGTCCACTCTCAGAGGTGACTTGCAACAAGTGTCAGCAGAAAGGTCACTATGCTAACAAGTGCTTGAACCAAAGGCGTCTTCCACCTCCTCCTCCTGTGAGATCTTCCAGCAATGAAGTGTTCAAGCATAATCCCAAGGCTGCAAAGGTGAACATGATGAATGCAGCTCAAGCGGAGGAATCTACTGATGTGATAATGGGTAATCTTCCTGTTAATGATATTCCTGCAAAAGTCTTATTTGATACTGGTGCATCGCATTCTTTCATGTCATACCCTTTTGCATCGAAGCACAATTTTACACAGAGGAATTATCTAGAGCAATGCAAGTTATTTCTCCTGCTAAGCGTTTGAGCTCCAGTATGATGGTTCCGGATGTTTCCATCAAGATGGGAAACTATAAATTTTTGTCTTCACCAATTGTTCTTGGTGACTCGGATATTGATCTAATTCTCGGGATGGACTGGCTTTCTAAGCACAAGGCTCAACTTGATTGTGCTGCCAGGGAAATTCATTTGACACACTCTTCTGAGGATGTTATTATTTATGCCGCTCGTCATGAAACCATTCGGTTATTTTCTCTCAATGAGAAGGGCGAATTGAATGCCATTTCTTAGATTCCAGTCGTTTGTGAGTACCAAGATGTCTTTCCAGAAGAGCTTCCGGGTATGCCTCCTCACCGGCCAGTTGACTTCGTTATCGATCTTGAGCCGGGCACTGAACCCGTTTGCAAGCGTCCATACAAGCTGGGACCCAAGGAGCTGAAGGAATTGAAGAAACAGCTCGATGAACAAGAGCGTCTGGGTTTGATCAGACCGAGTTCTTCTCCATGGGGTTGTGGTGTTCTTTTTGTCCAGAAGAAGGATGGCACGGACCGACTTTGTGTCGACTACCGTCCATTGAGCAAGAAGACAATCAAGAACAAGTATCCACTTCCCAACATCAATGAGCTATTCGAGCAACTTAAAGGTGCTAAAGTATTCTCCAAGCTTGACCTTCGAATGGGTTATCATCAGATTCGCATTCGTGAAGAAGATATTCCCAAGACAGCATTCAGAACAAGCTTTGGTTCTTATGAATATACTGTCATGTCTTTCGGCCTTGTCAATGCTCCTCCAACATTTTCTCGGATGATGAATTTCATCTTCAACCCCTATACCAATGAATTTGTCCTGGTGTTTCTCGATGATATCTTGGTCTTCTGCAAGAATAAGAAGGATCATGCCAAACATTTGCGATTGGTGCTCGACAAGCTCAGAGAGTATCAAATCTATGCGAAGTTCTCAAAATGTGAGTTTTGGCTCGATGAAGTTCTTTACCTTGGTCACATCATCTCTGCCAAGGGCATCGCTACTAACCCCGAGAAGGTGTCCGCAATTGTGAACTGGGAACCTCCTCAGAATGTCAAGCAGCTTCGCAGTTTTCTTGGTCTTGCAAGCTATTGCCGAAGATTCGTTGAGAATTTCTCTAAGATTGCAAAGCCTCTTTCCAACCTCCTCCAGAAGCATGTGAAGTATGTCTGGTCTCCTGAGTGTGACGTTGCTTTCAACACTCTCAAAGAGAAACTCATCACAGCTCCTGTCTTGACTCCCCCTGACGAATCCAAGCCATTTGAAGTTTTCTGTGATGCTTCTCTTCAAGGTCTCGGTGCTGTGTTAATGCAAGAGAAGAAAGTTGTGGCCTATACCTCTCGTCAGTTGAAGCCCAATGAAAAGAACTACCCCACTCACGATCTTGAGTTGGCGGCAGTTGTCCATGCATTAATAACGTGGAGACATCTCTTGTTGGGAAGAAAAGTGGACATTTTCACCGATCACAAGAGTCTCAAGTACATCTTCACTCAGCCCAACCTCAAGCTCAGGCAGACTTGATGGGTCGAAATGATTCAAGAGTACAATCCGAGTATTGAATATACTCCAGGCAAAGCCAATGTCATTGCAGATGCTTTGAGCAGGAAGGCTTATTGCAACAGCTTAATTCTCAAGCCATTCCAACCGGATCTTTGCGAAGCTTTCCGCAAGCTGAATCTCCAAGTTGTTCCTCAAGGCTTTCTTGCCAACCTCATAGTCTCTCCTACTTTGGAAGATCAAATTCGTGAGGCACAACTCCTGGATACCATGGTGAAGAAGGTGAAACGGGGTATCGACAAGGGTCTTTCCAAATACAAGTGCTATCGCATTGATGACAGAGACACTTTATTCTTCGAGGACCGGATTGTGGTTCCTAAAGGTGATCTAAGGAAAGTCATAATGAACGAGGCACACAATTCTCTTATTTCCATTCATCCTGGAAGTATGAAGATGTATCATGACCTCAAGCAGTCGTATTGGTGGACTCGAATGAAGCGAGGAATCGCTCAATTCGTGAATCAATGTGATGTCAGTCGAAGAGTGAAAGTAGAACACCAACGACCAGCTGGTCTCCTCCAACCTCTTGCTATCCCAGAGTGGAAGTTTGACCATATCGAAATGGACTTCGTGACTGGATTTCCCAAGTCAAAGCGTGGAAATGATGCTATCTTTGTTGTCATCGGCAAGCTTTCTAAAGTGGCTCATTTCCTTCCAATCAAAGAATCTATCACAGCAGCGCAGTTGGCAGAACTATACACCTCCAGGATTGTCTCCTTGCATGGCATTCCACAATTGATTTCTTCAGATTGTGGAAGCATCTATACTTCTAAGTTCTGGGACTCCTTCCAGAAGGCCATGGGCACCAACATTCGCTTCAGCACAGCTTTCCATCCTCAAACTAGTGGCCAAGTCGAGCGAGTCAATCAAATTCTTGAAGATATGCTCAGGGCTTGTGTCATTTCCTTTGGCATGAAATGGGAAGATTGTCTTCCATATGCCGAATTCTCCTACAACAACAGCTTCCAAGCGAGTTCGGGCAAGGCCCCATTCGAGATTCTCTATGGTAGAAAGTGTCGTACTCCTCTCAATTGGTCAGAGACTGGTGAACGCCAACTTCTTGGCAATGACTTAATCACAGAGGCTGAAGAAATGTGTAAAGTCATCCGTGAAAATCTCAAACCGCGCAATCGCGCCAGAAGAGTTACTATGATAGTAAGCACCGTGATGTGGCTTTCGAGATCGGAGACCATGTCTACCTCCGCGTCTCTCCAATGAAAGGCACTCGTCGCTTCGGTATCAAAGGGAAGCTTGCCCCTAGATACGTGGGTCCTTTCAAGATCATTGGCAAAAGAGGCAACCTCGCCTATCAACTTGAGCTTCCTTCCAACTTCGCGAACGTGCACGATGTGTTCCACGTGTCACAGCTCCGCAAGTGCTTCACGACGCCTGAGCGCACCATCAAATTCGAAGAGATTGACCTCCAAGAAGATCTGTCTTATCATGAGCACCCCGTTGCTATTCTTGAAGAAACTGAGCGCAAGACTCGCAACAAGTCAATCAAATTCCTGAAAGTGAAGTGGTCGCACCATTCCGACCGAGAAGCCACCTGGGAACGCGAGGACCACCTCCGTTCCGAATATCCGGAGTTCTTTCAGTCCTAGATCTCGGGACGAGATCCTCTCGTAGTGGTGGAGTGTTGTAAAACCCCGGATGTAACTTTCCATTTTTGTAACTCCAACTCTTGCCATTTTCGGCTATGTGTTATGATATTCCCTTCGTGGTCGGGTTTTGTCTTTCGTTTTGCTTTTGTTTTTCATGCATCTCATATCATATCATCATGTGCATTGCATTTTCATACGTGTTCGTCTCTTGCATCCGAGCAATTTCCCCGTTGTCCGTTTTGCAATCCGGCACTCCCACCTCCTCCGGCGCACCCCTCTTGTTTCTTTTTGTGAGCGGGTGTTGAACGTTCTCGGAATGGACCGAGGCTTGTCAAGTGGCCTTGGTATACCACCGGGAGACCACCGGTCAAGTTTCATTCCATTTGGAGGTCGTTTGGTACTCCAACTGTCGGGGATATACCCCGCAGTATGACCCGGCTGGAGATATAACCCGGCTGGGATTGGGTGTTTCATTGATGACTCGGCAGACTATAAGCCGGCAGGAACAGTTAAGTAGGTTAAAGCTCGCGGGAACAGTTGAGCATTGTAACCCGGCAGACATAGTCATGTAACCCGGCAGACACAGTCATGTAACCCGGCACATGTTAAGTCAGATCGTAAGCCAGACGGTAAGCCAGATGGTAAGCCAGATGGTAAGTCAGATCGTAAGCCAGACGGTAAGCCAGATGGTAAGCCAGATGGTAAGTCAGATCGTAAGCCAGGTTGTCAGAAGCCCAAGACGTTAAGAAGCCCATGGTGAGACGTCAAAGTAAGGTTAAATCTTAAGTCCGAGTTGGACTCTACATGTAACCCGCCCCTTCAGCTTATATAAGGAGGGGCGGGGCACCCCAACAGGCGACAAGAAACAATCGATAGGGCTAGACACCGAGAGCCGGTTCCCGGCGACTCTCCCGTGATCATAATGAGACCTAGCCTCAAACAGCATGTAGGGTTGTTACCGGATGATGTTTCCCGGGGCCCGAAGCTGTCTAAATCCTTGTCTTGTGTTGCGTCTCTCGATTCCGCTCAACCCCTCTCAAGCTACCACATAGATGCGTTGGCCTCACGACTAAGTCCTGACACTAAGGACATCTGCCGTGACAATTACACGATAGTTGGCGCCCACCGTGGGGCCCGCGCACGGTGGTGTTGAGTTCTTGGAGGGATCTTTCCCAGGGTTTCGAGAAGCTCGTGAATTTCCGGATGAAGAAGAACCGGTTTGGAAGGGTCTACGTTTGCAATCTGCTAGATCTGCGTTCGATGAAAATTAGGGTTGCGTGCAGTGCGACGGTTGATCATGATCGGGCTATCCGTCAGAGTCAAAAGACGAAGCGGTATCTACTACATTGAAAATATGGATGTTATGACCAGCCATTGTGGTGGCCCTTGGAGCAAGAGCCTCTGTTAAATTTGTTGAGTCGTCGTCGCTGACTTCCTCGTTCGATCCGGATGTCGCATCCGAGTCACCTTGTTCCGCGCTCCGCTAGCGCGATCCGTTGCGAGCCGCCGCCCTCATCTGGGTTGACCCGCCTCCGGGTCGTCGCGCCCCGACGGCTGCTTCAGCCGCTGCGCTCCGAGCCCGCCTCGCCGTTGCCTCCGAGATGAGCCGCTGTGGCACGTTGAGCTGCCCGCGGCCGCACCCGGCCGCCGGGTCGCCCTCACGCCTCTTCTGCCATGGCCGGCATCACGTTTCCTTCGTGGTCGTCATTAAACCGCCCACTGGCTATGACCAGACCCGGTCCACCCCCGCTTTGACCCATCGCGGTTCCGTCTGGTTGGCTCTGCCTCTGCGTATCCTTGCCTCAGCGCTTGGTCGCGTACCCGTGCTGTCTCCACTGCCGTGGATAGCTCTAGCCGCCTCCGCGCCTCTAGCTGCTTTAAGTCGCCGACCGCCGTCTCACGCTGAGACCCGTCGTAGTTGACCCGTCGGCCCTAACCTTGGCTTCTACCGTGCGTGGCTGCGGCCAGAGCCGCCGGGTCTCACCTGCCGTCCACCTCTCCCTCTGTTGGGAGAGCCGCCCCGTCAGCCGCGGGTACGGCGCTGGCTTTTGCGAGCGGCTGTTAAGTTGTCGCCTCTCCGGTTGTTGCCGTGCTCCGGGTCATCCCCGCGGCTGCAAGCCGGCCTCCATCCGCGCCGTCACCACGGCCGATTCTGGACCCCGCGCGGCCGTGCGCCTCCACAGCCACGGGCCCCCACGGCCTCATGCTGGAACGTCGAGCCCCGCCTCTGGTTGCGCCCTCTCTGGGCCGCCGAGAATCGCCGCCGAGTGCCACGACCCGCCTACTTGTGTCGCAAGTCGCCACAACCTCGGACCGCCGGCCTCAAGTCGCCGTCCTCGTAGAACTACTACGAGCCGTCGCATCGGCTCATCTCCGCCATCTCCGTCTCGTCCGCCTCCATGGAGTCGCCGCCTGATCTCCACCGCGGTCGAGCCGCCATGGCCTTCCGCCGCTCGCCTGCCTTCGCCGAGTCACCGCCTCAGTTTTGGACGCGAGTCGCCATCGCCGGAGAGTCACCTCCATCGTCGCCGCCGGCCGTTGTGCCCCGAGCCGGCCTTCTACTGCAATTACCACCGTGAGACGAGCTGCCAAGCGCCGCCTCACTCCGCCAACCGCGCCCGCCGGTTCAAAAACTCAACCCGTCTTCAATTCGCCAAGGCCTCGTGCCGCACCAGGAGTCCCCTTCACCGGCGTACTAACCCGCCGTGTTGCGCTGCCTTTACATATACATCGTCAGGTAGCCGAGTTGCCGCAGCTGTTCCGTCCGGTTCCAGCGCTACCCCGCGTCACACTCACACCTTGAGCCGCCTGGCTCGGCCTCCATGGCCTCGAGCCGCCCCCTCGGCCAGGTTTGCTCCGGGTCGCCTCGGCTATACCTCCGGGTCACGGACTCCGCGCGATGGTGGCTCATCTCGCCCCGGCCTCGAGCGGAGCTACTCCGTTGGTCTTCACCCCCCGGCCTCTCTCTTCTACTGTGGCCATCTTCACGCCAAGCCGGTTTGCCTCCGCCACATCACGTGCTCTCCTGAGCCGTCACTGTCTTCCATGCCGCGGCCCGCCATCGCCGGTTCATGCCTGCAACCCGCCGGCCGCTAAACGAGTCGCTGTTCTCACGGCCTTATCTCTGCTGCGAGCCGCCGGCGTGCTTCCTCTGCCGCTCGCACGCCCGTGCCGTCCTGCCGCTGGAGAGCCGCCTCGCGCCTCTCGGCCTCCCCGCGACGAGCCGCCACCTGAAAACCATCTCTGAAAAACCGTGGTCGCTACAAGCTGCCGACCTCGTCCTTGTGCCAGCTCAATGCTCCGGTTCAGCCGTGTTTTGCCGAGAGCCGCCGCCACATCTCCATCTTAGCGTTCTACCGCATGAGCCGCCGCCGCGTGCCTCCTCACACTCACCCCGGTGTTTTTTGCCCGCTTCTGCGGCCGCGCGCCGCCTTCCAGCATGCTATTCCACAAGCCTCCGCGTCGACCTCTTTATATGATCGCCCTGCCGTCGCCTCGCCTTGCTCTGCCTTTACAAGCCGCTGATACATCCATGGGAAATAAGCATGAGTACTAGCCGTTGTTGCCATAAGCCGCCAGTTGCCGTTCTGCCTCTGCTGGTCTTCATTATATACTGCAAGAGAAGGGGAATTATTTTGTTGGTGATGGCTACAGTGTTGTGATTAATCCCCTTTTGCAAGGAGATGGGTTAAATCGCCGTTGCAAATACTAAAGGTTGTTCATAAAACGGATCATCCGTCATCTGAACAAATCAGGTGATATCTATCTGAATCCATTTTATTAATACATATTATTTCCATCATAGAACAACTACTTTGGTCTGTATATTTTTTATGTGCGCAGGACAAAGATTCATGATAAAGGTGGTGCCATACTGTGCATATGGAGTATATGTTAGCATCATCATGCACCAGCGTCCACGCTGGCTTACAACTCCACGGTGGATAAATCACTAGCCTGGCATATCAGGTGAAATCCATCCAGTATATTTTATATTGCATATTATTTTCTTTAAAAAGAGCAATTACTTTGGCTTGCAAGTTCTCCCATGTAGGACTCAAACCGGTCTATATCACGGTCAACTACGGAGAATCTTAAGCCAACTCCATGAGTCGACTTAAGACTCGGGGGCTACAATGGCATGACTCGGGAACCCCGGGTCGCTGGAGGGAATGATAACCCGGTTCCTGAAGCTGCTACCATATTGATGAAAATTTAAAGGCCGTCAGAAAATTGCCGGTTCAAAATAATGATTCAGGTTTCAAATCCGGTTCAAGAGATTTCTCTCTCCCGCAAGGTTTTGAAGCTTTCATATCCGGTTCAAACATCCGGCTCAAGGTAACTTGCTTTAATGACCATTGGGAGCTGATCGTATTCGAATTTAGCTTAACCCTTTTGGTATGACCCTGATCGTATTCGAATCAGAGTCGTTAAATATTCTCATGATCACTAGGGGGCTTCCTGTTCAAACATAGGTCGTATTCGAACCAAAGAGAACATAGCTGTCGATACCCTTTTGATCGGCACACTGCCGAGCTCATTGGGGAGTTTCTTGGTCATATTTGAACCATAGCTCAACCCCCTTTGGGAACCGACGTGGATCGTATTCGAATCAGCGTCGTTAAACAACTCTCAAGGTCATTTGGGGGCTTCCTGTTCAAACATAGGTCGTATTCGAACCAAAGAGAACATAGCTGTCGGTACCCTCTTGATCGGCAACGCCAAAGCCACTGGGGGCTATATGATCGTATTCGAATCTTAGCTTAACCCCTTTGGGACGGTTTTCTGATCGTATTCGAATCAGAAGCCTCAAGAAATTTTGAAGTCTCTTTTTACAAACAATTTTTGGATTTTATTTGAAGCTCTTTTTCATATCTAAAGTGTATATGAGTGGTTGTTATTTAACCCGGTTTGATTTTCAATGGTAAATCGCCAGTTTATAACAATCATCATTTATGTGGAAGCATTGGCTTCTAAAGGATTGGGTTATCACCCTTACTGCACAGGTCATATAAACCGGCAGTACAAAATCAATATCACAGTGGTTATATGTGAGATATTATGACCCGCCCTGCGGTAAACCGCCAAGGGATCTTGTGATCTACTTGTGTGCAGGATAATATTACATTTGGGTGGTTACCCGCCCTGGCTTTTAACGTTAAGTCGCCAGGGCATATGTTGTTTAAACTCTGTGCAGGATTTACAGGGCTATGACTTACATAAATGATTAAGTTCAAGCCCATCATCAAAGATTGAAATTGGTGTCTCAAAAGGGTTGTCAATTCTTGAAGGCTATAAGCCACCGGGTCATAAAATTTCCGGCTTACAGTGGAGGCGTAATAAATCGCCATCGGCCAAGAGTCGCCGGGTATTTAAACTCCGGATTTACTTGTCAACAGATAAGGTATTTGAATCTTTAAATAGCCAAACTTGGCTGGATTTTCACTATGATATTGAATGACTGAGGTTTCAAACCGGTTTATTCGAATATTTAATAGCCAGCATGGCTGGATTTTTATTATGGTTATCAGTAACTAATATGATTGAGGTTTTCAAAGTCGCTTTGGCGCAATGGCTATTATTTTATCAATGGATATGATTTATTCTACAATGAAAGGAATAGTCCCGAGTCGCTGCAGGCTTACAACCCGGCACTTGGGGGCTACATTATTTACATTGAGATCACATCAAATATGCAAGTCCCATGTCACTGCCAGCATGCACCATGGCACTTGGGGGCTAATGCAAAGTCATTTTTTGCTCACTTCATTGAAGACCCGACTCATCCCATTGTAATGAGCCGGCCCTCGGAGGCTACCAATTGCTCATGTCAAAAATTCAAGGTACACAAGCCTCAGTTCATTATATTGAAAGGTCCACTACTTAGTTGGTAGAGTACAAAGCTCTTAACCTTATGGACGTGGGTTCAAGCCCCATGGTGGAGATTACATCATGTGATGTTATCATCAATAAATTATATACAAAGTCCCAGCTCAGTATTATCTTAATGAGCCGGCCCTTGGGGACTACACGTTGCTGCTCAAGTCTACATGATCATATCTATAAAGTCCCTGCTCATTATTGTATAATGACCCGGCACTTGGGGGCTACATATGTGGAATACTCAGTTTTGACTAGTGATTGAGATGTGCAACATGGATTTCTTCAAAGTGGTAATATTTATATTGAGGCAAGTCTTAAGTCATCTCTTTGCTCCCCTCAAGACTTGGGGGCTACAGGTAATATGGATATGAGGGAGAGAAATCTTCAAAATTCTCAGTTTTGACCCAGCATCGGCAACAATTATGACTCGGCATCATCTATTTATAACCCGGCAAGTTTTCTCATCTTTAAGCCGGTTGAAGGTCACATGAGTATTTCAAGACCAGGATTTCAGCCGGGTCAGCAAATTGATTATGAAGTTGGCTTATTTGCCCCGGATTTTTGAAGAAGGAAATAACAAGGAGTTAAGGATGATCAGGTGCTGGCTTACAAAGATGTTTTAACCTGGAGCGTAACCTGTTAAAATTGTTCTTGTGTTGTTTTACAGGATCAGTTTAACATGGATGAATCCAAATTAAACTGGGGGCTAATGTCGGGGATATACCCCGCAGTATGACCCGGCTGGAGATATAACCCGGCTGGGATTGGGTATTTCATTGATGACCCGGCAGACTATAAGCCAGCAGGAACAGTTAAGTAGGTTAAAGCTCGCGGGAACAGTTGAGCATTGTAACCCGGCAGACATAGTCATGTAACCCGGCAGACACAGTCATGTAACCCGGCACATGTTAAGTCAGATCGTAAGCCAGACGGTAAGCCAGATGGTAAGCCAGATGGTAAGTCAGATCGTAAGCCAGACGGTAAGCCAGATGGTAAGCCAGATGGTAAGTCAGATCGTAAGCCAGATTGTCAGAAGCCCAAGACGTTAAGAATCCCATGGTGAGACGTCAAAGTAAGGTTAAATCTTAAGTCCGAGTTGGACTCTACATGTAACCCGCCCCTTGAGCTTATATAAGGAGGGGCGGGGCACCCCAACAGGCGACAAGAAACAATCGATAGGGCTAGACACCGAGAGCCGGTTCCCGGCGACTCTCCCGTGATCATAATGAGACCTAGCCTCAAACAGCATGTAGGGTTGTTACCGGATGATGTTTCCCGGGGCCCGAAGCTGTCTAAATCCTTGTCTTGTGTTGCGTCTCTCGATTCCGCTCAACCCCTCTCAAGCTACCACATAGATGCGTTGGCCTCACGACTAAGTCCTGACACTAAGGACATCTGCCGTGACAATTCCACGACACCAACGGTTAACCGGGTAACCGCAAAGTCCGTTTGTGTGTGCAGCAAAACCCCTCTCTAAACAGCCCAAAACCCACCAAACTCACTTCCATGCTCTAGGTCGTTCGATCACGATCGTGTGGGCGAAAACCGCACCTCATTTGGACTCTCCTAGCTCCCTCTACCTATATATTTGCACCCCTCCCGAAATCATTCGCAGTCCAAACCCTAGCCATCTCCCTCTCCGCGGCCGGACGCGTCCGCCGCCGCCGGACGAACCAGCGTCGCCGCGCCCGACCAAGCGGCGCTTGCCACGTGTCGCTTCCCCGCCGGCTCACGCGCCGCGGCCCGCCGCCGGCCACCGCGGGCCCAGTCCTCCTCGCCGTGCGCCCCGAGCCGCCGCCGCCCTCCGTCCCCCCGCGCGCGCGTCTTCCCGCGCCGGCGCGGCCGTGCCCCGCCGCCGCCGTTTCCGCCGCGCCCCGAGCCCGTCCCTTCTTCCTCTCCTTCCCCAGCTCTGAGCTCCGGCGACCTTGACGAGCTCCCGATCCCGATCCAGTCAACGCCCTAGGTTGACTTCTTCTCCCCCGAAATATTTCCAAGTCCTGTGATTTTACGATATATGCCCCTGTTCTTTGCATCGTAACTCTCTGCATATAGCTTCGTTTTGCGCGTGTAATATATCGAAATGTTCGCCTCGTGATACTCTTCATTTCGTTCCATTGCACCATGTTCATTTGAGTCCATCTTGATGCCCAAATCCCTGGTGCAAGAGTGCTAGTTGCTGTTAACTGCTGTTACTTATCAGAACTTGAGGAATTGTTATTTTTGTTGCATTTAATCTGTGCATCTTATGGGCATGAGCTCTACATGTGTTTTGTTGTATGCCATGCCATCCTTCCAGGGGTGTATGCCATGTATTTGTTTGATCTCTGTGATGACTAGAACAAGTATGCAAACTAGGCTCCGTAATGTTTCTGATTTCAGAGACTTAGTAATTTCTCTGTCTTTGTTTGCTGTTATTTTGTTGCTATATATCCATGTGGCTATAGAGAGATCCATGCTTATTTTTTAGATATTCCGTAAGGATGTTTTGTAAATATTGTTGTAATTGCTCCATCCATGCCCTTGTTTACAATTATGGAGTGCCATAGCATGACTCTATCTTGCTCTACTTTTGCTACAAAATATTTCTGGCTGATTGTTTACGTGTTATTCAATTTTGCCAAGCTTGTTGTAGTTGATCCATACATGTTATGTAATTGCTCTTGCCATGGATAGCTTCATAAGCATGCCATCTTGCTGTAGGTATGATTGTTTTGTCATGAATTGCTTTGTGGTGAGTGCATCAAGCTCACCAAGATGCCTTCATATTATTGTTTCTGTCATGCTTTGTTTTCTGCAAAGTCTGAAACCTGTTATCGAAACTTGCTATGTTTACATGGTTGACATCATATCTTCTGGTCCTTTTTGGGTTATGGTCAGTAAGGGACTTTTGTCATATGCATTTAGTAGAATACTTCCATGCCTTGTTTTGCTATGTTAAGTTCCTGTAGCCTGTTGATTTCGTGCTCTGAACATTGCTACCTGATGCGGTTTCAGGCATGTCCAGTTATTTCACCAAGTCTGTGAAGCTGTTATCTTTTGCACTTTTGCCATGCTTGTTTGAACCTGTTATGTTGTGATCTAGCCATAGCTTAGTGTTCATCTTTTGTCAAACATCTCCTGTAGATTACTGTCATATGCTTTGTTGCTACGTTGGAGTGCTCTAGAATTGTTACTTGTGGCATGCTAAGTGCTATCATGCTGTTAATCGCAGATTCGTGTCATTCTTGTTTTGCTTGCCATTTGCAAACCGTGCATCCGTTTCCGGTGATCTTTATATCGATTTCGACCGAAATCATCTCATCTTTCAAGTGGCATACTTGGTTTGCCAAGTTACTACCTTGTTCATCATTTTCCTTCCGGAGCACGCATATGCATCGCATATCATATCTTGCATATCATTCATGTATTGCATCATGTTGCTTGTGCATTTCCCGTGATTGATTGTGGTTCCATTTCTTGTATTCTTGTGTTGGGTAGAGCCGGGAGACGAGTTCGTGAACGAGGAACCTGTTGAGTATGCTTACGAGGATCAACCTTTCGACAACTCTGAGAACCTTGCAGGCAGGATGACCACCCCTCGAAATCACTTCTATCTTTGCTTTGCTAGTTGTTCGTGCTGCGCTACCTACCACTTGCTATATCATGCCTCCCATATTGCCATGTTAGCCTCTAACCATCCTTTCCTAGCAAACCGTTGTTTGGCTAAGTTACCGCTTTTGCTCAGCCCTTCTTATAGCGTTGCTAGTTGCAGGTGAAGTTGAAGTTGGTTCCATGTTGGAACATGGATTTTGTTGGGTTATCACAATATCTCTTATTTAAATGATGCATCTATATATTATGGTAAAGGGTGGAAGGCTCAGCCTTATGCCTGGTGTTTTACCATTTGACCACCTACCACCTACACTTCCCTTGGGTTTTTGCGAGCCCGAGGGTCATCTTTATTTTAGACCCCCACGGGCCAGTGCTCCTTCGAGTGTTGGTTCGAACCGAGCTGCCTGCGGGGCCACCTTGGGGAAACTTGAGGACTGGTTTTACTCGTAGCTAGTCTCATCCGGTGTTGCCCTGAAAACGAGATATGTGCAGCTCCTATCGGGATTTGTCGGCACATCCGGCGGCTTTGCTGGTCTTGTTTTACCATTGTCGAAATGTCTTGTAAACTGGGATTCTGAGACTGATGGGGTCTTTCCGGGAGAAGGTTTATCCTTCGTTGACCGTGAGAGCTTATAATGGGCTAAGTTGGGACACCCCTGCAGGGTATTATCTTTTGAAAGCCGTGTCCGCGGTTATGAGGCAGATGGGAATTTGTTAATGTCCGGTTGTAGAGAACTTGTCACTTGACTTATTTAAAATACATCAACCGCGTGTGTAGCCGTGATGGTCTCTTCTCGGCGGAGTCCGGGAAGTGAGCACAGTTTGAGTTATGAATGACGTAAGTAGGAGTTCAGGATCACTTCTTGGTCATTACTAGTTGACGACCGTTCCGTTGCTTCTCTTCTCGCTCTCTTTTGCGTATGTTAGCCACCATATATGCTTAGTGCCCGCTACAGCTCCACCTCTTTACACCATCCTTTCCTATAAGCTTAAATAGTTTTGATCTCGCGGGTGTGAGATTGCTGAGTCCTCGTGACTCACAGATTCTACCAAAACAGTTGCAGGTGCCGACGATGCCAGTGCAGATGATGGGATCGACCTCAAGTGGGAGTTCGATGAGGAACGTGGTCGTTACTATGTGTCTTTTCCTGATGATCAGTAGTGGAGCCCAGTTGGGACGATCGGGGATCTAGCATTTGGGGTTATCTTATTTTCATTTGGATTGTGACCGTAGTCGGTCTATGTGTGTATTTTTGGATGATGTATGAATTATATTTATGTATTGTGTGAAGTGGCGATTGTAAGCCAACTCTCGTTATCCCTTTCTTGTTCATTACATGGGATTGTGTGAAGATGACCCTTCTTGCGACAAAACCACAATGCGGTTATGCCTCTAAGTCGTGCCTCGACACGTGGGAGATATAGCCGCATCGTGGGTGTTACAGTAACATTGTCCCTTCTCTCTTTTTCTCTCATTTTTTGGGGCCTTCTCTTTTTTTATGGCCTTTCTCTTTTTTTTATTCCTCACTTGGGACAATGCTCTAGAAAATGATGATCATCACTCTTCTATTTATTTACAACTCAATGATTACAACTCGATACTAGAACAAAGTATGACTCTGTATGAATGCCTCCGGCGGTGTACCGGGATATGCAATGAACCAAGAGTGACATGTATGAAAGAATTATGAACGGTGGCTTTGCCACAAATACTATGTCAACTACATGATCATGCTAAGCAATATGACAATGATGAACGTGTCATCATAAACGGAATGGTGGAAAGTTGCATGGCAATATATCTCGGAATGGCTATGGAAATGCCATAATAGGTAGGTATGGTGGCTGTTTTGAGGAAGATATAAGGAGGTTTATGTGTGAAAGAGCGTATCATATCACAGGGTTTGGATGCACCGGCGAAGTTTGCACCAACTCTCAATGTGAGAAAGGGCAATGCACGGTACCGAAGAGGCTAGCAATGATGGAAAGGTTAGAGTGCGTATAATCCATGGACTCAACATTAGTCATAAAGAACTCACATACTTATTGCAAAAATCTACAAGTCATCAAAAACTAAGCACTACACGCATGCTCCTAGGGGGATAGATTGGTAGGAAAAGACCATCGCTCGTCCCCGACTGCCACTCATAAGGAGGACAATCAAAGAACACCTCATGTTTCAAATTTGTTACATAATGTTTACCATACATGCATGCTACGGGACTTGCAAACTTCAACACAAGTATTTCTCAAATTCACAACTACTCAACTAGCACAACTTTAATATCACTACCTCCATGTCTCAAAACAATCATCAGGCATCAAACTTCTCTTAGTATTCAACACACTCATAAGAAAGTTTTTACTATTCTTGAATAACTAGCATATTAGGATTATTTAAGCAAATTACCATGCTATTTAAGACTCTCAAAATAATCTACGTGAAGCATTAGAGATCAATAGTTTCTATAAAACAAATCCACCACCGTGCTCTAAAAGATATAAGTGAAGTACTAGAGCAAAAACTATATAACTCAAAAGATATAAGTGAAGCACATAGAGTATTCTAATAATTACCGAATCATGTGTGTCTCTCTCAAAAGGTGTGTACAGCAAGGATGATTGTGGTAAACTAAAAAGAAAAGACTCAAATCATACAAGACGCTCCAAGCAAAACACATATCATGTGGTGAATAAAAATATAGCTCCAAGTAAAGATACCGATGGAAGTAGACGAAAGAGGGGATGCCTTCCGGGGCATCCCCAAGCTTTGGCTTTTTGGTGTCCTTAGATTATCTTGGGGGTGCCATGGGCATCCCCAAGCTTAGGCTCTTGCCACTCCTTGTTCCATAATACATCAAATCTCTCACCCAAAACTTGAAGACTTCACAACACAAAACTTAACAGAAAATCTCGTGAGCTCCGTTAGCGAAAGAAAACAAAAGACCACTTCAAGGTACTGTAATGAACTCATTCTTTATATATATTGGTGTTAAACCTACTGTATTCCAACTTCTCTATGGTTTATAAACTCTTTTACTAGCCATAGAATCATCAAAATAAGCAAACAACACACGAAAAACAGATTCTGTCAAAAACAGAACAGTCTGTAGTAATCTGTCACTAACGCAAACTTCTGGAACTCCAAAAAAATCAGCCAAAATAGGACGACCTAGAAAATTTGTTTATTGAACGGCATCAATTGGAATCAATATTTTATAACTTCCTGGTGATTTTTAACAATTGTTTTCGTGAACAGAAAGTTTCTGGAATTTTCTGCAAGATCAAATAACTATCATCCAAGATCCTATAGGTTTAACTTGGCACAAACACTAATTAAAACATAAAAACACATCTAACCAGAGGCTAGAACAAACATTTATTCCTAAACAGAAGCAAAAAGCAAAAAACTAAAAAATAAAATTGGGTTGCCTCCCAACAAGCGCTATCGTTTAACGCCCCTAGCTAGGCATAAAAGTAAGGATAGATTTAGGTATTGGCATCTTTGGTAGGCAATCCATATGTGGCTCTCATAATAGATTCATATGGTAATTTTATTTTCTTCCTAGGGAAGTGTTCCATGGCTTTCTTTAATGGAAATTGGAATCTAATATTCCCTTCCTTCATATCAATAATTGCACCAATCGTTCTAAGGAAAGGTCTACCAAGAATAATAGGACATGAAGGATTGCAATCTATATCAAGAATGATAAAATCTACGGGCACATAGTTCCTATTTGCAACAATAAGAACATCATTAATTCTTCCCATAGGTTTCTTAATGGTGGAATCCGCAAGGTGCAACTTTAAAGAGCAATCATCAAAATCACGGAAACCTAACAAATCGCACAAAGTTTTGGGAATAGTGGAAACACTAGCACCCAAATCACACAAAGCATAGCATTCATGATCTTTAATATTAATTTTAATAGTAGGTTCACACTCATCATAAAGTTTTATAGGGACAGAAACTTCCAACTCAAGCTTTTCTTCATAAGATTGCATCAAGGCATCAACGATATGTTTGGTAAAAGCTTTATTTTGATTATAAGCATGAGGAGAATTTAGCACGGATTGCAACAAGGAAATACAATCTATCAAAGAGCAATTATCATAATTAAATTCCTTGAAATCCAAAATAGTGGGTTTATTAATATCTAGGGTTTTGTTTTCTTCAATCCCACTTTTATCAATTTTAGTATCAAGATCTAAAAACTCCGAATTTTTGGAACGCCTTCTAGGTAAAGTTGGATCATATTCAGTCCCATCATTATCAAGATTCATATTGCAAAACAAAGATTTAATAGGGGACACATCACTAACTTTTAGATCTTCATCTTTATTTTCATAGAAATTAGAAGAACACGCTTTCATAAAGCAATCTTTCTTAGCACGCATCCTAGCGGTTCTTTCTTTGCACTCATCACTGGAAATTCTCATGGCTTTGAGAGACTCATTGATATCATGCTTAGGTGGAATCGATCTAAGTTTCAAAGAATCAACATCAAGAGAAATTCTATCAACGTTCCTAGCCAATTCATCAACTTTAAGCAATTTTTCTTCAAGCAAAGCATTGAAATTCTTTTGCGAATTCATAAACTCCTTAACACTAGTCTCAAATTCAGAAGGCATCTTATTAAAGTTTCCATAAGAATTGTTGTAGGAATTACCATAATTATTAGAGGAATTGCTAGGATAAGGCCTAGGATTAAAGTTTCCTTTATACGCGTTGTTACCAAAATTATTCCTACCAACAAAATTCACATCCATAGATTCATTATTATTCTCAATCAAAGTAGACAAAGGCATATCATTGGGATCAGAAGAAACACTCTTAGTAGCAAATAATTTCACAAGTTCATCCATCTTTCCACTCAAAACATTAATTTCTTCTATTGCATGCACTTTTTTATTAGTAGATCTTTTAGTGTGCCATTGAGAATAATTAACCATAATATTATCTAGGAGTTTAGTGGCTTCTCCTAAAGTGATTTCCATAAAAGTGCCTCTCGCGGCCGAATCTAAAAGATTTCTAGAAGCAAAATTCAATCCGGCATAAAAAATTTGTATAATCATCCACAAATTCAAACCATGTGTAGGGCAATTATGTATCATTAATTTCATCCTTTCCCAAGCTTGTGCAACATGTTCATGATCAAGTTGCTTAAAATTCATAATATCATTTCTAAGAGATATAATCTTAGCGGGAGGAAAATACTTAAGAGATAAAAGCATCTTTGCACTTATTCCAAGAATCAATACTATTTTTAGGCAAAGACGAAAACCAAGCTTTAGCACAATCTGTAAGCGAAAAAGGAAATAGCTTCAGTTTAACAATATCATTGTCAACATCTTTCTTCTTTTGCATATCACACAAATCAATGAAGTTATTTAGATGAGTAACGGCATCTTCACTAGGAAGGCCGGCGAATTGATCTTTCATGACAAGATTCAACAAAGCAGCATTGATTTCACAAGATTCAGTATTGGTAAGAGGAGCAATCGGAGTGCTAAGGAAATCATTATTGTTGGTATTGGTAAAGTCACATAATTTGGTATTATCTTGATCCATCGTGACAAGCAAGCAATCCAACACTCGAGCAAACAAGAGACGGGCAAAAAGAGGCAAACGGAAAAGAGAGGGCAAATAAAACGGCAAGGGTGAAGTGAGGGAGAGGAAAACGAGAGGCAAATGGCGAATAATGTAATGCGGGAGATAAGGGTTTGTGATGGGTACTTGGTATGTTGACTTTTGCGTAGACCTCCCCGGCAACGGCGCCAGAAATCCTTCTTGCTACCTCTTGAGCACTACGTTGGTTTTCCCTTGAAAAGAAAGGGTGATGCAGCAAAGTAGCGTCAGTATTTCCCTCAGTTTTTGAGAACCAAGGTATCAATCCAGTAGGAGGGTACACGCAAGTCCCTTGCACCTAAACAAACAAATAAATCCTCGCAACCAACTGTAACACCCCAGATGTAACTTTCCATATTTGCAACTCCAACTCTTGCCATTTTCGGCTATGTGTTATGATATTCCCTTCGTGGTCGGGTTTTGTCTTTCGTTTTGCATTTTTGTTCTTATCATGCATCTCATATCATATCATCATGTGCATCTCATTTCCATACATGCTCGTCTCATGCATCCGAG
This sequence comes from Aegilops tauschii subsp. strangulata, assembly GCF_002575655.3. Classification (NCBI taxonomy): domain Eukaryota; kingdom Viridiplantae; phylum Streptophyta; class Magnoliopsida; order Poales; family Poaceae; genus Aegilops; species Aegilops tauschii. The sequence continues at coordinate 499,071,488 of NC_053036.3, forward strand.
CATTTTTCCCCGTTGTCCGTTTTGCAATCCGACATTCCCACATGCACCGGCGCACCCCTCTTTTTTCTTTTCGTGAGCGGGTGTTAAACGTTCCCGGAATGGACCGAAGTTTGCCAAGTGGCCTTGGTATACCACCGGTAGACCACCTATCATGTTTCGTTCCATTTGGAGGTCGTTTGATGCTCCAACGGTTAACCGGGTAACCGCAAAGGGCTTTTGTGTGTTGCCGCAAAACCCCCTCCAAACAGCCCAATAACCCATCTAAGTCCCCTCCATGCTCTCGGGCGTTCAATCACGATCGTGTGGGCGAAAACCGCACTCAATTTGGAGTCTCCTAGCTCCCTCTACCTATAAATAGGTGATTCCCCCAAAAATTTCGCACAGATCAACCCTAGCCTCTTCCTCCTCCGCGCGCCGGACAAAACCTCCCCCACCACCGGACACGTCTGTCGCCGCGCCGGTCCAATCCCACAGCGCCATGTGTCCCGCCACCGCCATCCACCGCTCGTGGCCCGGAGAGCCCGAGTCGGGCCCTCCCGGTCCGTCCGCCGCCGCCGCCTGCCCGCGGGACGCCCCGCGCCCGAGCTCCTCCTCCGCCCGTGCGCCTCGCCATTCCCCGCCGCCGCCGTCGCGTTCCATCCGCCGCCGCCGCCGAGGTATCCGTGCCGCCCGCGCCGCTGGATCCCGCGCCTCCCCGCGCCTCCTCGCCGCCTCGCGCCTCCTCCGGTGAGGTCCGGCCCGGATCCGGCGCCACCCCTCGCAGGCCCCCACTCCGGCGACTTCCCCTTCCCCGTCTCCGGCGATCCTCGATTTCCGCACCCAATCCAGATCTGGAGAGGTTGACTCTGAAAATCTTCTAAGTCTCGTATATTATTGCATTATGTGCTCATGTTCATTGCATCATATCTCATCGCATATCCAGAAGAAGGATGGCGCGGACCGACATTGTGTCGACTATCGTCCATTGAACAAGAAGACAATCAAGAACAAGTATCCACTTCCCAACATCAATGAGCTATTCGAGCAACTTAAAGGTGCTAAAGTATTCTCCAAGCTTGACCTTCGAATGGGTTATTATCAGATTCGCATTCGTGAAGAAGATATTCCCAAGACAGCATTCAGAACAAGCTTTGGTTCTTATGAATATACTGTCATGTCTTTCGGCCTTGTCAATGCTCCTCAAACATTCTCTCGGATGATGAATTTCATCTTCAACCCCTATACCAATGAATTCGTCCTGGTGTATCTCGATGATATCTTGATCTTCTCCAAGAATAAGAAGGATCATGCCAAACATTTGCGATTGGTGCTCGACAAGCTCAGAGAGTATCAATTCTATGCGAAGTTTTCCAAATGTGAGTTTTGGCTTGATGAAGTTCTTTACCTTGGTCATATCATCTCTGCCAAGGGCATCGCTGTTAATCCCGAGAAGGTGTCTGCAATTATGAATTGGGAACCTCCTCAGAATGTCAAGCAGCTCCGCAGTTTTCTTGGTCTTGCAAGCTATTGCCGAAGATTCGTTGAGAATTTCTCTAAGATTGCAAAGCCTCTTTCCAACCTCAAGCATGTGAAGCATGTCTGGACTCCTGAGTATGACGTTGCTTTCAACACTCTCAAAGAGAAACTCGTCACAGCTCCTGTCTTGACTCCCCCTGACGAATCCAAGCCATTTGAAGTTTTCTGTGATGCTTCTCTTCAAGGTCTCGGTGCTGTGTTAATGCAAGAGAAGAAAGTTGTGGCCTATACCTCTCGTCAGTTGAAGCCCAACGAAAAGAACTACCCCACTCACGATCCTGAGTTGGCGGCAGTTGTCCATGCATTAATAACATGGAGACATCTCTTGTTGGGAAGGAAAGTTGACATATTCACCGATCACAAGAGTCTCAAGTACATCTTCACTCAGCCCAACCTCAACCTCAGGCAAACTTGATGGGTCAAGATGATTCAAGAGTACAATCCGAGTATTGAATATACTCCAGGCAAGGCCAATGTCATTGCAGATGCTTTGAGCAGGAAGGCTTATTGCAACAGCTTAATCCTCAAGCCATTTCAACCGGACCTTTGTGAAGCTTTCCGCAAGCTGAATCTCCAAGTTGTTCCTCAAGGCTTTCTTGCCAACCTCCTAGTCTCTCCTACTTTGGAAGATCAAATTCGTGAGGCACAACTTCTGGATACCATGGTGAAGAAGGTGAAACGTGGTATTGACAAGGGTCTTTCCAAATACAAGTGCTATCGCATTGATGACAGAGACACTTTATTCTTCGAGGACCAGATTGTGGTTCTTAAAGGTGATCTAAGGAAAGTCATTATGAACGAGGCACACAATTCTCTTCTTTCCATTCATCCTGGAAGTACGAAGATGTACCATGACCTCAAGCAGTCGTATTGGTGGACTCGAATGAAGCGAGAAATCGCTCAATTCGTGAATGAATGTGATGTCTGTCGAAGGGTGAAAGCAGAACACCAACGACCAGCTGGTCTCCTCCAACCTCTTGCTATCCCGGAATGGAAGTTTGATCATATCGAAATGGACTTCATGACAGGATTTCCCAACTCCAAGCGTGGAAATGATGCTATCTTCGTTGTCATCGACAAGCTTACTAAAGTGGCTCATTTCCTTCCAATCAAAGAATCTGTCACAGCAGCTCAGTTGGCAGAGCTATACACCTCCAGGATTGTCTCCTTGCACGGCATTCCACAATTGATATCTTCAGATCGTGGAAGCATCTTCACTTCTATGTTCCGGGGTTACTTCCAGAAGGCCATGGGCACCAACATTCGCTTTAGCACAACTTTCCATCCTCAAACTAGTGGCCAAGTCGAGCGAGTCAATCAAATCCTTGAAGATATGCTCAGGGCTTGTGTCATTTCCTTTGGCATGAAGTGGGAAGATTGTCTTCCATATGCCAAATTCTCCTTCAACAACAACTTCCAAGCGAGTTCGGGCAAGGCCCCATTCGAGATTCTCTATGGCAGAAAGTGCCGTACTCCTCTCAATTGGTCAGAGACTGGTGAAAGCCAACTTCTTGGCAATGACTTAATCACAGAGGCTGAAGAAATGTGTAAAGTCATCCGTGAAAACCTCAAAGCCGCGCAATCGCGCCAGAAGAGTTACTATGATAGTAAGCACCGTGATGTGGCTTTCGAGATCGGAGACCGTGTATACCTCCGCGTCTCTCCAATTAAAGGCACTCGTCACTTCGGTATCAAAGGGAAGCTTGCCCCTAGATACGTGGGTCCTTTCAAGATCATTGGCAAAAGAGGCGACCTCGCCTATCAACTTGAGCTTCCCTCCAACTTCGCGAACGTGCACGATGTGTTCCACGTGTCACAGCTTCGCAAGTGCTTCAAGACTCCTGAGCGCACGATCAACTTCGAAGAGATTGACCTCCAAGAAGACCTTTCTTATCATGAGCACCCCGTTGCTATTCTTGAAGAAACTGAGCGCAAGACTCGCAAAAAGTCAATCAAATTCCTGAAAGTGAAGTGGTCGCACCATTCCGACCGAGAAGCCACCTGGGAACGCGAGGACCACCTCCGTTCCAAATATCCAGAGTTCTTTCAGTCCTAGATCTCGGGACGAGATCCTCTCGTAGTGGTGGAGTGTTGTAACACCCCGGATGTAACTTTCCATTTTTGTAACTCCAACTCTTGCCATTTTCGGCTATGTGTTATGATATTCCCTTCGTGGTCGGGTTTTGTCTTTCGTTTTGCATTTTTGTTCTTGTCATGCATCTCATATCATGTCATCATGTGCATCTCATTTGCATACGTGTTTGTCACATGCATCCGAGCATTTTCCCCGTTGTCCGTTTTGCAATCCGACACTCCCACATGCACCGGCGCACCCCTCTTGTTTCTTTTCGTGAGCGGGTGTTAAATGTTCTCGGAATGGACCGAAGTTGGCCAAGTGGCCTTGGTATACCACCGGTAGACCACCTGTCAAGTTTCGTTCCATTTGGAGGTCGTTTGATGCACCAACGGTTAACCGGGTAACCGCAAAGGGCTTTTGTGTGTTGCAGCAAAACCCCCCTCCAAACAGCCCAATAACCCATCTAAGTCCCCTCCATGCTCTCGGGCGTTCGATCGCGATCGTGTGGGCGAAAACCGCACTCCATTTGGAGTCTCCTAGCTCCCTCTACCTATAAATAGGTTATTCCCTGAAATTTTTGCGCAGATCAACCCTAGCCTCTTCCTCCTCCACGCGCCGGACAAAACCTCCCCCACCGCCGGACACGTCCGTCACCGCGCCGGTCCAATCCCGCAGCGCCACGTGTCCCGCCGCCGCCATCCACCGCTCGCGGCCCGGAGAGCCCGAGTCGGGCCCTCCCGGCCCGTCCGCCATCCGCCGCCTGCCCGCGGGACGCCCCGCGCCCGAGCTCCTTCTCCGCCCGTGCGCCTCGCCGTTCCCCGCTGCCTTCGCTGCGTTCCATCCGCCGCCGCCACCGCCGAGGCATCCGTGTCGCCTCCTCGCCGCCTCGCGCCTCCTCCGGTGAGGTCCGGCCCGGATCCGGCGCTCCCCCTCGTAGGCCCCCGCTCCGGCGACTTCCCCGTCCCCGTCTCCGTCGATCCTCGATTTCCGCGCCCAATCCAGATCTAGAGAGGTTGACTCTGAAAATCTTCCATGTCCCGTATATTATTGCATTATGTGCTCATGTTCATTGCATTATATCTCATCGCATACTGCTCCGTTTTGCGTGCATGATATATCGAAATGTTCGTCATGAGATGCTCTTCATTTTGTTTCATTGTGCCATGCTCGTTTGAGTCCATCTTGATGCCCAAATCTCTGGTGCAAGAGTGCTATATGATGTTTACTGCTGTTACTTATCAGAACTTGATGTTTTGTTATTTTTGTTGCATTTGATGTGTGCATCTTATGGGCATGAGCTCTACAGGTGTTTTGATCTATGCCATGCCATCTTTACAGAGGTGTATGCCATGTATTTTTGTGCTCTAGGTGGTGACTAGCACAAGCATGCAAAGTAGGCTTCGTGATGTTTCTGTTTCCAGGGACTTCGAATTTTGCTATCTGTTACTGCTGTTATTTTTGTTGCCATGTATCCATGTGTCTACAGTGAGATCCATGCTTATTTTGAGTATGTTCAGTAAGGATGTTTTGTATATATGGTTATGCTCTATCCATCCATGCCCCTGTTTGAAATTATGGAGTGCCCTAGCATGTCTTAATCTTGCTCTACTTTTTCTATAAAATATTTCTGGCAGAATGTTAACATGATATTCATTTTTGCCAAGGTTGTTGTAGTTGATCCATACATGCGATGAATTTGCTCTTGCCATGGACAGCTTCATAAACATGCCATCTTGCTGTAGGTATGCTTGTTTTGTCATGCATTGCTTTGTGATGAGTGCATCAAGATCACCAAGATGCCCTGTAATTTCTGTTAATGCCATGTTCTGTTTTCTGCAGTCTGAAACCTATTAACGAAACTTGCTATGTTTACTTGGGTGCCATCATATCTTCTAATCCTTTTTGGCTCATGGTCAGTAAGGGACTTTTGTTCTATGCTTTTAGAAGATTTATGCCATGCCTTGTTTTGCTATGATAAGTTCCTGTAGCATGTGTTTTTCTAGCTCTGAACATTGCTACCTGATGCTATTTTAGCCATGTCCAGTAATTTCACCAAGTCTGTGAACCTGATATCTTTTGCACTTTTGCCATGCTTGTTTGAGCCTGTTATGTTGTGATCTAGCCGTAGCTCAGTGTTCATCTTTTGTCAAGCATCTCCTGTAGATTACTGCCATATGCTTTGTTGCTATGTTGGGGTGTTGTAGCATAGTTACTTCTTGTATTCTAAGTGCTATCATGATGTTAATCGCAGAATCGTGTCATTCTTGTTTTGCTTGCCATTTGCAAACCGTGCATCCGTTTCCGGTGATCTTTATAACGATTTCGACTGAAATGATCTCATCTTTCCAGTGGCATACTTGGTTTGCCAAGTTCCTGCCTTGTTCATCTTTTTCTTCCGGAGCACGCATATGCATCGCATATCACATCTCGCATATCATGCCTGTTTTGCATCATGTTGCTTGTGCATTTCCCGTGATTGATTGTGGTTCCATTTCTTGTGTTCTTGATGTGGGTAGAGCCGGAGACGAGTTCGTGAATGAGGAACCTGTTGAGTACGCTTACGAGGATCAAGCTTTCGACAACTCTGAGAACCTTGCAGGCAAGATGACCATACCTTCGAAATCACTTCTATCTTTGCTTTGCTAGTTGACCGCTCTATTGCCATGCTGTGCTACCTACCACTTGCAATATCATGCCTCCCACATTGCCATGTCAAGCCTCTAACCATCTTTTCCTAGCAAACCGTTGTTTGGCTAAGTTACCGCTTTTGCTCAGCCCTTCTTATAGCGTTGCTAGTTGCAGGTGAAGTTGAAGTTGGTTCCATGTTGGAACATGGATATTTTTGGAATATCACAATATCTCTTATTTAATTAATGCATCTATATATTTGGTAAAGGATGGAAGGCTCGGCCTTATGCCTGGTGTTTTGTTCCACTCTTGCCTCCCTAGTTTCCGTCATACCGGTATTATGTTCCTTGAGTTTGCGTTCCTTACGCGGTTGGGTGATTTATGGGACCCCCTTGACAGTTTGCCTTGAATAAAACTCCTCCAGCAAGGCCCAACCTTGGTTTTACCATTTGCCACCTAAGCCTTTTCCCTTGGGTTTTCGCGAGCCCGAGGGTCATCTTTATTTAAACTCCCGGACCAGTGCTCCTTCGAGTGCTGGCCCAAACCGAGCGATGTCTGGCGCCCCCTGGGCAACCAGGGTCTATGCCAACCCGACGCCTGGCTCATCCGGTGTGCCCTGAGAATGAGATATGTGCAGCACCTATCGGGATTTGTCGGCACATTCGGGCGGCTTTGCTGGTCTTGTTTTACCATTGTCGAAATGTCTTGTAAACCGGGATTCCGAGACTGATCGGGTCTTCCCGGGAGAAGGTTTATCCTTCGTTGACCATGAGAGCTTTTAATGGGCTAAGTTGGGACACCCCTGCAGGGTATTATCTTTCGAAAGCCGTGCCCGCGGTTATGAGGTAGATGGGAATTTGTTAATGTCCGGTTGTAGAGAACTTGACACTTGACTTAATTAAAATACATCAACCGTGTGTGTAGCCGTGATGGCCTCTTTTCGGAGGAGTCCGGGAAGTGAACACGGTTTGAGTTATGCATGAACGTAAGTAGTTTCAGGATCACTTCTTTATCATTTCTAGCTTCGCGACCGTTGCGTTGCTTCTCTTCTCGCTCTCATTTGCGTATGTTAGCCACCATATATGCTTAGTGCTTGCTGCAGCTCCACCCCTTTACACCATCCTTTTCCTATAAACTTAAATAGTCTTGATCTCACGGGTGTGAGATTGCTGAGTCCTCGTGACTCACAGATTCTACCAAAACAGTTGCAGGTGCCGACGATGCCAGGGCAGATGACGCAACCGAGCTCAAGTGGGAGTTCGACGAGGAACGTGGTCGTTACTATGTTTCGTTTCCGGATGATCAGTAGTGGAGCCCAGTTGTGACGATCGGGGATCTAGCATTTGGGGTTATCTTATTTTCATTTGGATTTGATCGTAGTCGGTCTATTTGCGGATTTTGGATGATGTATGAATTATTTTATGTATTGTGTGAAGTGGCGATTGTAAGCCAACTCTCGTTATCCCATTCTTGTTCATTACATGGGATTGTGTGAAGATGGCCCTTCTTGCGACAATACCTACAATGCGGTTATGCCTCTAAGTCGTGCCTCGACACGTGGGAGATATAGCCGCATCGTGGGCGTTACACCAACGCGATAAGGGGTTGTCAATCCCTACACGGTCACTTACGAGAGTGAGATCTGATAGATATGATAAGATAATATTTTTGGTATTTTTGTGATAAAGATGCAAAGTAAAGTAAACAAAATAAAAATGGCGCTAGAAATAGCTTGTTGTCGGGAGATTAATATGATGGAAAATAGACCCGGGGGCCATAGGTTTCACTAGTGGCTTCTCTCAAGAGCATAAGTATTTTACGGTGGGTGAACAAATTACTGTTGAGCAATTGACAGAATTGAGCATAGTTATGAGAAAATCTAGGTATGATCATGTATATAGGCATCACGTCCAAGACAAGTAGACCGACTCCTGCCTGCATCTACTACTATTACTCCACACATCGACCGCTATCCAGCATGCATCTAGAGTATTAAGGTCATAAGAACAGAGTAACGCCTTAAGCAAGATGACATGATGTAGAGGGATAAATTCATGCAATATGATAAAAACCCCATCTTTTTATCCTCGATGGCAACAATACAATACGTGCCTTGCTGCCCCTACTGTCACTGGGAAAGGACACCGCGAGATTGAACCCAAAGCTAAGCACTTCTCCCATTGCAAGAAAGATCAATCTAGTAGGCCAAACCAAACTGATAATTCAAAGAGACTTGCAAAGATAACCAATCATACATAAAAGAATTCAGAAGATTCAAATATTGTTCATAGATAAACTTGATCATAAACCCACAATTCATCGGTCTCAACAAACACACCACAAAAGAAGATTACATCGAATAGATCTCCACGAGAGAGGGGGAGAACATTGTATTGAGATCCAAAAAGAGAGAGGAAGCCATCTAGCTACTAACTATGGACCCGAAGGTCTGAGGTAAACTACTCACACTTCATCGGAGAGGCTATGGTGTTGATGTAGAAGCCCTCCGTGATGGATGCCCCCTCCGACGGAGCTCCGGAACAGGCCCCAAGATGGGATCTCGTGGGTACAGAAGGTTGCGGCGGTGGAATTAGGTTTTTGGCTCCGTATCTGATCATTTGGGGGTACGTAGGTATATATAGGAGGAAGGAGTACGTCGGCGGAGCAACATGGGGCCCACGAGGGTGGAGGGCGCGCCCTAGGGGAGTAGGCGCGCCCCCCTACCTCGTGGCTTCCTGGAAGCTTCCTTGACTTAGGGTTCAAGTCTCCTGGATCATGTTCGTTTCGAAAATCACGTTCCCGAAGGTTTCATTCCATTTGGACTCCGTTTGATATTCCTTTTCTGCAGAACTCTGAAATAGGCAGAAAACAACAATTCTGGGCTGGGCCTCCGGTTAATAGGTTAGTCCCAAAAATAATATAAAAGTGGATAATAAATCCCAATAATGTCCAAAACAGAAGATAATATAGCATGGAGCAATCAAAAATTATAGATACGCTGGAGACGTATCAGCGAGCGCCAGTAGGGAGTTAAGGGAGTTCGGACGATGATCGTGGCGAAGATTGGCAAGGCGCGGCAGGCGGGGAAGCCAGCACGCGCTCAATAGCAGCTCGGGCGCGTCGCAGAGCGCGTCGGCTGCATGCCAGCACGCCTGGACGAACGCGGTCACCGCGTGAACTATGACATCAGGTCGCGCTAAGCTTAAAGTTCATGTCTGACGTGTAGTCCTTGGTGGTTTGAGTGGTTCCAACCCTTTGAGTTGAGCTCAAGCGTAGTAAGATGGAGTTTCACTACGAGGTAAGTTTCTGGACAGTAACTTTGAGAGCTTACTGTGGTCAAAATACTAAGAGTTGGGAGCTGAGCTTTGGAGGTTAGCAATCATCTAGGCGGGTAGTGAAGCACAAGAAAATTCAGCAGCAATGGAGCAAGTAAAATGGTAGTTACTGTAGAAACTACCATTTCTGTCCAGAACTGAAAATATTTTCTGTAGCCAAAATATTCCAAAAAGTGATGCAATATTTTTGCTCAGGAAGGTGTCCTAGGGTTCAAAGAATATTTGGAAATTTTCTCAGATTTTTGTGGGCAAGAAAAATTGTGGTTTCTTTGGAACACAATGGGTTGGTTAGGGTTTTGGAGGTGAAAATGAATATTTTTCATTTAAGAAAAATATTCATAATATTATTTTGAGGTGGATCAGAGAATAAGTGATGGCTAGAGAGAGAAATGAGTCACTTGGATGAAAGTCAAGGTGGTAACCAAGTGTTTAAGTCCAACTTAAGTGATTCAAACTCCAAATTCAAATCAAAACCCAACTAATATCAGAAAAAGAAGAGATGGCAGAAACCAGGCTGTCACAGTTTTCTGGTAGGCTGTTCAGCCAGTGCCATGCTGGCCCCTTGAGTTTTAGGGGAAGGTACTTGATGGCATGTAGATCATCACCGCGTGCCATGTGAATGTGGAGAAGAAAATCTTCAATCCATATTGCGGGATCTGTTGTGCCATTGTATGATTCAATGTTCACAGGTTTAAACCCTTCTGGGAACTGGTGCTCTATTACCTCATCGGTGAAGCATAGGGGGTGTGCGGCGCCTCTGTATCGAGCAACGTCACGACGCAGTTCGGATGAAGTCTGTATGCGGTTTTCAGCCCTGGTGAGGTTGTGTTTGTCGCGCCAGGTCTGATGGCCATCTTCTCGCACTTGGGCACGTCCCCTTGATCAATAGATTGACCTGGTATGACCGGCTCTGTTGTCCAGGTCCTGACGTAGGTCATAAGTGTATCCCCCGAGCTGTTGTTTCTCTGCTTTTACGGCGAGGTGGTGCAGGCTGGTGTTCGGCTTGAGTTGCCGTTCTGTCCCGACCCCGTGGTGGTCGGTCAGGTCCGTCAGCCACGTTACACGCGGGTGGTATGGGCTCCAGCGCCTCATCGTTGAATTGGGGTAGCAGCTTACGCTTCGAGTAACTCTTTCTTGGGGGTTTGAGACCATATTCTTCGGCTGCCAGGACATTAGTCCATCTGTCGTTGAGCAGATCTTGGTCAGCTTGAAGCTGCTGCTGCTTCTTCTTTAGGCTTCTTGCAGTGGCTATTAGCCGGCGCTTAAAGCGCTCTTGTTTGAGGGGTTCCTCTGGCATGATAAAATCTTCGTCGCCGAGGCTCACGTCGTCCTCGGAGAGTGGTAGATAGTTTCTATCCTCCGATTATTCATTCCCTGCTTGCTTGTTAGGGTCAACTTGCCCGTCCTCCCGGTCATCCTATTCGGATGTTGGTTCGATGGGATCTTCTTGGTCTTCGGCGTTCTCCGGAGTATCATTGTCTCCGGTGCCGGTATTGCTGTCTTTTCCGCAACGCGATTTAGAGCGGTGCCGCTGACGTCGACGCTTTGGTGGTATCTCAGGAGGTTCGTCCTCGACTAGATCCTTCTCATCATCGTCGTCGCCTTCTTTAGGCGTGTCCACCATATATACGTCGTATGAGGAAGTGGTCGTCCAGCGTCTGGTGAACGGCGGGTTTTGGGCCTGCTCCTCTCCGGCATCGTCGTCCCTACCGTCGATGTCTTCGGAGACGTAATCAAGCATGTCAGTTAGATCCTCAACAGTGGCTATGAAGTGGGTGGTGGGTGGGAAGTAAAATTCCCTATTTTCAGCCCCTAGTCCGAGGTGGGCGCAATTCGGAAGCGGTTCCTCTGTGATGGCGAGGGATCGCATTAAGTCCAAGGCCTCATTTAAGAGCGAGGTTTGGACGGAGACAGAAGTTTCCTGGCCGAGCTCGCATGACGCGTACTTCGAGGGTCCGGAGCTAGTGTCTGGAGAAGAGTCCGGCTTTGTGATAGCAGCCGGAGACGCTATTCTCTTCGGTTCTCCAGTTTTGAGCTTTATAGCCACAGGGAGTCCGGCGGGCTCTAGACTCCCGTCTTCGGACCTGGTGACGTGTTCCGGGTCTAAGGCCAGAGCGGTGGTTGGGGGCCACGAACCCTTGGAAGATCAGGTCTCCTCGGATAACAACGACATAGTTCAGATTTCCAAAACTGATCTGACGACCAGGGGCGTAGCTGTCGATCTACTCTAGGTGGCCAACCGAGTTGGCCCGCAGTATGAAGCCGCCGAATACAAAGATTCGGCCGAGGAGAAAAGTCTCCCTCACGGCCGCATCGTCGTAGATGATTGATGGAGCCATCGAGCCTTTCGACGACGGCACAGTGGAACTCTCAATGAAAGCACCAATGTCGGTGTCGAAACCGGCAGATCTCGGGTAGGGGGTACCAAACTGTGCGTCTAAGGATCGAAGGTAACAGGAGGCAGGGGACACGATGTTTACCCAGGTTCGGGCCCTCTTAATGGAGGTAATACCCTATTTCCTATTTGATTGACTTTGATGAGTATAGGGGTTACAAGAGTTGATCTACCTCGAGATCGTAATGGCTAAACCCTAGATGTCGAGCCTGTATGATTTTGATTGCCTCTATGGACTAAACCCTCCGATTTATATAGACACCGGAGGGGGCTAGGGTTGTACAGAGTCAGTTTACAGAGGAAGGAATCTTCATATCCGAACGCTGAGCTTGCCTTCCACGCCAAGAGGAGTCCCATCCGGACACGGGGGAACGCCTTCCATCTTGTATCTTCACGGCCCACGAGTCCGGCCCAAGACACATAGCCCGGACGCCCGAGGACCCCTTAATCCAGGACTCCCTCAGCATGCGCTACCCTAATCAGGTAGGAGGACATAAGCCTTGTGTGCCCGTAGTTGTTGTAGGCGCCTTTTTGTCCCCGTTTGGGACCGTTTTTGTTTTGCCACGACGGTGGCTGTTGGATGTCACGAGGTGACATCGGGGCCACCTAGGATTGAGCCCAAAGGGGAGTTGGTCGGAGTGGTCGGGAGAATGTCATTGCAGTAGATTGGTTTTGTCGGAACGCCGTTGGTCCACCCGAATGGGAGCATGCGGCCATGGGTTCTGTGACGTGGGTACAGTGTGCTAACCTCTGCAGAGTGTATTTCAACTATCGATAGCCGTGTCCTCGGTCATGGACAAAGTTCGTACTAGGTCACACCGTTCGATCAACACTCACATGACGGAATGACTTTTTAGGTGACTTATATGTTGATTATGTGAGCAGTAACAATTTGGCAGGATGTCGATGATGATGTTGGGATGATCTTGAGGATGATCATTCAGTTTGTGATGTGGTCACGCGGTGATCACATGGAGGTATTGATCACGAGGTGATCGAGGTGATATATTGCTTGGCCGGATATCCAAGAGTGAGATTGTTGAGGATATAGACCTTAGAGTCACCCGCCAGGAGGGGCCGGGTTACTCATAATGGTCATCGGCAGAAGCCCGGCGCCAAGCTTAAAGACGGTGGGCCAAAGATGGGCTTAAAGACCCGGATATGGCTTAAGGCCCGTAGTTACAACCATCATTATGGTAGAACTTGTAGTGTAAGGCAAGAATAGTTGAGAGTCCGAGCCGGACACTCTTATGAGCCGGACGGGACTCTGAGAGCTGCTGGGCGTCAGCCTCCCTATATAAAGGGACGACCCGGCAGCGGTTTAGGGACAAGAAAGATCTCATCGAGAGCCAGGCATAGCAGTTAAGCTCCCTGGTCATCGAAACCCTAATCAATACCACCTCAACTGGACGTAGGCTTTTACCTTCACCGTAAGGGGCCGAACCAGTATAAACCCTCGTGTTCCTTGTCCCGTTAACCCCTTCAAGCTTCCTAGCGGCGATGGCTCCACGACTAAGTCCTAGCTTGAGGACATCTGTCGTGACAATTCCACGACAGTTGGCGCCCACCGTGGGGCCAGCGCACGGTGGATTTGAGTTCTTGAAGGGCAGCTTCGAAGGGCTCAAGGGATACGCCGTGGGCCGGATGACCAAGAGTCGTTGCAGCAAGCTCTACATCGACAATGCAAACTGGGGCCCCGACGCCGGCTCAATTGAGTACGGGTACCGGGTCCCCTTCGGCAGAATTCATGTTTTCATTGGCAAGATCGGCTAGCCGGGCCCTGGGCCGGATCTCTGCACCGATCTCATCGAGACGGCTCAGCGCGCACGACCCGCCCGAGCCCGGCCTGCCTTGAGGCATGCTTTTGTGGGATGTGTCCATGGAGGGCACCCTGATGGATCTGGATCTGGTGATGAGACGGCCGCCGGCTCTGACAGCGAGTCGTCCACAGATGAGTCAAACTCGTTGTATCAACTTCAAGATGGCAGGCTCATGGGTTGTTCCAATGGTGACAGTATTCCGGACCCGTTTGAGCCGCCGAGCCGGGTTGGAATCTTCATGGCCGGTGCGCAGCCTGTCCAGAACCCTGCTGCTGGGGCGGGAAACCCGGCGCCCTCGCCGGCTCAGGTGCTGATGGATCTCACGGACAAGATGACGGCTCTGCTGACCGCCGCGGTTGACCCGGCGGACCAAGCTCAGCATGATGCGGAGGTGGCGCAGTTAAAGTTAGATCTAGTGAAAGCCAAAGAGGATCTGGCAGCGGAAGGGATCAGGATGGCTGCGGAGAGGGCGGCTCTCGACGCCAAAACTCAGTTGATTCAGGCGCAGTCCTTCCGGCTCACGATGGATCAGAACGCGTCCAATGAGGTCATGAGAAGGAGGCATCAAAAGGCCCAATCTCGACTCCCTCCGGTTTACGATCCACGAAACCTCTTCGACACGCCAGGAGCAGGGTCTAGTAACCCGCCAGGAATCATAGTGCCCGGGTCTGGGACCCCTGTTCAGCCACAAGTGATGGGGCCCCCCCGGGTGAACCCTGCCCCGCCTCAGTACGTGCCAATACCACCGGGTCATTATGCTAACCCGCTGGAGAACATGGTCGCCGCAGCAGCACGGCTGGCGGCCCTCCCAATTGACGGCGACTCTCCGACGGCTATTGAAACCCGCCGGGTCAGGGAACTCCTTCAGACAGCACTGGCGCAGCAAGAGGCGTACTCTTATAGCCGGGACAGGATCCACTCGACCCCTCGTCCAGGCCGGAGCCCGAGTTATAGCAGACACATGGTCTCAACGATCGGCTCAAGTAATGTCCGGCGCCACGACCCGCCCCCTGGCCATGGCCCGGCTCATAATGGAGCCTTTCACGCAGCAGACCAAGACAGAGCGCGGCAAGAGGCGGAGCAGGTGCCTCAGTTGACGGCTTACCAGACTCCCCCGGCTTATCTGACGACTTCCGTCGACGTGGGTATCCCTACCAGGACTGGAGGTGTCCCTTGTTTAGTGCTAGCTCTCCGCAATGAGCGTCTACCCAAGGACTTCAAAGGCCCTAGGAAGGTGCCTAATTACACGGCTGACTTACAACCCCCAGCCTGGATCGAGAGTTACGAGATGGCCATGGAACTACTGGAAGTCAGTGAAGCGGCAATGGCCAAGTACTTCACCATGATGTTAGATGGGACTGCCCGCACTTGGTTGAAAGGGCTACCGCCAAATTCCATTGGATCTTGGGCTGAGCTAAAGGCCCGGTTCATACAAAACTTCAAAGACACCTGTAGGCAGTCTATGTCAATAGTGGATTTGACTAACTGTAAATAGCAGGAGGGTGAATCTACGACACATTGGGTTCGCCGGGTCAAAGAGATCATACATTCATCGGATAAGATGGATGCCGGCTCTGCAGTCTTGATGTTGGAGCAAAATTGTCGTTTTCTGCCCCTGAAGATGAAACTCGGGCGGCTTAAGCGCGACTGCAATGACATGGGTACGCTGATGGCGGCTCTCGTCAAGTACGCCGATTCTGATGGCACCAAGGACCCCAATTCAGATGATGAAAGGACAGGGAAGGGAAAGAAGAACGGCAATGGCAAGGGTCCTCAGCATAACCCGGGGAGCCAAGGAGGTGGCAAGCGCAAGGCCGACGGCAGCCTAGAGTTCGTGGCCAACGCCAGCTCACAGGGTAATAACCAGCGACGCAAGGGGAGGCCACCTCCCCGAGCCGGCGGGTCAGGCCCAACGCTGGAACAGCTATTGAATGAGCCCTGTCCGAGGCATGGCTCTAGAGAGAAGCCAGCTACCCATCTGTGGAAGGATTGTGCAATCATGAAGGCCTTTAAGAATTCCAATGCCTTTAACGGCAACAATGGCCCGGGCGGTGGCTCAGGCGCCGGCGGCTTTCATGGCCCAGACGGCGGCTCAAATTCCAATCCTCAGAACGGTCAAGGGGGCTTTAATCAACAGTCTGGCCAGGGTCATCAACAACAGCAGGGGGGTTATCAGACCAATCCAAAGCAGCTTAGCGGTGGACAGTATCATGTATTTACCACCAGTCTGTGTAAGCGAGATCAGAAGCTTCATAAGAGGGCTGTAAATGCTGTTGAGCCGGCAGTTCCACGATATTTACGGTGGTCTGAGCAACCTATAGTATGGAGTAGGGAGGATCACCCTCCCCGGGTGGATAATCCGGGTCACTTGGCCTTGTTGGTGGCTCCTCGGGTGGGAGGATATAAGTTCACTAAGGTGCTCATGGATGGAGGCAGCAGCATCAACATCCTCTATTATGAGACTTTCCGTCGTATGGGATTGATTGATAAGAACCTCAGCCAGTCAAACACTATTTTCCATGGTGTGGTACCTGGTAAGTCGGCTTATCCAGTCGGCAAGATCGAGTTGGAAGTGGCCTTTGGAGACGAGCACAACTACAGGGTGGAAAAATTGACCTTTGAGGTGGTCAAGATAAGAAGCCTGTATCATGCCATATTTGGGCGGCCGGCTTACGCCAAGTTCATGGCACGGCCATGTTACGTGTATCTGCAGCTCAAGATGCCGGGTCTCAATGGGACCATTACGGTTCATGGCAGCCGGAAGGTAGCCTTGGAGTGTGAGGAAGGCGATGCAGCTTATGCAGAGTCTGTTTGTGCAACAGAGGAGTTAAAATTTTACAAGGACAATGTTGACCCAACAGATATGACCTCTCTGAAAAAGCCAACTACGGAGCACGAGCCAGCAATGAAATTTAAGTCAGCTGAGGAGACTAAACTTGTTGATTTTGTTCCAGGTGATTCATCTCGGCAGTTTAGCATCAGTGCCAATCTGGATCCAAAATAGGAAAGCGCGCTCATCGAGTTCATCCGTGAGAATAGGGACATTTTTGCATGGAAACCTTCTGACATGCCAGGTGTACCTAGAGAACTCGCTGAGCACACTCTCAATGTTGATCCGAAATTTAAGGCGGTCAGGCAATTCCTTCGGCGGTTTAATGAAGAGAGGTGAAAACCTATTGGTGAAGAGGTGGCTCAGCTCTTGGCGGCCGGGTTTATTGTTGAAGTCTTCCACCCAGAGTGGTTAGCTAACCCGGTGCTCGTGCTCAAGAAGAACAGCACCTGGCGGATGTGTGTGGACTACATGGACTTAAACAAGGCGTGTCCGGCTGATCCTTTTGCCCTTCCCCGTATTGATCAAATCATTGATGCCACGGTGGGTTGTGAGCGCTTAAGCTTCTTGGATGCTTATTCCGGATATCATCGGATTAAAATGGCAGTTAAGGACCAGGAGAAGACGGCGTTCATCACTCCCTTTGGAGCCTTCTGCTATGTATCTATGCCCTTTGGACTCAAGAGTGCACAGGCGACTTATCAGCGTTGCGTGCAGAATTGTCTTCATAACCAGATTGGGCGCAATGTTCATGCTTATGTGGATGACATTGTGGTCAAATCCAGGAAGGAGGAAACTTTGATAGATGATCTGAGGGAAACCTTTGATAATCTCCGGGTCTACAAGATGATGCTTAACCCGGCCAAGTGTGTCTTTGGTGTTCCTGCAGGCAAGCTCTTGGGTTTCTTGGTTACTAACAGAGGCATTGAAGCTAACCCGGAGAAGATCAAGGCCATCACCTCCTTGGCTAAGCCGGCGTGTATAAACGACGTCCAGCGCCTGGCGGGTCATATCGCTGCTTTAAGCCGTTTTATAAGCCGTTTGGGGGAGAAGGCCATGCCATTATATCAGTTGATGAAGAAAACTGATGACTTTGTCTGGAATGATGCAGCTAATACTGCTTTTGAGGATTTGAAGAGACAGCTGGCCGAGCCCCCAGTCCTTGCTGCTCCGGTTGACAAGGAGCCTTTATTGCTGTATGTGGCTGCTAACACACGAGCCGTCAGTGTGGCTGTGGTGGTGGAGCGCAAGGAGGAGGGTAAGGAGCATCCGGTTCAGCGGCTGGTTTATTATGTCAGCGAAGTGCTCATCGAGTCCAAACAGCGGTATCCACATTGGCAGAAGCTTGTTTATGGTGTGTTCATGGTGAGCCGGAAGCTTAAGCATTATTTCCAGGGTCATCCCATCACTGTGGTCAGTTCTGCCCCTCTTGGAGATATCATTCAAAACAGAGAGGCCACCGGGAGAGTGGCTAAGTGGACTATAGAGCTCGGACCTCATGGTCTGAAATATGTGCCACGCACTGCTGTTAAATCTCAGGCTTTGGTGGATTTCATCAATGATTGGACGGAGTTACAAGTGCCCGAACAAAAGCCGGACAACACATACTAGACTATTCACTTCGATGGGTCCAGGCAATTGGAGGGCTCAGGGGCTGGAGTCGTATTGGCTTCCCCTAAAGGTGACAAGTTTCATTATGTGCTACAATTGATGTTTCCTTGCACCAACAATGCAGCTGAATACGAGGCCTTGCTCCACGGTCTTCGGATGGCTAAGGAGATGAGCTTGAGCCGGGTAAGGTGCTTCGGCGACTCAGACTTGGTGGCTCAACAAGTATCAGGAAAGTGGG